>NC_056726.1:778540300-779172800 GCF_019279795.1 Protopterus annectens | reverse complement strand
TTTACCCCGGGTATCAATTCTGTGTCACTGTAAGACAGAGGCACAGTATACTAACCTCAAAAAAGGGCATAGCAAAATTCATTTAAAATGGGTGGCGAAAGCCAAACACTCTGGCTAGGCTTATAAATGCCCTAGGGCAGATAGCCTAGTATGAACCTATGAACCTATGTGTTCCCTAGATTTTAAGGGGAAGGGGGCAGGTACAGGGGATGTCCTAATTTACTGAAATGGGGGAACAGAGAGGTTATGTTTTCACTGAATCTGTCAGCCAGCAAGTTTGCTATATCTACTGGATTTGTGTATGTGGTGTCCTTGACCACCATTTATGAAAAGATCTGGGTGCTTCCTTTGAGGTTGTGGACATATGTGAAGAAGGCCTTATCATAGTCTCTAGTAGATGTGGCCACCAATTTGGACCCTAGGTTTGCTTTGTGGGATTTCATTACTGCTCTTATTTGCTTGTTCAGGGTAAGGAGACATTGCTTCCAATAGAGCACTTGCCCTTCTTGGTCTTGGACAGAAATTCTTTATCTTTGGTATAGACTTTATTTATTGCATATGTCAACCAGACAGGTGTACTGTTCCTTGCGGTGAATAACTTAGTCCAGTATAGTATTCCTGATTCTATGCATCTGTATAAGTGCTCGCATAGTGCCTTTTTGGATATTGGTGCCAGTTCCAACATAGGGGGAGGCATCTGTGAAGCTGTGTATAACATCCCTCTGGAGGCTGTAATCAGCTTTAGAGATGTTTGTATGTTTGATACTAGCTAGAGGGGGATTGAGTGAGATGGTAACTTTGAAAGTGACCACTTTGTGGTGGGATCTTAATAGAGAGGATGATACTATAGGGATGCTGCAGTGTTGACTCATGTTGGTTAATACCAAGACAAAGATATCACCACCCCTTGTGGGACTATGAAGTAGCTGTTTCAAGGCATTGGCATGGACATTTGTGTTCTGGCATGAGTAGTTCTTCCAGTCAATTTTTGTAAAGTTTTTCACCCAGGATCAGGGTAGAGGGTTTAATCTTGATAGATTCGAACAGGTACAAATAAGATGAGTGAGATTTGTGGGCAGGTAGCTAACTATGATTATAGTAGTGGTCTTGTCAATGGTTAACTGCACCTGGAATGTCTCGTGTGTGTGATACTCTTTAGCCAGCCTAGAGGTGTGTATGTCTCTAATGTATTTTGAAAATCCACCTCCTTTGTGTTTACTGCCCAGAGTTTGGGGTCTCAAAGTATGACAGGATGAGTAACCAGGTAAGGCTGGGGTGCTCTGCACAGCTTTGAACCAGGTTTCTGTAACTGCACAGATGTCAGCATTTTCCAGGGTTAGAAATGTTTATATGTTCATAGTTTCATAGATGTGTACTAGGCTAATGGCCCTGGAGCCCACACAAGCCTAGCCCATAGAATTAGCCCGGCATCATGCCACCTGACCTTAGTTTCCAGTGCATCTGTCGATTAGAGTGACTGGAGTGATCCCCTGGGTGAATTTTCTATTTCACCATCGACTCATCAAGATTTCTCTTGTAGAGTGCCAGTGAGGTGTTCTGTTTGACATGTATGGGAAGTGTGTTCCATAGCATGGGCAGTCTCTGGGTTATGAACCTGTCCTGCCAGCGTGTTCTGTTGATTGTGGTAAATGAGGTTGAGGACTCTGGATCGTATAGTGCGGATGGATTGCAAATTCTATTGATGTAGCATTTGTAACATGGCTGGGTCAGATATGGCTTGGTAAAGCAAGCAGAGATCACCTCTAAGTAGGAGATATGAGAACGAGAATATTTGGACTTTATTGAGTGTGTCCATAAAGGACAAGTGTTTAAGGCCTAGGATACTCTTTGTGAGGTACTTTTGTGGTCTCTCCAGTTGATGCAGGTGTCTAGTGATGTACATGCCAAATGGGGCATTGTACTCAATGATTGGCCTAATGAGGGAAGAGTAGAGAGAAACCATGACCTCTTTCTTCCTGGATGCAAAACCCTTAGTAATGAGATGTGCCACATAGAAGGACTTTCTGACCACAGTGGCAGTGTGGTGGTCAAAGGAGAGATTGCTGTTGACCTGTGTTCGCAGATCTGTTATAATGCCTTCTGTGTTCAGTGGACTACCATCGATGTGGTAGTTAATGGGAACTGGGTTTTTTCCCAAAGGGAATGACAACACATTTTTTGGCATTGAACTTAAGACCATGGTTCTGACACCAGTCATTGGTCTCACTGAGGCCTGTCTGTAGGATGCCAACATCACTTGGGGAGTTAATAATGGCTCCCAATGTACAATCATCTGTGCACTTTGTCAGAGTACCTTCATGTTGGACCGGACGTTTGAGAAGTAGATACCAAACCAGAGAGAACCCAAGACCGATTCCTGTGGGACTACACTCATGACTGGTCAGCAGTCTGACTTGGAGTCAGCTACTGTCACACTGTGGTTTGTATATGTGAGCCAGTTTGCAACACATCTACTGATATGGGGGTTGATGCATAGGTTAGTGAGTTTTTCTATGATTCCTGACTGGGGAATGTTATCAAAGGCCTTGGCCAGAACAAGGTAGGTTGTATGGAACCACCTTGCCTTCATCCACAGCTCTGCTGACTGAATCAAAGAAGTCAACTGAGTTGAGCAGGCATGATCTAACCTTCAAAAGACTAAACTGTGTGGGATCCATCGTTTGGAGATTCCCTATATCCTTGTTTATTAGGTCCATGATGATGCGTTCCATAGCTCTGCTTATAAGACTTGTCATGCTAATGGGGCAATATTTCCCAGGGTATGAAGTCGCTCCTCCGTTGTGTAGAGGGATGACTATAGAAGTGTGACATTCGGTAGGAACAAAGCCTGAGGTGAGACTGAGATTGAACAAGGCACACAGGTGAGGTACCAGTTCACTCTGTAGTTCATAAAGAGCACAGCCAGGAATATTGTCAGGTCCCATACAAGATGGATATTTGACACTGAATCTGTCAGCCAGTATATTGGCAATATGTGCTGGCTCAGTATAGGAGATACCACTGTGCGTTAGCTCAGACCAAATCTGTGTATTGCCATGGAGCTTCATTATATAACTATACAAGTCCTTGTGGTTGTCTTTACTATCTGCTGCAATTCGGTTTTCATAGCTAGATTTAGAGGATCTGATGAGGGATCTCAACTTTTTGTTGAGGCTGATAAGGGATTTTTTACAGTCCTTGGAATTCACTTTATTGCGCATCAGTTGCCTCCTTCTGCTGTAGAGTTTGTTTATGGCAGGTGGACCATCAGATTGGCTTGCTTTTTTTTTTTTTTTTGAGGAGACCATCTTGGATCTATTGGGTCTGGCGAGATCCGTGCATTTGCGTATGTGTTCATACAGTGCATTGGTGTATGATTTGGTGGTTATGCAACTGTTCTACATTTGTCTGGGTGCTGTGAAGTTAGCCACCTCTGTTCTTAGGAGCCCAAAGTTAGCTTTGGTGGAGTTTTTCATGGTGGTTACCTTTGCGGGGGGGGAGGGAGGGGGGATGTCCAAGGTGATTCATTTGCGGTCGGATCTAACCAGGTAGGAGTTGAGTATTGTTGTAGAGCAATTGTCACACATGTTAATAATGACAAGGTGACAGATGTTGCTACCTGTAGTGGGGGTAAGCACGAGGTGGTCCAGTGCATTGGAATTAATGAATTCCAGGAAACGTTGGGCAAGTGTATTGGTACATGAGTAGTTTTCCACAGTTAATGGAGGGGTAGTTGAAGTCACCCAGTATGACTGTGTTAGATTGGTCCCTAATATTCTCCAGGGTGCTTAGGAATGTGGAGTGGTTGTCTAGGGACATGGTTGGGGACCTATACTAGGCTACCAGATGAATCGCTCTCTTACCCAGTGTTAGCTGCATCTAAAGTCTCTCTGATGCATTATGTTGGGCTACCAGTCCGGAGGTGTGCACAACCTTTATGAATATGGAAACAGCAACACCTTTGGAGCTGTGGTCCAAGTTCTGGGGCCGAAAGTTATGGAATGAGTTATAGCCTGGTAGTGCAGGAATGCTTTCTGCTGCCTTGAAAAAGGTCTGTGTTACAGCACAGATGTTGGTGCTCTCCATTTTAAGGAGTGCTTCGAGTTTAGACTACTAGCATTTAGCAGTATGATCTGTAATTTTTATTTGGTTTAAATTTTCATGTTGGTAGTTTTAACATCAACATTTTTCTTAAAAATGTCAATATAGGGGGAGGCAAGAGCCTCTGCTAGAAGCCTGAAGCCCAGGTGAGACAGAGGCAGGCTAACTCTGGAAATGCATTGTGGTCTGTCGATCAGGTACTAGATCCACCTGGAAAGACACCAGAAAATAAACCAATTGTTACAGTAAGTCATTTTTCTGAATGTTTTGAGGCATGATTCTGAGTGACGGCAGAATGCTGCTTAAGGATAGGGACATACCTGCCTGGGGCACATAATCAGTGAGCTCAGTATTGTTTCTCTTCATATAGTCCACAGAGGTATGTCTGAAGTCATTCACACCAATATAGACTATGGTAGTCCTAACAGTACCTGTTGTTGAGAGAATTGAGTTTGTGTATGATATGGTGGGTTCTGGCACCTGACAGAAAACTGTGACTTTCTCCATATCCAGTGTGGTGCGAGGCACATATGCATGTCTGACAATGGAGTCTCCCATGACTAATATGTCTGGTTTACTGTGAATACTCAGTGTTTGTGAGGCACAGGTGTGTGGACTATACGTGGTGTGGAGGGTTGTGGAGATCGCGAGTGTGTTTGTCCTGGAGGACTCCTTTGTTTGGGTACGTGTATTGCATAGGTGTGGGTGGTGTTATATTAATTTTATATATTTATATAATTTGGATTGAGGGTAGAAGCTGATGACCAATTCATTTGGTAGGTTCTATCATTGCTCGATGCTGCATATTTAGACTGCCAACAGCATGTTGAGTGTTTAGGTTCACATCCAGAGGGCTTGCTGCAACAAGTGATGGCAATCTTGGGGTTAGGTCATCAGTACCTTAGATGTCATTATATTGTAAAGAGAGGTAGGCAGAGGAACACAGCTACTGTGCTTTTATGAACGATGTAATGTTTTTTTTTTTTTTAGAATCATAGATGGAACTCTTTTGCAAATGTGTTTGAGAAGGGTTGGGAAACAGGCATAGTATACTGCTGTATTGTGATAGTGTCTCTGTGTGCATTTAGGAAGCTTATGGGTTTATGGGAGAACTGGGTCTGAGATGGACTGGCACGTAACTTTTGGGTGTAGCATCTAGAATCTGTTAAGTTGGCTTGATTCAGGACATAGTGGGTACCTAAAGTAGACATGAACAGCATCTAGGGTCACCCATAGCTGTTTCTTCATCGCTTTGTGGAGAGGTGAGAAAAGTCAACAGAGTTGAATGTCACACTGTGGTTATCTGTCTGTAGCCTTCTGTGCTACAAAACAAGACTGATGAAGACTAGTTGGGGCAATGGCAGCCAATTTAGGTAAACAGAGGGGGATATTGCACTGTGCTTGCTTCAACTGAATGTAGCTGCACTGAGCTTGAGGCATCCGAACAGTGATTGCACACAAGTTTTACATCACTATTTTCAGACAAGTTGGGGGAATTGTGTGAAATTAATGTTAGCTTGCAAGTCTGCCTTTGTGAATGCGTATATGTATGTGTCTGAGTGTCGTGAGAGTGAGAGGTGAGTGACTGAAAGTTGTAACGTTGAACAATGTAGCTTGAGCTGCACTGGCACCAACCCTGTTTAGGGATGACATGATGTCAGTGCAGTGGGCTTATTGCAACAACTGTTGGGTGGTCTGAACTGACATCAACTGCAGAAAGGGTGGCCCACAGTTGTTGCAGCACTGTTTTGTGGAGAGGTGGGCAATGCCGCATGGTTCACCAGTACATTTTCTGTGTGTGTGTGTTTTAGTATTGGATGTGTCAAAGAGAATGACGTAGTATGGCATGGATGAGACCAACCCTCTTAAATGGAGTGACTAAGAGGTGCACAGAGCTGACATCGCCAGCTGATGTGTAGTCTGTGTCTTGTGAATAGACAGGAAAAGCAGCATGGTTCACCAGTATATATGTTTAGCATGGGTGATGTGATCACATTTGTTTCACTGATGTTCATAGCTAAATGGCGTTTTATGCTTGATCCTTGCTGTAAGAAGTATATTCATATGTTTATAGAAATGCAACAGTTACAAGTACATAAAACATGACAGTAGTATGAAATATTGTTGGCGGTAGTCTGATTTATCTAGCTTGTTAAGGAAATGTGTGAAATTCTGGATATCAGTGAATAGATAAACTTGTACTGACAGCTTGCAATGGACATCAGTTGACATTGAGGACTAACAGTATACACACTGTTCACAACATTAGGAGTAGGCACTGCATAGCATGAAGGAAATATTTTAATTAAAAAAAAAAAAAACTGAATATGAGCAGACAATAGCAGTAGTACACAGAAATATAAGGAGAACTCAGTAGTATGCGTAAGGGAAAACTATGCCAAGGACTGAAATTCTATGCAAGGCAAATGTCTATATTCTTAGAGTTGTGTTTTTTATTTTATTTATTTATTTTTATTTTGCAAACAGCCCAAACTGTCAGTGGCCAAGATGAATGGTAATCAGTGTATGTTACAGGCATTTGTAAATGAATACTCAAACTCCTTTATATGAAGGATTGAGAAAAAGCATTTTTGTAACATGATTTACTGTAAAAGTGCTATTCAAGATTATAGGAGTAAGAGAGATGAGGGAACACTTTTACTGGCACACCAGGCAGACAGCAAGCAAATTTGTTTGATGTGTATTGTCATGCAAAACTGACTGAAAAGCTGAAGTTTGCAGGGCAGGAAATGTGATACTCTTGCTAGCAGGGGGTTGGTATATGGAAGGAGTAACTGAAGAAGAAACTGAGGCATATCAAAGTTAAATGCCTAAAAAAGGCTGATATCTCAGCAAAGAGACACTATTTCTGGAAGCTTTTTTCACAGAATATGTAACACATCAGCAGCAAATGCATTTGTAAGATGCACTACATGACAGTGAATTATACATTTACTGATGCCTCTGAAAAATAGCTTCTCGTCTCAGTTCTTCCATTCTAAGTGAATGGAACAGTACTGTAACAGTACAGCTATGGGCACTAAAATCTCAAATACAGTGGACTTGCAGTGTATTATGGGCTAGATTTTCTTTTAGAACAGAACTAATTGAAATCAGGATGTCTGCCCCAGGAGGGCAGTCAGGGGTACAAACAGAATAAAATTAGTATTTACTACTTCATTGTGGTACATACAGGTTTGCAAAGGGCCATACTTAAGGAAAAGTGAAAAAATATATATTTTTGAATTATTTTCCTGTAGTGGTCCTTTAGCTTAGGTTTCAGTTTTATTAGTGTGTGTTGGGTTTTGGTGCCCTTTTCTCTTGTAGCCTTTAGGACTGTAGTGTTAGTGTGTTTTTAGTAATGTAGTTTGTTTCTCTGTCTTTTAGTGTTAGGGTTACGTCTGATAAGCCTTCCTGCTTTAAGAAATGCTCCTCATGCAGTCAGAAAATGCCTAATTCTGACAAGCATGAGGAGTGCTTGTATTGTTTGGGGGCTCCAGACTTGGAGGTTGAATGTGACATTTGTGCCGCATTCAACCCCAAGGCTTTAGCGGAGTGCCACAACAAACTCTTACTAAAGGGTCTGGCCCAAGGGGGCCCTTCATTTCCCCCTCGAAGGCTTCCTCTTCCGATCAGAAGAGAATGACCCCTTCTCTCAAGTCAGTTCCCTGTAAGAAACCGTGGCTGTCGGATCCTAAGTCTCCAGCAGTGGAGCTGTCTCTCAGATCCATGATCTCTCCGGATCAGAGGTCCTCAAATCCGACCAATACCAGGTCAGCCTTGAGTCCGACCAGTTCATTGGATCCGTCTGCTGTGCCTGCTAGGCCTTCAGATCCGACAGGATCATCGAATCCTATTATAGTCTTGGAGAAGGCAGTCATCCCTTCTGTTTCCAAAAAGATAGTGCAGTCTGCTCCAAGACATTGGAGCAGTACTCAAGAACACCGTAGTAAGTCAGGGAGATCTCCCTCTAAGTCCACCCACTCTTCTTCCTCCTCTAGCTCTTTGAGGAGTCTCTTGCCCTCAGATATGGATAGGATAATGAGGAGTTTCCTCAAGGCCCAAATAGAGTTAGGACTCCTGGTTTCCCCTGCCCATCCGGTCAGGGGAGCCTCACCCCTCCTGATTTCTCATTCTCCTCTTCCAACGCTGGTGGCTTTGGATTCTAGGGACCAGGATGTCAGTGGTCAGGTTCTGGCAAGGCTGAGTATTCCCCCTTTCTCGACCCCGTTGGGGTCCCTGGCTTATTCTGCTCCCCCAACCCTGGAGCAGGGTGAGCCCTGTACTGGTGTGGTCAACACTGGTTCCACAGGTGGGGAATCTGGTACCATCTTCTCGGACCAGTCCCTTCCCCTTTGTGCTTTGTCCTTCAATACCCCTGGGCTGGTATCATCCAGAGGTTGTGGTGCTGTTTCAGGACTTGTTCCTCCTCTCCTGGGCACCTATCCCTTGGATATAGGGGATGGGCCCACTTCCAGCCTCTCAGCTTTCCTCTGCCACACCTCCCAGTCCCTTCCTGAATCTCTCTACTTTGGCTGATGAGGCCTCCCATCCTGTCCAGGGTCAGCCCTCACAACTGAGCCTTCAGAGGGTTTCCTCCCCTTTGGGAGTCCTTGTCTCTTCCAAGTCCTCCCCAGAGCCCCTTGCAGAGGAGGTTCATCATAAGAGAAAGTGCAGGAGGAGACACTTGGACTCCTCTGTGGAGTCCCTCACTGAGGAGATGGGTTCCCCAGATCTCTGCCCGATGATGTCTCCTTTGTGGAGACGTCCTTGAACTCTTGAAGCAAAAAGGCGGAAGGTCTCCCCAACCCCCCCCTCTTCAAAGGAGTCTGTATTTCTGTAGGCCTTCGGGATGGGCCCATCTACCTCCTGGGTGTACCCCCCTGCTGATGAGTTGGTAGATCTGATCACCAGCAGGGAGTGGAAGGAGCTGGACATGGTGAAGCCTGTTCCAAAAAGGGCTGACAGGTTTCTTAACCCTCCTGCAGACCATTCCTTCTGGAGCAAAGGTGCCCCAGTCGATGCCATAGTGGCTGCCGCCACCACTGAAAAGGAGCTAGCAGAGATCCACAGTCCATCTCCCGAAAAGGGAGTTCTGGGAAATAGACCATTTTGGGAAATGTGTGTATGCCTCAACTACCTTTGGACTGAGAGTGACAAATTGTTTGGCACATTTTATCCGCCTCCAAAGGGATTTGGTCTAAGAACTTTCCACTTCTCTTACAGAGTTGTTGTCACCAGAGGACCTCATGAAGTTGTTTCCCAAGCTAGCCACTCTGACTTCCCTCACAAATTCCTCAATGACAAAATGTTGTGGAAGCTACCTTTCGGGTAGCTGGTACAGGCATTGCTTTGAGACGTCATGCCTAGTTATGTTTATGCGGGTTCATGAAACCCTTCAAGGCATCCTTTACTAATGCCCCCTTCAACCCCTTCAATGTTTCCACTCTGTTTGGACCTTCTGTGAAGGGCAGTTTGACCCACAGTGAACAGGAAGGGAAGACACTGTCTGTGGTGGGGATCAAGCTTTCTACTCCCCAAAGGTACTTCTCTAACTAGGAAGATGTGGTTCCGTAAGTCACAGTCTCCTTTCGGGAAGCTCCTGAGGATTTTTCTACCAGACGCAAGGGGTGAGGTTTCAATGGACGACAACGACGCCCTCAAGGTGGGGGGGTCTGCAAAATCAGGGCTCCAAGGAACCCTTCTCTGAGCATCCCTATCAGTGCTCCTGAAGATTTGGCCAGCTGCTCTGCCCTGGAGGCAGTTGGGGTTCACATTTCCTTACTCACCTGGGCAAACATCACCTCCAATCAGTGAGTGTTAAATATCATTTCAGGAGCTATTTCATTCTCCTCCAGTAAAACATTACCTACCAGATGTTCCACCCAGTCAGAAGAAGTTGGCCTTCAAAGAAGTTCAACAACTTCTTCTAAAAAGAATAATTCAGGAGGTCCCAGCAGGACAACAAGGATCCGACACTTACTCTTGCTTCTTTTTGGTGTCAAAACAGACAGGGGACCTACGTTCTATTCTGGATCCCAGTGAGCTCAATCTTTCAGTAAGAAATTACACGTTCTGGATGGTCCCTGCTCAGTCGATTCCGCCCCTTTTGCACAAGGATGATTGGATGTACTCTGTAGATCTCCAGGATGCCTACTATTGCATCAAACTAGACAAGCGTTCCAGGAGACATCTTCACTTCCAACTAGGAGCCAATCATTACCTGTTCAAAGCCCTACCCTTTGGTCTCACCACAGGCCCATGGGTGTTTACCAAATGTATGACAGTGGTAGCAGCTCACATGTGACTACAGGGGTTCCAGGTCTTTGACAATTGGCTCTTCATGGCACCTTTGAGGCATCGACTCAATGAATGCAGCGAACCACAACGAAGAAACAGCAAAAAAGCGTATAGACCAGGAGTCCTCACCCTTGAATTTAGTAAAACACTTCAGCAAATGCAGAAAATAAATATCCTGTATTCCACTTCCTTAGGGTTGTAAGCAGATAAAACAGCATATAACAGCAATTGTAAAGTCTTCACGGCAAAATGATGCACCAGATGAAAAAATGCAAATCTTTATTCCACAAAAACGAACTCCAACACAAGCGCTTTCACCCGTTTATAACGGGCTTTTTCAAGTGTATTGTGCAAATACCACAGGTCTTCTATATATATGCTGGCTTGATGAGTTGATTAATTATATAATTGGTTGATTAATGAAATTAATCAACCATGCTTTCTTTGTTTAAAAATACATACATTTAAAAACTCTTTGAACATATGCTTTTAAGTCACAGCAATAGTAAATGTCCAAAAAATAAAAAATAAAAATAAAAATATGTTACATTGCACCCTATTGTCTTTAATAATAATCATGTAAAAAAACTAAATACTATTACCTCCTTATATTATTTAAATGTAACCACTATGTTAAACATTTATTTCATATAAACGCTAGTTGTTAGTCAAAGATAATGGCGTTTACCATTGTATATAATACTTTCCAAGTAGTTAAATTAATCATAGATAATGCTATCATATAAAGCTTAAATAATGTTATGCTAAGTAAAAAATATTGCATTGTTTAGTATGTGCCCTAATTTAACCATTAAAGCGCACGAGTATTAAAATCAGGTTGTAAACAAATGTGTTTATACACGTGCTTACATAAACAAATGTAAAATCTATCTTAAAATTCGTTTTATAATGAATTTCTGTTGCAAGTAAGTGATACAATTTTATAAAACCACAACATACATACTTGCATACCATAGATGCATAAAAACAAGCAATACAAAAAAATATATACAAAAAGTAATTATGTGTGGAAATACATAAAGATTCACTTAGTTTGTCACTTATAATTTACTATTCCTATCTTTCAAGATACAAGCCAAACTAATTCCTTCATTTAAACCAGGGCTTCTTGTAGCATCAAGCCTCAACTGCCATATTAACTCTTTGATGTTTAGAGCATTTTTCCAGTCACCTCCCCTCTTGTCATGAACTACCCTGTCCACAACAAAAAAGCGGATAGAGACGTTAGCACATTGTTCTGAATGCTTAACAAAAGCATTAGTCTCCTTTTTTGTTTTAATATCGTTCATGTGCTCATATATCCTACGTCTAAGTTCCCGTTCAGTTTTGCCAATATAAAATGATAAACAGTTTTGACATACTCCCACATATACCACTTTGGTTGAATAACAAGAGAAATACTCTTTAGATGTTAGAGTAATACATCTAGAGGGGATGGTGATTTTCTCAGTGTTTGCAATGTACTTGCATTGATTGCACATACCACATGCATAAGTACCTTTTTGTTTAGGTACTGTGTTGATGTGCAAATTTTTGTTAAAGCTAGTTTTAGTTTCAAAGATGCCCTTCAAGTTGATACCCCTTTTTCTGACAAAGGAAATTTTGTTAGGAAACATGTTTTCAAATTCATCTTGCATGTGAACAATAGGCCAAAAATTACTTGCTGTGTTTTCAATAAAAAATGCATCCTGTGAGTAGGTGTATATAAATTTACTGCCAGAATTGTCTTCCATTTTATTCTGCCTCGTAGGAATGTTAACCTTAACCCCTAAGAGTGGTGGAAAATGTACATCCCTTTTTCTTGTGACTTCACTAAGAATGTCCTGAAACAATTCTTCAGGGTATCCTCTGTCCAAGAAAGAACTTCTGAGAAATTCTGTTTCTTCTAAAAATAAATCCTGTGTGCTGCAAATTCTGGATGCACGCACCAGCTGTCCCTTAATGATACCCCTCTTAACATACAAAGGGTGCCCACTATTAAAATGCAAAAAGGAATTACTATATATCTTTTTTCTATATATTTGGGAGACAAAACCAACATTGTCAGATTTTTTAGTTAGTTTAATGTCCAAGTAATGTAAACTACTTCCATTAATTTCATAGGTGAAACGTAAAAAGCTGGTAGTTTGGGTTAAATATTTTATGAAATCCTGAAAGTCCCTTTCAGAGCCTGTCCACAAAATACAAATGTCATCCAAGAATCTCCTATAGAAGCTGATGTATTTGCTCCATTGGGTGGAATGGATAAATTCTGTTTCCCATTTACTCAAAACTATGTTCGCATAGGAAGTGGCACATGGGGCCCCCATGGCCACCCCACTAATTTGCTTAAAGAACTCCCCTTTAAAGAATATAAAATTGTTGTTTAAAATTATTCTCATAAACTCTAGTAAAGTGTTGACCATACAATTACTAAGGCCAGATTCTTTACTAATTGCCTCCCCAAACCAATTTAAACCCTGTTCATGAGGGATACTGGGGAATAGGTCAACAATATCTATGGTAACCATGTGTAACCTTGAATTGTCCATATTTTGATCTAAACTACTTAGAAATTCCCAGGAGTCCTTGCAAATGTGATTTAGTTTTGCTACATAGTTTTTTAGTTGAAATTCCACAAATTTACTAAGTGGTTCTGTAATTCCACCTGCTCCGGAGACTATTGGACGAAATTTTAATGGGTGAAGCCCCTTGTGGACTTTGGGGATGCCAAATAAAGTTGGAGTTTTTGGGTTGGAAACAGTTAAATAATTATATGTTTTTTCATTAATGAAACCTTGCATTAACAAATCATACAGGTAATCCTTAATTTGCACAAGTGCAATGTTAAGTTCATTTAAAGAAACAGCCTGATATGTTTTCGTGTCTTGTAAAATATTCCACATGTAATCATCATATTCTGACTGTTTCATCAATACAATGCCACCCCCTTTATCTGGCCTCATTACCCTGATGTTATCATCATTGATCTTGTCTACAATAACCTGTAAACTACGAGGAAAGTTGGTAGAATGCTTGCTGTTTTTATTTCTGTCTCTAAAATGGTCCCTGAAACTTTTTTCAATGACTTCTTCAAACAGCTGCAATTTAGGGTGTGTAGGAGGGTTGAAAGTACTGTTTCTACAAAGTGAACGTTCTCCTGAAAGTTGTTTTTTAAAAAACACCCTTAAATTAAGGTTTCTTATAAATAATTTTAGTTCAATGAGCAATTTTGGCAAATAACTTGCCCTGTGCGGAACAAATTGCAGCCCCTTAGTGAAAAGATCAAAGAATGCTTCTGTGACCTGAATGTCCGTGTAATTATATATTTTGAAACCATTTAAACTGCAAGTACTACAAATTCCTTCCTCCTGTGTTACTGGTGAGTTTGTAGTATACTTGTGTTCAACAAGCTTATTGCCAACTATCTTCTTTTCCCCCAGGCATTTTGTTGAAATTGGTTGGATTTCACCCGTGACCTGCCCTGGGGTATCTGAAAACCCTGTTGGTTGTAATTGTTTCCCTTTTGCGCTAGTCTTTCACTCCTTCTGGGCATATCAGAATACTCTTGTCCCTCATTTGGCACCTGGTTAAACCTAGTAATTGTTTCCTCTGAATTTATATTTCTTCTAAACCCTGGTGCTGGATAAGCCCTGTTTTCTCTATATTCAATCAAATCCCTTTCCATTTTCTTTGCTTTTCTGTCCAACACCTTAAAACAATGTTCATCCACCTCTTTAAATGTGTCATTATATTTCTTTTTAAAACTAATAAATTTCTCATCCTTAGTAATATTATCATGCAAGGTGTTCAATTCATTTAAAATAACATTTCCTTTAAATGCATAGTCATCAACCATAAGCTTTAACATTTCGACACCAGTTCTGTTAAACAATTCTGTTAATTTTGAATGCAAAACCGAACCTGCACAGGCATTGTTCGGATATTTGTAACACCTTAGCCCCTTGGGCACACGTTCCACCTGAATACATTCATTTAGATAGTTAATTTCGAGCTGGGTGTTTTTATAAGAATATAGTTTATTTTTAAACAGCTCGAATTTACTCTCTAATTGCTCAAAATGAGCATTGGTGTTAACATTAACAGTACCTGCTTTAAATTGTGGCTGTCGTTCAGTCCAAGCTTTAAAATTAAAATTATTGTCCAGGTTAGAAACATTGTTACGTTCTGCTGAGCTGCTAGCAAGTGGAGAAACCAAAGGATAGTCCACAATGACCGGTTCGTCAGCAGGAAAGCTGACAGTAACTTCTTTGCGATGCTCGCCGTTCCTTTCGTTCACTTTATCTCTTTCCTTGCCATGTTGCTGATTGCAAGGTATATTCGAACTGTTGGAACCATAAGCGTTCATCATGGTGTTGTTAAGTTGTGTAAGAAGAGCTAACACTTGGTTAAGCTCTCGTCTCATAACCGGCGTGTCATCCGGTTCCTCCAGCAGCAAAAAGGGTGTGTTCACAAAACCAGGAGAGGATTGGTCTTCCGCCATAGAGGAAAACAACGACTCAATGAATGCAGCGAACCACAACGAAGAAACAGCAAAAAAGCGTATAGACCAGGAGTCCTCACCCTTGAATTTAGTAAAACACTTCAGCAAATGCAGAAAATAAATATCCTGTATTCCACTTCCTTAGGGTTGTAAGCAGATAAAACAGCATATAACAGCAATTGTAAAGTCTTCACGGCAAAATGATGCACCAGATGAAAAAATGCAAATCTTTATTCCACAAAAACGAACTCCAACACAAGCGCTTTCACCCGTTTATAACGGGCTTTTTCAAGTGTATTGTACAAATACCACAGGTCTTCTATATATATGCTGGCTTGATGAGTTAATTAATTATGTAATTGGTTGATTAATTAAATTAATCAATCATGCTTTCTTTATTTAAAAATACATACATTTAAAAACTCTTTGAACATATGCTTTTAAGTCACAGCAATAGTAAATGTCCAAAAAATAAAAATAAAAATAAAAATACATTACATTGCACCCTATTGTCTTTGATAATAATCATGTAAAAAAACTAAATACTATTACCTCCTTATATTATTTAAATGTAACCACTATGTTAAACATTTATTTCATATAAACGCTAGTTGTTAGTCAAAGATAATGGCGTTTACCGTTGTATATAATACTTTCCAAGTAGCTAAATTAATCATACATAATGCTGTTGTATAAAGCTTAAATAATGTTATGCTAAGTAAAAAATATTGCATTGTTTAGTATGTGCCCTAATTTAACCATTAAAGCGCACGAGTGTTAAAATCAGGTTGTAAACAAATGTGTTTATACACGTGCTTACATAAACAAATGTAAAATCTATCTTAAAATTCGTTTTATAATGAATTTCTGTTGCAAGTAAGTGATACAATTTTATAAAACCACAACATACATACTTGCATACCATAAATGCATAAAGACAAACAATACAAAAAAATATATACAAAAAGTAATTATATGTGGAAATACATAAAGATTCACTTAGTTTGTCACTTTATAATTTACTATTCCTATCTTTCAAGATGCAAGCCAAACTAATTCCTTCATTTAAACCAGGGCTTCTTGTAGCATCAAGCCTCAACTGCCATATTAACTCTTTGATGTTTAGAGCATTTTTCCAGTCACCTCCCCTCTTGTCATGAACTACCCTGTCCACAACAAAAAAGCGGATAGAGACGTTAGCACATTGTTCTGAATGCTTAACAAAAGCATTAGTCTCCTTTTTTGTTTTAATATCATTCATGTGCTCATATATCCTACGTCTAAGTTCCCGTTCAGTTTTGCCAATATAAAATGATAAACAGTTTTGACACACTCCCACATATACCACTTTGGTTGAATAACAAGAGAAATACTCTTTAGATGTTAGAGTAATACGTCTAGAGGGGATGGTGATTTTCTCAGTGTTTGCAATGTACTTGCATTGATTGCACATACCACATGCATAAGTACCTTTTTGTTTAGGTACTGTGTTGATGTGCAAATTTTTGTTAAAGCTAGTTTTAGTTTCAAAGATGCCCTTCAAGTTGATACCCCTTTTTCTGACGAAGGAAATTTTGTTAGGAAACATGTTTTCAAATTCATCTTGCATGTGAACAATAGGCCAAAAATTACTTGCTGTGTTTTCAATAAAAAATGCATCCTGTGAGTAGGTGTATATAAATTTACTGCCAGAATTGTCTTCCATTTTATTCTGCCTCGTAGGAATGTTAACCTTAACCCCTAAGAGTGGTGGAAAATGTACATCCCTTTTTCTTGTGACTTCACTAAGAATGTCCTGAAACAATTCTTCAGGGTATCCTCTGTCCAAGAAAGAACTTCTGAGAAATTCTGTTTCTTCTAAAAATAAATCCTGTGTGCTGCAAATTCTGGATGCACGCACCAGCTGTCCCTTAATGATACCCCTCTTAACATACAAAGGGTGCCTTTGAGGCATCGACTGATACAAGCAATTCATTATGTTCGTCCTCTTTTCCGTTGGTTGGGAATCACCGTCATCCTTGCAAAATCCAATCTGATCCCCACTCAATAGTTGGAATTTGTAAGAGTTCGGTAAGACTCTGTTTCAGAGAGTGCAGCTTTATCTTTGCACAGAATTCTGCTGGTACGGGAACAGGTCACTCAGGTCTTAGACCTGTCACACCTCCCAATTCACCTAGTTCTTCGGGCTGTCAGATCTATGGCCTCTGCCATTCATCTCTTTCCTCTGGTCAGGTACCACATGCGAGTGTTACAATGGATCTTAGCTGTTCAATGGTTGTCTCTGCTTCATCCCCTGTCTGTGACCATAAAACTGATGCCTGTATGTAGACGTCACCTCCAGTGGTGGCTTCAATCTCAGGATCTCTCTCTAGGCAGGTCCTTTTCTCTCCCCTACCCACAGAGGCCTCTCTGCTGGGGTGGGGGTGGGGGTGGGGGGCATTTTCATGGAAGACTGTCCAAAGTGTTAGATTAGGGACTTCCATTTTAAAGTAGTTATTAGGCATTATGCAGACTAAAAGGTAAAATAAGCCTAGAAATGTAGTGTCAGAATTGTGTTTCATTTATGCATACATTTTAGAAAAGACAGTTAAGCAGAAGGGAAAAATAACCTTTTTGGTCAAGCATTAGCGATAACAGTTCCCAAGGGAAGCCTACAGACAGTTCTTTTTCTGTTCCTTTCTCTAGGGAAAAATGTACATAGCAGTGGAATACTAGGCAAAGACCAGGCTTGTAATCCAAGGTAACCAAGGCTAAGGAGGCATGTATAGCATTACAGGGTTTTGGTATTATTAAAATATACTTCAGATACAGTTAGGGAAGTCAGTTAGTTAGATATGCCTGACATATAAAAAAGATTAAATATCCAGCATTTTAGAAAGGAAGCTACAATACAGACACTCGAGCCTGAGTACTGAAGACAGGTCAAATAAAGACTGTTTCAGTTTGCATTATTCAGGACAATCAGAATGTACGTGCAAAAACTTTGGATGTATTTAGCAGCACTGTTATTACTAACCAGCATCCCAGTATTTCTACAGACTGTTATTGTTTATCAGTACTATTAATGAAGACAGTATTCGGATATTTTGAACATCTAATAAAGCCTTATTAAATAAACTACAGTGTTTGGAGAATTCATTCTGAAAGTACACAAGACTGGCACCTGTTCAGCACAAGTTTGGGTAATTAACAAATAAAGACTTTCATTCCAGTTGTTTCCAGTTAATTCCAGTACAGTACAGTCTCATCAATTCTTTCACAAGGCATGTAGTTTTCAGTAAAGACCAAGTTGTATATAAATGTTTCGAGATGAGAGCACGTCTTCTATCGTTGCAAGCCTTCCAGGACTGCCTCCCTCTAGGGACGACTGCAGTTCAGACAGACAGACAACATGGCAGTTGTCTGGTATGGCAACAAGCAGGGAGTAACACGTTCTTACCCGTTGTGCAGAGAGAGGCCATGAGAATGTGGGAATGGGCGATGTTCCCAGTCGCTTCCTTATTGCAACGCACAGACCTGGGGATTCCATCGTGTTGGCTGACAGGCTCAGCAGATCGATCTTGGGTCCTCACAAGTGGTCTGTCAGTCCTTCTGTGGAGGAGCAGATTTTTGACCATTGAGGTCAACTGTGCTGTGACCTTTTTGCCCCCCCCAGCCACCCACAAATGCAGCAGGTACTTTGCCCTTATCCCCCCCTCCGGGGGAATCACCAAGGGACTCTGTAGTCCACTATTGGCCTCCAGGTCTCCTTTATGCCTACTCTCCTATCCCATTAATACCCAAGGGTCTGCAGAAAGCACAATGCCTGGTGACATCCCTGATCCTCATTGCCCATTTCCAGCCTCGTCAACCGTGGTTCCCCTTCATCAAGTCTCATCTGAAGTACCTACCATGGGTACTGAATCCCCATCAGGATCTGATTACTCTCCCAAACCTTCAGACCCTTCATCTAACCACATGGTTTCTCCAGTTCCAACAATCATAAAACAGTCCAGGCTGGCGTCCCCCATTAAATGTATCATTCTAGGCTCCCAGAAACCCTCCACTAGAAAGCTATATAGATATAGTAGCAAGTGCGAAAGGTTTTCTATCTAGGCTAAGAGCAGGAATCTGGATCCCTTTTCGGCTTCAGTTTCAGACATTCTTTTGTTCTTGTCCTCCCTTTTCCAAGCAGGAGCCAGTTTTTCTACTATCAAGCTTCAGTTGGTAGTGATTTCCAACTATCATGAGAGCTCTGTGTCTATCTTTTCATCTAGGCCTTGTAAAGCATTTATGAAAGGGTTTTTTTCTGCTTCATCTACCAATTAAGGATCCTTCCCATCCTTGGGACCTCACACTGGTGTCTGACTAGGAGTCCCTTTGAGCCTGCTAGTTCCTGCGATTACAAGTTCATGTCTTGGAAGATGGCCTTCCTGGTGGCTACTACCTCAGCTAGGAGGTCTCAGAACTGCAAGTTCTCACCATTACTCCTCCTTACATGATTTTTCACAAGGACGGAGTCTCTATTAGGACGAACCCCTCCTTCATGCCCAAGATTGCATTTGAATCTTCTCTTAACCAGTGTATTCAACTTCGTGTTCTTCCCCAACTATTCCAACAAAGGGGAGTATATTCTTCATACCTTGGACATTCACTAATAGTTATGTTTTTACCTGCATAGGACAAAAGGTTTTCCCATTCAGAACAACTTTTTGTGGCTTTTTCCCCTAGCAGATCCAGTCTTTCAGTTTCTAAGGTCACTATTTCTAAATGGATATCTAGCTGCATTTCCACAGTCTATGACCTTACCCACCTTGAGGTTCCAAGAAAAATCAAGGCTCATTTTACTAGGTCCATAGCAACTTCTTCAGCCTTTTTAGCAAGGCTTTCTGTTGGTGATATTTGTGCTGCTGCCACTTGGTCTAACCCTCACACATTTATTTCTCACTACAATATTGATCTGATTTCTAGGAGCAGGGCTTCCTTTGGCTGCATGGTGCTCCGCAATGTCTTTCCTTGAGGTCTGCCAGAGTGATGGTAGCTGGGGACTCTGACCCTATGGTGTTGAATCATGGCTTGGACAACATCAGATTAAGAGTTATGTAACTTGTCATCTGTGTTATCCTACATCATCATTCATCATATGTTTCCCTCCCACCATCCTCCTACAGTGGATATAAAAAGTTTACACACCCCTGTTAAAATGCTAGGCTTTTGTGATAGAAATAAATGAGACCACAATAAATCATTTCAAAACTTTTCCCACCTTTAATGTGATATATAACCTGTACAATTCAATCGAAAAACAATCAAATCTGTTAGGGGAAAACATAAAAAACATTCAATACGCTGGTTGCATAAGTGTGCATACCCTTAAAATAATACTTCATTGTGTGTGCAGACCTTTAAATTAATACTTTGTTGAAGCACCTTTTGATTTATAACTCTTATTTTTTTTTTCATTTTTTTGATATTTACTACTGGTTTAACATTGTAATAACCATTTTTTTTTCAAATTGCAATTTTACTGCAAATTACTACATTTGTATTTTGTGTGGAAATATTTTATTATTTCTGGAAAATGACTCTCTAAATGTTTATTTATGCTGTTCCTATTTGATTTAAGGGCACATACATGCTTTTTTGTCACTTTTTGTGAATCTTATTTGGGGTTGGGAGGATGGCCTAATGATTAAGGTGTTTGCCTTACAAACACAAGGTGCAGGGTTTGAGTCTCACAAGGGATAATTGGCTAAGCTTAAAATGCAAGGGCAGTTAGCTTAGTACTAACCTATGAACCTACTGTGATTGTGTGCTGTTTGCTACAGTGTGCACATTGTAGAACAAGGCTTAGCATAATTTCAATTGCTTCTGCTATGTTTTATGTAGTTTAAACCAGGACTTCTTAAACTATAGGTCGTGACCCCATATGGGATCATGTAACTGAATGTTGGGGTCACAAAAAATCTGGAGACTACTTTGCCAGACAGCATACTGTCCGGAAAAAATAAAATCATCTGTTGTCTTTTTTTAAGGGTGTGCTTCTTTAAGGACACTCTTTGCATCTGGTCGCACAGATTCAGAAGACAAAGACAAGTCACAAACACCTGTTGCATCTGTGCGACCGATTGTTTACATCTTCGTCTTCTGCATGGGCAGAGTTTCAATTCCAAAAGACATTTGGACTGTGGACCACAAGTGTATGTGTGTGTGTGTTCTGGGATGATGAGTCATGGATGGTGAATCTCAGCATCCTTTAAATGTATGAAAACTTCTACTGCACCTTACTGTTTCATACAAAGACTGTCATTTCATGATACTGCAGGGAAAATTAGAAATCTTCCAGCAGTAATAGCATAATGCATTTACATTTGGCCTTGTAAGTAGATAATTTGAGTAACTAAAGGCATTAAGGGGTGACACACTGTGTCAAATGAGTTGCTACTTCAGATCACCTAAGCAGAACTTAGTGTAGTAAACAAAAGACATGAGGAAAGAAAAAGGACTGGTAGACAGAATGCATATTAGAAGGAAGTGTATGACCTAGGAGGGTGTCTATGAGAATCGGCAAAGGGTGTCAGAACAAATGGAATACAGCAGTAATATAAGCAAAGAGGCATAAATACGGCACTAGAACAGCTCCATCTTGAATGAGCTCTTAATCTTAACTTTAAACAGTATGTGAAAGACAGCAGGCTGAGATTTAGTAGAAAGTAAATTCTAAATATCAGGAATAGGATGGCTGCAAGTTATTTGGCTGCTAACAGCAGTAAATATGGGTGACTCAAGAAATACTCCATCTTGAATTCACAGCATCAACTGTTTAGATTTTTTGCAGAATGTCCAGATTTGTGCCTATTTTTCATCTGTTTCTCATACAGTTGTTGATCTGATGTTGTCCTTCTCATTCAGCTTCACGTATGGGTCTCTGATCCGATTAGGCCACCTCACACAGACTTTAGCTTCCAGGCTCAAACTCCTCTGCCTCTAGCCCAACCTCCTCAGATCTCGTTTGCTGCCAGTGTGCCCAGATGTGGTTTTCCAGTGCTCAGCTAAGTCTTTGTTTTTTTGGTTAGATTTTGGTCATTTTTCCTTTGCAATTTTACTTAGTTTGATTGTATTGGCAGTGTTCTTTGTCTGTTCCCATCTTCTCTGTTTTTTTTGAGGTGTGTGATGCTTTTTTGCTTGCCTTTTCCTCTTCTTCTTTTTGGGCTTTGGTCCTGCTCTGTCTCTGTCTTTATATAGTAGTTATAATAGTTATAACAGCTATTGTTAATAGCAGTTGTACGCTGTAGTTGGTAGTTATTAGTCCTTTACTGTTACAGTTGACTGATAGTCTATTGTTAATAGTTCAGTGCTATTTTTTTTTTGTCTACTACGGAGAAGCCAACTGGTTTCAAAAGTTGTTTCAACTGCGATAGATTCTGCACTCGGATTTTCATGACTGTTATGTATTTTCCTTACAGTCGGTTCCTCTAGTCACCCCTTGCAGCATTTATGAGGGGTTCAACCCTAGACCCATACAAGAAAGGAGAAACAAACTGATCTTGAAGGGTCTTTTCCCCGCTTCTTCTTCTTCTCCAGGGGCTCAACCCCCCTCCAAGCATTTGCTTGGCTCCAAGACAAAAAAAAGGCACCTTAAAGAGCCCAGAGCATCTTTGGAGCCCCCTGCCAAGGACTCAAAGATTTCGGGTCCAGCTACTTTGGCACCTAGGCCTATGTTGGCTCCATTGGATCCAATCAACTTAATGGCTCCAAGTGAGCCCTCCACTTCTGCCAATCTCTGGATCCAAGTAGTCCACTTAGGATCCGTAGGTCTCCTGATCCACAGTCTTCCGTGAGGTCTTGAGGGAGATCCATCACTTCAGTTTCTCTGACCATGCCATCTAAGATCCTAGAGATCCCAGGTATTCTCATCCTTCAGTGGCTTCTTCCAGATCCTCTCAGAGCCTTTATCTTGACATCGACAAAATGGTCAGATCTTTCGTCAAGGCCAGATTCAGATGGGGTTCTTCCTGCTCCATACCATCATGGATCTGACCCTGTCCCGCCTGTGCCTTTTTCTCCTCCTTTGAGCTGGGTCTCTGTTTCGGAGCCCCAGTACAGAAGTCTCCCAAGGGATTTGGGGTCAGATCAGAGGGCCATTGCTTCCTCGACTCTTTCCATTACCTTGACTGCTTCTGCTCCAAGGTCTTCAGATCAGAGTGCATCCTGGATCTGAGATGTCATGGCTGGATCCAAGGGGCAAGCTTCAGCTCTAGTGTTCTTGGATCAGTCCCTTCCCTTGGAGCTTTGGCCCTTGACAGCATGGGTCCAGTTCTGTCTGGGAGTCGAGGTTCTGGTGAACTTTCTCTGTCTTCCTAGGCAGCTCAGCGGGGTTTCCCAGGGATCTTCGGCTTTCCATGTTTTAGAAAATGCTTTCTCTGTCAGAAGAGTGCCAGACCCTATGACTGCTGCTCCACCCCGTGTGCCCACTCTGGATTGGGGCCTTGGATCTACCATTTCTGCTCAGGGTCAGCCTGTCTCAAAGGACCTCCAGTCTGCTCCACCGGAGGTGGCTCCTTCCTCTTCCAACTCCTCCCCTGAGTATCCCACTGAGGAGATCCCACAGAAGAGGATGTACAAAAGGAGGCATGTAGACTCCCCTATGGAGTCCCTCGCTGAGGATATGGATTAAAATGAAGGGGAGGGGTCTCCCAAAATGCCACTGGATGATATCTCTTTCGTAGACATCCTAGAAATCTTCAAGTTAAAAGGTGGCAAATCTTCCAAAAGCCCCTCTTTGGAGGAATCTGTATTCCTGGAGGACTTCTATAGCTAACTCCTCCATGAGACTCATTTTTCACTTAGCAGAGGGTTCTTCTAGAGCAGCCAGCACCAGCACTGCAATGCGTTGCCATGCTTGGATGAGGCTGTGTGATTCCATGGAGCCTTTTAAGGCGTCATTTGTCAATAGCCCTTTGATGGTTTCTTGCTGTTCAGACCATCTGTCAAGGACATCCTGACCTGCAGCGAGAAAGAAGGTAAGACCTTATCTGCCTTGGGGATTAAGTTTTCCACCCCTCAATGAACCTACTGTAGGAATCAGAGGGGGGCTAAGAAAACTTGATTCCATAAGTCACAAGGTTCTTTTCCTGACCAAAGCAGAGAGTTCTCTTCCAGCGGCAGATGAGGAGGCTGTAATGGGAGACGCCACCCTAGAGGCAGAGGGGGCCCACAGAACCATGGTTCTAGGGAATCCTTTCCCAAAAAGCCTTTTCAGTGCTCTTGAGGTGCTGCCCGACTGTCCTACTCTGAATCCAGTCAGGGGTCATTTTTCTCTGCACTCAAATGCCTAGGCCCAAGTCACGACAAACGTTTATGTGTGAATCATTATTTCCAGAGGCTACTAAATTCCCTTTTCCCTTCCTCCTCCAAATGTACTTAAGAGACTCCTCAACATCCCACCCAGTCAGGAGAAGTTGGCAACTACCAAAATCAGCAAATTGATGCAGATAAGAGTCATCCAAGAGGTCCCAGACGATCTGAAGTGGTCCGGAACTTATTCCTGTTTCTTTTTGGTGGCACAGAAAACAGGGGACCTACGGTCCATTCTGGACTTAAGCAATCTCAACTGGTATGTGAATAAGATCAAGTTCTGGAGGGTGACGGTTTATTCCATCCACCCATTGCTGAGGAGGGACAACTGGATGTGCTTGGTGAATTTCAAGGATGCATACTCTCACATAAAAATAGGCGCTACAAAAGTCATCTGTGCTTCTTCCTGGGAGCCAGTCACTTCCAATTTCGAGCCCTGCCCTTTGGTTTCACCACTGCCCCCCCCCCCCCCCCCGGTGTTTACCAAGTGTATGACAGTGGTTGCAGCTTGTGTCTGACTGCAAGGGTTTCAGGTATTCCCATATTTGGAAGATTGGCTCCTGACTGCTCCCACTCAGCATCAGCCATGTCAGGTCAGAGACTGTCTTTACCAGCTGTCTCACTTTCTGGGCATTACTATAAATTTGAACAAGTCACAGCCAATGCCAGTTCAGACCTTAGAATTCATTGGAGTACTACTACTCAAATAGATGCTTTGCCACAACATCACAGCGACACTTTGAAATCTCAAGTTCAAGCCATTCTGAATCTCCCATCTCTTCCAGCCAGGTTGATTCTACAAGCTCTGGGATCTGTGGCAGCTGCTATACTTTTACTTCTGCTAGCCAGGTACTATATATGCATTCTCCAATGGATGCTAACTGTTCAATGGTCTATTCTATATCAGCCCCTTTCTGCTCCTATCAGACTCACAAACATTTGCAGGCCTCATCTACAGTGGTGGATTCAGGCAGATCTCACAATCAGCAGGCCTTTCACTCTCCCCTTTTCTTCAGCCACTGTGACCACGGATGCTTCCCATCTAGGGTGGGGTGGGGGTGGGGTATTTCCAGGGGAAGATGGTCCAAGGCACATGGATTCCAACAGAGACCAGTCTGCATATCAACATCTTGGAGATGAGAGCTGTCCTTTTGTCATTGCAAGCTTTTCAGGATGTTCTCCTTCCAGGGACTATTGCTATTCACATGGACAACATGTCAGTAGTCTGGTACAATAACAAGCAAGGAGGAACCTGTTCATACCCTCTCTGCAGAGAGGACATAAGGGTCTGGGAATGGGCGATCTCTTTAAACTGTCTTCTAAATGCAATACATGTACCAGGGAAATCCAAGGTCTTAGCAGACAGGCTCAGCACGTCTATACTGATGCCTCACAAGTGACCCCTCAATCATTCAGAAGCAAATGAGATATTCAACCATTGGGGTCTCCCCTGCTGCAACATCTTTGCATCCCCTTACAACAATGAATGCAGCAGTTTCTTCATTCTGATTCCCCCTTCAGGTGGTTCCCCGAGGGATGCTCTGGTCTAGGATTGGCCTCTGGGACTTCTGTATGTATATCCTACTCTTCCTTTGATCCCATGATTTCACCAGAAAGCCAAACAGTTGAAGTGCACAGTGATCCTCATTGCTCCTTTTGGCCTCATCAGGTGTGGTTTTCTTTCCTCTGGTTCATAGGTGTGTACTAGGCTAATGTCCCTGGAGCCTTTACAAGCATAGCCCATAGAAGTGCACTGGCATCATGCTCAAACATCCCCCATGGTTGCTGGAACCCAAACCGGACTGCCTTTCTCACCCGGCATTGGGATGCCACCCTGATCTCCCCACTCTCAAGTTACCTGCATGGTTTCTCTAGTTCCTATGACTGCTACAGGGTCCAGGTTCTCCTCTCCAGTCAAAGCTATCCTTTTGGCCTCTCAGAATGCGTCTACTAAGAAGGTGTACAAGACTTAGTGGAAAAGGTTTTTGATTTGGGCAGTTAACAATCACAATCACATTGATCCCTTTTCAGCTCCATTTCCTTCTATTTTGTCATTTCTAGAATCTTTATATAAGCAAGGTTCTAGTTTTGTGACCATTAAACTTCAGTTGGCAGCCATATCCAATTTCCATTCAGGATTACCTTCAGAGTCTGTTGCTTCTGCTAGATTATGTAAAACCTTCATGAAAGGTGTTTTTCTTCTGAGGTCTCCACTCAAAGATCCTACTCCTCCATGGGATTTGACTGTTGTTCTACAAGCCTTGACCCAGAGTCCTTTTGAACCAGCTAAAGATTGTGACTTGAAGTTTTTGCCATGGAAATCCGCTTTTCTTGTTGCCATTACTTCAGCAAAAAGGGTATCTGAGTTGCAAACTCTCTTCCAAGCAGTCCTACATAATTTTTCACAAGGATACGGTTTCCCTTCGTACTAATCCTTCTTTCATGCCAAAGGTGGCTACCTTCACCAATATAGACCAATGAATTCAGTCACCAGTGTTCCTTCCTAACTATTCTAACAAAGGGAAATACCTTTTACATTCGTTAGATGTTCACAGGCAGCTCCATTTCTACCTACACAGGACAAAGCAGTTTAGAAAATCGGAGCGGTTATTTGTTTCTTTTTCTCCTAATCGTAAGGGTCAAGCTGTTTCAAAAGTGACAATAGCAAAGTGGGTTACTAGCTGTATTTCTTTTATTTATGAAAAGAATGGTTTGCAGTTGTCTGGTCCTCCAAAAGCTCATTCGTCAAGGTCAGCTGCTTTTTCATCTAGGATTCCCATTGATGACATTTGTGCTACAGCCACTTGGTCTCTCATACCTTTGTGACTCACTATAAATTAGATGTCATGTCCAGGAGCAGAACGTCCTTTGATTCATTGGCATATTTTTCCTTGAGGCCGCCCAAGAAATAATGTAGCTGAGGACTCTGACCCATACATGAAGCAGAATGAGAAGGACAACAGCAGATTTATTAGTTATATACTTACCATAACTTGGTATCTGTGTTGTGCTCTTCTGATTCTGCTTCACCTTCCCACCCAACCATCCCCCTCCAAATTAGATAGGGTTCTAGATGATCTGGAACAGCCTCTGTTGGAACCTTGGTTCCAGGTTGAGCTCTTGGTTATCTTTTCTTTTCTATTCTACTTATAGCAGGAGCAAACTTGATCTGAGAAGTTTGGGTGAGAGGCAGAGGATTATGGGTAAAGGAGGAGTTTGAGCCTGGAAGCTAAAGTCTGTGGGAGGTGGCTGAGTTATATCCGATACCCATACGTGAAGCAGAATGAGAAGAGGACAACACAGATATTAAGTTATGGTAAGTACATAACTGATAATTTTCTGGGAAATCATTGAGGAATGAAGATTGAAAATAAGAGCAGACGTAGGTTTCAGACCTCATATCCTTCAGAAAATTCATGGTAATGCAAAACTTGTTAGACTATCAGCTGTCCAAGTTTGGAAGAGCAATATTTAAAAAGTGTCCCTGTTTTTGGGCCTTTGTCCCCCATTATTTGAAGCTTTGTCCAGATTTTTCACTGTAAGAGGCTTGGTGGTGGAGGTCTCTTTTACTGGATGATTCCCATTAAGCTTATGTACGAGTGTGTAATAAGAGGCTTTATGCAATGTAAGCAATGTTATACCATAACTGTATTACAATATAAAACAGCTTACTTTAAATTTAATACGGATATGGGGGACGGGCCCGCTTCCAGCCCCTCGGTTTTCCTCTGTCACACCTCATGGTCCCTTCCTGCCTCTCTCTACTTTGGCTAATGAGGCCTCCCATCCTGTCCAGGGTCAGCCCTCCCGATCGAGCCTTCAGAGGGTTTCCTCCCCTTTGGGGGTCCTTGTCTCTTCTAAGTCCTCCCCGGAGCCCCTTGCGGAGGAGGTTCATCATAAGAGAAAGTGCAAGAGGAGACACTTGGACTCCTCCGTGGAGTCCCTCACTGAGGAGATGGGTCCCCCAGATCTCTGCCCAATGATGTCTCCTTTGTGGAAACATCCTTGAACTCTTGAAGCAAAAAGGCGGAAGGTCTCCCCAACCCCCCTCTTCAAAGGAGTCTGTATTTCTGTAGGCCTTCAGGATGGGCCCGTCTACCTCCTGGGTGTACCACCCTGCTGATGAGTTGGTAGATCTGATCACCAGCAGGGAGTGGAAGGAGCTGGATATGGTGAAGCCTGGTCCAAAAAGGGCCAACAAGTTTCTTAGCCCTCCTGCAGACCATTCCTTCTGGAGCAAAGGTGCCCCAGTCGATGCCATAGTGGCTGCCGCCACCACCACTAAAAAGGAGCTAGCAGAGTTCCATGGTCCATCTCCTAAACAGGGAGTTCTGGGCGATAGACCATTTTGGGAAATGTGTGTATGCCTCAACTACCTTTGGACTGAGAGTGACAAATTGTTTGGCACATTTTATCTGCCTCCAAAGGGATTTGATCTAAGAACTTTCCACTTCCCTTACAGAGTTGTTGTCACCAGAGGACCTCGAAAAGTTGTCTTCCAAGCTAGCCACTCTGACCTCGCTCACAAATTCCTCAATGACACAATGTTGTGGAAGCTACCTTTCAGGTAGCTGGTACAGGCATTGCTTTGAGACGTCATGCCTGGTTATGTTTATGTGGGTTCGTGAAACCCTTCAAGGCATCCTTTACTAATGCCCCCTTCAATGGTTCCACTCTGTTTGGACCTTCTGTGAAGAACAGTTTGACCCACAGTGAGCAGGAAGGGAAGACAATGACTGCGGTGGGGATCAAGCTTTCTACTCCCCAAAGGTACTTCTCTAACTTTCTTCTCTAACTAGGAAGATGTGGTTCCGTAAGTCACAGTCTCCCTTTAGGGAAGCTCCTGAGTATTTCTCTTCCAGAGGCAAGGGGAGAGGTTTCAATGGATGATGACGACACCCTCAAGGTGGGGGGGGGTCTGCAAAATCAGGGCTCCAGGGAACCCTTCTCTGAGCATCCCTATCAGTGCTCCTGAAGATTTGGCCAGCTGCTCTGCTCTGGAGGCAGTTGGGGTTCACATTTCCTTACTCGCCTGGGCAAACATCACCTCCAATCAGCGAGTGTTAAATATCATTTCAGGAGCTATTTCATTCTCCTCCAGTTAGACATTACCTCCCAGATGTTCCACCCAGTCAGAAGAAGTTGGCCTTCAAAGAAGTTCAACAACTTCTAAAAAGAACAATTCAGAAGGTCCCAGCAGGACAACAACGATCCAGCACTTACTCTTGCTCCTTTTTGGTGTCAAAAAAGACAGGGGACCTACATTCTATTCTGGATCTCAGCGAGCTCAATCTTTCAGTAAGAAATCAAAAGTTCTGGATGGTCCCTGCTCAGTCCATTCTGCCCCTTTTGCACAAGGACGATTGGATGTACTCTGTAGATCTCCAGGATGCCTACTATCACATCAAAATAGACAAGCATTCCAGGAGACATCTTCGCTTCCAACTAGGAGCCAATCATTACTAGTTCACAGCCCTACCCTTTGGTCTCACCACAGGCCCATGGGTGTTTACCAAATGTATGACAGTGGTAGCGGCTCCCATGTGACTACAGGGGGTTCCAGGTCTTTGACGATTGGCTCTTCATGGCACCTTTGAGGCATCGACTGATACAAGCGATTCATTATGTTCGTCCTCTTTTCCGTTGATTGGGAATCACAGTCATCCTTGCAAAATCCAATCTGATCCCCACTCAATAGTTGGAATTCATAAGAGTTCGGTAAGACTCTGTTTCAGAGAGTGCAGCTTTGTCTTTGCACAGACGTCTGCTGGTACGGGAACAGGTCACTCAGATCTTAGACCTGTCACACCTCCCAGTTCACCTAGTTATTCGGGCTCTCAGATCTATGGCCTCTGCCGTTCATCTCTTTCCTCTGGTCAGGTACCACATGCGAGTGTTACAATGGAGCTTAGCTGTTCAATGGTTGTCTCTGCTTCATCCCCTGTCTGTGACCATAAAACTGATGCCTGTATGTAGACGTCACTTCCAGTGGTGGCTTCAGTCTCAGGATCTCTCTCTAGGCAGGTCCTTTTCTCTCTCCCTACCCACAGAGGCCTCTCTGCTGGGGTGGGGGGTGGGGGGAATTTTCATGGAAGACTGTCCAAAGTGTTAGATTAGGGACTTCCATTTTAAAGTAGTTATTAGGCATTATGCACACTAAAAGGTAAAATAAGCCTAGAAATGTAGTGTCAGAATTGTGTTTCATTTATGCATACATTTTAGAAAAGACAGTTAAACAGAAGGGAAAAATAACCTTTCTGGTCAAGCATTAGCGATAACAGCTCCCAAGGGAATGCTACAGACTGTTCTTTTTCTGTTCCTTTCTCAAGGGAAAAATGTACATAGCAGTGAAAAACTAGGCAAAGACCAGGCTTGTAATCCAAGGTAACCAAGGCTAAGGAGGCATGTAAAACATTACAGGGTTTTGATATTATTAAAATATATCTCAGATACAGTTAAGGAAGTCAGTTAGTTAGATCTGCCTGACATATAAAAAAGATTAAATATCCAGCATTTTAGACAGGAAGCTACAATACAGACACTCGAGCCTGAGTACTGAAGACAGGTCAAATAAAGACTGTTTCAGTTTACATTATTCAGGACAATCAGAATGTACGTGCAAAAACTTTGGATGTATTTAGCAGCACTGTTATTACTAACCAGCATCCCAGTATTTCTACAGACTGTTATTGTTTATCAGCACTGTTAATGAAGACAGTATTCAGATATTTTGAACATCTAATAAAGCCTTATTAAATAAACTACAGTGTTTGGAGAATTCATTCTGAAAGTACACAAGACTGGCACCTGTTCAGCACAAGTTTGGGTAATTAACAAATAAAGACTTTCATTCCAGTTGTTTCCAGTTAATTCCAGTACAGTACAGTCTCATCAATTATTTCACAAGGCATGTAGTTTTCAGTAAAGACCAAGTTGTATATAAACGTTTAGAGATGAGAGCACGTCTTCTATCGTTGCAAGCCTTCCAGGACTGCCTCTCTCTAGGGACGACTACAATTCAGACAGACAGACAACATGGCAGTTGTCTGGTATGGCAACAAGCAGGGAGCAACATGTTCTTACCCATTGTGCAGAGAGGCCATGAGAATGTGGGAATGGGCGATGTTCCCAGCCTCTTTCTTATTGCAACGCACATACCTGGGGATTCCAACGTGTTGGCTGACAGGCTCAGCAGATCGATCTTGGGTCCTCATAAGTGGTCCGTCAGTCCTTCTGTGGAGGAGCAGATTTTTGACCATTGAGGTCAACTGTGCTGTGACCTTTTTGTCTCCCTAGCCAACCACAAATGCAGCAGGTACTTTGCCCTGATCCACCCTCTGAGTAATCGCCAAGGGACTCTGTAGTCCACTATTGGCCTCCAGGTCTCCTTTATGCCTACTCTCCTATCTCATTAATACCCAAGGTTCTGCAGAAATCACAATGCCTGGTGACATCCCTGATCCTCATTGCCCATTTCCGGCCTTGTCAACCATGGTTCCCCTTCATCAAGTCTCATCTGAAGTACCTATCATGGGTACTGAATCCCCATCAGGATCTGATTACTCTCCCAAACCTTCAGACCCTTCATCTAACTACATGGTTTCTCCAGTTCCAACAATCATAAAACAGTCCAGGCTGGCATCCCCCATTAAATGTATCATTCTAGGCTCCCAGAAACCCTCCACTAGAAAGCTATATAGATATAGTAGCAAGTGCAAAAGGTTTTCTATCTAGGCTAAGAGCAGGAATCTGGATCCCTTTTCTGCTTCAGTTTCAGACATTCTTTTGTTCTTGTCCTCCCTTTTCCAAGCAGGAGCCAGTTTTTCTGCTATCAAGCTTCAGTTGGTAGTGATTTCCAACTTTCATGAGAGCTCTGTGTCTATCTTTTCATCTAGGCCTTGTAAAGCATTTATGAAAGGTTTTTTTCTGCTTCATCTACCAATTAAGGATCCTTCCCATCCTTGGGACCTCACACTGGTGTCTGACTAGGAGTCCCTTTGAGCCTGCTAGTTCCTGCGATTACAAGTTCATGTCTTGGAAGATGGCCTTCCTGGTGGCTACTACCTCAGCTAGGAGGTCTCAGAACTGCAAGTTCTCACCATTACTCCTCCTTACATGATTTTCCACAAGGACAGAGTCTCTATTAGGACGAACCCCTCCTTCTTGCCCAAGATTGCATTTGAATCTTCTCTTAACCAGTGTATTCAACTTCCAGTGTTCTTCCCCAACTATTCCAACAAAGGGGAGTATATTCTTCATACCTTGGACATTCACTAATAGTTATGTTTTTATCTGCATAGGACAAAAGGTTTTCCCATTCAGAACAACTTTTTGTGGCTTTTTCCCCTAGCAGATCCAGTCTTTCAGTTTCTAAGGTCACTATTTCTAAATGGATATCTAGCTGCATTTCCACAGTCTATGACCTTACCCACCTTGAGGTTCCAAGAAAAATCAAGGCTCATTTTACTAGGTCCATAGCAACTTCTTCAGCCTTTTTAGCAAGGCTTTCTGTTGGTGATATTTGTGCTGCTGCCACTTGGTCTAACCCTCACATTTATTTCTCACTACAATATTGATCTGATTTCTAGGAGCAGGGCTTCCTTTGGCTGCATGGTGCTCCGCAATGTCTTTCCTTGAGGTCTGCCAGAGTGATGGTAGCTGGGGACTCTGACCCTATGGTGTTGAATCATGGCTTGGACAACATCAGATTAAGAGTTATGTAACTTGTCATCTGTGTTATCCTACATCATCATTCATCATATGTTTCCCTCCCACCATCCTCCTACAGTGGATATAAAAAGTTTACACACCCCTGTTAAAATGCTAGGTTTTTGTGATATATAAAAAATGAGACCACAATAAATCATTTCAAAACTTTTCCCACCTTAAATGTGATCTATAACCTGTACATTTCAATTGAAAAACAAATCTGTTATGGGAAAAATATAAACCATTCAATACGCTGGTTGCATAAGTGTGCATACCCTTAAAATAATACTTCGTTGTGTGTGCAGACCCTTAAATTCTTTGTTGAAGCACCTTTTGATTTATAACTCTGACTTTTTTTCATTTTTTTCTTCATTTTTTGATATTTATTACTGGTTTAACATTGTAATAGCCATTTTTTTTCAAATTGCAATTTTACTGCAAATTACTACATTTGTATTTTGTGTGGAAATATTTTATTATTTCTGGAAAAGGACTCTCTAAATGTTTATTTATGCTGTTCCCATTTGATTTAAGGGCACATACATGCTTTTTTGTCACTTTTTGTGAATCTTACTTAGTACTATGATTGTGTGCTGTTTGCTACAGTGTGCACATTGTAGAACAAGGCTTAGAATAATTTAAATTCCTTCTGCTATGTTTTATGCAGTTTAAACCAGGACTTCTTAAACTATAGGTCGCGGCCCCATATGGGATCATGTAACTGAATGTTGGGGTCACAAAAAATCTGGAGACTACTTTGCCGGACAGCGTACTGTCCAGAAAAAATAAAATCGTCTGTTGTCTTTTTTTAAGGGTGTGCTTCTTTAAGGACACACTTTGCATCTGGTCGCACAGATTCAGAAGACAAAGACATGTCACAAACACCTGTTGCATCTGTGCGACCAATTGTTTACGTCTTCGTCTTCTGCATGGGCAGAGTTTCAATTCCAAAAGACATTTGGACTGTGGACCACAAGTGTGTGTGTGTGTTCTGGGATGATGAGTCATGGATTGTGAATTTCAGCATCCTTTAAATGTATGAAAAATTCTACTGCACCTTACTGTTTCATGCAAAGACTGTCATTTCATGATACTGCCGGGAAAATTAGAAATCTTCCAGCAGTAATAGCATAATGCATTTACATTTGGCCTTCTAAGTAGATAATTTGAGTAACTAAATGCATTAAGGGGTGACACACTGTGTCAAATGAGTTGCTAATTCAGAGCACCTAAGCAGGACTTAGTGTAGTAAACAAAATGCATGAGGAAAGATAAGGGACTGGTAGACAGAATGCATATTAGAAGGAAGTGTATGACTTAGGAGGGTGTCTAGGAGAACCGGCAAAGGGTGTCAGAACAGATGGAATACAGCAGTAATATAAGCAAAGAGGCATAAATACGGCACTAGAACAGCTCCATCTTGAATGAGCTCTTAATCAACTTTAAACAGTATGTGAAAGACAGCAGGCTGAGATTTAGTAGAAAGTAAATTCTAAATATCAGGAATAGGATGGCTGCAAGTAAATTGGCTGCTAACAGTAGTAAATATAGGTGACTCAAGAAACACTCCATCTTGAATTCACAGCATCAACTGTTTAGATTTTTGCAGAATGTCCAGATTTTTGCCTATTTTTTGTCTGTTTCGTATACAGTTGTGGATCGGATGTTGTCCTTCTCATTCAGCTTCACGTATGGGTCTCTGATCCGATTAGGCCACCTCACACAGACTTTAGCTTCCAGGCTCAAACTCCTCCCCTACCCACAATCCTCTGCCTCTAGCCCAACCTCCTTAGATCTCGTTTGCTGCCAGTGTGCCCAGATGTGGTTTTCCAGTGCTCAGCTAAGTCTTTGTTTTTTTGGTTAGATTTTGGTCATTTTTCCTTTGCAATTTTACTTAGTTTGATTGTATTGGCAGTGTTCTTTGTCTGCTCCCATCTTCTCTATTTTTTTGAGGTGTGTTACACTTTTTTGCTTGCCTTTTCCTCTTCTTCTTTTTGGGCTTTGGTCCTTCTCTATCTCTGTCTTTATATAGTAGTTATAACAGCTATTGTTAATAGCAGTTGTACGCTGTAGTTGGTAGTTATTAGTCCTTTACTGTTAGAGTTGACTGATAGTCTATTGTTAATAGTTCAGTGTTATTTTTTTTTTGTCTGCTACGGAGAAGCCAACTGGTTTCAAAAGTTGCTTCAAGTGCGATAGCTTCTGCACTCGGATGTTCATGACTGTTATGTATATTGCTTACAGTCGGTTCCTCTGGTCACCCCTTGCAGCATTTGTGAGGGGTTCAACCCTAGACCCATACAAGAAAGGAGAAACAAACTGATCTTGAAGGGTCTTTTCCCCACTTCTTCTCATTCTCCAGGGGCTCAACCTGCCCTCCAAGCATTCGCTTGGCTCCAACGCAAAGAAAAGGCACCTTAAGGAGCCTAGAGCATCTTTGGAGCCACCTGTCAAGGACTCAAAGATTTCGGGTCCACCTTGGCACCTAGGCCTATGTTGGCTCCATTGAATCCAGTCAACTGAATGACTCCGAGTGAGCCCTCCACTTCTGCCAATCTCTGGATCCAGGTAGTCCACTTAGAATCCGTAGGTCTCCTGATCCACAGTCTTCCGTGAGGTCTTCAGGGAGATCCATCACTTCAGTTTCTCTGACCATGCTATCTAAGATCCTAGAGATCCCAGGCATTCTCATCCACCTTCAGTGGTTTCTTCCAGATCCTCTCAGAGCCTTTATCTTGACATCGACAAAATGGTCATATCTTTCATCAAGGCAAGATTCAGGTGGGGGTTCTTCCTGCTCCATTCCGTCATGGATCTGAGCCTATCCTGCCTGTGCCTTTTTCTCCTTCTTTGATCTGGGTCTCTGTTTCGGAGCCCCAAAAAGGGATTTGGGGTCAGATCAGAGGGCCACTGCTTCCTCGACTCTGTCCATTACCTTGACTGCCTCTGTTCCAAGGTCTTCAGATCAGAGTGCATCCTGGATCTGAGATGTCATGGCTGGATCCAAGGGAAAAGCTTCAGCTCTAGTGTTTTTGGATCAGTCCCTTCCCTTGGAGCTTCGGCCCTTGACAGCATGGGTCCAGTTCTGTCTGGGAGTCGTGGTTCTGGTGAACTTTCTCCGTGTTCCTAGGCAACTCAGTGGGGTCTCCCAGGGATCTTCAGCTTTCCAGGTTTTAGAAAAGGCTTTCTCTGTCAGAAGAGTGCCAGACCCTATGACTGCTGCTCCACCCCGTGTGCCCAGTCTGGATTGGGGCCTTGGATCTACCATTTCTGCCCAGGGTCAGCCTATCTCAAAGGACCTCCAGTCTGCTCCACCAGAGGTGGCCCCTTCCTCTTCCAATTCCTCCCCTGAGTATCCCACTGAGGAGATCCCACAGAAGAGGATGTGCAAAAGGAGGCACGTAGACTCCCCTATGGAGTCCCTCACCGAGGATATGGATTAAGATGGAGAGGGGTCTCCCAAAATGCCACTGGATGATGTCTCTTTCGCAGACATCCTAGAAATCTTAAAGTTAAAAGATGGCAAATCTTCCAAAAGCCCCTCTTTGGAGGAATCTGTATTCCTGGAGGACTTCTATAGCTAACTCCTCCATGAGACTCATTTTTCACTTAGCAGAGGGTTCTTCTAGTGCCGCAGGCAACAGCATTGCAATGCCTCGCCATGCTTGGATGAGGCTGTGAGATTTCGTGCAGCCCTTTAAGGCATCATTTGTCAACAGCCCTTTGATGGTTTCTTGCTGTTCAGGCCATCTGTTAAGAACATCCTGACCTGCAGCGAGAAAGAAGGTAAGACTTTATCTGCCTTGGGGATTAAGATTTCCACCCCTCAATGAACCTACTCTAGGAATCAGAGGGGTGGCTAAGAAAACTTGATTCCATAAGTCACAAGGTTCTTTTCCTGACCAAAGCAGAGAGTTCTCCTCCAGAGGCAGATAAGAAGACTATAATGGGAGATGCCGCCCTAGAGGCAGAGGTTGCCCACAGAACCATGGTTCTAGGAAATCCTTTCCCAAAAAGCCTTTTTGGTGTTCTTGACGTGCTGCCCGACTGTCCTACTTTGTATCCAGTCAAGGGTCATTTTTCTCTGCACTCAAATGCCTAGGCCCAAGTCATGACAGATGTTTGTGTGTGAATCATTATTTCCAGAGGCTACTAAATTCCATTTTCCCTTCCTCCTCCAAATGTACTTAAGAGACTCCTCAATGTCCCACCCAGTCAGGGGAAGTTGGCAACTACCAGAATCAGCAAACTGATGCAGAAGAGAGTCATCCAAGAGGTCCCAGCCGATCAGAAGTGGTCCAGAACTTATTCCTGTTTCTTTTTGGTGGCACAAAAAACAGGGGACCTACGGTCCATTCTGGACTTAAGCAATCTCAACTGGTATATGAATAAGATCAAGTTCCGGAGGGTGACTCTTTATTCCATCCTCCCATTGCTGAGGAGGGACAACTGGATGTGCTCGGTGAATTTCAAGGATGCATACTCTCACATAAAAATAGGCGCTGCAAAAGTCATCTGCGCTTCCGCCTGGGAGCCAGTCACTTCCAATTTCGAGTCCTGCCCTTTGGTTTCACCACTGCCCCCCCCCCCATACTATAAATTTGGACAAGTCACAACCAATGCCAGTTCAGACCTTAGAATTCATTGGAGTACTACTACTTAAATAGATGGTTTGCCACAACATCACAGTGACACTTTGAAATCTCAAATTCAAGCCATTCTGAATCTCCCATATCTTCCAGCCAAGTTGATTCTACAAGCTCTGGGATCCGTGGCAGCTGCTATACTTTTACTTCTACTAGCCAGGTACTATATGTGCATTCTCCAATGGATGCTAACTGTTCAATGGTCTGTTTTATATCAGCCCCTTTCTGCTCCTATCAGACTCACAAACATTTGCATGCCTCATCTACAGTGGTGGATTCAGGCAGATCTCACAATCAGCAGGTCTTTCACTCTCCCCTATCTTCAGCCACTGTGACCATGGATGCTTTCTATCTAGGGTGGAGTATTTCCAGGGGAAGATGGTCCAAGGCACATGGATTCCAACAGAGACCAGTCTGCATATCAACATCTTGGAGATGAGAGCTGTCCTTTTGTCATTGCAAGCTTTTCAGGATGTTCTCCCTCCAGGGACTATTGCTATTCACATGGACAACATGTCAGTAGTCTGGTACATTAACAACCAAGGAGGAACCTGTTCATACCCTCTCTGCAGAGAGGACATGAGGGTCTGGGAATGGGCGATCTCTTTAAACTGTTTTCTAAATGCAATACACATAATTCACCTCAGCAGTTTGCCTCACAACAGCCCTTAAGGCAAAACACCATACCTAACACGCTAGTAATAGGAGACTCTATAGTAAGGCACATGGATGTTCCACTCACCAGGCTGAACAAGGAGAAAGTTACTGTCAGCTGCCTGTTGGGTGCTCGGATCCGCCACATAACACAAGCACTTAGGTCACTCCAGAACAAGTACAAGTATGACGCTGTCATTGTACATGTTGGTGTGAATGATCTAAGACGTACCTCCCTGGACTACATGAAAAGAGACATTGAGGAGCTCTCCAATTATGTAGCCCAAGCTGGTATGACCCTGACCTTGAGTAGCATACTACCTTCACCTAGAATGATACCACAATACAAAGACAAAATGATCAATTTCAACAATTGGCTAAGCTTCTGGTGTCATTCTAAGGGGATCCAGTGTTTGTCTGCCTGGGATGACATGATAGACAAGCCTCGCTGTTTTGCCAGAGATGAGTTGCACCTGTCACACCTAGGTTTTTGAATACTGGCCAAGGCTCTTGCCGTCCCCATAGTACCTTTTTTAGGCAAGGCTCAAAAGGACAAACCAACCACCATAACCAGCACAGGTAACCAAAAACTAAGGGTAATGCTACTCAATGCCAGAAGTCTCAACCTCAAAATGCACACACTCGAGGCTCTCCTCAGCATGGAGAAAATCAATGTTTGTGCAGTGATGGAAACCTGGTTCAAGGCTCAAGAGAGCACCCCAGCACTGCCAGGTTACAATTCATATCATACCTTCCGGCCTCAGTTACCAGATTACAGTACAAAGGGCGGAGGTGTATCCATATTCATCAAGGATACCCATATCTCCAGGTTAGCAGCGCAGCATGATGCCCCAGAGATCATCCATGCGCAACTATCAGCAGGCAAAACCACATTTCAAGTCGTAGCCGGTTATAGATCGCCCACCATGTCCCAAGATGCTCACTCTGCATTCCTTGAGACATTGGAAAATATAAAGGTCCTACCCAACACCATAATCTTGGGTGATTTCAACTACCCTGGTATAGACTGGGCGAACTACCAATGTTCCAACTCCTATGCTCAGCGATTCATAGAATTTATAAATTCAAATGCCCTTGAACAACTAGTATGTTCCCCCCACTAGAGGGACAACATATTGGATTTAATCATCACAAATATGGGCGCCCACTGTACCACACCCGTTATCACTCCCTCCTTGGTCAGATCCGACCACAAACTGATAACCCTGGACATCCTCACCCTCCACCTCCCCAGTCAAAAAACCATAGTCAAAAACCTTTCCAAAGCAAACTTCAAACTACTTGCATCCGGTGGAAAGCTTCACTATTCCCTTGCAGAAGGATAATGATATCCAGGATGCGGAATCCTACACCAAGGCACTCTATATGCATCTTCAGGATTGCATGGACCGTGCTATCCCAAATAAAACCAAGACTCCTTCCTCAAGCAAGAAGAAACCAGTCTGGTGGACCCCAGCCATAAGCAAACTTTACAATAAAAGGAGGAGACTTATACAAAAAAAGGCCAGATCTCAAGTAGAAAAATCATCCCTGATCAGCATTAGTAAGAAATTGAGGGCCCTCATCAAGTCAACTAAAGCTAATTTTGAAAAGAAAGTTGCCAAGGATAACCATAAGGCCTTCTATGGCTACATCAAAAACCTAAATGGCAATGCTCAGGTCTGTTCTGAGCTAGTACAAAATGGAACAAAATACACTGACCCTTCTGACATTGCCAACATCTTGGCTGACAGGTTCAGTGCAAATCCCCCTCACCACCTACAGGGCCTATTACCATTCCAGGGGATTGTGTAAGTCCAATTATTACTGATGCATTGGTTAACAAGGCTCTATCTAAAGCTAAAAACACTGCCTCCATGGGACCAGATGGTGTCCCAGGCTGTGTCATATGCGAGCTCCAAAAGGAATTAACCCGCATCTTAATACCCTGTTCAGTCTCAGCCTCTCCACAGGATATGTGCCCAGAGAATGGCGCACGGCAACGGTGGTCCCGCTACACAAGGGTGGGGCCACAACTGACCCTGGGAACTACCGACCAATAAGCCTGACCAGTCTGATCTGTAAGGCTATGGAGCGAATCATTATGGAACTCATAAATGGAGAGATTGGGAACCTCCAGTCACTGGACCCCACACAGTTCGGCTTCATCAAGGGCACATCATGCCTCCTGAACCTGGTGGATTTCTTTGAGACAGTTACTCAGGATATAGATAAGGGAAAGGAGGTACTCATGGCTTACCTTGACCTTGCTAAAGCATTTGACACCATTCCCCATTCGGGTATTATTGATAAGCTCACCAGCCTGGGCATAAACCCTTACGTCACAAGATGGATCGCAAACTGGCTCTCAGACAGATCACATAAAGTAAGAGTAGCGGGATCTATGTCCGAATCCAGACCAGTAATGAGTGGTGTGCCTCAGGGCTCTGTCCTGGGGCCCCTCCTGTTTGGCATGTACTTCTCAGAAGTACAGGCAAGCACGGAAGGGCTGTGGCTGACTAAGTTTGCGGACAACTGCAAACTGGGTGCTATAATAGAGTCTCCGGCCGACATGGAGATCCTCCAGAAGGGCCTAAATGAGACTGATGCATGGTGTCAAAGCCATGGTCTCACGCTAAATGCAAAAAAATGCGTAATAATCCCCTTTGGAAAAAACAGAGTACCTGCAAACTACAACATAGGAGGTAATCCCCTGAAATCTGAAGAAGAAATAAGGTATCTAGGGACCCAAGTAGATAGCCAACTTTCCTTTGATAACCATGTTGCCAAAGTGGTTAGAAAATCCTTCTATGTGACCCATCTGATCATGAAAGGGTTCACATCAAGATCTAAGGATGTAATGGTGCCCCTCTACTCTTCCCTCATCAGACCCATTATTGAGTACAATGCACCAATTGGAATGTACCTGGCTAGACATCTCCAGCAGCTGGAGAGACCACAGAGGTACCTAACCAAGGGAATTACTGGCCTCAAACAGTTGCCCTATGCAGCACGATTGAAAAAGCTGACTGTTCTCTGTTGCATACCACTTTCTCAGAGGCGATCTCTGTCTAACGTACAGAGCCATGTCCAACCCAGAATTGCTGAACATGCTCCATCTTAGCAAAACCAAATCTACTCGAGCTACACGCTCTAGGGATATAAACCTCAACACAACAATGAATAGAACATGCTGGAGGGATAGATTCCCTTCACAGAGACTTCCCTTACTATGGAACAGGGTCCCGATCTACATAACACAGAGCCCCTCACTATCACTCTTCAAGAGGAACCTTGATGAGTGGATGGGTAGCAGAAAGTTCGCACCAGGGATCACACCAACAGCACTACTAGATAGGGGCCAAGGGTACTAGCTGCTAGTACAAAGGTCTAGGGAACTACTAAAGGGGCGGTGAATACCGCACAACGTGGCTGGGCTAATATATGCCTTCGGGCATATAGCTCAGTACCAACCTATGTACCAGGGAAATCCGTCTTAGCAGACAGGCTCAGCAGGTCTATTCTGATGCCTCACGAGTGATCCCTCAATCATTCAGAAGCAAATGAGATATTCAACCATTGGGGTCTCCCCTGCTGCAACCTCTTTGCTTCCCCTTACAACAATGAATGCAGCAGTTTCTTCATTCTGATTCCCCCTTCAGGTGGTTCCCCGAGGGATGCTCTGGTCTAGGATTGGCCTCTGGGACTTCTGTATGTATATCCTACTCTTCCTTTGATCCCATGATTTCTCCAGAAAGCCAAACAGTTGAAGTGCACGGTGATCCTCATTGCTCCTTTTGCCCTCATCAGGTGTGAATTTCCTTCCTCTGGTTCATAGGTGTGTACTAGGCTAATGGCCCTGGAGCCTTTACAAGCCTAGCCCATAGAAGTGCACTGGCATCATGCTCAAACATCCTCCATGGTTGCTGGAACCCAAACCGGACCGCCTTTCTCACCCAGCATTGGGATGCCACCCCGATCTCCCCACTCTCAAGTTACCTGCATGGTTTCTCCAGTTCCTATGACTGCTACAGGGTCCAGGTTCTCCTTTCCGGTCAAACCTATCCTTTTGGCCTCTCAGAATGCGTCTACTAAGAAGATGTACAAGACTTAGTGGAAAAGGTTTTTGATTTGGGCAGTTAATCACAATCACATTGATCCCTTTTCAGCTCCAATTCCTTCTATTTTGTCATTTCTAGAATCTTTATATAAGCAAGGTTCTAGTTTTGTGACCATTAAACTTCAGTTGGCAGCCATATCCAATTTCCATTCAGGATTACCTTCAGAGTCTGTTGCTTCTGCTAGATTATGTAAAACCTTCATGAAAGGTGTTTTTCTTCTGAGGTCTCCACTCAAAGATCCTACTCCTCCATGGGATTTGACTGTTGTTCTACAAGCCTTGACCCAGAGTCCTTTTGAACCAGCTAAAGATTGTGACTTGAAGTTGTTGCCATTACTTCAGCAAAAAGGGTATCTGAGTTGCAAACTCTTTCTTCCAAGCAGTCCTACATAATTTTTCACAAGGATACAGTTTCCCTTTGTACTAATCCTTCTTTCATGCCAAAGGTGGCTACCTTCACCAATATAGACCAATGAATTCAGTCACCAGTGTTCCTTCCTAACTATTCTAACAAAGGGAAATACCTTTTACATTCGTTAGATGTTCACAGGCAGCTCCATTTCTACCTACACAGGACAAAGCATTTTAGAAAATTGGAGCGGTTATTTGTTTCTTTTTCTCCTAATCGTAAGGGTCAAGTTGTTTCAAAAGTGACAATAGCAAAGTGGGTTACTAGCTGTATTTCTTTTGTTTATGAAAAGAATGGTTTGCAGTTGCCTGGTCCTCCAAAAGCTCATTCATCAAGGTCAGCTGCTTTTTCATCTAGGATTCCCATTGATGACATTTGTGCTGCAGCCACTTGGTCTCTCATACCTTTGTGACTCACTATAAATTAGATGTCATGTCCAGGAGCAGAACGCCCTTTGATTCAATGGCATATTTTTCCTTGAGGCCGCCCAAGAAATAATGTAGCTGAGGACTCTGATCCATACATGAAGCAGAATGAGAAGGACAACAGCAGATTTATTAGTTATATACTTACCATAAATTGGTATCTGTGTTGTGCTCTTCTTATTCTGCTTCACCTTCCCACCCAACCATCCCCCTCCAAATTAGATAGGGTTCTAGATGATCTGGAACAGCCTCTGTTGGAACCTTGGTTCCAGGTTGAGCTCTTGGTTATCTTTTCTTTTCTTTTCTATTCTACTTATAGCAGGAGCAAACTTGATCTGAGAAGTTTGGGTGAGAGGCAGAGGATTATGGGTAAAGGAGGAGTTTGAGCCTGGAAGCTAAAGTCTGTGGGAGGTGGCTGAGTTATATCCGATACCCATACGTGAAGCAGAATGAGAAGAGGACAACACAGATATTAAGTTATGGTAAGTACATAACTGATAATTTTCTGGGAAATCATTGAGGAATGAAGATTGAAAATAAGAGCAGACGTAGGTTTCAGACCTCATATCCTTCAGAAAATTCATGGTAATGCAAAACTTGTTAGACTATCAGCTGTCCAAGTTTGGAAGAGCAATATTTAAAAAGTGTCCCTGTTTTTGGGCCTTTGTCCCCCATTATTTGAAGCTTTGTCCAGATTTTTCACTCTAAGAGGCTTGGTGGTGGAGGTCTCTTTTACTGGATGATTCCCATTAAGCTTACGTATGAGTCTGTAATAAGAGGCTTTATGCAATGTAAGCAATGTTATACCATAACTGTATTACAATATGAAACAGCTTACTTTAAATTTAATGTCATCCACTGTGTTTTCAAAAACCTAACTACCTTTTTTTTTTTTTAACCTTCTTCAGGCTCAGCAACCAGTTATCAAATGTCAGCCTGTTTAGCTCACTTTAGTTATAGTATAGCATAGTACTATAGTAATTATTTTAGTGTTATGTTTGAGGAAGGTCTAGTTGTAGACATATGTTTTCTGTCTTGTAATCTATTTCTTAAAAATTAATTTTTTGATCTGAAGTAGTTTACTTCATTTGGTCTTCAACCTGTGGGATCCGTATCATATCCGAGCCGGCAACTTTACTAGCATCTGCTCTGAGCTCCAAGCTCCTTCCCTTACCCATAATACCTCACTACCTTCCAACCCTCAGATCTCGTTTGCCGCGAATAGCTTATGCATCATGATCTTTAGAGCTCCAGGTTTTTCAGTGGGTAAATCTTTAAAAATATCTCTCTTTTTTCTTTAAAAATATAGATACTGATTGAGTAGGTTCCCCTTTCTCCTCCCCTTGCTTGGTGCATCGCGCTTTGTAGTTTTAGGGTAGTTAGCTTAGTTAGAGTAGTTGTGTGTATTTTTGCTCCCCCCCCCCAGTGTGTTCTGTGTGTGAGTGTGTGCTCTCAGAAAGAAAGAATAACATTTTCTTTTTTAGTTATTCTTTCTTCTGACCTTATGGCTGACAAGTCTATTTTCAAAAGATGCACTGAGTGTGGCCATAAGTTATCCCCTGCGGATGACGACACTGTGTGTTATGTGCTTGGGCGTGACCCATCTGAGCACAGACTGCACTATATGCGCTGGGTTCAACCCGCATGTCATTAAAGATAGGAAGGCCAAGTTGGCCCTTAAAGGCCTTCTTCCCCCTTCTGAGACTGTTGCCTCATCTTCGGCTTCGGTCACAGTGGCTGCTGTAGCCGCCTCTCCTTCTTCTCTTCCCCTGGCTTCCCTTCCCTCCCAGGCTGGGACTCAACCTCCTGTGTAAAAGCCTGTGGAAGCAGAGCAGAAAAGGGGCAGAGAGAAGGAGAGAGAGTCGAAGTCAAGGGAAAAGCGCAAGAGGTCTCCAGACCTCCCTTCACCAGTCAAAACATTATGGATCCGTGACTTCCCTCGGCTCCGATCTATGAGGTTCTCCCCGGAGCTGAAGGAGACATGTTCAGTTTCTAGGGCCTCAGTGCCCTGACCTACAAGGTTAGAGTCCGTGGCCTCGTCGAGGTCCACCTGGTCTTTGTCTGAGGTTGATATGGATAAAATGATGATGAGGTCCATCCGTACACAAATTCAGATGGGGGTCTTGCCAGCCCCCTCTCCCTCAGGTGGGGGGAACTCACTTCTTTTTTTCCATCCAATATCTCCTTCTTCGATCCATCCATTAGGTTCAGAGTATTCAGATCCGAGGACGGCTTTAGTCAGGGGGTCAGCGCCATGCTTCCTCGATGCCAACAGCTGCCTGGATTGTGTCAGATTCAACCAGCTTGGATCCGAGCCGCTCTTGGAGCCGGATCTTGGGTGTCAGATCCGAGGGAGTGGAACTTTTTTCATCAGCTTCACCTTTGTCGGGCCAAGTTCCCTCCCTCAGAGCTCTGTCCACTTCGGGCCCAGCTCCGATTCTCTCATTGGACCCAGGGAGTCCAGCCTCCTTATTGGTTTCTCAGGAGGTTCGCTCTCCTTTGGCGTTCAACGTGGTAAAAAGGGTTTTCTCCACTGGATCAAGACCCTTGACTGCCCCCTCAGACTCCAACCAGAACCCCTCTGCTCTTTCTACAGTCCCCATCATTTTACTAGAGGGACCGTCCGTGCTCGAGGAGCCCCAGACGGTTCCCCCTGAGGAACAAGTAGCTTGCGAGTTCCCCCCGGAGACACCCACTGGAGAGGTGCATCGCAAGCATATGTGCAAGAGGAGGCACTTGGACTCCCCCGAGTCCCTCACTGAGGATACGGACTTGGATGAGGGAGAAGGTTCCCCTAGGTCACCTTCCAAGATGTCTCCTTTAGAGACATCATGGAAATCCTGCACCAATGGGGAGGTTGGTCTGCCCCCAAACCTTCTTCTGACAAGTTCATGTTCCTGGAGGCTTTCGGCATGGGCCCATCTACTTCCTGGGTGTCCCCTCCCATGGATCCTTTGGTGGACCTGATCACCTTGCAGGCATGGAAGGAGCCAGATACCATGAAACCAATTCCAAAAAGACCCAACAAAATTTTGAGTCCCCCCACAGACAGACCAGCATGGAACAAGGACTGCCCCATAGACACTATGATGGTAGCAGCAGCCACAAAGAAGGAACTTGCCCAGGAGAGTTCCTCAGTTTATCCTCCTGTCTGAGAGTCATGGACGATGGACCGCCTAGGGAAGTGGGTGTACGCTTCAGTTACCTTTTCAGTTAGGGTGCTGAACTACCTGCCCCATGTCACTAGACTCCAACGCGACCTGGAAAAGGAGCTGGAGGAGTCTCCCCCTAAGTCCATGCTGCAGGAGGACAGGGTCTCATTCTCAATGAGGATAGCCACTTTTAAAGCAGTCTCCAACACATCCATGTGACTCCTTTCACATGCTACTGAAGGAGCAGCTAAGGCAGCTGTGTCCATGAGGCTCAATGCCTGGCTCAGATTATGTCAATTTTTGGAACCTTTCAAGGCGTCCTTTGCCAATGCCCCTTATGATGGCTCTACTCTCTTTGGTAAGATGGTCAAAGAGACATTAGTCCAGAGTGAGAAGGATGGGAAGACATTGTCTGCCATCGGGATCGGCTTCTCGAACCCTCAAAGGTCCTTTTCCCGCAAACAGAGAGAGCAAAATAAGATGTGGTTCCGGAAGTCACAGTATTCCCGGGACACTCAGGGCTCTTCTTCCCTCAGAGGAGGACAGAATTGATGCTGGCCCAGAGGCAGAGGGTGTCTGAGGAATTTTGTGTCTCAAGAACCTTTCTCAGACAGATCCAGGCAGCAACCCAGAGGGGTGGCTTGACTGCTCTACTCTGGAGGCAGTCGGGGGACGATTGTTCTTGCACCTAATGGTATGGGAGTCCATAACATCAGACCGCTGTGTGCTTCAGATCATATCCAGAGGATACTCTATCCCCTTTGTGGGTCCTGCCAAGTCTCCCAAACACCTTCCGGATGTACCACCCATGCAAAGAGAGGCAGCAGGACAGGAAATTTCCAAGTTGCTAGAAAAACGAGACATTGAAACCGTCCTCCCAGATCAGTCTGGATTGGGCTTCTACTCCAGGTTTTTTTTGGTGCCAAAGAAAATGGGGGACTTAGGGCCCATTCTGGACCTTTCTACCCTGAACCTGTCAGTTGCCAAAGAGAAGTTCTGGATGGTCACACTACAGTCCATCATATCGTACCTGCAAGAGAGCGACTGGATGTGCTCGTTAGACCTCCAGGATGCTTACTATCACATAAAGATGCACAGAAGTTCCAGGAGGTTCCTCCACTTTCAGCTTGGAGTCAATCATTACCAGTTTCGAGCCCTGCCCTTTGGTCTCACCACAGCCCCCAGGGTGTTCACCAAAGTGATAGCGGCTCACCGGAGGCTTCAGGGGATTCAGGTCTATCCATACCTGGACGATTGACTCCTCACTGCTCCACCAGGCGTCTACTCTCCCAAACCAGGGATTGCTTCCTGATTCTTGCCCTGCATTTGGGGATCACAATCAATGCATCCAAATCACTCCTAGATCCTGTACTGGTGATAGACTACATTGGCACCAGGATAGATACTCTACAGTGCAAAATCTTCCTGACCTTGGAGAGAGTACAAAATCTGAGGATGCATGTATCCCTGATCTACCACTCTCATCTTCCAATGGCAGAATCAGTGTTGAGGGCCTTAGGCTCAGTGGCTTCAACCATAACTCTTCTCTCATGTGCCCAGTTACACATGGGAATTCTACAGTGGACTCTAGCTGTACAATGGTCCCTGTTGGAACTGCCATTGGCATATCCAATTCAACTCAGTCGAGTGTGTTGGTCATCCCTCATATGGTGGATGTGTTTTCCGGACATTTTGGAGGGACGACCCTTTGTTCCAGCCCCGGCCCAAACCACAGTGACCATGGACGCCTCCCAACTCAGGTGGGGGGGCATTGTTCGGGTAGGACAGTCCAAGGCCTGTGGTCCCCTGTAGACACCAGCTTACACATAAATGTCTTAGAGATGAGGGCGGTCCTTCTAGTGTTGCAGGCTCTTCATGCCTTTCTTCCTCTGGGAACAATTGCAATCCAGTCAGACATGTCAGTGGTCTGTTATATCAACAAATAGGGAGGGGCCAGATCTTACCCCCTTTGTCGCGAGGCCATAAGAGTGTAGGAATGGGCGATTTCCACCGGTCACTTTATCATCGCAATGCACATTCTGGGACAGTCCAACATCCTAGCGGACAGGCTAAGTCAGACTATTCTAATGCCTTATGAGTGGTCTCTGAATCTTTCAGTAGTGGAACAGATCTTCCGCAAGTGGGGTCAACCTTGCTGCGATCTCTTCACATCTCCTTCCAACACGAAGTGCAGCGAGTTTTTCGCTCTGAACCCCCTGCCGGGGGAGTCCCCCAGAGATGCTCTAGTTCATGCTTGACCTTCCGGTCTTCTGTATGCTTACCCGCCAGTACCTCTTATTCTGAGGTTTCTACAGAAAGCTTGTCGACTGGGGAGCAAAGTGATCTTCATTGCCCTGTTTTGGCCTCTCCAGGTATGGTTTCCCTTCCTTTGGTCTCACCTTCTGGCTCTGCCTTGGATCCTGGATCCCATTCAGGACCTGATTTCACATCCTTTGGGGGTGCCTCATCCGAATCTGGACAGTTTGAAGCTCACAGCTTGGCTGCTCCAGTTCCCGTGATTGCTAGGACTCCTGGACTATACTCCTCAGTTAGATCTATTTTGGTGGCTGCTCATAAGTCTTCGACCAGGAAGGTTTATTGCAGCAAGTGGAAACGTTTTTCCTTTTGGGCCTCTCAAAGGAGTTTAGACCCCTTCATGGCTCCTATTTCCACCATTCTTGATTTTCTAGCTATTATATTTCAACACGGAGCTAGTTATTCTATGGTCAAGGTTCAGTTGGCTGCCATTTCTCATTTTCATGTGGGCAAGAATTCTGCCTCTTTAGCCTCCTACAGACTTTGTAAAGCCTTTATTAAAGGCACCTTTTTGTTACACCCCCTCCCGGTCAAGGATCCTGTTCCCCCTTGGGACCTTACTATAGTTCTTCGAGCTCTGGTCACTCTGCCTTTCGAGCCTGCTGCAACAGTAGATCTGAAATATTTATCTTGGAAAACAACTTTTCTGGTGGCTATTACCTCTGCCAAAAGGGTCTCAGAACTGCAGGCCTTGTCCAGCAAAGTTCCTTATATGATTTTTCATAAAGATAGGGTTTCCCTTCAGACTAAGCCATCCTTTCTTCCTAAGGTGGCATCACCAGTCAATATCAATTTGCCTGTGTACTTTTCTAATTTTACTAATAAGATGGAGTACAAACTCCACTTGCTGGATGTTCATAGACAGTTACGATTCTATTTACACAGGACAAAAATTTTACGTAAATCTGATCAATTGTTTGTATCCTTCTATAAACCCTTTTTGAGGAAACCAAGGTCACTATTGCTAGATGTATTTTTTCATGTATCCTTCAGGTCTATAAGGACAGAGGCATGTCTCCTCCGGGTCAGGTGAGAGCTCATTCCACTAGATCGATGGCTACGTCTTCAGCTTTTTGGTGTAGAGTGTCTTTGGATGATATTTGTTCTGCATCTACTTGGTCTTCATCTCATACATTTATTTCTCACTACAAATTGGATTTGACTTCCAGAAGGAGGGCGTCCTTTGGTTCCGCGGTGCTCCGGAATATCCTTCCATGAGGGCCTCTCCCAGGAGTTGAGTAGCTGGGGATTCTGTCCCACAGGTTGAAGACCAAATGAAGTAAACTACTTCAGATAAAGAAGTTATGTACTCACCATAACGTTCCATCTGAGTAGTTCTACTTCATTTGTCTTCAACCGTCCCTCCCTCCTTCCCCCAGACCTTGGTATATGAATAGCCTACGAGCTGCAGTTGTAGGTCACAAGTATTTTTCAGGTTGGGTTGTCAGTATAAGGTTCAGCAAACTCGATATGGGGGTTGGAAGGTAGTGAGGTGTATTATGGGTAAGGGGAGGAGCTTGGAGCAGATGCTAGTAAAGTTGCTGGGTCGGATCCGGGATCCCGCAGGTTGAAGACAAATAAAGTAGAACTACTCAGATGGAATGTTATGGTGAGTACATAACTTCTTTTTTTCCCTTTGCAAGTGTATATTTCTCTTCATATTTTCTAACTGTCCTACTTAAATCATTCCTTCATACCTAAAGTATTATTTATTTGTTTTTAAAACATGTGACTGAGCATCTATTTACTTAACTGATACATTTATTTATTGTTTATAATTTATTTATTATATTTATTTTTATTGATTTATTGATATTTATTGCTAAAGGGTGGCAAGTTGCTGGCATCTACCTCTATTTGAAAAGACTGCCTTGCTACGAACTACCATTTGTGTTTATAATTATATAGGCCGTTATAAAGAGTGGAACAATAACTGTGTACTTCCCTAAGATGCCTAGGAACTATGAACCTGTTTTCAGTTTGCCATCCATTCCCTATTGCAATATTACCAGCTTACCATTTTTTTTTAATGCAACAGGCAATTTATTCTTCAAGGGCAGCAGGTACTGAATTTGTAGATTAAACACTGAAATATAAAGTTGTTTGCTAGCAGCAACCTTTTCATTAGATACAGATCTCTTAAATGTGGAATTATTCAGATGACTTTTACTTCCGCAGAGATTGTGCATATTGACTAATACTGGTGGATTGTAATGACTGAAGTTTGAGTGGCCTTTTATGGTTGAAATGTACTGAATTGGGCAGTTATGTCATTATTGGTTAATATGTTATGCTTCATTGCTTACTGGAAAAATGTTAAAAACATTAAATTTAAAACATGCTGTAGCAAGTGGTATACCTATTTTATATACCTATTTATCCAGGGTCACATAAAATTTTCTTTTGCAAAAATTGGGTCGCAAGTGGAAAAAGTTTAAGAAGCCCTGGTTTAGACCATTTCTTGTGTGGGAACATATATTTCCATTATTTCTGATCATAGTCAGCCCTTAATAGTGTTAGTAAATTATTCTGGCTGGTGTTTCCTCTTGACTTGATGGACCCCGATACAGCTGCCCCCCCCAATAAGATACAGGTGCACCTAGAAAAAAAAATCCATGAAAACATGCCTCAGCCTATGGTCTTTGAATCTGATACCTTAAGCCGGTCCACAGACCACTTACCTTTTTCCCCCAGTACCCTTTGGTATGAGCTTTCAGCCCTCTGTAGTACAAGGGAGAGTCTGTTGCATCCTCTTGGGCTATTCCAGGATCTGATTCAGGTACAGGAGAACCAAATCCTCTAGGTGCAGAAGATTTCCAGGGTAAGACATCCTTTGCCAAACATAATACTTTGTCCACAGATATTTTGTCCTGTGGTGTAGTTCATAGTAAGAGGAAACAGAATCTTCACCACCCGAGAGACAATCAAGTTACCATGTATAGAGCTGATGTGGTTTCCTTAGGTAAGTATGTTTTACCATTAGCTAATCTCTGAGGCAATGCTCTTATTCAGAATAACATTGGGGCTTCCTTCTCTAGAGATCAGTCTAATGCTGCAGATTTTGATGGAGTCTGTGAAGCAGACAACAGTGAACACACTGAGTCTGCCCAGTCTGATTCTTTGGAAGGTGAACAAGTTCAAAAATCCAAGCAAGAGTTCACTTTTCCACATATGCTAAGTTTAGGTACGTATTTGACTGGAAGCAGTCTGGAGCTATGCCAGAGGTTGGCAGTTTATGATCTTATTGAAGATCAGATTCCAAATGTTTTGGTTGTTCCTCCAACACTGGCCTAAGAAAATTTCTGTTAAATTGCATATAAATCCCCTTTGGCTAGTGAACCAGTTCCTAAAAAGACTGTGAGGAAATACAAGGCGTACTGTGATCTTGTGGCGGTCTTTGCTCCTTTGTCAGTTAACCCAGCTGCAGTTTCTCCAGCTGCCAACTCTAACAAGAGCGCATTGGCTTCTTATCCTACATTGACAGATAAAATTGGCAAGTGGTTAAAATCTTGGCAGAAAAAATGTGGCTCAGTCTAGCAATTTAGTCCTAAGAATCTTAAATCGTCAGGGCTTCATGTGGAAATTTAGTTTACACTGTGCTTACCCAAAAATGAAATTTCCCTTGCTAAAGCATGACTATGCCAAAACTCTAGGTATCCTATCCCTCCATCCTGTCCTTCCTCCCCTTTCACCTTCCCTCAGGGTTTTAGCTCAGCCCAGCAGTGTGGTTGCAAATAGTCTCAGAGAAGTGGGTGTGAGAATAGTACAGTGAGATTATTCTCTTGGCACTGGACAGAAAATCTTCCTCTCATCAGGGGAATCCTCCAGCACCCTCCAGAACAGATGTGCCTATTCTCTCTTCCTTCACAAGTTGCAAGGAGGGGTCATAAAAACAATTCCTGCACCACAAAAAGGAAAACGATTTTACACCAAAGTCTTTTTGTTACCCAAAAATGAACTATTGTGGAGAATAGTGTTACATTTGACATACCTAAATAAAAGTACTCAGTTTCAAAACACCCTGCAGACATTCCTACCCCTTCTTCCAGCCTACTGTTTCATGGTAACTTTACACCTGAAGGATGCTTACCACATACCAGTTGCTCCCAACCTCAAGTTGAACCTACAAATGTCCTGTCTCACCCTCAAAGAAATTTCTTCCTGAGGTGTATGATAAACACAGAAAAAAGTATGTCTTTCCTACCAGAAGACGTAGTCCTGACTGTTTAGAACATTTTCAGGGATTTCTCTCTTTAAGAAGCCACCTCCGCAGCAGAGTTTCTCAAAATTCTTGGCATTGGTGATCCACTTGACAGCCCTGGCTGGACTCCACATGAGAAAAATTCAATGGTACTTAAAAATTGTTGGACTCTGCACCTTCTTCCCTTCGTGTTCCAGGTACCAGTGCTGGATTTTGCAAAAATAGTTAAAGTGGTGGAGTGATCAAATGCCTTTTGAACCAAACCTACCCTCCTTCTTCCACACCGCAGTCTAGTCAGCCCAGATAGACTCATCAAATTTTGCATGGGAAACGGTGTACAGGGGAGTTTAATTGCAAGGCAAAAGGGATCCCTCAGACACTACAAAGCATGTAAATGTCAGCAGAGATTCAGACCTTAAAAGTTTTTCACCACATATGGTCTCCAGGTCCACTTTTATTGGTCACAGATTTTACCACATTAATATCTTACCTGAATAAACAAAGGAATGTAAGGTCATACCCTCTTTGCTGGTTCCCACTGATGGTCTGGGAGCTAGTCTTACAGAATTTTGTGATGCTTCAGCCTCATACTTCCCATCAGAGCAAAATATAATGACATTTTTTTCCTATTGGGGGGTAAAACTTCAATATTTGAAGAGGTACATAGTTCTGTGTGTTAGTATTACATTAATAGGTTTTAGGGGGTATTTTTGAGGGCTTTCAATAAAATAAAAACTTTTGTAAGATGTGACATAGGCTCAAATGGATATGACAAGAAACAACTATATAAAAGTTCACCCTGCCAGTGTATTCATGTAACACAAAAGATGGAACTAGACATTTTAATAACTTTTTTAATACAGTGAGGCTTTCTGTAATGTCTTTAAATGTCAATGGTCTCACAGATAAATACAAAAAAGAAAGAATGCTGAAGCAAATAGCTATGTTACAGGAGACACATTTGGAAAGAAATGAGCATGTGAATTTGATAAAGAAAGGTTTTCAGGATGGTTATTCAGTGGAATATCTGGGACAAAGGAATAGAGGAGTACTTATATTAATTGCAAGAAGCACTCCAATAGTGATAGAACAGTATAAAAAAGATGATAATGGCAGATTTGTAGTGCTAAGGGGCTACTGGCAAGGGAGGAGGATTACATTGGCATGCATGTATATTCCATCTAAAAGTGATATAATGGAGGTTTAAGAAAATTCTGGGAAAAATAACCATTTTTCAGCAAGGAATATTACTTGTAGGTGGGGACTGGAATTTGATTTGCAGCAGTGAAGATATATCTGGAGGGCCCAGAAAGGAAAATATGACAAAGAAGGGTAGAGTTTTGAAAATATTTGGCATGGAAGATGTGAATTTACATATTATTCTCCAAGATATGAAAACTGGGCTAGGCTAGACAGAATTTACATTTCACAGGAACGTGCATTTAATTGAAGGTCTTGATATGCACCCAACAACTATTTTAGATCATGAGCCAATAATAACAAAAATAAAAACACAGGGTTATGAAATAAAAATGAGACACTGGCACTTTTCCCACATATCTGTTGAAAAGACAGGAATTTAAAGAATGGGTAGTGGAGATTATTCAGGAGCTATTCGAGAGGATAGAAATTAGTTCTGAAAATATAGCCAGGGAGTGGGATAAAATTAAGGTGGAGTTTAAAAAAAGTGTGGAAATAAAAAAAACGGGAGCTATGGTTAAGAAGTAACAAGAATTATTTAGAAGGACAAACAAATGATGTTCTGTAGTCCTATCTCGCCTTCATTCTTACATATGGGTTCGGAGCTGATCCTTGGCTCCAACTCGGCCGATTACAAAGTTCGAAGTCTCTCAGTTAGCTCGTGGCAAGATAGGTATCCCATAGTGCACTAGTAATAATCCCTAGATCTTGTTTGCCACGTCTACGAGTTCAGAAGTGCTTCTTTCTTGGCCGTGGCTGTTGGATATTTTCATCATTATTATTGTTCTTACTGATATTTTTGCATATAGTATTAGCTTAGTTTACATAGCTTAGTCATAGTTATTATAGGTAGTAAATAGTAGTGTGTTTTTGCTATTTTCTGAAGTTATTGTTGAGAACCTGTTGGCCATTGCTTCTGCAGGCCCATTTTGTTCTCCGAGTGGTATCCTTTCCTGTGTGATAGTTTTTGAGATAGTTGTTCCTATTAGCGCAGGTCCGTGTTTTGTGTTAGGACCTTTTTTCTAGTATTGTATTTCACTAGAACAGTATTCTTGTGGGCAGTTTTGTTTACTATTCTTATTAGCCAGTAATTAGCCTGTTGTTTAAAATTACAATTTGTGGTAGCCTTTCTTCTTGACTTAGCTTCTTTCCTGTTTTACAGCTAGGTCCATTTAAGTTAGAGGACCTAGTCCTCTATTAACCTTTTTTCTGGTGTTGTTTCCTCAACAGGGCTAGGCCCGTTTAAGTTAGAGGACCTAGTCCTCGGTTGTGTTTCCTTGTGTGCAGTGATTCTTGCAGGGCTAGGCCCGTTTAAGTTTGAGGAGCTTGTCCTCTCCTTTCTGCTTTCCCTAGTGTTTTGTTTGTGTGAAGTATGTCTAAGGAGTCTAAGGATCATAAACCTTCAGGTTTTAAAAAGTGTTTTAAATGCTCCCAAAAATGTCAATAACTGACAGACATAGTAACTGTGTTTACTGTCTCGGTGCCATACATCTTCAGGAAACATGTTCTTTCTGTCACTCTTTCAGCTCTCAAGTTCTCCAAGAAAGGAAGAACAAACTAATCCTGAAAGATCTCCTTAAGCCTTCCTTTGAGGAGGATTTAGCCAGCTCTTCCTCCTCATACTCCAAGTCTCCTTCTTCAAAGAAAGAGAAGGTCAAGTCGGCTAAGAGACATTCTCCTGCACCGACTATTTTATCTGGACCTCCTCAAAAAGTATTGAAATTGGACAAGCCTTCTACCTCTTCGGCTCCACTGCCCTCAGAGCCAGTCGAGGTTATTGATATCAAGACTCCAGTGTCAGCCCCAAGATTTTCGACCACTGAGAATTTACCTTGGAGACGGTCGAGAGAGTTATTGCCGGTCTCCCCAACTTTAAGATCTCCTATATTGCAGAGATCTAGGTCACCTACCTTATTGTCCAGATCCTCCAAGAGCCTTTCTGAAGAGGATGTAGAGAGAGTTGTGCTTAGACTCTTGAAGTCATCAGCGTTACCAAAATTGTTTCTGGCTCCAACCCAGTCGGTTTCGGAGCCATCTAAGACCATACTCCCTGCTGCTGTTCCTCCTCCAAGCCATGTTGGTCCTTCAGATCCATAGCTATCGGTGCCACTTGTGGAACCCTTGGTTCTAGCACCTCTCGTGTCTGTCTCAGAGCCGAGTTCTGCTCCTATACCTTCGGTGCCGTCCTTGGTGTCTAAGAGCCGAAGCTTACCAGTCGGCCTTGATAGGGACACTTGGACCCGAACTTCTTCGGTTCAGAGCCTACCTCTTGGTGTGTCAGCTAGGCTGAGCTCGGAGCCTACATCCATCTCGGAGCCAAGGGCTACTTCCATTTCCTCAGAACCGGGACTGTCCTCGGAGCCAGAGAGATCTGTATTCGAGATGATGAGGAACATCCTGTCTAGGTCGTCTGCTCTGCACAAGGGTACCGATGCTCTTCCCCCTCAAGCTCTGACCTCTGTCTCAGCACCATCTCTCTCTCTCTTGGCAGCAGAGACCCGCAGCCTCAGGAGCCCCCATTGGGTGGCCCCCAGTCTTCCGATACCTCCCCAGAATACCCTTCTGAGGAGCCCCCTCAGAAGAAAACTTGCAAGAGGAAGCATGTAGACTCACCGGATGACTCCATCACCTTGGACACTGACCTCGAGGAGAAAGAAGGGTCCCCTAGGTCATCCTCTGATGATATCTCCTTTGTAGATATCTTGGAGATCCTGAAACAGAGAGGCAGCTGGCCCACTGTCACCCCTTCTGATGAGGAGTCAGTGTATCTGAAGGCTTTCGGGTCTCACCCTTCATCCTCTTGGGTGCCTCCACCTTACAATGAGCTCCTAGGCCTAGTTAGTTGAAAGGTGTAGGTAACTCCTGATGCCATGGAACCTGTCCCCAGAAGGCCCAACAAATTTCTTTCAGCCCCCAAAGAGAAAGATTTTTTGACCAAAGGTGTGCCTGTAGATGCCATGGTGGTGGCGGCAGCCACAAAGAAGGAACTAGCGGAGACTTCTTCATCTGTCCATCCACCAAACAAGGAGTCTTGAACGATCGATAGATATGGGAAGCGTATATTCTCTTCAGTGGCATTTACACTCAGATTGCTGAATTACCTCACTCATTTTACTAGGCTTCAAGGAGATCTCCAAAAGGAGCTAGGAGATACTCTCCAAGGTACATCAACTGAAGGAGTCCCTGAGAAAGTTACTGCTCAGTTGTCCACCTTAAACTCCATTGTTAACTCCTCCATGAGGCTGATATCCTATGCAGCAGATGGAGCGAGTAGGGCAGCAGGTTCAGGAGTTTCCCTTAGGAGACACTACTAGATGTGTTTATGTAACTTTGCAGAGCCCTTAAAATCTACTTTTACCAACGTCCCCCTTGATGATTCCTTTTTGGACCAAAGGTAAAAGATACACTCACCAGGTGCAAGCAGGAAGGGAAAACTCTCTCTGCTGTGGGAGTATATTTTTCCGTCCCTGCTAGACCATACCCCAAGGGTCAGAGAGGTGGGAAAATGTGGTTCAAGAAATCCCAGAGATTTTTCCCGGATACATAGGGTGATACCTCCTTCAGAGGCAGAGGAGGAGGAACTAATGGTAGACGTCGCCCTAGAGGCAGGGGGGGAACCGCAAAACCAGGGTGGCTGTGATTCCTTTCATGGATGTTCCTATCAGTGCTCCTGAAGTGGGGCCCAACTGCACTTTTCTGGAGCCAGTCAGGGGTTGCTTATATTTGTATCCAGAAGCTTGGCTCAACATCATCCAAGACAAGTGAGTACAAAGAATAATCACCAGAGGATACTCCATACCCCTCTCTCTGCCACCCCATACCACCAAGAAAATCCCAGATGTTCCACCCAATCACAGGGATCAAGCAATCATAGAAGTTCAAAGGTTGCTTACAAAGAGAGTCATCCAAACTGTCCCCACAGACCAGATAGAATTCGGAACTTACTCCAAATTCTTTTTAGTGCCAAAACAAACAGGGGACTGGAGGCCCATTTTGGACCTCAGCAAATTAAACGAATCAGTGAAGAAGTCCAAGTTCCGAATGGTAACACTGCAGTCTATACTCTCTCTGTTAGGGAAAGACAATTGGATGTGCTCCATAGACCTCCAAGATGCGTACTACCACATAAAAATTGACAGAGCATCTAGGAGTCATTTAGGCTTCTGGCTGGGAGTCAGTCATTACCAATTTCATGCTCTGCCCTTTGGTCTCACCACAGCCCCCAGGGTGTTCACCAAATGCATGGTGGTAGTGACAGCTCACTTGAGACGTCTTGGATTCCGAGTGTTTCCGTACCTGGATGACTGGCTCCTGACCGCCACCACCAGGCACCTACTTCTACAAGCCAGGGATTCAACCACCCAGCTCTGCAATCAGCTAGGGATTATGATAAATTGGAAAAAGTCTGCCTTGTTGCCCTCTCAATATGTGACTTTTATAGGTGCAGAAATAGACACAGTCACCATGATGGCTCGTCTTCCTGCAGACAGAATACAAAATCTAAGACAACAGATCTACAGTATACTGCCTCAACAAAGAGTCAAAGCCAAAACAGTGCTGAAACATTTAGGGACCATGGCCTCTACTATAACTCTAGTTCCGCTAGCCAGACTACATACGAGAATCCTTCAATGGCTACTATTTTCCCAATGGTCTCTTCAACAACTACCTCTGTCTCATCCTATTCTGATAACAGAATCTTGCAAGAAGGACCTTCATTGGTGAATTCAGGCCGATCAACTAATGACAGGAACACCTTTCATTCCTCGCCAACCTGTTGCTACTGTGACCACAGATACCTCCCAGATAGGGTGAGGGGGCATTATCTAGACAGGACTGTCCAAGGCACATGGCAAGATCACAAAGCTCACTTGCATATCAATGTCCTAGAGATGAGAGCAGTGCTACTAGCATTGCAAGCACTTCACAGCTTTCTTCCTCTAGGGACGATAGCAATCCAATCGGACAATATGTCAATGGTATGGTATATAAACAAACAAGGAGGAACCAGCTCCTACCCCCTATGTCAAGAGGCTCTTCATGTTTGGCAGTGGGCGGTATCTTCACAATGCTTTCTAGTTGCAATGTATATCCCGGTGACAACCAGTGTGAGAGCCGACAAGCTCAGCACGGCAATCTTGATGCCTCATGAGTGGTCTCTGAATCAGAAAGTCACGAAACAGATTTTCCACAAATGGGGGCAGCCTTGCTGCGATCTGTTTGCCAGTCCAATCAATGCCAAATGCAGCAGCTACTTCTCCCTTATCCCCCCTCCGGGGGAAACACCGAGAGATGCATTTGTTCACAATTGGCCCCCGGGACATCTTTATGTATTTCCCCCCTTTCCGCTGATATCAAAGGTAATCCAGAAAGCAAAGACCTTGGGAAGCAGAATGATCCTTATCACTCCTTACTGGCCTCATCAGATTTGGTTCCCCTTTCTCGGGCCTCACCTTCTAGACAATCCATGGACTCTGGACCCAGTTCCAGACCTTCTGACACATGTCAGACTCCTTCCACCCCTGCCTCCACACCCTCAACTTGACAGCATGGCTGCTCCACTTCCATCCCTAGTCAGGCTTCATGATTTCTCACCTGCAGTTACTCATATCCTCACATCTTCCCACAAGCCTTCTGCGAGAAAATGATACTCTAGCAAATGGAAGAGATTTTCTATCTGGGCAAAAGAAAAAAACGTAGATCTTTACACAGCCTCCATTCCTTTGGTGTTACAATTCCTAACCAAATTTTTTCATCAGGGATCAGCTGCTGCTACAATCAAAGTTCAACTGGCAGCGATCTCCAATTTTCATTTGGGACAACATGAGCCTAACCTTATGGCTCACAGATTTTGTAAATCTTTCCTAACAGGCACTACCTTGCTAAGACCTCCTTTTCAGGAACCTGTATCTCCTTGGGATTTCAATTTCATTTTGTCCAAACTTACTTTCCCCACCTTTTGAACCTGCACATTCTTGCAAATTGAAGTTCCTTTCATGGAAGACTATTTTTCTAGTAGCTGTTACATCTGCCAGAAGAGTGTCAGAATTACAAGCACTGTCAGTCAAACCTCCTTACTTGATTTTTCATAAAGACAGATTCCCTTCGTACAAATCCGTCCTTCACCCCCAAGGTTTGCTCTCAGTCTAATTTGAATCAAACTATCAGTCTTTTTTCCTAATCATTCAAACAGTGCAGAATATAAATTTAATCAACTTGATGTTCACAAACAGTTAAGGTTCTGTCTACATAGAACCAAGGAGCTTAGAAAATCAGACCATTTGTTTGTATCTTTCTCTGTGACAAGAAAAGGTATGCCAGTCTCTAAGATAACTTTATCAAATTGGATTTCAAACTGTATCTCGTTTATTTACTCTTCCAATGGTAAGGAACTCCCATTTAAAATTAAAGCTCATTCTATCAGATCCATATCCACACTGGCTGCTTTTTAAGCCAGAGTTCCAATTAACAGTATTTGTGCAGCAGCAACTTGGGCTACCCCTCATACCTTTATTACTCATTACAAATTGGATTTGGCTTCAAGGGGTAAAGCCTCCTTTGGTTCCGTGGTTCTTAGGAGTATATTACCCTGAGCCACCTGAGAAAAAGGTGCTAGGGGACGCTGTCCCATATGTAAGAATTAAGGCAAGATAGGACTGCAGAACATAAAGAAGTTATGTACTCACCATAACATTCCATGTTTGTAGTCCATCTCGCCCTTCATTCTTACGAACCCACCCATCTACCCCCATCCATGTATCCTTGGAGGATCTGGAGACAAGATAGTATTTATCTTCTGTAGGGTGGAGACCTTTCATCTTTGTTGTTCCTTGTGGAAATATGTTCTATCACTTTTTTAGATAGCAGCAAACAAGATCTGGGGATTATTACTAGTGCACTATGGGATACTTACCTTGCCACGAGCCAACTGAGAGACTTCGAGCTTTGTAATCGGCCGAGTCAGAGCCAAGTATTGACTCCGAACCCATATGTAAGAATGATGAGCGAGATGGACTACAAACATGGAATGGTATGGTGAGTACATAACTTCTTTTTAAATGTATTCCAAAGCATGAGGAATCTCACAATACAGGAGGATCAAAGATTAGAAAGATTGCTGTTAAGCAACTGTTTTTGATAATAACACTAGAGCACACATTTCACAGTTGACGACAAACATGTCCACGGAGATTACCCAGACACTGGCTACGGTCGAGGGGGAACCAGACACACCTGGGCCTCTGACCAGGATCCACCTCTGGACACCGCTACCCTTTGCCAAGCTTCCGATTCCAAGCCTATGCCTAAGACTACCCCAGTTAAAAAGAAGCAGAAAACCAAACATCTGGCTACACCCACTGAAGGCCTACCTGATTGGCAGTCGTTCACCACATCTTTGATGCAGGCCTCCATAACCCTTAGGCCCTCAGCCTCTTCTCCATCTACTTTTCCCCTCCTCAGCCCTAGGTCTGCCTCTGTCTCCTCTCTTTCACCGTCTACTTCACAAGACAGGGAAGAAGAGCAAGAGACTTATTATTCATCTTCTGATGAATCAATATGTTATACCTCACAAATAGCCTCTCCTCAAGAGTATTATTCCCCAGATGAAGAATCCATCGAAGTGGACTCCCCTCCAGAGGATATCACCTTTGGAGAAACCATAACCAAAATGAAGGAATACTTCAAATGGGACACCTCTCAAATGTCTGATACTCAAAAAAGGTATTTTGAACTGTTATAAGTGGAATCTCCCTCCCCTTCTGCCATTCCTCCTGTCATCCCTGCTTATTTAGATGCCTTTTCCTCAGCATCTAAGACAACAGACTCTCAGCCACCTGCCCCTAAGAGGCCAGATCACTTCTACAAAGTGCCTGATGACCAGAACTATTTAGTCAAACCACCCCTGGCAGACCCTGCTGTGATTGCTGTGTCACCTGATAAACAATCCAGATGGATTCTTTCTACCTCTTTCTTACCTACAGATAAGGACAGCAAAACCATGGATAGAATTGGAAAGAAGGTGTACACCTTCTCCATATTGGCCTTTAGAACCATCGACTATCAAACCCATATGACCAAATATGCTCTGGACCTTGTCTGTCAAGCTTCAACTCTGCTGGCTGGTACTCCAGACTGCCCCTCTAAATCTGACATCTCCTCCAAACTATCTCTGGCTGCCCAAGTAGCCAGACACCCCATTAGATGTAGTCATGATGCTGCAGAGGCCTCTGCACAATCTGCAGCCTCTGCCACTGTACTTCAAAGATACTCTTGGCTATTTCTCCAACACTTACCAGAGGACTTCAAGTCTAACATCTTAGATGCCCCTCTGGACCCTAACTTTTTGTTTGGAAAAGAGTCAGCAGACCTTTTCAAAAATGTACAAGAAAAGAGTAAGGAATTGCAAGACATCAAGCACCTTCTGGTGTCTCCTATTCTCAAATATTATTATTTATTTATTATCAGTTTGATTACCGGGGAAGTCCACTGGGCCAAGAAGTACCCATTTTCAGTGGAGGCCAAGGGAGAAAAGCTCCATAAGCAATACAATACAATAAAAGTTAAAATACAAGGGGAGAAAAGCTCCATCAGCAACAGCAATTCAATACAATAAAAGTTAAAGTACAAATCAGGTTACAAAGTGACATACAATACAATAAAGGTTAAAATACAAAGTGAGAAAAAGCTCCATCAGCAATACAATACAATAGAAATTACAAAGTGAAATTTTTTTTTCCCCAGATGATTACAATATTTACATGCTTGGCAGACCCTGCTGTGATTGCTGTATCACCTGATAAACAATCCAGACTGATTCTGTCTACCTCTTTCTTACATACAGATAAGGAAAGGAATTACCCTGCCAAAGCCACCTTTGTCAGAAGAAACCCAGCCTCAGCTGGACCTACCTCTTCCAGACACAGGAGAGGGGCCAGAAGATAACCCCCTTCCAGGCCAGCGGTCTCACAGCCCCCCACTAGACAGCCCGTTCAAGACAGAGGAGGACCCAACAATGCATGACTGCCTTGCCCACTTCCCTGTTTCTGCCCACCTCTCCCACTGCCTCCCCTTTTGGAAAACCATCACCACAGACAAATGGGTTCTGGCTATAATTCAAAAAGGATACTTCCTCTCCTGAAAAGAAAGGCCACCCTTAAGGAGCGTCTCCTTCCCCCCAAGAAAACAGACACCTCTTCCTACTGATTCTGCAAGACCTTCTGAACCTGGGTACATTAGAACCTGTCCCTTCGGGGCAGAAAGGAAAAGGCTTCTATCCAAGACTGTTTCTGTTCCCCAAAAAAGATGATCCATGGAGACCCATTCTAGACCTTTCCTTTTTAAACCTATTCTTAAAGGTTCCCACCTTCAGAACATTGTCCCTACAAAATTTACACCCTCTTATACCAGTCCAGGCTTTCATGGCCACACTCGACCTGAAAGAAGCCTATCTGCACATACCCATTCAACCTTCCCACAGGAAATTCTTACACTTTTCTGGACCCTCCTCTCACTTCCAGTTTACTGCATTGCCCTTTGGTTTGTCCACTGCTCTCAGAGTGTTCACAAAATGCCTGGCACCTGCTATAACCTATTGCAGAACACAAGGGATTCAGATTTACCCCTACCTGGATGACATCCTGAACCTAGCAGATTGCAAGGAAACCCTGCTAATCCATCTAAAGTTCACCATTTGCCTACTTCAAAGACTGGAGTTCACCCTCAACTTCCCAAAATCTTCCTTGACCCCAGAACAAGACAAAACATTTCTGGGTTGCAGGATCAGGATAGGTATAATGAAAGCCATTCTTCCCTAGGACAAAGTCAGCTCCCTGTCCTCCAACTTCAAAACCCTTCTACAGACCCAACAGATAACAGCAAGGCAATTCCTATGAACCCTGAGTCTAACGGCAGCCACCATTCCCATGCTACCACTAGCCGAATGCACATGCGAAAGCTGCAGTGGTATCTAAAAAATGTATGGTCACAACACCAGCATCCTTTAGAGCAAGAAATCACACTCTTTCCCTGCCTACAGTCAGAGCTAAAATGGTGGACTCAGCAAATTCAGTTGAACCCTGGTCTTCCACTGCAGTTACCCACCCCAAACCAGTTCATGCATACAGATGTATCAGACCTAGGATGGGGAGCCACAATGTCAAACTACAGGGTTTAACCAAAGTTGGACCCTTCCATAAAGAACAAACATATCAATGTGAGGGAAATGACAGCAGTCCTTCTGGCACTGAAAGCCTGCCTTCCCCTCTTACAACCAAGTGTTCTTCAAATAATAACAGACAACACCACAGTTATGTGATACCTCAATAAGCAAGGAGGGACAAAAGCATACCACCTCCGCAGACTAACCTTACTAATCTGGGACCTAGTCTCATAACACAACTAGGCCCTGCAGGCAGCCTACATCCCCTCCCAGGACAAGCAAGCAAGCAGGCCTTCTCAGCAGGACATCCTCTCCAAATCCTGAATGGATGCTGGACAGGAATGTATTTCTAGATATCTAATAAACGAAAAGCAAAACGGCTATACAGGTAAAACCCAGTATATAAAAAGAGAAGTATATGAGAGAAAACACTATACCAGGTACCACACAATAACGTCTTTATTTAAACAAAGTAAAAAGGAGAGGTGAGTGCTTTCGCAACCTTCATTGCTTCATCAGACAAAGAATTAACTGTTCAACTGCTTGTATATTCATATTTATGCATATCTAATTTAAAACAATTAAATAATCTCATAAAAATGCATATATATAATATATATATATAAAAAAAGAATGCATAATACAAAATATATAATAAAAGAAATATATGTATATATATATTTTTATTTTATGCAAAAAATTAATTGTGTTGAAGGCGTCTAGCTTTAAGAAATGGAACCAGTGATGTACAACCATTTAAGCCTGGATATCTATCAGCATTGAGCTTGATAATCCATCTTTGTTCTCGGCTCTCTGTGAAATTTTCTATGTTCTAACAAAGAACTTGAAAGAGTGTGAAGGGTCAGTGTTTAAAACATGTTGAGCAAGCGCACTAGTAGTTTTGTTATTTCTGATGTCTCTTATGTGTTCCAATATTCTATCCTTTAAGTTTCTATTTGTTTTTCCTATATAGAAGGCATGACATAAATATGAATATACTATGCATTTTTATTTATATGCATTTTTTATATATATGCATTTTTAATGAGATTATTTAACTGTTTTAAATTAGATATGCATAAATATGAACATACTTTACATTTTTGTATATATATTTTATATTCATATGTGTATTTTACAATATTCTTGTCATATATGCCTTTAAATTTTCAAAAGTTGTATGATGTCACTAATTGGAAAAAATTTTTTTGACTGAGAGTGATATAAAACAAGCAGTTGAACAGTTAATTCTTTGTCTGATGAAGCAATGAAGGTTGCGAAAGCGCTCACCTCTCCTTTTTACATTGTTTAAATAAAGACGTTATTGTGTGGTACCCGGTTTAGTGTTTTCTCTCATATATTTCTAGATATTGTCCACCAGTGGGGCACACCTCAAGTAGATTTATTTGCCTCCCCCCAGAACAGACAACTGCAGTTTTTCTGCTCCAAAAACCACTCCCCACTAGTTTGGAGAGTAAACGCATTCAGCATTTCTTGGAAAGGGAGGTTTCTTTATTCCTTTCCACCCTTCCCATTATTCAAAAAGTCCTCCTTAAAATCAGGAGAGACAAACTAAAAATCTTGCTGGTGACCCCCCTACTGGCCAAGGCAGCACTGATTCCCCCTACTTTTCAATCTAGCCAAGGGCAGTCACCACAAGTTACCCCACAAGGTGGACCTTCTGACACAGCAGAAGGGAACTCTCATTCACCCGCACTTGCAGATGTTGGCACTGACACTGTGGGTGATAAACTTCTAATTCCCTTCAGGCACCACTAGTCAGAGGACATGCTTTCAGTCCTGAGGGAGGCCAGGAAACCTGCTATAAGGAAATCTTACTTAGCTAAATGGGAAAGACTTTCCAAATGGTGTCTGGGCAAGGGCAGGGATCCATGCATCGCAGATCCACCCCTAGTTCTTGCTTGTGTGTGTCAACTAGTTAAGAGGGGGCTTTCATACTCTCCAGTTAAAGTCCACCTTTCAGCAATTTCAGTCTGCCTGCCTCTAGAGCCTCTCCTACTAGCCAGGCTTGATGTTAAGCTATTCTTAAAGGCAGTCTTGCACATCAGACCACCAAGAAAACCCATCCCACCACCCTGGGACCTGAATTTCACCCTAGAAAAACTAACACAGTCTCCTTTTGAACCTGCCAGTATGGCCATTCTGCAAATGTGCACATGGAAGACAGTTCTGCTAGTGGCTATAACTTCATCCAGAAGGGTGTCAGAATTACAGGCCCTAATGTCCTGCTGTCCATACACTACCTCCCACAAGGACAAGGTAACCCTATGAACCAACCCTTCCTTTATGCCCAAAGTGGTCGACGATCTGTCCCTAAACCAATCCATTCATCTACCCACCTTCTTCCCCTCTCCCACCAATGAAAGTGAGAGGATACTCCACTCCCTAGATGTACACAGACAGCTAAGGTTTTACCTAGACAAAACCAAATCCATAAAGAAATCCAATCAGCTCTTTATTTCTTTCCACCCCGGGGCCCTGGGCAAGGCAGTCTCCAAACAAACCATGCATGTTGGATTAGAAAAACTATTTGCCTGTGTTACTCTATCCATGGCAAAAAACTCCCATAGGGTGTAAAAGCTCACTCTACCAGGGCAGTATCAGCCTCCAGAGCCCTCCTAAAAGGCCTGGAAATGCCATCCATCCTGGAGGCAGCCACATGGTCCACCATTCACACTTTCATCAAACACTACAAGTCAGACAATATCTCCAGAGCATGTGCAGGTTTTGCCAGAGCAATTCTGCAGGGCTTTGTGGAATCAGGTTCTTCTACCTCCTTACTTCCTTCCTTCTAAGCTGTGGTACTCCCACACCAAGAATATTGCAACATCGGAATAGAAGGCCATAGAATAGTTGTGTAAAATCTTACCATAACCATAGATGTCCTTCTCTTAGGTTCATAGGTTCATAGGTTCATACTAGGCTATCTGCCATAGTTATGTGGCTTTCGCATCATTCCTTCCCACCCACCTAACCCCCTTATCTCTCTCTCTCGCTCATAACTGACCTGTTCTGGGTCTCCTGGTGGCCATACCCTACCCTATGGCCTGTTTTACCACCCAATGGCTCTGTAATCCTATTGATGACATCACTGGCTACTCTACTGGGACCTCTCCTGCTGGGCATTCAAGTTCTGAGGTCTGTGCGTGTAGATGTCACATTTAAGGTCCCTGGTTTATGGCCCTACGTATGACATCCCATGCAACTACAACAGCCAAGCTGAAGCTTTTGTATAGGAGCCAACGTTCGCGTCACCTGAAGTGAGAAATCCCACACCAAGAATACTGCAACATGGATGAGAAGGACATCTATGGTTATGGTAAGATTTTGCACAACTATTCTATCCTGTAGAGATATTAGAAATATTTCAGAAATTCTGTGAAAGTCTGTATAAAGCAGAGAAATATGGAAATCAAGAAAAGATACAAATGGAAATGTTTATGAAAGAATTCAGTATGCCCAGGTTAGAGGTAGATGAGGCTCAATTAGTAATGGTTAGGATAGGAGGAGATGAGATAAAAATTGTGTTGTATAACAAATCTACAGTAAAGTCCCCAGGAACAGATGGCATTCCTGTGGAAGTTTGGAAGCTAGGAGGGAAAACACTGATAAAGATCTGGAAGGTGTTATTTAACAGTATTTTAAGAGGAGGAGAAGTACCAACATCCTGGAAGAAAGCAGTGGTAGCTGTAATACCTGAAGAGGGTAAGGATTCATCAGCTCCAGCTTCATACAGGCCAGTTTCAATATTAAATCATGATTATGAAGTGTTTATGTCTATAATGGCTAAAAAAATGGCAAGAGTGATGCCAAAATTGATAGATATGGATCAATGTGGTTTTGTGAAGGGGAGGCAAACATTTGGCAACATTAACAGAACACATGATCCAGAGAGAAACAAAATGTAAGAAAATACCATTGTTGTTGGTGGGTCTTGATGCAGAGAAAGCATTTGACAAGAGTAAGCTGGGAGTTTATCAGCAGAGCAATGGAATCATTTCCATTCTCTGATAAAGTTATAAGGTTGATAGGAGGATATATCAGGGATCGGAGGCAAAAATTAAACTGGGTGGGGTCCTCTCTGATAATCTCTACTTAAGCAGAGGAATTTTCAGGGGGTGTCCTCTTTCCCCTTTGTTATTTGTATTATATTTAGAACCTTTGCCAGACATAATAAGGGAGTCAGAAATTCAAGGATATAATTAATTGGTAGTAGTCAAGAAAAGTTGGCTCTGTTTTCAGATGACATTATTTTATACGTGATAAAACCAGCAGGGACATTACCGTGGTGTGGAACATACTGAGACAGTTTCAGACCTTTTCGAGATACAAATTTAATGAAGCTAAAACAAAACCAATAGGGTTAAATTATATTCCCACATACAAATTGGTTCAGCAATATCCATATTTATGGGGACATGACATGATGAAGTATTTAGGAGTAAGGATTAAAAATGACTCCAGTGTGGTAGTTAAGGATATGTGGGAAGAGACTAAACAAAAGATAATACAAAAACTGAGAAAATGGAAGCTCTGTTATATGTTTATCGCTGGTAAGATACAAGCAGTTAAATTGTTTTTAGGCCCTTTAGTCTTATACACAGGTCAGGCATATTTTTATCAACCAGAGGAAATGTTGTGGATAGCAATTAATAAAGAGCTAAATGATTTTATTTGGGAGGAGAAGATGACAAGAGTTACATGGGATAAATTTATTATTTCAATAGAACAAGGCGGATTGGGATTACCTGATTTGAAGGAGTATTTCACAGCAACACAGTTAAGGCTCCTATGCATAGCACAAGCAGAAAACTATAATTCAAAGTTGAAAGAGATTATGATAAAATGGGAGAAGTTCAAGAAACATGGAGAAACTGGTATTTTGGATGCAGATTTTTAAGAAGAATATCCATAATCATACAGAATATTATATTCATAAAGCAGCAGAAAGTATTCTAAGAACTAGGCCAACATGGGAATGGAGAAAGGAGATTCTGCCGATAGGGGTGACTGCAATTAGGGATGCAGGCAAGAAGGGGGCTGGAATTTATTGGAGAAAACTGGCAAAGGAACCAAGGTATTGGGAGCAAATAACTAGAGGGGGTAAGGTAATAGAATGGGAAGATGCCAAGAACCTATTTGGACTGCAGGTTAGATATTGCCTTCCCCTAGCAAGGATTTATATCAGAGTGTAGGCAAAGAGAAAGAAATGGGAAGGTGGTTTCCTTAATGAAAGACCAACACTGGTAGAGTTTTTAGTAGAATCTAGAATAGACGTTGCCTTAAGAAAAGAATAATTAGTAGAGCATATAAAATATTGCATAAGAAGTATAATAATCAATTGCAGGAGATTAGGAAGGATTGGGAAGAGAGACTGAATAAGCAATTCACAAAGAAACAATGAGGGGATATATGTATATCTCCCAAATATGCAATGAAGACTAGAAGATTTAGTATCTTTGCTTGGAAGTGTTTACATTGGTATTTGTATACCCTAAGTAGACTCCAAAGAAGTTTTCCCCAGGTAGACAGCAAATGTTAGAGATGTAATGGTGGAGAAAGAGGTAACTGGGAACATATTTTCTGGGAGTGTAATGACTTGCTAGTACCGCACCCACAGACTCAAAAAACATGTTTAAAACATCATGGCATGATGTTTCCTACACTTTAACAGCACTCTGGGATTATTTACAGGATTTTAAATATTTGTATATATAATTCCAGACTCTGACCACCTGGAGTCTGGCATATTGACGTGGTTTGGATAAATCAGGTTGCCATCCAGTATCCCAGAAATCATTGCTTGGCTCAAAAATGTTACATCATGCAGGCCTCCATTTGCCTAAAGTTCCTGTCATTTCATAGATGTTGCATGCATACAAAGTAGAGTAAAATAGAACAGTGTAAGTAACATTCCCTGCTGCTGGATGACTACTACTTAAAACAGAAACAGTGCAAATGCCACAGAATACACTCAAAGTGCTGTTTACTGCTGCCTTTTTTTCTAATTTAGTTTAAATGGCACTAATTTGTGAGACAATGAATTCCAGTCCATTTACTTCTCCCCTACCCCATAACACTTAGCTTCCCTAGCTGTCAAAGTCCTGAGGGTAATGTGGCCTGGTAATTCCATTGTTTGGCAGATCTCAGCAGGGTGCTTGACTCATGTAATTTAATCTTTGCTCCAGCATTTCCTTTGTTAGAGGGGACATTTTTTTGCTGCACTATAGCCATGGCCTTACTTGACTGCAATCATATCCAGTAAGGTCTTGCACCAACGAGCTAAAGAATAAAACATTTATACTATTAACCAGTTTAGATCTTTATTCATTTAAGTGTTAAGGTATCACTTCATGCTTCCACCTTGTTAAAAATTGAGATTTACATGTGCAAAGTGTGTTGGTATGCAGTGTTTGCCTTCATATGTTTTTACTGCACTGGTTGGTTTGCAAAAAATACCTTTTGCAGTGTCCCTGGATTTGTCTTTGTACGTACAAACCACATTGCTATATTTTCTCCTTCCTTTTTCTTGTGTCCAGAAGTCACTTATAACAAAGTAAATTTTTTATTGATTTTTTCTTTTTTAAATAAAGGGCATCAAGGTTAACTTACCTTGAATCAGATAATGGATGCCACTGCAAAGAATCACTGTTGAAATATTTGTGCATGGACAAAATCCCTTACTAAATCTATTTGCCAGCCTCCAGTTCAATTGGTGCTATGGCTTTAATATACTGGTGTGTTTGCTCATGCCTTCCAAATATCTCCACCATTACATACCAGTTTTGCAGTGCAGTAACCACCCGACATGCCCATACACCTTTAGTCATCAATATGCAGCTACTCCTGTTCATCACGCAAGATTTTGGGGTCAGAAGGATAATATTCATGGGCTACTACATACTCTTTTCCCATACATCCCCCACTTCCAAGCATTCACTTCCAGACATACTGCCCCACCAGTAAAAAAGAGGACAGAGGAGAGATCCTGTATCATCTACAAAAAAGAGCCATCAAAGAGGTCCCCCAAGGCCAGATATTGTGTGGTTATTCCAGACTCTTTTTAGTTCCAAAGAAAAATGGAGACCTCAGGTTAATATTGAACCTTACCAAACTCAGTCAGTATGTCAAAAGACCTGCTTCAGGATGGTCAGTGGTGCAAGCAATTGTATCTTGTCTACAGACAATTAATTGGTTGCACTGTATCAACCTCCAGGACACTTCTTTCTGTATCTGAATAGCAAGCTTCCATATGGGGGCCATTCAATTCCATTTCATAGCCCTGCTATTTGGTCTCACTACATTCCCCCCCAATTGTTAAGTGTTCACCAAGCACATGACCATGGTAGCAGTGACTTGAAACTGCTTTTATGATCAGAATCTTTATGTACATTGGTGATTGGCCCTTGATTATCACTTTGAGGGAATTGGTTAAGGCCAGGGTCTACTTGCTGCAGTTCTACCTGTGCTTGGTAATTTCAATCAACTATGCAAAGTCCCAACTGCAGCTGACACTATCCATACAGCTTATCAGATGCTACGTAGACACCAGGTCCTTGCACCTTATGTCTTCCTCTAGAAAGAGTTGAATCTGTAAGACTTGCAGTTCCAAATCTGCTCTAGTTCTCACCTTCTGTGGTGGCTCTTATTCTAAGGTTTATAGGCTCAATGGCATCTTCCTCCCTAAAGATTCACCTAGCTCAATTCCATATGAGAATCCTTTAGTGGTTGCTCAGAGCACAATGGTTGCAACTAGAGGACTCACTGTCATTACCTATCTAAATTACCAATCTTTGCAGGAGCTGGCTTCATTGGTTGTTGACCTCCCTGCAATCACAGGGAAGACCTTTTCTTTTGCCCCTTTATCAGCAATAGTGACCATAAACACCTCCTCCTTATGGTGCAGGCATATAATCAGGGCAGAAGGCCACTCAGGGCATGCCCAGCACTGTGGGAACTACAGGATATTTTGCCTCTTGGGTTGATTGCCATCCAAATGGACAGCATGACAGTACTTTGGTACATCAATAAACTGTGAAGAACCAGATCCCGTCCCCAATGCTGCTAAGATATGAGAGTATGGGCATGAGCGATAATTTTGCATTGCTTCTTGACAGTAATGCATATTCCCTGGAGAGCCAGCTATCTCACCAACTGGCTCAGCAGATCCATTCTTTTACTTCAAAATTCATAGACTTATAGACTGTTACTAACAACCCAAGGGGCCTTTCTAAGCCTAGCCAAGTACTCCTGAAAGAATAATTATATCCTGCATCCAAATAGGACATCGAGGGACAGGCATTTATAATCCACCTCTTTCCATAAGTGACATGGGTGTCAGGTCTGGTGTAAAATTCCTATTCCCCATCCACTTGTCTAGGTTGTGCTTAAACTGGGTAATAGAATAACTCAGTTTCACATGGATGGGAAGCCTGTTTCATAGGAGGAGCAGTCTCTGAGACACACATCTGTCCCTCCAGAATGTTCTGATGTGAAGTTGTTCAATCTCACTGTTCATTCTTACAAATGGGTTTGGAGCCGATCCCTTGGCTCTGAGACAGCCACTTTCACAACCTCAAGGTTTTTGAGTAGCTCGAGGCCAAGTACCTATCCCATGATTCTCTCTGCCTCACCTCAGATCTAGTTTGCCGCTGCAACAGATCAGAGGTCAAGAGTGGAGCTCGGGCCAGTATTTCAAAATTTATTATATATATCTATAAGAATTTTTTCAGAAAGTGTTTTTTTTTTTTGGTCCTAGTTTATCTTAGACTAATATTTAGTCACGTTCTTTAATTATTTCTGATGAAATATATTCTTTTTTAGAGCAGCTGCTCTTAGGCCTTTCATTGGCCGCATTTTAGTTAGTCCCTAACCTGTTTTAGAGTGTTCTTAACTCATAACTGTAATCCTTTTAGTGTGAGAATATTGTTATTTGTAGCTGAATCTTTACTGTTATAGCTTTTGAATTGTTATCTGCGTATCCTAGCTAGTGTGTGTTTCTCTAGACAGTTATAGCTGTTTAAGTATTTTACTGTTTATGTTAGAGTGTGGTGTTAGTCTAGCCAGTGTGTTGGTTTGTCTAGGCAGTTATATAGATATATAGTTCTTTTCTTTGCACTATGGCTGATCAAAGGGAAAAGGAGAGACAAAAGTCAGGGTTCAAGAAATGCCCTAAGTGTGGACAGAAAGTATCCATTACTGATTTACATGCAAATTGTGTATACTGTTTGGGTGCAGTCCATCTTCTGGAGGACTGTTCCATTTGTCATTCGTTCAGCAACATGGTCTTGTTAGAATGCAGGAGAAAGCTAGTGGATTGAGGTTTGTTGAAACCTGAATTTCAGGAATCTCTTGATAAGGCTGACCAGACTTCCAAATCTTCCAAAGGATCCATGTCTTCAAAAACTTCTTCGGAGCCGAAGTCTTCTGCTCTGAAATTGGCTGAGAAGGTGCGGTCGCCGGTTACACAGTCCTTGGAACTGAGCACCAAGCAAGTTTTTCGGAGCCAGTCTCCGAAGTTTTGAAATCACCAGTCTTACAATCGGTAGCTTCATCGATCCCTTTGACTCATTCTTCAAGGAGCCTCTCCGATGTGGATGTGGACTGAGTGGTGTGCAGAGGCTCCTCCAGAACCCGGCATTAGCCAAATTACTGTCGGCTCCGACCCAACCGATTTCGGAGCTGAACACGTCCTTGCCTACTGTGTCTGCTCCTCCTCCAAGCCGAGCAGGGCCTTTGGAGCCGGAGGGGGTAGAACTGATGATCATGGAACCCTCGGAGCCGAGGCCTGTTCCAGTGCCATCAGCTCTGTCAGCTCAGACAACTTTGATGCCTTTCCAGGAGTCTGGGAGCTGACACTCTCCAGTCGGCTCCAGGGGGGAGAGTCGAACCGATGTGTCAGTTCTGACCCTTCCTCTCAGAGCTTCAGCACTGATGAGCTCGGCTCCTTCCTCTGGTTCAGAGCCCACTGTTTCTGTGCTGGGGAGGTTGCCATCTTCTTCGGAACCGGCTGCCTATTCGCATTGGACCAGTGGTGCCTTCGATGCCATGAGAAGAGTTATGTCTTCGAAGACACCCACTTTATCAGGGCCTAATTCCTCATCCCCGAAAGTGCCGCGTTTTACTTCTGCATCACAGGTCCCCTTTAAGTGTCGAGACCCAGAGCCTCAGGTAGCCCCATTGGGTGACCCATTTTCTACTGAGACCTCACCAGAAGCTCCCACTGATGAGGTTCCCTGGAAGAAGCTTTGCAAAAGGAGGCATTTAGACTCCCCACAGGAGTCTGTCACATCAGGCACTGACTTGGAGGAATCAGAAGGGTCCCCACAGTCCCCCTCGGAGGATATCTCTTTTGCTGATATCCCTAGAGATCCTAAGACAGAGGGGTGGCTGGCAGCTCAATACCTCTACTGATGATGAGTCGGTGCTTCTGAAAGGTTTTGGGCCTCAACCCACCACCTCCTGGGTGATTCCACCCTTCGATGAAGTGATTGATTTAGTTGGTCGAAGGGTGTGGGAGTCTCCTGATACTGTGGAACCTGTCCCTCGGAGGTGCAACAAGTTTATTACATCACCACAGGACAAGTTGTTTCTTACTAAAGGAGTGCTGGTTGATGCCATGGTGGTGGCAGCGGCCACCAAGAAAGAGATGTCTGAAACCTCTTCTACTGTCCATCCTTCTAATAGAGATTCCAGGATTATGGACAGATATGGGAAACGCATTTTTAGTTTAGCGACTTTTGCTATGCAATCACTCAACTATTTGACACACTTTACCAGACTTCAGAGAGATCTCCTTAAATAGCTTGGAGATACTCTACAGAGTACTGCAGCTGAGGGTGTTCCTGATGAGGTGACATCCCAGCTCAATACCCTTAACTCTATAGTTAACTCGTCCATGCGTCTAATCTCATATGCAGCTGATGGTACAAGCCGGGCAGCGGGTTCAGGAATAGCTCTTCGGAGACATTCCTGGATGCGCTTATGCTCCTTTGTGGAAGCCTTCAAGTCTTCCTTTGTTAATATCCGATTTGATGTCTCATCCCTTTTCAGGCCTAAAGTCAAGGAGACCCTCACTAGGTGTGAACAAGATGGAAAGACTCTTTCTGCCATAGGAGTCTGTTTTTCCACCCTTACTAGATCTTACCCCAAAGGGCAAAAGGAAGGAAAAATGTGGTTCCGCAAGTCCCAAGGAGCCTTTCAGAACACATGCAGTGAACCCCCCTCCAGGGGCAGAGGAGGGGGCAATAATGGAAGATGCCGCCCAGGTGGCAGAGGGGGTTCGCAAAACCAGGGTGACAGAGATCAGTTATTTGGCAAGCCCTATCAGCGCTCCTGAAAGGAGGCCCGACTGTCCTACTCTGGAGGCAATTGGGGGTTGCTTGTCTTTGTATCCAGATGCTTGGCTAAAAATTACAAAAGACTCTTGGGTACAATGCATTATTTCCAGAGGATATGTCATTCCTTTCACAGAACCACCATACGTACGAAAGAAAATCCCAGATGTTCCACCCAGTCTCAGGGATCAAGCAACCATAGAGATTCAAGGGTTGCTAGAAAAAAGAGTCATCCAGCAGACCAGATAGGATCCAGAACCTACTCAAGATTCTTTTTAGTTCCAAAGAAGACAGGGGGACTGGAGGCCCATCCTGGACCTCAGCAAACTCAACACCTTTGTAAAGAAAGAAGTTCCAAATGGTCATGCTTCAATTGATTCTTCTGCTTCTAGGAAAGGGTGATTGGATGTGCTCTATAGATCTCAAGGATGAGTACTATCATATCAAAATGGCCAGACCATCCAGAGGTCACCTGCATTTATGGCTGGGAGCCAGTCATTATCAGTTCCGAGCACTACCCTTTGGTCTCACAACAGCCCCCAGAGTGTTTACCAAATGCATGGCAGTGGTCTAGGATTCTGAGTGTTTCCGTACCTGGACGACTGGCTCCTCTCTGCCACCACCAGGCATCAACTAATTCAATCCAGGGACCTCACTCTAAATCTGTGTTCCCAGTTAGGAATTACCATAAATTCTAACAAGTCTGCGTTGTCGCCATTGCAATGTATTTCCTTTATCGGAGCAGATTTAGACACCACCACCACCATGGTAAAACTGCCCCTGGAAAGAATAGTCTCACTTCAGCAACAAGCATCAGACATTCTGGCACACAACAAAGCTTCTCAAGTTTTAAAACTGCTAGGTACAGTGGCAGGAACTCTCATAGCAATTCCTTTAGGGCGTATGCACATGAGAATACTTCAATGGTTACTCTTCACCCAGTGGTCTTACCAACAACTTCCAGTGTCATTCTTGATACTCATTACAGATTCATGCAAAAAGGATCTACAATGGTGCTTGACCAGCCACCATATAACAGTAGGTTGCTCATTTGTTTTTCCCCTGATATCAGCCACGGTGACCACGGGCGCTTCTCTGATAGGGGGGGGGGGGCTTTTTCAGGAAAGAACAGCCCAAGACACCTGGTCAGAGACAGAGTCACAATTGCACATCAATGTCCTGGAGATGAGAGCAGTACTTTTGGCGTTCAGTACTTCCAAGACTCTCTTACTCTGGGAACGATTGCGATTCAGACCGACAACATGTCAGTAGCCTGGTATATCAACAAGCAAGGGGGAACCAAGTCTTATCCCCTTTGTCGAGAGGCCCTAAGAGTCTGGCAGTGGGCTGTATCCACCAGGCGCTTTCTGATAGCAATGCACATCCCGGGGAAATCCAACGTGATCACGGACAAACTAAGCAGAGCCATTCTGATGCTGCAGGAGTGGTCCCTCAAAGAGGACGTAGCAGAGATGATTTTCCACAGATGGGGCCAGCCTTGCTGCGACCTGTTTGCATCCCCCATGAATGTCAAATGCAGAAGCTAGTTTGCCCTGAATCCCCCCACCAGGGGAAAACCCAAGGGATTCTCTCATCCACGTTTGGCCCCTGGAACTCCTATATGCATTTCCACCCATTCCCCTGATTCCAAAATTTCTGCAGAAAGTCAAAGCCATGGGGAGGACTGTAATTCTGATAGCCCCTCATTGGCCTCAACAGATTTGATTCCCCTTCCTTCGACTCTACCAACTGGAGGAGCCTTGGATTCTGGACCCAGTTCCAGAACTGCTGACACATTCATCAGGGGCTCTTCATCCTTCATTTCACTCCCTCAAACTGACAGCTTGGCTGCTCTGATTTCCAACACAGCCAGGTCCAACAATCTTTTCTCAGAAGTGCAGCATATCCTTGTATCCTCACGCAAAGCTTCAACCAGAAAGTTATACGCCAGCAAGTGGAAGCAGTTTGCTTTCTGGACTTCTCAGAATGATATTGACTCATATGTCACCGCAATTGCTAGCATATTAGACTAAGCTCTTTAATGAAGGTGCTGCAGCAGCTACCATATGTGTTCAATTGGCTGCAATTTTAAAATTTCACCTCGAATCAGAAGGTTCTAATCTTATGTCTCACAGGTTATGTAGAGCCTTCTTAAAAGGAACCATATATCTCAGACCATCAGTTAGACAACCTTTCACTCCCTGGAACCTAAATTTTGTTCTATCTAGGATTATTCTTCCTCCATTTGAGCCTGCATCTTCCTGCCAACTAAAATTCCTGTCTTGGAAAACCATTTTCCTGGTGGCCATTACATCAGCACGTAGGGTGTCTGAACTTCAGGCCTTATCTATTAAACCTCCATACTTGATTTTTCACCCTGACAGAGTGTTGCTCCGGACTAACCCTGCCTTTCTTCCAAAGGTATGTTCAGAAGCTAATTTAAATCAAACTATTGAACTTCCAACTTTCTTCAGTAGCCATTCCAACAAGTTGGAGTATATGTTGCATAAATTTGATGTTCACAGACAACTCAGATTTTATTTGGATAGAACCAAAGAATTTAGAAAATCAGAACAACTTTTTGTCTCTCATTCTGATACCAAGAAAGGGCTACCAGTGTCAAAAGTCACTCTTTCCAAATGGTTGACTGATTGTATAAAATTCACATATTCTTCCGTGAATCAACCATTAGAACATAACGTGAAGGTGCATTCCACAAGGGCTGTTTCTACCTCTTCAGCTTACATGGCTAGACTGCCGTTAGACACAATATGTGCAGCTGCCACTTGGTCAAAGCCACATACCTTCATTATGCATTACAAAGTAGATAAGGCCTCCAAGGACAGGGCTTCCTTTGGTTCCACTGTCCTCAGCAATATACTCCCGTGAGCCACCCAGGATGAATGGTGCTTGGGACGCTACCCATTTGTAAGAATGAATGGGGAGATTGAACAACTTCACATAAAGAAGTTATGTACTTACCATAACGTTCCATGTGAGTTGTTCATCTCGCCTTAATTCTTGTATTCCCTCACGCCTACCCCCTTCCAGGCTTCTCGAAGAACGAGTAAGAGATTTGGGGTCTGGTGGGTCTTTGTATAGGATTTCTTACTCCGGCTGGAGTAATGTTCATGTTTTCTTATGTTGTATATGTTGGGATCAGCAAACTAGATCTGAGGTGAGGCAGAGAGCATCAAGGGATAGGGACTTGGCCTCAAGCTATTCGAAAACCTCAAGCTTCTGAAAGTGGCCGACTTGGAGCTGAGGGATCGGCTCTGAACCCATTTGTAAGAATGAAGGTGAGATGAACAACTCACATGGAATATTATGGTAAGTACATAACTTCTTTTTTATGTCATAGACAAACATTCATGTCCCTAGACCTTGTATTTCTGGTACTCTTTGACTTACAAATATGTAGGAGATTCATAAGTGTGGGGTTTGCAGATGCCTTGTAAGCCAAGCCTAGATCATCCCTCAACAATCTATAGGAGACTGAGTAGAAGGAAAGGGCTTTAAGGTGCTCTGCATAAACCAGGTTTGTTATGCCTTGTATTCTTCTTGTAAGGATCCTTTGAGGTCACTCTAGTTGCTGCATATATCTGCACAGGTACATACCAAAGGGAGCATTATACTCTATGATTGGTCTGATAAGGGCAGAGTACAGTGTGATAATGACTTATTTTGCCCTTACATATATGTTGCACAACATAAAAGGATTTCCTCCCCACTGTGGCCACATGGTGGTCAGAGGTAGGTAAGTCTACTGTCTACATGTGTACCCAGATCCCTGACTACTGGGTCACCTCTTAGGGGTGCATTGATTTCCCAATGGGTATAATTATGCATTTCTTAACATTAGTTTAAGACTAGTTTTGGCACCATTTATTAGTCAGAGATATGCCTTCTTAAAGAATGCTAGTGTCTGCAGGGGAGTTGATGATAACCCCCAGCTTGCAATCATCTGCAAACTTAGACAGCCATAAACCTTCAGCATTTGCTTCTAATTCAGAGAAATAGAAGCTAAAAAGGAGCGGGCCCAGTACCGGGCCCTAGGAGACTCTGCTAGTGACTAGCCTCTTGGCGGAGGTTGTCTCACCTATTTTGACCTCCTGGGTCCTATCAGTGAGCTATCTGGCTATTCAGCAGGTGATAAAAGAGTTTATACCTAAATTAGTGAGCTTGTCTATAATGCCGGAGTGGGGTATTGTATCAAAAGCCTTCGCCAGGTCAAGGTAAGCTGTGTGCACAGTCTTACCTTCATTCAGTGCTTTGGTGACCCTCTCAAAAAAGTCCACCACATTTAATAGGCATGACACAAAACCAAAATGTGATGGGTGCTGCATTTGCAGGTTACCTATGTCCTTATTTATCGTGTCCATGATGATTCTTTTCATGGCCTTACATATGAAGCTGGTAAGACTTATGGGCCTGTAGTTATCAGGATTAGTGGTTGGACCTCCTTTGTGCAGGGGAATGACTGTAGCCATCTTCCATTCCTTGGACACAAAACCTGACTGAAGGCTCTAGCTGAAAAGTGATTCATTCAAGAGGACCAGAGAGGTCATGTTTCATGCTATTTATTAAACATCCTGGGATGTTATCAGGACCCATCAATGCAGTGTTTTTGGCTCCGGAAAGTGCATAAATGACCTGTTCTCTAATAATGGTTGGGGAGATTGTGTTATGTGGTATTTCCTTTGGACTATTGGGGGGGGTGTAATTTGAGCTGAACCTGTCAGCCAGAAGGTTGGCAATAACCTCAGGTTCAGTGTGGGTGATGCCATTTACAATAAGTTCTGCGCATTGTGTATTTCTTCTGAGGTTACAGACGTAGCTGTAGAAAGCTTTGTGATTGTCCTTTGCCTGAGAATCATTTTTTTCTTCAAATTTAACCTTTGAAGTATTAACTAACCCTCTTAGCTGCCTGTTTAGTTTGGTCATAGGGCTTTTAGTATGTATGGCTTTGTTCCTCCTACACTTGGCCAAGATTTTATTTTGTTGTTGCATAACTGATTGATAGTGTGATTCCAACAGAGTGGTTTGTCTTTTGAATTTGTCTTATTCTTAATACAAAGAGGCACTGTTCAGCTATCAGTATGACTGTACAGAGATTTTGTAAATAGCTCAGTGTATTCTATGGTGATTAATGAGTTTGGAGGTGCTTGGAATTTAGTCAAGGTGTTGCTTAATAAAACGGGGTTAGCCATGGAATAGTACCTAAAGGATTTTTATTTTGCTGGTTCCCTAGATTTAATATTTATTTCAAGTAGTACTGCCTTATGGTCATATCTGACAAGCGAACATATTACACTGGGTGAAGAACATTGCCCACTCCCATGTTCGTGAGTACAGAGTCAAGGATGCTTTTACCCCTGGTAAGAAAATGGACCAACTGTTCCAGGATGCTCATATTAACAACATTTATAAATCATTGGGCTTGTGCAGTACAAGTGGTGTAGGATTGCCAATCTATAGAGGGGTAGTTGAGATCCCCCATGAATTTTGTATTGGGTTCAACAGTGAGGGACTCTAGTACATTGAAATAGGTAGTATGGGTTTCCTGCCACATGGAGATGGACCTATATGTTGCAATGATATGGTAATGCACCTTGTTTATGATGAATTGCACATGAATGAGTTCCAGGGGGGTCATACACTTTAGTTTGGATGTGAGATTAGTCTTAATATAGACTGTGACTCCTCCACCTTTAGTTCCCTTCTGTGCAGTAGCTGGTCTAAAGGTGTGAAAGTCATTATAACCTTGCATTGCTGGGGTACTCTCAGCAACTTTAAACTTTGTCTCCATTACTACACAGATGTCTGCACTCTCCAGGGAGAAGAAGGCATGCAGGGATTTGCGTTTCTTGTTAAGATTTCTAGCATTGAGCAGTACTACCTTCAGATATTCCTTCATAGGTTCAGTTAAGTCGGTAGATTTTCAGTTTGCAATTGCCTGAAAAAGGCACTATGGTGGTTGAAAAGGACTTTGCCAGTATCCAAAAGCCTAGAGGGGATAAGTGGAGACCATCCCTTGCAAAGCAGCGTAATCTGTCAACCATGTCCTCCCAGGCCGTCACATATTGTTCTCCACTGGATTGAGAGCAAAAGCTAAGCCAGTTGTTAAAATCAATCATTTTCTGTTGGTAATGTGGCATCATCTGTGGAGAAGGTAGTATGCTGCTCAGTGCTAGGCTCAAACCTGCCTGAGACACATAATCAGAGAGTTTGATCATGTCTCACTTCATATAGTCAAGGGAGATACATCTCAGGTCATTAACACCCACATGGACTATGACAGAGACATAGTGTTACCTGTGGTTCAGTGACCTGAGTGCCTCTGTGACTTGATTGATCCTAGCTCCGGAAAGGCAGCTAACCATGACTCTCTCCTTACTCAGTCTGGTGAGGGGGACATTTGTGCATCTCACTGTAGAATCACCAATGACCAGGAAATTTGGCTTTGTGCTGGTTTGCCTTAAGGGCTTAGCAGTGGAGGCACTGGCTACAATGTTAATATGTGTAGCTGTGGGTGCCGTTTTCACAGAGTGTTTATCTGATGGCTGAGGACCCTTTCCTTGCTTATACTGTGCAGGAGGTCTAGTGTTTAGGAGGGTTACCTTATGTGCCACAGCATAAGTAATTTTATGTGTAAGGTCTTTACCCTGTGTAGTAGGCATGATGCAAATGTTACTGACAACCTCTATAGAATTAGTTTTGGTTATATGCGAGAGTTTTATCTCCAGCATCAGTGTATTTACACCTCTTGTATATACTGTCTGTTTTATTATGCATAAATGGGTTGTCAGTGTACATGAGGCAATTGATACAGTGCCTCAGTATACCCATCTCAACCAGAATGGCTACAGAGAGACAGTTGGGAAGTACATATCCATGGCCAATGGGCTACTAGGGAGGAGTGAAGAAAACTTAAATATTGAAGAAGTCAATAAGACAAGCATCTTCAGCACTCAAATATGCAGAAACTAGATGCTCCAGTAGTTTTAAAAATCTGTCTAGACAGTAATGCCTCAAGAGTGCAGACCACAGACAAGAACAAAGACACTTAGAATAACAGGTTACAATAAGACTTCATAAGTAATTTCCAGCTAAGAAGGGTGAAGGAAACCTTTTCCTCCCATAAGAGTGTAGACCACAAACCTTCTTAATGTAAAACAACTGGTTTGGAGCCCAAGTATTTAAACCAGAAGTAAGACACTTTTGGAATAACAGACACAATAAGCCTTCATCCAGCAATTCACAGCTTAGAAGGGTGTAGGCTATCCTCTCCTGCCACAAGAGTTTAGACAACAAAGCTCTCTAATGTAAATAACTGGTTTGGAACAAAGTTCCTTAAATCATAACAAAAGCACTTAGAATAACAACCACAATAAGCCTTCTCCAGCAATTCCCAGCTCAGAAGGGCAGAGGCTGCCCTGTCTTTCCACAAGAGTGTAGACCACAAACCTTCTTAATGTAAAATAACTGTCCTGAAGCCCAAGCACTTAAACCAGAACTAAGGCACTTTTAGAGTGACAAGCACAACAAGTCTTCAACCAACAATTCCCAGCTTAGAAGGATGTAAGCTACCTCTCCTGCCACAAGAGTGTAGATTACAAACTTTCCTTATGTAAGACAACTAGTTTGAAGCCCAAGTGCTTAAATCAATAGTAAGAGACTTAGAATAACAGTTACAATTTAATCAAGCTACTATCAAGCAGTAATACATGCAGCAGAATAAATGCAACTGGACACTTTAAGACCAAGTAGCAAGCGAAATAAAGTAATAATATAGGAAGATGCACAAGTACAGTAAAAGCAGCTGAATAAAGTGCATTATTTAAGTAAGTAGGAAGGGAGGAAACAGAAGATGATTCAAGTTTAAGAGACTAAGGAGTGGGCCTTCCCAACTGATCTCTCAGTACTCAGTAGATTGAGCTGATGAGATGGGACAGGAAGGAGTGTCCAAAATCAGATTTTATAGTAGGGGCAGGAAACTCTTAAACTTGTTGGCTTTTGAGTACAACAACAACAGTAGGGTGGGTGGATGGAAAAAAAATCAAATGCAGACAGAGATCAGCAATAGCCAGGCAGAAAGAAAGCACATAAACAAGCATTCCAGATAAAGATGCATCCCAAATATTTCTAGTTAAATGAAGAATGCTATTTTTCATCTCCCCCCACTGATTAGCTGGATGTTATTCACTGTCCACAAAGGAATTCTTTTCTAACTTTTCCTAACTGACCTTAGCCAAGACCTCTTAAAATCCTCTAAAGGGTCCATCTCTATACCGGAGGAATGCAAAGTTCCTGTAATCACGGCTGCACATGTAAAAAAAACACTCTCCAAAGCCAAGAACACAGCATCCGTGGGACCTGACAACATCCCAGGCTACGTTCTACATGAACTACAGAACGAACTGGCACCCCACCTAAGTACCATGTTCAATCATAGCCTCACCTCAGGCTATGTGCCCACTGAATGGTGCACAGCGACGGTTATCCCACTCCACAAAGGGGGAGCCACCACGGACCCCAGAAACTACTGCCCCATTAGCCTGATGAGCCTGGTCTGCAAGGCTATGGAACGTATCATCATGGAACTTATAAACAATGACATTAGTAATCTCCAAACTCTGGACCCCACCCAGTTCGGGTTTGTAAAAGGTAGATCATGTCTCCTACATCTGATAGACTTCTTTGAAGCGGTCACCAAAGCCGTAGATGAGGGTAAGGTGGTTCACACAGCCTATCTAGGTCTCGCCAAGGCTTTCAACACCATCCCCCACTCTGGAATTATAGATAAACTCACTAAACTAGGTATAATTCCCTATGTCACAAGATGGGTTGCCAACTGGCTCACTGACAGAACCCACACTGTGAAAGTAGCAGACTCCAAATCCAACTTCAGACCAGTGACAAGTGGAGTACCACAGGGTTCAGTCCTGGGTCCTCTCCTGTTTATATCTACTTCTCTGAAGTACAGGCTAACACAGAAGGTCTTTGGCTAATGAAGTTCACAGATGACTGCAAACTAGGAGCCATAATCAAAACTCCAAAAGATGTGGACATCCTACAAAAGGGCCTTGCTGATACAGATGCCTGGTGTCAAAGCCATGGCCTCAAGCTCAATGTCAAAAAGTGCATTGTCATCCCTTTTGGTAAAAACTCTGTACCCATGAACCACCACATAGGTGGTAGTCTGCTTAACACCGAAAGTGTGATAAGAGACATTGGGACACAGGTGGACAGTAGTCTCTCCTTTGATAATCACGTCGCCACAGTAGTCAGAAACTCCTTCTACGTGGCACACCACTTCAAAAAAGATTTCTCATCCAGGAAAAAAAGAGGTCATTGTTCCCTTCTACTCGTCACTCATTAGACCCATTATAGAGTACAATGCCCCTTTTGATATGTACCTCACAAGACATCTACAACAACTGGAAAGGCCGTAGAAGTACCTCACAAAAAGGATTACTGGCCACAAACAGATGCCCTATGCAGACCGTCTCAAAAAACTCCAGCTTTACTCCATCGCATATCACCTACTCAGAGGTGATCTCTGCCTAACTCACAAAGCTATGTCAAACCCAGAGCTTTTGGACATGCTCCACTTAAAGAAATCCCAATCCCACCGAGCTACACGCTCTAGGGCTCTAAACCTTGTCACCACAATAAACAGAACATGCTGGAGGGATAGATTCCTGTCCCAGAGACTTCCCATACTCTGGAACAAACTACCTATCTATATGAAACAAAGCTCTTCATTAGCACTCTTCAAGAAAAATCTTGATTGGATGGGAGATAGGAAATTCACCCCGGGGATCACTTCTGTGGCTCTGCTCAACAGTGGCAAAGGAAAATTATTTTCTTGGGTGGCGAAAGCCAGGTTACCTTTTGGCTAGGCTTATATAGGCCCTAGGGCCAATAGCCTAGTACCTACCTATGAACTTATGAAAAGAACAAAAAAATTAAAACAAATGCAATATAAGAAAAAGATAAAAAGTAGACGTAACCAAACCTTAAATGAAAAACTTCAATTCAAAATCAAATGCAGACAGAGATCAGCAAGTCAAACAAACATTCCAGCTAAATAAAGATGGGGCCAAATATTTCTAGTTAAATGAGGAATGCTATTTCTCAGTGCCCTCCTACTAATTAGCTGCTAATTAGCAGTTATTCACTGCCTGCAAAGGAATTATTTTCTAACTGACCCTAGCCGAGATCTCTTAAAACTCCAAAAGAACAAAAAACTTAAAAACAAAACAAATGTAATATAAGAAAAAAATAAAAAATAGAAGTAACCAAACCTTAAATGAAAAACTTCAATTCAAAATCAAATGTACAGATCAGCAATAATCAGGCAGAAAACAGCAAGTCAAGTTAAAAAAAAAAAAAAAAAAAAAAAGGTCTGTTGATACAGACGTGGTGCATCAAATTTTTCACCACTAGCGCTATCCTTGCAGCAATCCCTTTGCCTCTTCCAGCCAACACCAAGTTCAGTGGTTACTTTGCACTATTCCCCCAAAGGGACAGTCCCTGAGAGACATTCTTGATGGGCAGGGGCCAAATGGGTTTATTATGCTTTCCCTCCTCTTCCCTTTTTGTCTAGCTCAATGCAGAAGGCAATCCTATGCAAATCCATGGTGATCCTCATTGTCCCATACTGGCCCAAGCAGTCTGGTTCCATCTACTCAGACATCACATTAGTGAAGCTCCCCCCTGGTGATTGGATCTCAGAGAGGATCTTTCTAACCCATCTGGGTTGCCTCATCCAGATCTACTCAGTTTCAAACTAACTACCTGGTTTCTCCAGTTCTTATAAAGGATAAATACCCTTCCCTGTCTCAAGAGGTGGTAAACATTCTTTATGCCTCCTAAAACAAATGTACCCATAAAGTATAGAGGAGTAAGTGGAGATGTTTTACCTTAGGCAGCTGCTCAAAGAATAGACCCTTTCAATGCATCTGGTCCCCAAGAACTTCTCTTCCTTTGCAACTCTTCTTCAGATTCCAGTGTTTCAGCCATCAAGGTTCAACTAGCCACTGTCCCCAACCCCCCCATGGCTTTGACTTCCATTCTTTAACCAAATACAACATGTAAAGTTTTCTCAAAGGTCATATTCCTGCTTCAGTTCCTCAGTGGGACATCCGTTTTGTAGTGAAATCCTTAAGGTCCCCATTTGAGCCAGTGTTTACCACCTCCTTAAAGTTCCTACCAAGAAAGACTTTGTTCCTTGTGGCTATAACTGCAGCTGGGACAATATCCTGAGTCCCATGCACTATCATCTCCTATTTATTTGATTTTTTACAGACAGAAAGTTTTATTAAGCATGAATCCTTTCTTTATCTCTAAGGTGCCATCCATATCTGGCTTGAATCACCCCATCTATCTGCTAGTGTTCTTTCCCAGTCAGTCCAAGGCCGAGTAGTTGCTTCACATTTTGGATGTGCACAGACAATTGTACATCTAGCTTTACCAAACCATGGCCATCAGAAAGCTCACTCAAATTTAATTTCCTCTCCTAAGTAGTCTATATTCCAAAGTTTCCAAGATTACCAACATTTATGCTTCAGAGTAATGGTGAGTGTGGAAGAGAGGTGAAGAAGAGAGTACAGGCAGGATGGAGTGGGTGGAGAAGAGTGTCAGGAGTGATTTGTGACAGATGAGTACCAGTAAGAGTGAAAGGGAAGGTCTACAAGAGGGTAGTGAGAACAGCTATGTTATACGGGTTGGAGACAGTGGCATTGACAAAAAGGCAGGAGTCAGAGCTTGATGTGGCAGAGTTGAAGATGTTACGATTTGCACTGGGTGTGACGAGGATGGACAGGATTAGGAATAAGTATATTAGTGGGTCAGCCCAGGTTGGAAGGTTTGGATACAGAGAGGCAAGATTACGTTGGTTTGGACATGTGCTGAGGAGGGATGCAGAGTATATTGGGAAAAATATGCTAAGGATGAAGCTACCAGGTAATATATTTTTAGATGAGATTATTTGGCGTAGATATTTGGATGACTGCTGGATGGTTTGGAGATCTAATGTTATCTATTTGACTGAATTTGTCCATCATCTGAATGACAATAAGTGGGGCATCCAGTTTACAGCACATTATGATGTTGATCAGATGTCTTTTTTGGATGTTGAAGTCACTCGTAATAGTGCTGGTACTTTAGATAGTATTGTTTGTCGTAAACATCCACAATTTAATACTTTATTACATGCTTCTAGTTTTCATCCAAGGCACATTATACACAATACTCCTAAATCCCATTTCCTCCGTATTCATAGGATTTGTTCTTCCGAGGGGCCATTTAAATTACAGCAAAAGGACCTAGAGAATAGGTTCTGTAATTGGGGCTACCAAAAGGAACACGTTATTAAAACTAGTCATTTAACATCTAGTTATGATAGGTCCTCATTGTTAAAATATCAACAAACAGAAGAAAAGGTAGATAATATCATCAAGTGTGTTACTAGTTATGGTCGTAATACAGGACATTTTATGGATGTTATACAAAAACATTGGAATATTTTGTTTTTGGATGACAAGGTATGTGATTTTTTGATGCCCAGATGTATTTTTTCATTTTGTAGAGACAAAACACTAGGTGGGTGTTTCAGTTATTACAAAAAGAGAAATCATGGCAGATATTTATGTCAGAACACGATTGATAGAGGGACTTTGTAGGCTGTACTCCTTGTGGTCATTGTCCTTTTTGTAAAAATGTATTAAAGAGCAAACGATTTACCAGCAAGAACACACCCAAAGTTTATGACATTCATATATTTGGTAATTGTAGTACGGATTGGGTTGTTTATGTAGCTACATGTACCTGTTCTGCTTTCTATATGAGACAAATGTCACATCCCCTTAGAATGTAAATTTCAGAACATCTTTAAAGACATTAGGAACAAACGAATGTCCAGTGCACTATATAAATGTCCAATGCACTATATAAACAGATACACTAGACAATCTCGACGTACTGAAATGTAGAAATTCAGCACATCGAGACCGAATAGTGGAAAGTGCAGTTAACTGAAACGACACTATGCTGAATCTGCCCTGCCTGCAAAAAAATTGTTGCTGTGAGTATAACAAAAGGCAATACCCTTAGACAACCATTTGTAAATAGTCTGTATTGACAGAGGTTGCTCCTTCTGACCTTCACCAGAAACAAACAGATCCAAAGATCTGAAAGATTAATCTCTCTTTTTTAAACACCTTTATTGAATTATCACTTGTAACATAGACACATTTACATTTATATAAAAGTAATCAAACTGTATTAACAAGCTTACATTTACAAACATTATATTTCACATGTATTGGTATATATCGTATAACCAAAGCAACATTACATAAATTATTTAATTCCTCCCCTTTATTTTCTTAAACAAGAAACATCTTTAGTAAACCATCACTTAAACATAGGCAATCATCCATTTATATAAATGAAAACAAACCACACCAACACAATCCTAGTTCCAAGCATTTTACATCACAAACCATACTAACACACTCCCAGTTGCAAACATTAAACAACACTTATGATCTACCCATTCATTTTCAGTCAAACATTACATAGCTCATTTAAGTCCTACCTTCTTTTAAACCTCATTCCTCCCCTGTATGTATTATTCCCACAATTCCCATTTTAACTATGTAGTTTGCTCCTACCCTTTTCTAAAGACCTCAGTTCCAGTTTTTTATCTCTATTAGTATATTTAATGCTTCTAGTATAGTTGGTTTAGATTTTGATTTCCATTTTCTAGTAACTGCTTTTTTGGCAGCCACCATAATTAGACACAGCAAGGCCTTACCATGTCTAGGCAATTCTGATTTTGTATCATAGCTCAGAAAATCATCTCTTTAGTCACACCAATTTGTCCGCCCAGCATCTCCGACAATGCATCCCACAGGGAATCCTTAAAGTCTGCCAACTCACTGCACTCCTAGAAAATATGTTCCCAATTACCTCTTTCTTCTCCATCACACCTCCAACATTTGCTGTCTACCTGAGGAAAAATTCTTTGGAGTCTACTTAGGGTTTAAAAATATATATGTAAACATTTCCAAGGAAAAATCCTAAATATTCTAGATTTTGTTGCAAATTTGTGAGACATACATATATCCTCCCAATGTTTCTATGTGAATTGCTTATCCAATCTCTCTTCCCAATCCTTTTTAACCTCCTCTGATTGATAACTTATAGCTATCATGCAATATTTTATATGCTCTACTAATTATTCCTTTTTTAATGGCAGCTTCTTTTCTAGATTCTACGAAAAACTCTACCAGTGCTGGTCTTTCGCTTAGGACCACCGTATTCCTTTCTCTTTGCCTATACTCTGATACCAGTCCTTGATAGGGAAGGCAATATCGAACCTGCAATCCAAATAAATTCTCAGTGTCTTTCCATTCTATCATCTTTCCCTCTCTAGTCACTTGCTCCCAATACCTTGGTTCCTTTGCCAGTTTTCTCCAATAAATTCCAGCCCCCTCTTGCCTATTTTTGACAACATCTTTATTAAATTTTCACATGACAAAAGCAATCTTACATTTATATAAATGAAAAACATACAAAATGAAATCACTTTAGTTGTAAACAGTTTACATCACAGACACCATTGAAATAACTGTAGTTGTAAACATTACTAATCACTTATAAACATTCATGTCATTGGCAGTTAAGCATTATATAGTTCATTCAAATCCTGCCGCTTAAACCTCATTCCTGCTCTGCATATACTTTTCCCACAATTTCCATTTTTTCTATGTAGTTTGCTCCTTCCGTTTTCTAAAGATCCCAATTCCAGTTGTTTTATCTCAGTTACTGTATTCACTACTTCTAGTAAAGTTGGTCTAGACTTTGATTTCTATTTTCTAGTAATTGCTTTTTTGGCAGCCACCATTATTAGACTCAGCAAGGCTTTACTATGTCTAGGCAATTCTGATTCTGTAGCATAACTCAAAAAAATCATCTCCCCAGTCAGTCCAATCCACCCACCCAGCATCTCCAACAGAGCAGCCCAAAAGTCTGCCAGCTCATCACACCTCCTAAAAATATGTTCCCAGCTACCTCTTTCTTGCCCATCACACCTCCAGCATTTGCTATCCACCTGAGAAGAAATTCTTTGGAGTCTACTTGGGGTATAAAAATACCTATGTAAACATTTCCAGGCAAAGATCCTGTTGCATATTTGGGAGATATGCATATATCCACCCATTGTCTCTTTTTGAATTGCTTATCCAGTCTCTCTTCCCAATCCTTCCTAAGCTCCTCTGATAGATTCTTGTAATTATCATGCATTATTTTATATGCTTTATTAATTATTCCTTTTTTAATGGCAGCTTCTGTTCTATATTCTATTAAAAATTCTACTGGTGCTGGTCTTTCATTTAGGAACCCCCTATTTATTTCCCTTTGCCTATACTCTGATATCAATCCGTGATAAGGAAGGCAATTTCTAACCTGCAGTCCAAATAAATTTTTGGCCTATTCCCATTCTAACGGTCCCTAGAATTTATAAACTCAAATGCTATGGAACAACTGGTCACCACTCCCACAAGAGGGGAAAACATATTGGACCTGATCATCACCAACATGGGGACTCTGTGTTCCATACCAGAGGTATACCCCTCATTGGTAAGATCTGACCATAAATTAATCTCACTGGACATCCATATTCCATCCCCACCCCCAGCCAAGGAAACCACGGTGAAGAACTTCTCAAAAGCAAACTTCACACTTCTCAAAACCGAGGTGGAATCCTTCAAAGCCCCCGGGCCAGTGGAAAATACAGCTCAAACTGCAGAATCCTTTACAAACGCATTCTATGCACACCTACAGAAATGCATGGATCGTGCTATCCCAAATAAAACCAAGACTCACTCCTCCAAAGGCAGGAGACCTGTCTGGTGGACCCCAGCCATAAATAAGCTATACAACAGAAGGAGGCAGCTACTACATGATAGAGCAAAATCCCAAAAAGGGAAGGCATCTCTGATCAGTACTAGCAAGAAACTACAATCCCTCATAAAATCATCTAAGTCCAGCTTCAAAAGAAAAATTGCACAAGACGCTAAAGATAATCACAAGGCCTTCTTTAGTTATGTCAGGAACCTGGATGGCAACTCCCAGATATGCTCTGAGTTAGTTCAAAATGACAAAATATACACTGAACCCACAGACATTTCCAACATCCTGACAGACAGGTTCAGTGCAAACTTCTCCCCCCCAAAAAGAGCTAATGTCTATCCCAACAGAGTGTAGCCTCCCTGACATCACAGATGCACAGGTGAGAGCTGCCCTCTCCAAAGCAAAAAACACAGCATTAATGGGACCGGTCAGTGTCCCGGGCTGCGTCTTACACGAGCTCCAAGAAGGACTGAACCCTCATATAAAGTCACTGTTCAATCTCAGCCTTACTGCAGGATATGTACCCAAGGAATGGTGTACAGCAACAGTGGTCCCACTCCACAAAGGCGGTGTCACAACGGACCCTGGAAACTATCGCCCTATAAGCCTGACTAGCCTGGTCTGCAAAGCTATGGAGTGTATCATCATGGAACTCATAAACAAAGACATTGGGAACCTCCAAACACTGGATCCTACCCAATTCGGCTTTGTTAAGGGCAGATCTTGCCTCTTGAACCTGGTCGACTTCTTTGAAACAGTCACCAAGGCCATAGATGAAGGGAAGGTAGTCCACACAGCCTACCTGGACCTCGCAAAAGCCTTCGACACAATACCCCACTCGGGCATCATAAATGAGCTCACCAGCTTAAATATCAACCCCTATGTCACAAGATGGGTTGCAAACTGGCTCAGAGATAGAACCCACATGGTCAGAATTGCAGGTGCCATGTCAGACTCTAAACCAGTTACAAGTGGCGTCCCACAAGGCTCAGTCCTGGGACCTCTCTTGTTCAGTATATATTTCTCTGAGGTACAGGCTAACACGGGAGGATTATGGCTGACCAAGTTCGCAGATGACTGCAAACTGGGTGCCATAACTGACTCGCCGACTGACACAAGCATCCTCCAAAAGGGTCTCACAGAGACGGATAACTGGTGCCAGAGCCATGGCCTAAAGCTAAATGCCAAAAAGTACATAGTCATCCCCTTTGGGAAAAACAAAGTGCCCACAAATTACCACATAGGTGGTAATCCATTAAGTATGGAAGAAGTAATTAGGGATTTGGGGACCCAAGTAGATAGCAATCTCTCCTTTGACAATCACGTTGCCAAAGTGGTTAGAAAGACCTTCTATATAGCCCACCTTATCACAAAAGGGTTCACATCTAGATCAAGAGAGGTAATTGTGCCCCTCTACTCATCACTCATCAGGCCCATAATTGAATACAATGCCCCATTTGGGATGTACCTTACCCAACACCTGCAGCAACTTGAAAAGTTCACCAAGAGGATCAAGGGACTCAAACAGATGCCCTACGCAGTTAGGCTAAAGAAACTCCAGCTCTACTTAGTTGCTTACTGCCTACTCAGAGGCAATCTGTGCCTGACGTATAAAGCCATGTCCAACCCAGAATTAATGGACATGCTCCACCTCAGGAAATCCAAATCCCTTAGAGCTACACGCTCCAGGGACTTAAACCTCAGCACAGAAATAAATAGGACATGCTAGAGGGACAGATTCATATCCCAGAGGCTCCCCTCACTCTGGAACAAAATCCCAATCCATGTTAGGCAGAGCCCCCTCAATGACCCTTTTTAAGAGAAATCTTGACGAGTGGATGGGAGATCGTAGGTTTAACCCTGGGATCTCTTCTGTGTCCCTACTATACAGAAGCACAGTAAACTAATCTAAAAGGGTGGTGAAAGCCAAACACACTCTGGCTAGGCTTATAAATGCCCTAGGGCAGATAGCCTAGTATCAACCTTTTACTTTTCCCTTTCTAGTTGTTTGTTCTCAATACCTTGGTTCCATTGCCAATTTTCTCCAATAAATTCCAGCCCCCTCTTGCTTATTATTTGTTTCCCTGACCACAGTCAACCCTATCAGCAAAATCTCTTCTCTCCATTCTTTTACTGGTTTGGTTCTTAGAATACTTCCTGCTATTTTATGAATATAATACTTTATATGACTATATAACTCTGTAAAAATATATTGTTCTCTTTTTGGTATAATTTTTATAATTTAATGGCCTCTTTTAGGAAATAATAGGTAAACTAGAAAGAATGTTGAAATATTTAATCTTTTTTTTTTCAAAATTATAAGTAGTTACGAATAGTTTTTACTGTTAATTTTGGTAGTTTATACTACTACAAATAAAATTCCCTATATTTAAATATTGTATAAGTATTGATCTTATGCAGTTCCAACTAATATATTTGTTTTATATACTTTTTCTGCTGTCTTAAAATAATACTGGTGTTATTTGTTGTACATAGTTTTTTGATACTAAATATTTAGTAAATCTATAACATCTTATCTAATTTTGTAAATTATTACTAGTCAACATGTTTTATTAGTTAAATCTAACACAAGTGTATGATAAATTCTCCTTTTTTTTGCATAGCTTTAACATGCATATCAATAAGCCATGTTTCTAACGATGAAATAATTCATATTTCAGGCAGAGCATGATAGGAATTTGCTGCTAGTAGGAATGTTAATTTGAGTGATTAATGTCACTCAAATTAGGAGTTTATAACTCCAAGTGGGGTTTAAAGGGTTTTATTGTTAGAAGTTTTTGTTATAATTCTTTGATAATTTTTTTTAGATGTTCACTAAATATGTATAGTTGAAAGCTATTTAAATATTTGTAATCGTAAACCATTTTTCTGCATATTATACTCTATAAATTGCTATATTCCTTTTTTTAATATCAACTCATAAACTAAAATTGAACAGAAGTTTTAGTCAGCACGCACTTCAATCCAACAAATTTACATGACATCACTTCATTGTATTTCTCTTAATATAAGTGGACTTAATAAACCTAACGAGAAGATTTTTGAATAAATATCTTCAGTTACATAATTCACAATTAATTTTTCTCCAAGAAACTCATTTGATAGAAGATAACATTTCCAAATTAGAGTTTAAATCTTTCTCAGTTCTTGTTAGTTCTGAACATTCACAAAAAAAAAGAGGTGTAGCAATACTGTGGAATAACAAACTACCACAACATAAAATAATAGACACATGCAAAGATAATAAAGGTATGGTAGCTTAATATTAGATTGTAAATCAGTTTTGGACAGTGTGTATGGGCATTTCAAATGTGGGGGTGTCTTTTCAGTGAGAGTTTATGTATTAGAGATATTAAAGTAATTAAATACTTTTTAGTTGTAAAAATATAGGCTTTAAATTATAACAAGAAAAGAAAGGCTGAACAGAAGCAAGTATGATACCAGGCTGCTGGGGTGGGTTGTAAAAGTGTACTGTATGTTGTATGGATAATTAAGATACTTCTCTTGTTCTTACAACTGTGGATGTCTAGATTAATGTCCTTGGCTTAAGCTATAAACAAGGCTTATTTGTAAGCAAATAGGCTTGAAAAATAAGACAAATGATGAAAGCCATAAAAAAAATGCTAACTATCTTGCATCTGCAAAGATATATTCCCATTACCAAATGCTTTTAATGAGGTACAGGATGTCTGCAGCTGAAGGCATTTGTCTAGGGTATTCTGTGCATTCTTTTCTGAGTGAAATTTACAAAGCTTCTTTCATGCACCTACAAACTTGTTAGGCATTTTTTTTGCTGACTACATTTACATGGAGGTGAGTTGGCTGCAGGTTCAAGCATTAATCTTGAGAGTTCTGAGCATTGTCTGCTGAGGGAAATATACAATTTAAAAGTACGATGCCAAGCAGTTCAGTGAAAAATAAAGTTTGAAATTATGGGAAGTGAATAAAGGATAGTAGCCTCCCCAGCAACCTTGATACTTTAATGCATTTAAAAGAACAATGCACAATTAAGTTAGGGCTAAAATGTAATGTTTTCTGAAAGCATATAAACTGTTTTTCACATGTGGAAGGGGAATAGAAATAAGAAAAGAACAGACTGCAATACGTTTAAGTGGGAACATAAGGTGTTAACATGTGCTTTAGCATGAGTAACCTGCTTTTTGATAAGGTTATGCCTGTGGATGTATCTGTTTATCGCCCAACGGTTCCTAGAATTTATAAACTCAAATGGTATGGAACAACTGGTCACCACTCCCACAAGAGGGGAAAACATATTGGATCTGGTCATCACCAACATGGGGTCTCTATGTTCCACACCAGAGGTATACCCCTCATTGGTAAGATCAGACCATAAACAAATCTCACTGGACATCCATATTCCGTCCCCACCCTTAGCCAAGGAAACCACAGTGAAGAACTTCTCAAAAGCAAACTTCACACTTCTCAAAACTGAGGTGGAATCCTTCAAAGCCCCCAGGCCAGTGGAAAATATGGCCCAAAATGCAGAATCCTTTACAAAAGCATTTTATGGACACCTACAGGAATGCATGGAGCATGCTATCCCAAATAAAACCAAGACTCACTCCTCCAAAGGCAGGAGACCTGTCTGGTGGACCCCGGCCATAAATAAGCTATACAACAGAAGGAGAAAGCTACTACATGACAGAGCAAAATCCCAAAAAGGGAAGGCGTCACTGATCAGTACTAGCAAGAAACTATGATCACTCATAAAATCATCTAAGGCCAGCTTCGAAAGAAAAATTGCACAAGACACTAAAGATAATCACAAGGCCTTCTTTAGTTATGTCAGAAACCTGGGAGGCAACTCCTAGATATGCTCTGAGTTAGTGCAAAATGACAAAAAATACACTGAACCCACAGACATTGCCAACATCCTGGCAGAAAGGTTCAGTGCAAACTTCTCCCTCCCCCAAAAGAGCAAATGTCTATCCCAACAGAGTGTAGCCTTCCTGAGATCACAGATGCACAGGTGAGAGCTGCCCTCTCCAAAGCAAAAAACACAGCATCAATGGGACCAGACGGTGTCCCGGGCTGCGTCTTACATGAGCTCCAAGAAGAACTAAACCCTCATATAAAGTCACTGTTCAGTCTCAGCCTTACTACAGGATATGTACCCAAGGAATGGCGTACAGCAACAGTGGTCCCACTCCACAAAGGTGGTGTCACAACAGACCTCGGAAACTATCGCCCTATAAGCCTGACTAGCCTGGTCTGCAAAGCTATGGAGCGTATCATCATGGAAATCATAAACAAAGACATTGGAAACCTCCAGACACTGGATTCTACCCAATTCGGCTTTGTTAAGGGCAGATCTTGCCTCTTGAACCTGGTCGACTTCTTTGAAACAGTTACCAAAGCCATAGATGAAGGGAAGGTAGTCCACACAGCCTACCTGGACCTCACAAAAGCCTTCGACACAATACCCCACTCGGGCATCATAAATAAGCTCACCAGCTTAAATATCAACCCCTATGTCACAAGATGGGCTGCAAACTGTCTAAGGGATAGAGCCCACATGGTCAGAATAGCAGGTGCCATGTCAGACTCTAAACCAGTTACAAGTGGTGTCCCACAAGGCTCAGTCCTGGGACCTCTCTTGTTCAGTATATATTTCTCCGAGTTACAGGCTAACATGGGTGGACTATGGCTGACCAAGTTCGCAGATGACTGCAAACTGGGTGCTGTAATCAACTCTCCGGCTGACACAAGCATCCTCCAAAAGAGTCTCACAGAGACGGATAACTGGTGCCAGAGCCATGGCCTAAAGCTAAATGCCAAAAAGTGCATAGTCATCCCCTTTGGGAAAAACAAGGTGCCCACAAATTACCACATAGGTGGTAATCCATTAAGTACGGAAGAAGTAATTAGGGACTTGGGGACCCAAGTAGATAGCAATCTCTCCTTTGACAATCACGTTGCCAAAGTGGTTAGAAAGACCTTCTATATAGCCCACTTATCATGAAAGGGTTCACATCTAGATCAAGAGAGGTCATTGTGCCCCTCTACTCATCACTTATCAGGCCCATAATTGAGTACAATGCCCCGTTTGGGATGTACCTTACCCGACACCTCCAGCAACTGGAAAGACCCCCAAAAGTATCTCACCAAGAGGATCAGGGGGCGCAAACAGATGCCCTACGCAGTTCGGCTAAGGAAACTCCAGCTCTACTCAGTTGCGTACCGCCTACTCAGAGGCGATCTGTGTCTGACGTATAAAGCCATGTCCAACCCAGAATTAATGGACATGCTTCACCTCAGGAAATCCAAATTCCTTAGAGCTACATGCTCCAGGGACTTGAACCTCAGCACAGAAATAAATAGGACATGCTGGAGGGACAGATTCATATCCCAGAGGCTCCCCTCACTCTGGAACAAAATCCCAATCCATGTTAGGCAGAGCCCCTCACTGACCCTCTTCAAGAGAAATCTTGACGAGTGGATGGGAGATCGTAAGTTTACCCCTGGGATCTCTTCTTTGTCCCTGCTTGACAGAGGCACAGTCAACTAATCTAAAAGGGTGGTGAAAGCCAAACACACTCTGGCTAGGCTTATAAATGCCCTAGGGCAGATAGCCTAGTATCAACCTATGAACTTATGATTTGAGACAATTGCTTCTATCTGGAAGGTTACACTTCATTTGTTGAAAATGTACATAGTCCTGTGTGTTTCTTCTATATTAATAAAAAAATGGGTGTTCTGAAAATGTGTTAAGTTTTTTATTTGAGGGTTTTCATTAAAGCAAAACAAATCTTGAAAATGTGACACTGGCTCAAATGAAGTTGAGAAGAAATAATGCATAAAAGATCAGCTTGTCAAACAGTGTGTGTGTATGACAAAGTTGGAGATACATAGTCAGGAAAACTGTCATGCATAATAGAAGTACAGTTGTGTAAAATGTTAATATAACAGTAGATGTCCTTCTCTTCACTGTTGCAGTATCCTTTATCTAAGGGAGTTCCTGCCAAGGATAGCCCTTTTTCTGGCCAGTATATCAAAGTCTTTAGTGCTCATAGGCATCATATACATGCTCCATGCATAAGGCATAGGGCATAAAGGTGACATATGGACAACACATTCAGAACTAAAAAAGCCTTAGGAAGAGTAGAATGCCCTTAGGGACAAGGAGAACATGTGTTTCCAGAAGGAGAAAAAGGAATAAGATGATGAAGAACTCCTGGTCAGGAGGGCAAGAAGACTACATGGCAAGAGGAAAACAGAGGGGGTAGTAGGGAGGGAGCGAGTGAATGTGCACCACTTAAAGAAGGACATCTACTGTTATGGTAAAATTTTTGAAAAACTCCTGGTCAGGAGGACAAGAAGACTACAGGGCAAGAGGAAAACAGAGGGGGTAGTAGGGAGGGAGCGAGTGGATGTGCACCAGTTAAAGAAGGACATCTACTGTTATGGTAACATTTTACACTACTGTACTACGTCCTTCCATATCATTTTTGCAGTATTTTTTACCTAAAGAAGAGTACAAGAGCTCAAGAGGAAGCCTGGGAGAAGGAAGGCACAGAAGAGCCCTCTACAAAGCCATGCAGGATAGCCCTGACAAAACTTGTCCAGGCCCATAGCATCCAGCTTGTAATCCTTAGTGAAAGTATGCACAGAAGACCAAGTAGCAGCCTCAAGGATGGAATTGGTATCCAAACCCTTGAAAAAAGCAGCAGAAGAACCAACTACCCTAGTAGAATGTGCCTTTACTGAAGATGAAAGACATGTCCATGAAAAGAATAACAAAAAGAAATGGCCTTAGAAATCCAGGAGGAGATGGTTTGCGTAGAAACAGTCAATCTCAAAGTCATGGAATGAAAACAAAGAAAAAGCTACTCAGATTTATGAATAACTTTAGTTTTATCCAAGTAATATCTGAGCTGTCTATGGAAATCCAATTTGTGAAGAACCTTCTCACTGTCAGATTGTGGAGAAGGAAAACAAAGGAAGGAAGATGAATAGACTGTGTAGATCGGTTTGTGTGATATACCTTTAAGAAGCTTTCCAGTAAGTCAACATATGCATGTAAGCACTGAGCATGTGCAAGCTAGAGTGCCATTTTGTGTGAGCAGCCACTGTGTGAGCATGCAAGTATGTAGTCAGTCAGTAAGTTTAAGTTTCGTGTCCCTGCTATTCATCCTGATGTATTTGTTATTTGTATACATTAAACTACTTAAATGAACACCCAAGCCTCAACATCTTTTTAATGCATCTAAGAAGAGTGACATGGTGTCAAAATGGGATCCAGAGATACAGCCATGAAGCAACCAGTTAAAGTTGGAGAAATATACAGGAGTGGATCATTCCTACTGCTCAAATGACTCTCAAAACAGGACAGAAACAAATTACAGGTACTAGAACTTCTTTAAATGATTTCTTTTGCTACAAATATAAAATGAAGCACTCAGAATGCACAAAACAAATTTCTTATTAAACAAAATGTCTGATACTGTGACATATTGATAAAAATATTTGAAATAATTATGAAAATGTTTAAATTAATATCCGAATCACATAAAATATACAAAAAAGGAAAAACAACCATATTTTTTTCACTATGTGCTATTTTTTTGCATTAACTAAAGCTATTCAAAGTATCCGAAGTGTGCAAAGTGTTTGCAAGTGTGTGCAGTTATTTTGCAAAGTACATTCATTTCAGAGGATTTCTCAAAGTACATTATTTTGAAGAGTTTTTTGTGCATTTGAATATTATTACAAGTACTTGGTGTGTGTGAATGTTCATACATAACAACAGCCATTTTGCATTGTATTTTACTATAATCTGTGGGCATGGCAGAAGGTTTTTGCAGACCCACACCATTTGTGTTTGATGACAATATTGCAGAAAACTGGAGAGTGTTTGAGCAGGAATATGATATTTTCATACAGGCTGCTTTTTCTGACAAAGACGCACATACAAAGGTATTTATTCTGCTTAATTTAGCTGGTTCAGAGGCCATTGAAAGACAGCATTCATTTATGTATGCACTTGCTGTGTTTGCAGGGGAGGGGGAAGACAGCCAGATAGTGGTATCGGCTGAAACAAGGGAAGACCCAGAGTGCTTAAAACTTAAATTTAGAGAAATGTGTAACCCCCCCCCCAAACAAATATTACAGTGGAAAGGCACTTATTTTATACAAGGGATCAAAAGCCTGGTGAAACCTTTGCAGCATATATAACTGACTTGAGAAATAAAGCTAAAACATGCAGATTTGGTGATTTGACAGATGAGTTGATAGAGGACAGGCTTGTGTGTGGTATTAATAATGACACAGTGAGAATGATTTTGCTTCGAGACAGTGATTTAACTTTGAATAAGGCCATTGAGATTTGTCAGATATACAGTCTTACAGAAAAGCACACGTGTGCTTACAAATGAGAATAGCTGCGGAAGGCACAGTGACAAAGCTCATGTAGATAGTATGCAGTACATGGTTAAAAGAAACAGGCCCAAACACATGGCAGCTACTGCCAGCCCTGTAACAGTCCCTGGGAAACCCCCGAGTCTTTCCAGCAAATTCCAGAACATGCTCAGTGAAGCACAAGGGTGAGTCAGCCAAGTTAAAACATCTGCCCCCACCCAGCTTCATAGTCAACTGTCGTAGTTGTGGTGGAAATCACAAGCCCAAAAGAGAAAAGTGCTTAGCTTTTGGTCAGCAGTATCATTTTTGCAATAAGTGAAATATTTCAAAAGGTTTTGAAAATCAAATAAGGCAAATTTGTTTATTAAAAGAGGACATTCCAAGAGGCAAGTTGATCAATTAAAAAGCGCAACCCTACTTTTTAAGATGATGGTGTGTCTGTGCTTGGTGAGACAGTGAATGCAGTAGATTTATGGGCAAAGAATGAGATCTTTTGTACTGTTTGGATTAATGGGAGTCCCACAGAGCTCAAAGTGCAATTTTATGTCAGCAGAAACATGTTCTAGAGTAAAAGCTGCAGAACATCTTGATTTGACAAAGTGTGCGAAGCTTGCTGATTATGATGGTGAAGAGATTCAGACTGAAGGCTCAATAGTGCTTTCATGTTATTCTGCTGGGAGCAGCTATGACTTGCAATGTTTCACAGTCAAGAGACTTGTGCAGTCATTATTAGGCCTCAGAGACAGTTTGAAAATGGGACTGCTTTCACTTAATAAATAAGTTTATCATGTAAGCCTGAATGACAACAGCTTAAATTTCACCAAACTATTTTTTTCTGAGTATGCTGATAGTTTTACAGACATCCTAGGCAAACTACCAGTTATGTACTCTATGAAGTTAGACCCAGAGGTCAGCCCAGTTGTTGGACCAGCATGGAAAGCTCCAGCAGCTATGTAGAGCAGAGTCAAAGCTGAGCTAGACAAACTGGCGCAGCTAAGAGTAATTCATCTACTAGAAGAACCTACTGAAGCTGTGTCATCCATTGTAGTAGCTCATAAGAAAAGCTCAGATGATACCAGAATATGTACTGATCCAAGAGATTTGAACAAAGCATTACAAAGGCCTCATCATCCAAAGTGCACAAAGAGGTTGCTGCCCTCATGCCAAATGTCACTGTTTTTTCTGTCTTAGATGCAAAGAGTTCATTTTGGCAAATTTTGCTTGACCAAAAATATTCATTGTTAACCACATATGAAAGATACAGATTTATGAGAATACCATTTGGAATAAATTCTGCCAGTGAAGTCTTTCAGCATGCAATGGAGCAAATTTATTTCTGGCTATCCCTGTGCTATTATAGTAGAAGATATTTTAGTAGGAGGCTATGGTGAAGTCGAACATGACAGAAACCTCAAGAAAGTTGTATCAAGAGCACATGAAGTGAATCTTAAGCTGAATCCTCAGAATTGCAAATTCAGGCTATGAGAAGTTACTTATGTTGGTCACTTGTTTACCAGTTCAGGTTTATGACCAGATCCTTCAAAGCAAACAGCAATTCTCGAGATGCCAGCTCCAGACAATGTCCAAGCCCTACAATGTTTTCTTGGCATGGTCAGCTATCTAGGCAAATTCTTTTCAGATTTAAGCCAGCTTTCAGCACCACTGAGAGAGCTGACATGCAAAGGTGTAATGGTCAGAACAGCACCAAAAAGTATTTGATGTTCTGAAACAGAAAATTGCTAACCCTCCAACTCTCAGCTACTATGATGTTCACAAACCAGTTAGTCTTTCCTGTGATGCTTCTAAGTTTGGTCAAAACTGACCAACAACCTCTAGTTACTATTTTGAGAAAGTCTATGCATACAGCTCCAGATAGACCAGTGTGATGCTCAAATTGCAAAAGTATAATTTCAATCTTATCTAGACAAAAGGCAAACGTCTTTATCTTGCTGATACTTTATCCAGATCACCCAGAAAAAACACAGAACAGCATAACAATGAGCAACTTGATTTTGATCTCATGGAAGTGAGAAATTGTTCTTCCACACATCTTGATGAGGTCAGAACTCACACAGCTTCAGATTCAATTCTCCAGAAGCCCAACCTCTTTATCAGTTGAGGATAGCCTCCAAAGCAATCTTGTTTACCAGTAGAAGTGCAACCAAATTTTCTATACAGAGATGAGATTTTGCCAGACAATGGTATCATGAATGGTCCTAAAGTGATTGTTTCAAAATCCTTGCAACAAGAGTATATTCAGATCTTGCATCATGGCTACCCAGGAACTGGTTCTACCAAAAGAAGGGTGAGAGGTCTAGAATTTTGGCCTTTTATGTCAACAGATATTGAAAAAGTACATTCATCTTGTTCAGTATGTAATAGTACAAAGCTGCAGCAACAGAAAGAACCACTTCAATTAAGCCAGATTCCTAAACTGCCTTGATTGACAGCAGCCACAGATATCTTTGAGTGGAATGGTCAACATTATTTGGTGTTAGTAGACTCTTATTCATAGTGGTTCGAGATTGACCTACTTCCCAACCTAACTTCCAATACTGTCACTACTAAGTTGAAGTGACATTTTTCTGTCCATGGAAGTTTGCAGTTATTTCTGACAATGGTGCACAGTTTACAAGTCAGCAGTTCAAGGGATTTGCAGAAGAGTGGGACTTTGTTCATATTACAAGTAGTCCTGAATACCCTCAGTCAAATGGCTTGGCTGAACATGCAGTTCAAAGTGCAAAACAGCTGTTAGAGAAACCCAAATGTGATAATACCGATGTTTTTTTTAACTTGTTAAATCTCAGAAACATTCTTCATAATAAACATCTTGCTACACCTACTCAGAGACTTATGTCAAGACAAACCAGAACCACATTACCGATCAGCAGTAATTTATTGGTTCCAAGTGCTAAGAACAACAGTAAAAGCCCAACTGTTGAAGAAGCGTATGTCCTAGAAGTCTTATGATAAAACCAGCAAACCACTCTGTTCTTTACAAAATGGGGAGATAGTGAGGATGCAGACATCAAAAGGTTTTGATCGCATCGGATTTATGAAAAGTTTGTGTCAAGAGCCAATATTGTACACTGTGGAATCACAAGAAGTGGAATTCAGATGAAATCGGAAGCATTTGTTACCAGTGTCTGAACCAGTGTTACAGCATCTTGCCTGTGACAAAGACTAGTTCTCAGAGTGACTTGTCCAATATTCCTGTTCCAGAGAACATTCTGTCAGCAATCCCTATTCCTGAGAAAAATCCCCAAAACTCCTCAAACAGAACATTCCCCAGTGACTGTTCCTGTTGCTAAACCCAATCCTAACTATCATATCACAAGATCAGTATGCATCTTGAAACCTACTTCCAGATACACGGCAACCTGGACATGACTGTCGTTTTTCTTTAGTAGTGTCTGTATAATTGCATACCTATTGAAATATCATTGTTTATGAGACAGCTCAGTAAAGAGGGAGGATGTAGATCAGTGTGTGTGATATATCTTTAAGAAGCTTTCCAGTGCGTCAGCATATGCATGTAAGTACTGAGCATGTGCAAGCTAGAGTGCCATTTTGAGTGAGCAGCCAGAGTGTGAGGATGCAAGTATGTAGTCAGTCAGTTTGTTTAAGTTTAATGTTCCTGCTATCCATCCTAATGTATTTGTATATACAATAAACTACTTAAATGAACTCCCAAGCCTCAATGTCTTCTTAATGTACATAAGAAGAGTGACAGACTGATTAAGGGACAAATCATTGACCACCTTGGGCATAAAAGGAGTATTAGTATAAAGAGACACTCTGTCTCTGTGGAAAACTAAAAAAGAAGGAATGGCCATGAGAGCTTGACATTCAGACACTCTGTTGGCTGAAGTGAGAGTCAAAAGAACAGTCTTTCAAGTACAGAATTGTAAAGAAGCTGAAGAAGCAGGCTCAAAAGGAGCCCGAGTCAATTTTTCAAGTACAAATTTGAGGTCCCAAGAAGGCAGAATAGGGTTCCTGTGAGCCCAGACATGAAGGATGCTTTTAAGAAATTGTTTGATCTCAAATCTAGAGGCCAGAGAAGGAGTCAAGGGCAGACAAGCAGAAATTGCTCACAGGTGGGCTTTAACTGAAGAATATGCCAACCCAGCATGGAGAAGAACGAACTTCAGAACGAACTGGCTCCCCACTTAAGCACCATGTTCAATAATAGCCTCGCATCAGGCTTTGTGCCCACTGAATGGCGCACAGCAATAGTTATCCCACTCCACAAAGGGGGAGCCACCACTGATCCCAGGAACTATCGACCTATTAGCCTGACGAGCCTGGTCTGCAAGGCCATGGAACGTATCATCATGGAACTCATAAGCAAAGACATTGGTAACCTCCAAACTCTGGATCCCACCCAGTTCAGGTTTGTGAAAGGCAGATCATGCCTTCTGAACCTGATTGACTTATTTGAGGCAGTCACCAAAGCCATAGATGAGGGTAAGGTGGTTCACACAGCCTATCTTGACCTCGCCAAGGCTTTCGACACCATCCCCCATTCTGGAATTATAGCTAAACTCACTAAACTAGGTATAAATCCCTATGTCACAAGATGGGTTGCCAACTGGCTCACTGATAGAACCCACACTGTAAAAGTTGCAGACTCCAAATCTGACCTCAAAGCAGTGACAAGTGGAGTACCACAGGGTTCAGTCCTGGGACCTCTCCTGTTTGGTATCTACTTCTCTGAAGTATAGGCTAATACAGAAGGCCTCTGGCTAATGAAGTTCACAGATGACTGCAAACTAGGAACCATAGTTAAGTCCCTAAATGATGTGGACATCCTACAGAAGGGCCTCACTGAGACAGATGGCTGGTGTCAGAGCCATGCCCTCAAGTTCAATGCCAAAAAGTGCAGTGTCATCCCCTTTGGTAAAAACTCTGTACCCATGAACTACCACATAGGCAGCAATCTACTTAACACCGAATGCATGATAAGAGACCTTGGGACCCAGGTGGACAGTAGTTTCGCCTTTGATAGTCACATTGCCACAGTAGTCAGGAAGTCCTTCTATGTGGCACACCTCATCATAAAAGGGTTCTCATCCAGGAAAAGAGAGGCCATTGTTCCCCTCTACTCGACACTCATTAGACCCATTATAGAGTACAATGCCTCTTTTGGAATGTACCTCACAAGACATCTGCAGCAGCTGGAAAGGCCACAGAAGTACCTCACAAAGAGGATTACTGGCCTCAAACAAATGCCCTACACTGACCACCTCAAAAAACTCAAGCTTTACTCCGTAGCATATTGTGTACTCCAAGGTGATCTCTGCCTAATATATAAAGCTATGTCAAACCCTGTGCTGTTGGACATGCTACACCTAAAGAAAACCCAATCCCTCTGAGCTACACGCTCTAGGGACCTAAACCTTGTCACCACAATAAACAGGGCATGCTGGAGGGATAGATTCCTGTCCCAGAGATTTCCCATACTCTGGAACAGGCTACCCATTTATGTCAAGCAAAGTTCTTCATTAGCATTCTTCAAGAAAAATCTTGATGAGTGGATGGCAAATAGGAAATACACCCCGGTGATCACTTCTGTGTCTCTGCTCGATAGTCGCACAGGAAAATAATTTTCTTGGGTGGCGTAAGCCAGGGAACCTTGTTGGCTAGGCTTATGTAGGCCCTTGGGCCGATAGCCTAGTACGTACCTATGAACCTATGAAGACCACACAAGTAAGACAGAACAAGAGAAACCTCCACTGATAGGGGATTCGGATGGTGAGGGTGGCACCAGACAGAAAATGTTTTCCATTTGGACATACATGATTTTCTGGTAATAGGTTTCCTGGCCTCCTGCAGAAACTGAAGCATGTCCTCAGAAAAGAGGTGCCTGAAAGTGATCAAAGCCTTATCACCCACAGTGTCAGTTGAGGAGTGGACAGGTCAGGATGGATAAGAAACCCTTTGTCTTGTGTGAGAATATTCACACTGTGAGGTAATTTGTGGTGATTGCCCCAGGCAAGGTGAGAAAGATGGGGGAACTGATGCTGGCTGTACCAAAAGGGAGTCACCAGCAAGATTATGGGAGAGTCCTGCTTGATATTGTGCAAGACTTGTGGTAACACAGGAAGGGAGGGAAGGCGTACAGAAACATCCCCTTCCAAGGAAAAGATAGGGTGTCCACTTTCTAAGCCAACTTGGGACTCTGAAACAAAAGAGAACTGGTTGCCTGCTCAAAGTGGAGGCAAAGAAATCTACCTGAGGAATATCCCACTGGTGGACAATATCCAGGAACACATCTCTGTGAAGCATCCTGTAGATCATAGTATAAAATGTGTGCTATATTTTTAAGAAGTATGCGAGGCTGTAAGTGCACATATATATATAGCCCACACATGCAAACACCTAGTGCTATTTTGAAGGAGCAGCTAGGGAGTGAGTATGCAAAATCTTAGTCATTAGTTGTATATAAGTTATTTAAGTTAGCGTTAACAGCAGTAATGTGTTTGTATGAAATAAAGCTGCTTGAACAGAACCCACAAAGAATCATTTATTTGTGTCCTAGACACAAAAGCAACATGGTGTCAGAACTGGGGTCGAAGAGAGAAGAATAGCCAGAGCCATGAGGTGCAAAGACGACAGTGAAGGTGAAACCAAGAGAAAGGTGCACAAACATAACATGAATGAAACAAAGTTAATGAGAAATAGCATGAACTATTTAATCTGAAGTAGTTAACTTCATTTGATCAGCAACCTGTGGGTATCGGATCCGATTTGGATCCGAGCCTGCAGCTTTCCTAGCTAAAAGATCCGAGCTCCAAGCTCCTCTCCCTACCCACAATGCCCTGCCACCTCCCTCTAACCCTCAGATCTTGTTTGCCGCAGCTTCTGTAAACTTCTTAGAACGAGCTCCGAGCATGGTATTGTGAGTTTAGGCTTTTATATATACTTTTTCTGTCAGAATTTCTCTATCTTTGCATGTGTGAACTCCCTTAGCTTTTGTGGATAGTTTTTAAAACCTTTTGGTTAGTTAAAGTTTATTCTCCTCCCCCTCTGCGTGTGTGAAGGTGTGTGCGTGTGGGCCTGTACTCTTTTTCCTTTTCTAATATGTCTGAAGGCCCAAAAGCTGTGTTTTCTAAATGCTCCGAGTGTGGCCATAAGCTGTCCTCAGCGGATGGCTACACTCGGTGCGTTATTTGCCTGGGGGTTGATCACCTTTCTTCGGGCTGCACTATTTGTGCAGCCTTCAACCCCAGGGCTTTGAGGGATAGGACGACGAAGCTATTCCTTGTGGGCCTTTTGCCCCCTGATTCCACTTCATCCTCCTCTTCCTCTGTGGCGCCAGCCGTGGCTGCGGCTGCTCCACCTACCGCCTCCGATCCCCTGGCCGGGACTCAACCTCCCTCTTTGGCCCAGGAGGAAAGGGACGGCAAAAAAAAAGACAAGAAGGACAGGGAGCGGGAAAAAGAGAGACACCATAGCCACAAGAGGCGGTCCGAGTCAGCTTCATCGGCCCCACCGTCCAAGCAGCTTTCCTCTCCCCTTAAGGTCTCCGAGCCTTCCCCCTCCCGGCTACGTTCTCCACGTTTCTCCCCGGAGCCGGAGGAGGAGACACGGTCACCTTCGAGGTCGTCTAGGTGGCTTTCCCGGCTGGCCTCGGCTGCCTCGTCCAGATCAATGAGGAGTTTATCCAATGCAGACATGGACCGGATGATGCGTCGATTTCTTCAGGCCCAGCTGCAGATGGGAGTGCTCTTGCCTCCCCCCCCCCCTCCAGGGGGGAGGTCGATCCCTTTTTTAGCCCCCATTGCTCCTTCTCTGACCCGCTATCGAGGTTTGGAGCTGTCAGATCTGACTAGCTTCGGAGCCGGGGTGGTGTTGGCGGCGACAGTGTTTCCTACTTCAGCGGAGACTGTACCCTCGAGTCTGTCGGATCCATTTTTGGATCCGAGCTCTCGGGGCTGTGAGTTGAGCATCACATCCAGAGGGGTTAGTGGGCCTTCGGCTCCATTGAGGTCGGAGCACACTACTTTTCGGATCCGATCGGGTCACCGGCGCCGATCTGCACATCGGATCCGAGGGGACTGCTTTTGGATCCTAAAGAAAGCAGTTCTCCCTCGGCATTCAACGTCGTGGAGAGGGTCCTTTCGAGGGATTCGAGGCCCCAGGCTCTTGCTATGGATCCATCTGCCATTCCCTCTCAGACGGGCCTGTCTTCCATCATCCAGCCCCAGGGACAGCCTGTGCCTATGTCCCAGATGGTTCCTGTAGAGGAACAGGACATTGTTGGTGAGGCCTCTTCGGACAGCCCCCTCGAGGAGGTCCCTCACAAACGAAAGTGCAAGAGGAGACACTTGGACTCACCTGAGTCCCTCACAGAAGACACAGACTTAGAGGAAGGGGAAGGTTCCCCAAGATCACCCCCGAAAATGTCTCCTTTGGAGACATTATGGAAATGTTGCGCATTAGAGGGGGGTGGTCTGCCCAAAAACCTTCCTCGGATGAGTCTGTGTTTCTGGAGGCATTTGATGCAGGCCCATTTACCTCTTGGGTGTCCCCTCCCGCTGACCCCCTGGTGGACCTCATAACTACCAGGGCATGGAAGGAGCCGGACACTGTCGAGCCAATACCCAAGAGACCAGACAGGATACTCAGCCCTCCCACGGACAGGACAGTTTGGAGCAAGGGTGCCCCAGTGGATGCCATGGTGGTGGCGGCTGCCACTAAAAAGGAATTAGCACAGGAGAGTTCCTCGGTACATCCTCCAGACAAGGAGTCTCGGATGATGGACCACCATGGAAAGTGGATGTTTGCTTCAGCGACCTTCTCTGTAAGGTCACTGAACTATATGGCACATGTAATTCGGCTTCAGCGGGACCTGATCAAAGAGTACGCTAGGTCACCCCCAGAGTCCATGTTGGCTGAGGACAAACGGACCTTCTCGGCTCGAATGGCCACTCTCAAGTCGATTACTAACACATCTATGTGGCTTCTCTCCCATGCCACAGAGGGAGCAGCTAGAGCCAGCGGAACAGGCATTGTCTTACGTAGACAGGCCTGGCTCCGTCTCTGCGATTTTGCAGAACCCTTCAAGGCATCCTTCGTGAATGCCCCTTTTGACAGTTCTATGCTTTTCGGCAAAACCATCCGCGATACGCTTCTCCAGAGCGAGAAAGATGGGAAGATGTTGTCTGCCATCGGGATCCGCTTCTCGGCTCCTCAGAGGTCCTACTCCAGGAACCAAAGAGGACAAAAGAAGATGTGGTTCCGGAAAGCTCAACAATCCCATTTCACTCCGGATCCTTCATCCTTCAGAGGCAGAGGAGGACAGGGTGGACGCCGGCCCAGAGGCAGAGGGGGGGCCGAAGAATTTTGGGTCGAGGGAACCCTTTTCTGATCGACCTGCACAGCAACCCTGAGGGGTTGCCCGACTGCTCCTCTCTGGAGGTAGTCGGGGGTGCTTCTCAGAGCACCTAGCAAATTGGGATTCCATTACAACAGATCGCTGGGTGCTCCGAAATATATCCAGAGGCTATTCTATACCTTTCCTATCGTATCCTCCCTGGTCAGGGAGTCTCCCCGATGTTCCACCCAATCAGAGGGAGGTAGCAGCCTTCGAAATACGAGAGCTGCTAAGAAAAAGAGCCATCCAGCACATCCCCCTCAGGCAATCCGGATCAGGCTTTTACTCCAGGTTCTTTTTGGTGCCAAAAAAGACAGGGGACTTACGACCAATTCTCGACCTGTCCACACTGAACCTGTCAGTCGCCAAAGAAAAGTTCTGGATGGTCACTATTCATTCCATTCTCCTCTTTTACAGGAGAACAACTGGATGTGCTCGATAGACCTCAAGGATGCCTACTACCACATTCTAATGGACAGGCGATCCAGGAGGTTTCTACACTTTCGGCTGGGAGCCAGCCATTATCAGTTCAGGGTCCTACCCTTCGGTTTCACCACAGCCCCCAGGGTGTTCACCAAGGTCATGGCAGTTGTAGGGGCCCACCTGAGGCTTCAGGGAATACAGGTCTTTCCTTACCGGGATGACTGGCTCCTAACTGCCCCCACCAGGCATCTACTATGTTCAGGCAGGGACTATTTCTTACATCTAAGCCCGCCATCTAGGGATCACGATCAACCACAAGAAATCCTCCTTTCAACCTACTCAGATCTTGGAGTTCATAGGGGCCAGGATAGACACTGTACAATCCAGAGTCTTTCTGACGGCGGACAGACTTCACAATCTAAACCTTCACATTCTGGCTCTTCTACAATCATCAGCCCCCCCAGCGGAACTAGTCCTGAGCGCCCTGGGGTCCATGGCAGCAGCCATCAATCTGTCACCTATCGCACGTCTAAAGATGAGAATCCTTCAATGGACCCCCCAGGTTCAATGGTCCATCCTACATCACCCCCTGTCTACACCCATTCCCCTCAGCAGGATTTGCAGGGAGTCGCTACTTTGGTGGCTCCATTCCAGTGACCTCCAGTAAGGGCGCCCCTTCGCTATATCCCCACTCCAAGTCACGGTGACCACGGACGCATCTCTCCTCGGGTGGGGGGGCATTGCATGGGCAGATCCGTCCAAGGCACGTGGACTCACACAGAGACCTCATTGCATATCAGTGTCCTGGAGATGAGGGCGGTGCTTCTAGCGTTGCAGGCTCTCCATCCCCTTCTTCCTCCAGGGACTATTGCAATTCAAACAGACAACATGTTGGTAGTCTGGTACATAAACAAACTGGGGGGAACCAGATCTTACCCACTTTGCAGAGAGGCCATGAGAGTGTGGGAATGGGCGAAATCCACCAACCACTTTCTCATAGCAATGCACATTCCGGGTCGGTCAAACATTTTAGTGGACAGGTTGAGTCGAACGATCCTCTCACCTTATGAGTGGTCTCTGAACCCAGTAGTAGCGGAGCAAATCTTCCTCAGATGGGGTCAACCTTGCTGCGATCTGTTCACCTCGCCTTTGAACACAAAGTGCAGCGAGTTCTTCGCTCTAATTCCCCCACCAGGGGAAGTCCCCAAAGATGCTCTGGTTCACGCTTGGCCATCCGGTCTTCTGTATGCTTATCCTCCTCTTCCATTAATGACAAAATTCTTGTAGAAAGCTCGTCGGTTGGGGAGGAGAGTTATCCTCATAGCCCCATTCTGGCCTCACCAAACCTGCTTCCCATGCCTACGGTCTCATCTAGTACATCCTCCCTGGATTTTAGATCCCATTCCAGATCTGATCTCTCATCCTTTAGGATTGAAGACCCCCGACCTGGACTACCTCAAGCTCTCAGCTTGGTTGATCCAGTTCCATTAATGGCTAGGACTCCTGGTATATCTTCCTCAGTTAAGGCTATCCTGGTGGCCGCCCATAAACCGTCTACCAGGAAAATCTAAGAGAGTAAATGGAAACATTTCTCTGTCTGGGCGGAGCATAGGAATTTGGATCCCTTCACGGCTCCTATCCCAACAGTTCTAGACTTTCTATCCCATATTTTTCATCAAGGGGCTAGTTCTTCTACTATTAAAGTTCAATTGGCAGCTATTTCCCACTTCCACGTTGGAAACAGTTTAGGCACCCTAGCTTCCTCCAAGATTTGCAAAACATTCCTGAAAGGAACCTTTCTGTTAAGACCCCCTATTAAAGATGCAGTTCCTCCATGGGATCTAACCCTAGTTCTTCATGCTCTGACTGGTCCCCCTTTTGAGCCCGCGGCTTCAGTCGACTTAAAATATATATCTTGGAAAACTGCCTTCCTGATTGCCATTACCTCAGCTAGAAGGATATCGGAGCTTCACACTCTTTGCTGTAAGCCTCCATACATCATCTTTCATAAAGACAGGGTTTCCCCTCAGGACTAATCCCTCTTTTCTGCCTAAAGTGGCTTCAGAAGCCAATATCAACCAGTCCATCAATCTACCTGTCTTCTTTCCTAATTATCAAAACAAAGGAGAGTATAGACTCCATTGTCTGGATGTTCATAGACAGTTACGATTTTACTTAAATAGAACAGCCGATCTTCGAAAATCAGATCAACTTTTTGTGTCATTTGCTAAATCCTGTCTGGGTAAACCAGTCACTAAAGTAACCTTAGCTAGATGGATTTCCCAATGCATCCCTCTCGCATACAAAAGCTCTGGTCGACCTGAGCCCTTGATGGTGCAAGCCCATTCTACCCAATCTATGGCTACTTCTGGTGCTTTCTGGTCAAGGGTTTCTTTGGATGACATTTGCTCAGCAGCTACTTGGGCTTCCTCTCATACTTTTATTACACATTATAAATTGGATTTAATATCCAGAGGACACGCATCTTTTGGCTCTGCAGTGCTCCGGAATATCCTTCCATGAGGACCTCCCAAGTTGTTGGTAGCTGGGGACTCTGTCCCACAGGTTGCTGATCAAATGAAGTTAACTACTTCAGATAAAGAAGTTATGTACTCACCATAACGTTCCATCTGAGTAGGTAACTTCATTTGTCAGCAACCAACCCTCCCTCCATCCCCCGGACCCTTAGTTCGTTATTAAAGGATCAGGATACATCACTTCCAGATGACATCAGGTGGAATGTATAGTACTCCTTTCTTGTGTTATACTGATTTTCTATGGCATTATGGCAAACTCGATCTGAGGGTTAGAGGGAGGTGGCAGGGCATTATGGGTAGGGGAGGAGCTTGGAGCTCAGATCTTTTAGCTAGGAAAGCTGCCGGCTCAGATCCGAATCGGATCAGATACCCACAGGTTGCTGACAAATGAAGTTACCTACTCAGATGCAACGTTATGGTGAGTACATAACTTCTTTTTCAATACGAAAGACAATAAAGGGGCATTACAAGGGCACAAACTGCATTATCAGGCAAGCGAAAACTGTGAAAAGTTCATTAACTAAAGAAAATGTTTAAGATAAAAGTATTCGATAGAATGATTAACTGTAAAGCAAAGCGACTATGTTTAAAGCAAAATGAGTGTGTTCAAGACAAAGTTCGGCATGTTTAGAGTAAAATGAGCACAAGAAAAATATATTGGGCACAAAAAGGGCTTAAATGAGCAAAACAAATATAATAAAGAAAAATAAATTGCACATTGAGCAAAATAAAGCAAGGCGACTATGTGTTTGGCAAAGTGCTGTATTTGGGCATAACTATGACTTCATATTGCATCAAGGGCATAACTACAGTTATTCAAATTATTTTAAAGTGTGTAAAAGTGCTTGCAGTGTGTGCTTATTAGTGTGCAAAGTGCAACTACTTTATGTAATACAGTCAAAACACAGCCATTTTGAAAATTTTCTTGCGCTGGATGTGTCTGTTTGCAAAGTGCCGCCATTACAGAGTGCTTCTTGTACTTTAGAGAGTTGCCTAATAAGGTACCACCATTTTGGGGACATTTCAGTGTGCTGTATGCAGTTATTCGCAAAGTGCAATTACTTCGAAAAGTTATTGAGTTTAAGGCAACAGATGCTCAATTTATTCACATTGTGCAGTTACTTGGCATGTTTCTTACACTGATAAGAGGTGTTTTCTTACAAAGGACGACATTACAAGAGTATTACAGTGCTCATGAGTTATTCATTTGCGTTGTAAAGTTCTCGAATGTTTCTTAAAATGACAATAAAATTACTTTAGCAAATGATGGTAAATGACTATAGCATTTCTGCCTTTACCGATAATATTCCAAAAGTACCAAAACGCCTGAGAAGTTTATTTTCCAAAGTCCAGTTATTCAAAAGTACTACGAGTTTGTTTATTTGCATAATTCCAAAAAGCCCAACAAATGTATAAGTTCAGAGTACAAAGACATTGGACAATTATTGGCATTAATTCTGGCATATGTGCATATATGTTTATGCTTATTTGCAAAACTCTTCGCGGTATGTGTTAATATAGCAGACAGATTTCGAAAACCACTACCACTTGTATTTGATCAGAATATTGTGGAGAACTGGAGAATATTTGAGCAAGAGTAAGATATTTTTATACAAGCAGCTTATACAGATAGGGATCCACACACAAGGACATTCATTTTGCTAAACATAGCAGGGTCAGAGGCCATAGAAAGAGAGCATTCATTTGTGTATGCATCAGCAGTATATGAAGGAGAAGGTACAGACTGCCATACTGTTGTATAAGCTGAATCAAGGGAAGACCCCAAGTGTTTGAAGCGCAAGTTCAGAGAAATGTGTATCCCCAGACGAATATTACATTTGGGAGGCATTTATTTTACACAAGAGATCAGAAATCTGGGGAAACAGTTGCAGCTTCTATAACTGACTTGAGAAACAGAGCTAAGACCTGTCAGTCTGATGATTTAAAAGATGAGCTGATAAAGAACAGGCTTGTATGTGGTATTAACAGTGCTGCTGTGATAAAGATTTTACTTTGTGACAGTGATTTAACATTGAGCAAGGCCATAGAGATTTGTCAAATCCATGAGGTGACAGAAAAACACACCAGTCTGCTTGCGAGTGACAAGAGCATGGTTTCAGTTGGTTCCACAGCACATGTAGATAGTATGCAACATGTGGCAAACAAGAGCAGGCCTAAGCATGTGGCAGCTATAGGGTTTCCAAAGAAGGCACGCAGCGTTCTAAAAAGTTATAAGAAAGGAGCTTACACCAGCTCAGAGCAGTATCAGCAAAAAGCAGCAAAACCCAAATCTAGCTTTAGTGTTAACTGTCACAACTGTGGTGCGAATCTTGAATCTAAAAGAGAGAAGTGCTTAGCATATGGTTAGCAAAGTCACACGTGTAAAAAATGGAATAATTTCCAAAAGTTTTGCAAATTAAGTAAGCCTCACACAGTTGTAAAGAAAGGTCACACAAAAAAGTAAGTTGATCAAGTAGGCCTGAAGCAGTCAGCTTTCTATGTGGATGGTGTATCAGTAGTGCTTGTTGAAAGAGTTGATGCAGTGAAATTATTAACAAGAAGTGAAACATTTTGTACTGTCCAGATTAATGAAAAATCCACAGAGCTATAAGTAGACACTGGTTCAAAGTGTAATGTTATATCAGCAAACACATTTGCTAGAGTGAGAATTAATGAACAACTCAATGTAACCAGTAGTGCGAGACTTGTTGCTTATGGAGGTGAAGAAATTCAAACTGAAGGTTCAGTGATGCTATCATGTTATTTGGCCGAGAACTGTTACAACTTGTTATTCTATGTAGTCGGAAGACAAGTGCAATCTTTATTGGGTCTCAAAGATAGTTTAAGAATTAATCTGTTTTCTTTTGCCAAAGAAGTCCATCACATAAGTACATTTCTGAGTTCCAGTTTTTCAGAAGCCATTTTCTCAGAGTATGCTGATGTATTTGATGATAAATTGGTCAAACTTCCAGTTGTGTATTCCATGAAGTTAGACCCAGAGGTCACTCCAGTAGATAGACCAGCAAGAATTCCAATAGCAATGCAAGATAAAGTTAAAGCTCAGTTGGATAAAATGGTGCAGAGATGTGATTTGTCCAGTCACAGAACCAGTGGAATGGGTGTCGTCCATGGTAGCCACTCACAAAAAAGGTTCAGACGAAATCAGAATATGCATTGACCCAAGAGATCTTAACAAAGCATTAAAAAAGACCATATCATCCAATGTGCACAGTCGAAGAGGTTGCAGCTCTAATACTGTATGTCACAGTATTTTCTGTTTTGGATACAAAGAGTTCATTTTGGCAAGAGATGCCAGATCGCAAATCCTCATTTTAACTTCTTTTCTTATCCCATTTGGCAGATACATATTTCTAAGGATACCATTTGGAATAAATTCTGCTAGTGAAGTCTTCCAGCATACAATGGAGCAAATTTTTTTTTGGTTATCCATGTGCCATAATAATAGAGGATCTATTGGTAGGAGGCAATGGTGAAGTAGAGCATGACAGAAACCTAAGGAAAGTTCTAGACAGAGCACATGAAGTAAACTTGAAGCTCAATCCTCTGAAGTACAAATTCAGACTTCCAGAAGTTACGTACATAGGACATTTGTTTACGAGTACAGGCTTGAGACCTGACTCGACCAAACAAGCAGCTAGTCTTGAAATGTCAGCACCAGATAATATGCAAGCTTTACAGTGTTTTCTGGGCATGGTCAATTATTTAGGCAAATTTATACCAGACTTCAGTGAGTTGACAGCATCTTTAAGAGAGCTCACATGCAAAAATGTTGCTTGGTCATGGTTAGAACATCACCAGAAGGCATTTGAAGACCTTAAGCAGAAAATTGCCACCCCAACTATGTTAAGATACTATGATGTGAACAAACCAGTTACTCTTTCCTGTGATGCTTCAAACTTTGGTCTAGGCACAGTTATACTTTAAGAAGGTAGACCAGTAGCCTATGCATCTAGAACACTGACGAAAACTGAGATGCAGTATACTCAAATTGAGAAGGAAATGTTAGCAATAGTATTTGCATCCTCCAGGTTTCATGATTATATTTATGGTTGAGCTATTCAGACTGAAACTGATAATCAACCTCTAGTTACTATTCTAAAGAAGTCCATGCATTCTGCTCCAGCAAGATTACAAAGAATGATGCTCAAATTGGAAAAGTACAATTTCAAAATGGTCTACACTAAAGGCAAATTGCTCTATCTGGCTGATACTTTATCCAGCTCTCCCAGGATTACAACAGAACAATTTAATGCAGAAACTTTTAACTTTGATGTGATGTCAGTGCATAGTTTTTCCATCACTAGACTTGATGAGTTACGAGATCATACTCAAACTGATCCAATTTGGCAAAAGCTCAATCACTTTGTTAGTGCCGGATGGCCATCAAAACAATCTAGTGTATCACCTGAAGTGCAAACATATTTTCCTTGCAGAGATGAATTGTTGATGGAAGATGGTATTATTTTCAAAGGTCCTAAAATTATTGTTCCTGCTTCCTTACAACAAGAATATATCCAGATTTTGTACCGTGGTCACCCAGGAACCACATCCACTAAGAGAAGAGCACAATAATTAGTATTTTGGCCTTCATTACTAAAAGACATTGATAGAGTTCTTCCTACTCGTTCAGTATGCAATAGTACCAGATCACATTTGCAAACAGAACTGCTTCAGCGAAGTCCAATTCCTGAACTACTGTGGTCTACTGTAGCAACGGATAGCTTTAAGTGGAACAATCAACACTACTTAGTTCTGGTAGACTCTTATTCAAATTGGTTTGAGATTGATCTACTACCTAACCTAACGTCAACTGCTGTTATTACTAAGTTGAAATGTCATTTCTCAGCTCATGGTAGTTCACACAAACTTTTTTCTGACAATGGTACTCAATTTACTAGCCAGTTGTTTCAGAAATTTGCAAAAGAATGTGACTTTGTACATGTCACTAGTAGTTCTGAATATCCTTAGTTCAATGGTCTAGCTGAAAAAGCACTGCAGAGTCCAAAGCAATTACTTGAAAGGTCAGTGTGTGACAATACTGATGTGTTCTTGAATTTGCTTAATCTCAGAAACATACCTTGTGATGATATTCTTGGTTCACCTGCTCAAAGACTACTTTACAGGCAAACTAGAACTATGCTACCTATTTCTTCAAGTTTGTTGCAGCCTAAGTCGAAGAACACTAAAACCATCAAGGCTCAATCATTTAAGAAGCATAATATCCAGAAATCTAATTATGACCAATCAAGCAATTACTTTGTCCATTGAGGGAAGGAGAGATGGTATGAATCCAGACAACAAAAGGATTTGATCGAATAGGACAGATTACAGGCATCTGTTCCAAGCCGAGATCTTACTTAGTAAATTCCGAAGGCATGGAGTATAGGAGTAATTGCAGACATCATCTTCCTGTACCAGAGTCATCATCATTGCAATCACAACATTGCATCTGTGATGGGGGCTCTAAATCGAAGAGCGAGTCAGACACTATTTCCAGACCAAAATGTGTTCAGAATTCTGACTCCATTCTAGAAAGTGATTTGAACATTCCACAGATTAATTACTTTACAAAAACTGTTCCAGTTGCTAAAGTTAAAACTCCATTTTATGTCACACGATATGGACAAGTATCTAAACCAAGTTTGAAATACGCAACAACGTGGACTTGATTGTATATACCTGTATGTCTGAATATTGTATAATGCATGACTAAAAAGATACCTGTGATTTCTGCATGCCAAACTGTCTCATAATTTGTATGGTCTAATTCTCAAAGAGGGAGGATGTAGATCATAGTATAAACTGTGTGCTGCATCTTTAAGAAGCATGCAAGGCTGTATGTGCATGTATGTGTGTGTGTGTGTGTGTATATATATATATATATATATATATATATATATATATATATATATAGTCCACACATGCAAACACCTAGTGCCATTTTGAAGGAGCAGCTAGGGAATGAGCATGCAAGATCTTAGCCATTAGTTGTATATAAGTTATTTAAGTTAGAGTCAATAGTCAACAGTAGTAATGTGTTTGTACAAAATAAGGCTGCCTGAACAGAACCCACAAAGACTCATTTATTCTTGTCCTAGACATGAAAGCGACACATCCATTTGTGAGCTTGTGTGCTGGACATGCTGAAGACGTCTACTACTAGATTGTGCTGTGAGGGAATGTAAACTGCCTGAAGAGTTGCATGATACTGGATAGCTAGATCCCATACCTGATGAGCTAGTCTGCAAAGAAGATAGGACCTTCTGCCCCCTTGCTTGTTGGCATACCACAGCACTGTGGTATTGTCTTGAAAACTTTGAGGGGACTGGGATGAAAGAGGGACCAAAAAGCCTGAAGACCCAAAAGCAAAGCCTTCATCTCCTTTACATTGATGTGGTCCAACCTCTGATAAGGAGGCCAAAGACCCTGAATATTAGGGGGCCACAAGAGGCACCCCACCCCCTGTCTGAGGCATCTGTAAAGAGCTCTTGAGTTGGAAATGGAGTTGAAAAGGAAGCCCCAGGTTGAGAGAGTTGATTAATCCACCACTGAAGGTCAATTTGAGATAGGGAAGGAAAGGTAATGGGAAGTTCAGGGGGTGGCACTGTTGAAGCCACACTGACTTGAAGTACCACAGAGCTTTCTCATATGGAACCTGTTAAGAGAGAGCATGGGAAAGGTGGAAGCCATAAACCCAAGAACACAGAAAAATTCCCTTATGGAGACAGATGCCAGAGGAAGAAGGGATTGGAAAAAGGCAATTAGAAACAGAGTCTTGGGGGCAGGCAGAGATGCCAGAATGGGAACTGTCTGAAGCCTGCAATTGAGAAAAATATGATCCTGGGATGGTGTCAGAACCAACTTCCAGAAGTTGATGGTGAATCTCAGAGCCTGTAACAGATAGGTAGTGAACTTGTGATCCTAAAGCAGACAGTTGGGAGAAGGAGCTTGAATAAGCAGATCATCTAGATAGGAAAATAACTGAATACCTGGAACACTGCAAAAAGCAATGACAGGAGTGAGGCATTTGGTGAATAACTCTGGGGCAGTAGAAAGGCCAAAGGGCAAAGCAGAAAACTGAAAATGCAAGGAAGAGACAGAGAAATGTATTAATTCCCTAAAGAGGGGATGGATGGGGATGTGAAGGTTTGCATCTTTGAGATCCAAAGATACCAGAAAGGCCTGGAGTAAAAGAAGAGCAAATAATTCCTGCAGAGATAGCATTTGAAAGGGAAGATTCTTGAGCAAGGTGTTCAAGTCTAGAAATATCCCAAACTGGTCTCTATGCCCTCTCCTTTCATAGGACCAAAAACACCCTGGAATAAAACCCCTTCCCTTCATGGGCTGAAAGCACAACTTGAATGGTGCCCAGAACCAAAACAGAGTGAATAACCTCTTGAGAAAGAGAAAGATGTTCGTGAGGAGGCTGAGGAATGTCTGTAAAGGGAGGAAGGGACTTCCAGACCATGAAATATTCCTGGCAGACAACTGACAGAACTCGAGAGTCTAAAGTGATTCAAAGTCAATTTGGAAGTGACAGAGACAGTCAGACAGACAAGGGAACCTGGTCAGGAAAAGGAGGAAGGAAACTGTCAAATAGAACCTGGCTTGTCATGGAAGGCATGTTTCTAGGTGGTAGGAGTCTGAGTAGACTTAGCAAGAGTCATATGCCTAGTACCCTTCTTTTCCTTGGGAGGAGGACAAGACTGCCTATGGACAAATGCAGACTTGGAGGGATAAATCCTCTGTAACATGTGAATAGGAGAAACAAAAATATGTTTCAACTTCTGCAAGGCTTTGCCCTTGTCCTGGTGAGACATAAAAGCTTAGCAGCACTCTACCCATATTATGTTGGAATGTAAATGGACTTAATCTTTCCTGTTTGCCTACACCTGTACTGAATTATTAAGAAATGCAGAGTGCAAACAAGAATGCTGCAGAAAACACATTTGAAATTAAATGAGGATGTAAATTTAACTAAGAAAGCATTTCAGGATGGATATTCAGCAGAATATTGGGGACATACTGCTAGATGGGGCTCTAATAGTGACAGAAGAGGAAAAAAATGAAAGGAGATTTGTGGTAGTAAGGGTCTATTAGCATCAGATTTCAGCAGGGAATATTACTTATGGGGACTGGAACTTGATTTACAATAGTGAGAATGTATCGGGGGACCCAGAAGAGAAAATGTAACAGAAGATGGAAAATTTCTGAAGAAATGTATGAAAATATTTGGTATGGAAGATGTGAATTCAATAGTAGGAGATGTTATTCCCCAAGTTACAATAACAGTGCTAGGCTAAATAAAATTGTATTTCACAGGAATATGTGCATTTAATTTAAAGCTCTGATGCAGATCCAAGAAATATTTCAAATCATGCACTGATAAAAACTCAGATAAAAATGCAGGGTAATTAACCGGTACTTTCCCACCTACCAGTTAAAAAGAGAGGAATTTAAGGAATGGGTAGTGGAAATTATTTGAGAGTTATTAGGTAAGACAGAAATACCTTCAGAAGTTATAGATAGGGAGTGGGATAAAATTAGAATGGAATTTAAAATATGGTAGAAATAAAAGTGAAAGAGATCTGGTTATGCAGTAACAGGAACTACTCAGTGAGGCTGACAAAGGTTAAAGTATTGCAAAATAAGGTGAATCTCATGGAAAAAGAAGAGGCACAAATGTAGGGTGCTGAAAAGAAAATAAAGAAGTATATGGGTAATATGCATGAGTTTAGAAAGATTGCTGTTCGGCAACTATTTTTTGATGATAACTCCAGAGCACAAAAAGCTTAGCATGACAATTTATGCAATAGAAAGTAGAAAGGGTTGTTGCCAAACTTACAGAGCCTATAACAAGAAAAATAACCAGAGATCCTGTGAAGGTATTCATTTCAAACTCACCCAAGAATGGAGTTGTGGGCAGCAGCACAAACTCTAGATGGTGCCTTTAGGGAGAATAGTTGTATAGAGCAATTGCTTTGCACATCAACTGTGGTGAGCAGTATTCTCAAGATAGGAGAATATGGATTGCAGACTACAAACCATGTCAGGGCTAGCCACTTGATGGTGTAAAAATTGGCTTTAAGTGATTCAGTCATGTTGACTGTTGCCAAAAATGGGCAGGGGTATCAGCCAGTGATAAGCAGGTTGAGGAGCTGGTATATTCTGACCTACTCCAGAGTCCCATGCTAATGGTGGAAGGGGTGTATGCACCCTTATAGGTCAGTGTGTGCCCAGCAGCCCTGAGTCAATAAGCTGCTGGCTGTATGGTGTCTATTTGCCCAGCTTGGGTTACCTAGGGATATCTCTGTTTTGCAAAAGCTAGATGTAAAACCAATCCACCTGCCAAAAAGCATTGCTACACTCAGTGTAGGTTTAATAACAGAATGTAGCTTGGAAGTGGATGACATGATGTTGAATATGAGGCTGGACATCCTCTATAACCAGGAAACAAGATGGAAGGGCAGTGCAGGAAAGACACTTGGCTTGGGCTCCACAGTATACTATTTAGGGGGAGGACAGACTAGAAATGGTGTGGGAATTGTGATGGAGAGGCTTCAGAGCACAGTTAGGGGTCTTATCAGAATTAATGACAGACTCACAGCAATCAGACTCCAGTTTAAGGATAGAGCACTATTCATAATCTCAGCCTATGCCACAGGGCAGGGTTGTGATAGCGAGGAATGGAGTATATTCAGACAGTTGCAGGACCTACTACATAACGCAGGACAACATGAATTGGTGTTGATACTAAGTGACCTGAATACACTTATCGGGATAGACAGAACAGGATATAATGATTGCCTTGCTGCACATGGATGGAGACAACAGAAATAAAGGAGAGGCTATTCTAGACTTCTGTCTGGCAAATGGCTCGATGAGGCTAATACATGGTTCAGCAAGAGAGACAGTCATAAGATCACATACAAGAGTGGCCAACATGCAATTCAGGTAGACTTCCTCATAGTTAGGAAAGAGCAGTGGGGTATAATCAATGATTACAAAGTCATCCCCAGAGAAACAGTCAACCTTCAGCATAAACCACTGGTTGCCACAATCAGCTACAAGTAGTATTGAGGGAAGGTGCTACGATCAACCAAGACTAGGCTGAAGACCTGGAAATTGATGAGAGAAAGTACAGAAGTTGAAGGAATTACACAAGGCTCTAGCACTTCAGGAAAAAGAGAAAATAGACGGAGTTGAAGAAGAATGGCAGCACCTCAAAACAGCATGTGTGAGGACTATAGAACAGATATGTAATTGAGCCAGGTATGGAAATAAAGTGCATAAGGAAAGCTGGTGGTAGAATGCAGAAGTCCAGGAAGTCATCAAAAGAAAGGAGGAGGGTAGGGAAAAGTGGGAGACAGAAAAGACAAACCAGACTAAGAAGGAATACTAGTTGGCTAATAAGGAGGCTAAGGCAGGAGTTGCAATAGCAAAGAACAAGGCATCAGAGAAACTCTTATCAGGTTTTGGAAAGGGACTATGGAGATGGCACAAAGAAATGCTATTAGGTTGCAAGGCAAAGACAGAAAGATAAAAAATAGTCATCTTTCATAAAGGATGCCAGCAATAACCTGCTCACCAGTCCACAGTGCATCAAAGGCAGATGGAAGCAGTACTTCCAGCAGCTTCTGAATGAAAAAAATTCCACAGAAGCTGAAGTGCCCCAGACACAGCCTACAATGAAAGAAGAGGAGGAGCCCACCCTAGAAGAGGTAAGAAGAGCACTAAGGAAAATGAAGTTGGGGAAAAGCAGCAGGCTCAGATGAGATCACAGAGCAGATGATCAAGATGTTAGATGAGATGGGGGAGAAATGGCTCCTGGGTTACTTATAGCATTATGGAGAAAAAAGTGAATCACAGATAACTGGAGAATAACCATACAAATGACAACAAAAACTAAGGGACATCCACAACTGTGGGCAGTACAGATGTATCAGACTTCTATCACACTGCACGAAAGTTCTGGAGGGGGTGACTGATAAATGAATATGCAGAGTAGTAGAAAGTGAGATGGGAGATGAGCAGTTTGGATTGAGGTCAGAATACAGCACAAATTTCCTGACACTTGCAGTAAGACAGATACATGAGAAGACGCTAGAGATGAGAAAATAGTCCAATTGAGCACTTCTAGACTTGGAGAAAGCATGCGATTAGGTTCCAAGAAAGCTGATTTGGGCAGTCTTATGATGGTTCAAAGTCCCAGGAGCATTGGTAAAATTAGTGCAGGCTATGTACAAGGGCTCAACAACTCAAATACAAAAACAGTATGATCTCAAAGGCCGTTTCCCTGTGGGAGTGGGTGTGCATCAAGGTTCAGCTCTGAGCCCACTGCAAACAGATTGGAGGGGACGTATCACTGAAGTTGCTGTATGCAGATGATGTACCATTACAGGCAAACTCTGAGCAAGAACTTCAGCAGAGGTTAGGGGAATGGAATGCAAATCTGAAAACATATGGGCTGAAACTGAGTACAGATAAGACAGCTGTAATGGCAACAAATGGGGGAAATCAAAAGAAGCTGAGAACTGAGATAGACAAATAGTGGAACAGGTTAACAGCTTCAAGTATCTGGGAGGGGTGGTTGACGAGAAGTCTGAATGAGAAGGTCAAAGCTAGAATCAGAGGGGCTGCAGCCAGCTGACACACTGTGTTTAGGGTAGTGTATGACGAAAGAATAACAAAGAAACTGAAAAGTAAGGTGCACAAAACTGATGTGTGACCAGTATTATTGTATGGCACAGAAACCTGGGCAGTAAAGGCAGATCAACTGAGTAATCTAGAGGTGATGGAGATAAAGTGCCTGAGGTGGGTGGTAGGATCCACACTGTGGGACAGAAGAAGAAATGAAGGCATAAAAACAGAAGCCCAAGTAACTCCAACTGCAGAGAAGATCAAAATGAACAGATTGCGGTGGTTCAGGCACATGTGCAGGAAAGCAGAAGGCAATCTGGCAAGAAGATTTGGGACAGACAAAAGCAAAGCAAGAGAAAATAAGTATATCCAGTAAACAGGTGGATGGATTGTGTGAGAGAAGATCTGCAACAGTCAGGCATAATTAATGAAGAAGGTAGGAGAGTGGCACTGAATAAAGTGAGATGGTGGCAGTTGACATTACACCACGCTTCATGCAAAAATCGGAAAATGGGGATCGATAATGACAATGGTGACCCTCTAGAGCTATAACAGATATTTTGCAAATTTTATGAAAATTTGTATATAGCAGAGAAAATGGAAACAAAGAAAGAGCACAAATAGAAATGGTTATGGAAGAATTAAATATCTCAAGATTAGAAGTAGATGAGGCTCAACAACTAATAGTTAAGACAGGAGATGAGAGAAAAATCACCAGGAACAGATGATTTTCCTGTGGAAGTTTGGAAGTTAAGAGTGAAAAAAATGACAAAGGTCTGGAAATATTTGTTTAGCGGTATTTTAAAATGGGGAAGCACTGACATCTTGGAAGAAAGCAGTGATGACAGCATTACCTAAGGATGGTAAAGACCCATCAGACCCAGCTTTATATAGACCATTTCAATTTTAAACCATGATTATAAAGTAGACGTACCAAAAGCTGCCTTACTTAGAAAAACACTCCAAATCACTCGTAAATATGTAAAATGTAAACCAAATCCAGCAATGAGTGACGGAGTGTAGCAGATCAAATAAACCGGACCAATCCAAAAATAATTCAAAGCTTTAATCCACAGTATTGTAAACCACAGATACAATACACTATAAGTTGCAGTTGATAAGCGCTTTCACCCAAGAATGAGCTTCATCAGATCAAATCACTGCTACCCATGATTCCATTATATACTATACAATGCCCTATCAAATAATTCTATCAAATAATCAATATCAATTAACATATTACAATTCATAAAACACAAGTAATTTAAAAATAATAAAACCAAACTATAAAACCATAGCATAGCGTCCTATACAATTTCATATATAACTTAAGTATACATCATAATAACACACTTACAATAGCTAAAAACATTTCTATTAAAATAACAAAAATGAAATGGAATGTATAAAAACATATATACATAAATACTGCATTTGTTATATGATGTAAAACTGTAGTGTATATAGATTGTAAAAGCAGACTCCTTACATAACAAACAAATCCAGATAGAATATGACCCTATTTTATCTGAGTTTAACATTAATATTTCTCTTCTTCAGGGCCGGTTTTATAGAGGCTCTCTCATTCAAACCTGAGCCCCTATCAGCTCTTAATCTCATAATCCACTTATTTTCTCTATCCTCAGTGTGGTTCCTAATGTCTCCACCCCTGTTACTTGGTTGTATTTGTTCTAAGGCCCTGAATAGAAAATGATCTTCATTGCCTAACTCAACTACATGTTTGGCTAATGCATTATGTGTATTGCCTTTTTTCATGTGGTATATATGTTCACGTATTCTATCTTTGAACTGGCGATTGGTCTTTCCAACATAGAATGCATTGCATGTCTGGCATACTGCCAGATACACAATATTCATGCTCGTGCACGTGGCTCCTACCTGAGTCTTAAACTGCACATGAGAGTCTGGATGTAAAAACACTATATCATTATCAATATATATACATTGATTACAATGTCCACACGCCTTAGTGGAACTAGAACCTAAATGTCGTCCATCCTTCTTAGAATAGCATAGTAGCCTTCTAAGGTTCAATTTATTCCTGAATAAAAAATGTGGTTCTTCCCCTACCACTTGCCTAATTCCATCATCTGTACATAATATTGACCAATGCTTACTAATTATATTTTTAAGAACCATACAATCATTAGTATATGGTAATGAAAACTTGACCTCTTTCTTTTTGAGTTGTAGATTCTCATCTCTCTCTGGTCTCGGTCCATAATATGGTGCCGCTTTACCTTGCCTAAGTTCACCTATGTCACTTAACTGATTGTTAATCTCTTTAGCACTGTATCCACGCTCTACCAATCTATCTTTCAAATCATTGATCCCTGTTTCAAAACCTATGTTGGTGGCATTGAGTCTGGATATACGCATACCTTGTCCTCTAATGATGTTCTTGAATATGTGGTGTGGGTGCATACTGTATCGTGATAATATGGTATTGTGGTGACAGGGTTTCCGATAAACCCCAGTATTCACTAAACCATTATCCAGTTTTTCAATAAATAAATCCAAAAAGTCTATCCTATGGGTAGAGTAACTCATTGTAAACACCAAATAATTAGTTAGACTATTAATCATCTCAAAAAATTCCATCAATGTATTTGCACCCCCTCTCCACAGAATAAAAACATCATCTACAAAGCGTCTGTAGAACATTACAGATTGTTTATATTCCTCAGTTTCAAATAGGACCTCATTCTCCCAATGGGCTAAAAACATGTTCGCATAGCTGTTTGCGCATGGCGTACCCATGGCAACCCCAGCTTGTTGTTGATATAATAACTCATTGAACATGAAAACATTATTGCCCAACACTATATCCATAAATTGGGATATTAAATCTATCAAGACTGGTGTATATGTGCTATGTTTAGATAGATATTCTCTGATTTATATAACACCTATATCATTGGGTAGCACAGTGAATAGTGATTGAATATCAAATGTAACCAATATTAACTCATCAATATCTACTATCTTACTCACACAATCATATAATTCGAGCAAAAAATGCTTAGAATCCCTGAGTATGGTAGAATTGTTATTCAACACAGGCCGTAAATGCTTCTCAATATATACAGAGATGTGTTCAGTGACCCATCTCTGTCCAGATACTACTGGTCTCATGGGTGGGTCACTGGCACTCTTATATATTTTGGGAAAACCCTGTATCAAGGGAACTAAGGGGTTCGTGATTCTGAAATAATCAAATAGTTCCTTATCAATGGTGCCACCATTGAACATATCTAATAGGATATTCCCGACTTCTGAAATAATTTTATTCACTATATTTCCATCAATTCTTAAATAAAACTTATCACTCAATAGGTTCAACATGGCTGTATGATAAAATATAGTATCCATGATGACAACCTGTCCCCCCTTGTCCGCTGGTCTTATGACTATTGTTTCATTCATCTGTAAATTGCGTAAGCTTTCCCTCTCCTTTCTATTAAGGTTATCCTTTCTCTTCCTGTGTACATTGTTACTGAAGTATGTATACAACTCATCTTCTGTTAATTTTAAATAAGCCTCCACAAGTGGATGATGTATCGGTGTAAAACTACTTAGCTTCTTAAACACCAGTGATGTTTCCCTTCCAACTCCAGTGTTGTCACCATTGTTCTGAAATAACAATTTCAACATTAAGTTACGACAGAACATTCTCGTATCCAATATCATATCAGCTAGATTGCTATGTCCACTGGGGATGAAACTAAGTCCTTTGTTCAATAAATTTACTTCATGGTTTGTTAACTCATAACTAGAGATATTACAAACCAACGAGTTGTTACCATAAGTACTGTCAGTACTTGTGGGTGTATCTACTGGATTCACTGTCCTAGTTTGCTCCTCCACATTTTCTTTATAGTGTGTTGTGGTTGGAGCTCCTCTGAAATCTTCCTTTACTGTCGCCCTCTGCTTAGGGACCACCCCCTCTTCATCCCTCTGTCCTTCCTCACAGGTAAGGGAAAAGGAATCTCTCCACTTGCTATGTTTGCCATACTCATGCTCTTGTTCATTAACTTAGGTCTTACAACCCTGTCATTAACTATCTTATCTTGATCCAATGTTTTATTCACAACCTTTACATTAGGATAGAGATTCACCTCTGTAAGCTCTTTTTGTACAACCTCATGTACTGTTATAACCTCATTGGTTCCTATGTCATTATCGGCATGTATAATACTAATTACATCTTCAGTGTCCACAGATCCATTAGTTAACCTACCTGATGTTCTATTCAATAGAGCATCAGTATTGGAACCCACTTCATGTATTAAATCCTGTGCAACAACATTATCACTCAAATGAGCAACAGATTTCCTACCCATGTTCATAGAAGTGATTGGTTTAATGACAGGAATAGATTGATTATCACTAACATTGCTATGCATGTTCTGTCCATTATTTCTGTCAGTAACATCAGTACCTTCTCTTTCGCCATACCTAGGCCATACAAAGACATGGCCCAAAGAAAAATCTTTGTGGTCACGTCTAATCTTATTCTGCTTCTGTTGGAGAAGTTTACGTTCTAGTGCCGAAACGCCGTCCAGTAAACTCTCAAACAGAGGCATGATCAAAGTATCTGGAAACATAGAGAAAATGTCCGCTTGTTGTTTCTTTATGTTCGTTATTAGATCATTCTCCTCCGGTAAAAAATAGTCTATCAGCAGTTGCATATATTGCCTACTGACCTCCAGGTTGATATGCTGCCATTTCGTCATCAGCTCCGGATGTTGCTCCCCCTGGTTCAGCATATTAAAAACGCGTAGACGCGTAGTAAATCCCTGAGTATGGTAGAATTACTTGTGTTTTATGAATTGTAATATGTTAATTGATATTGATTATTTGATAGAATTATTTGATAGGGCATTGTATAGTATATAAGGGAATCATGGGTAGCAGTGATTTGATCTGATGAAGCTCATTCTTGGGTGAAAGCGCTTATCAACTGCAACTTATAGTGTATTGTATCTGTGGTTTACAATACTGTGGATTAAAGCTTTGAATTATTTTTGGATTGGTCCGGTTTATTTGATCTGCTACACTCCGTCACTCATTGCTGGATTTGGTTTACATGATTATAAAGTGTTTAGGTCTATACTAGTTAAAAGAATGCCAGAGAAGTTAACAAAAATGATAGATAATGATCAATGTGGTCTTGTGGAGGGGAGGCAAACATTTGACAACATTAATAACATGATCCAGAGGGAAGAAAATACCACTGTTGTTGGTGGGTATTGATGCAGAGAAAGCATTTGGCAAAATAAGCTGGTATTTTATGAGTAGGGCAAGTGAAGCATTTGCATTCCCCGATAAAATAATAAGGATAATTAGGAGGATGTATGAAGGATTGGATGAAATAATTAAAGTGTGAGAGTTCCTCACTGAGAAGTTGTTTGAACAGCAGAATCAGGCAGAGGTGTCCACTTTCCCCTTTGTTATTTGCTTTATTCTTAATGCCCTTGACAGAAAAAAAAATAATGCAAGGATATAATTGGTATGGTGATCAAGAAAAATTGGCTTTCTTTGCAGATAACATGATTTGTACTTGAAAAAATTTCAGAAAAGAACATCTCAATGTTGAGAAGCATTTTGAGGTAGTTTCAGGTCTTTTCAGAATATAAAATGAATGAAGATAAAACAAAGCCTGTAGCTGTAAATTATGTACACACGCATGAAGTGATTAAAAGAGAAGTTGTGGACAAAAATTAAAGAATTGAAGTAATTTATCTGGGAGGAAAGAGGGCAAGCGTTATGTGAGGTAAGTTGTTCCTTCCAGTAGAACAAGGTGGTTTAGGATTACCTGATTTGCAGGGATATTTCACAGGTTACACAGTTATGGTTCATATATATAAAAAAAGCAAACAGTTATAAATCTGAATGGAAAGGGAAGCTGATGAAGCAGGGGGAAAGCTAAAGAGAGAAAGAGGGATTTTGGGTGCAGATTATTAAGGAGAATAATAACCATACAGAACTGTATACTTATAAAGTAGCAGAAAGTATTCTAAGAGCTACACCAACATGAGCATGGAGAAAGATTTTGCTAATAATCCAAAGCCTCAAACATCTGCCCTACACAGATAGGCTAAAAGCCCTGTCCCTATACTCATTTTCATACAGACTCCTCAGAGGTGACCTCTGTCTGCCATACAAAGTAATCTCAGACCCCACCTTGATGGGACTGCTGCATATCCGCAAGTCAGGCTTCACTCGAGTAACCCACACACGTGACCTAAACCTGGTATGTGACATCAATAGGACTTGGTGGGACAGATTTGTATCCCAGAGACCCCCATCCGTGGAATAGACTCCCTCTCTATGTCAAGCAGAGTACCTCATTATCCCTTTTCAAGCACAACCTGGATAACTGGATGGGAAACGGAAAATACACCCCTGGGATTCCACCTGTCCCCCTGCTGGACAGGGGCTTTGGTTGCTGACTTGTCTAAACATGGGCTAAACTCTTGGCTAGGCTTATAAGAGCCTTAGGGCTAATAGCCTAATAACTTCCTATGATCATATAATATGGATGACTGTAAATGGGGTACAGAAAATAGGCAAGAGGAGACTGTAATTTACAGGAGAAAACTGACAAAGGAAACAAGACTTTGGGAGGAAATAACTAGAGAGGGAAGGATAACAGAGTGGGACAAGGCCAAGAAGACGTTCAGACTGTAGCCTAGAGATAGCCTTCCCTACCAGGGACTAATGTCAGAGTATAGGCAAAGAGAAAGGGATAGAGGAATCTTCAGTGGAAAAAAATACTGTGGTGGAGTTTTTAGTTGAATATAGAACTGAAGTCACTGTTAAAAAGGGGGTAATTAAGTAGCACATATAAAATATTGTATGATAACTATACAAATCAATCAGAGGAGGTTAGAAAAGATTGGGAAGAGAGACTGGAAAAACAATTTACAAGAAAACAGTGGAAGGATATGTGTATGTATAGTTCCCAAGTATGCAACAAAGTCCAGCAGGTTTATGATCTTTGCTTGGAAGCATTTGCATATGTATTTATTTAACCAAAGCAGGCATCAAATAATTTTTCCTCATATAGACAGCAAATGTTGACGGTGTTATAGGGGAAATAAGAGTAGCTGGGAACATATGCTTTGGGAGTGTAATAAGTTGGCAGATTTTAGAAATTCCCTACAGAGTACTGTCAGAAATACTGGGTAAGAAAATGGCTTTAACTAAGGAAATGATTTTTTGAGCTGAGATACCATATCTGAAGTGTCTAGACATAGTAAGGCCTTATTAAGTTTAATTCTTTTGGCTGACAAAACAGCAATTAGTAGAAAATGGAAATCAAACTCTAAACCAACTGGATTTGAAGTATACTGATTATATTCAAATAGATAAAAGAACTAGAAGAGGGATCTTTAGAAAATGGAAGGAAAAGTAAGGAAAATTACATAGAAATGGAAATTGTGAGAACTATACATGCAGAATAATACTGAGGAAGAGTGAGGTTTAAGGGAAAGCAGGAATTTAGCAATTTATGTAATGCTGGTTTGATGATAGTTACAAGATAAAAAAATAAGTAATGTATAATATATGTAAATTGGAAAATGTTAATATGGTTTCTTTTCTTTTCTGTTAATGTATGTTTGCCTATGTCTTAAGTGATAAGTTAATAAAGGTGTTTAAAAAAATGCATGGGTTAAAATTTAGTGCCAAGAAATGTCAAGCAAGAAGTCCCTTGTAACTATTGCATTGACAATACACCCCTGAAACTTGTTCCACTAGTTATGGATCTGGGAACCTATGTAGACAGTAAACCTTCTTTTGATCACCATAAATATATAGTAAAAAATGATTTTTCATTGCACATCTGATTACTAAGGGTATGGTGTCCAGGTCCAGGGATGTTATCATCCCACTGTAATCTGCAATCATCAGGCCAGTCACTGAGTATAATGCCCCCTTCAGGTATGTACTTGCAGGTGTTCAAGTTGAGACAAATGTTTGCACAACACTTTCTTACTATAAAAATCAAGGGTCTAAATCATAAAAACTATGCAAACTGCCTCAAAGCTTTCTGTGTCTGTTCTTGGTGTTGTATCACCTACTGAGGGGTGATCTCTGCCTCATGTACAGAACCTCAACAGAATCTATTGTGTCAAACCTACTGCACGTTTATAAATTCAATGTGGGCTTAAACACCCAGTCAAGAGATCCAAATCTCTTTTGCAACATAAACAGAACATGTATGATGGCTACATATGTATCACAGAGAATACCATTTCTTTGGAATCCTTTTCCTTTCTACATAAAGCGAGGTACTTCTCTTACACTGTTCAAATATAATCTGATCAAATGGATAACCATGCATTTATCCCTGGTTTAGAGCCCTTGTCCCTCATAGATAGCAGCAACATGTAAATGTTCCAATTGTCCTTGGGTTGTTCATACTTAAAATATAAGGGCTGAAAATGTCATAGGAATATATGGCTAAACTTATAAAGATCATGGTCCCTGATCAAGAGCCTATAATGTAGTTATGAACCTATTCCATAATAGCCATTGCAGCCACCACAGCCTTACTTAGGGGTGGTTACACACAGTTCATTCTTGAAGCAACAACCTTGACATCTGTCCATAGCTTTTCCAAGCATTACAACCTCAGAGCAGTTGTCAGGGCAAGATTCACCTCTGGTATCCTGCAGGACCTCATTTCTTAATTACAGGTTTCTACTTTCCATACCCTCCTTGCTTTGAGATTTTTCCCAAAAGTGAGGGCTGCCAACAGTGAGTACTTTGTTGAACATAATACATTTGTGTTAGAAACTTACCATAGATGTAGATGTTCAAGTAGATTCACTGCTGAAGCAAAGGTACCATCCCTCCATTCTCCTGTACTATCCATTTGCCCCTTCCTACCAGTCCCCATCCCTCTTTTGAATGTTCTTAATTCTTGTAGAGGGAGATGGGGGATATCTGGGTGGACGTAGAGCACACTGGACTTTGGCACAGTTATTTTTCCTGGCTTTTGGGCTGCAGCAGGAAAGATTAGAAGATGGTGTCAGCTGATGGTCCTCATATCATTGATCTAGTGAGAGAGTCTTGGCTGAAGCCCTGAGCAGAGGTAAAGCTCTTGAAGTCAGGCCAGCCAGTCAAGCTACCTGCATACAGGACATCCCAAAAAATGAGTACTGCAGCAGTGAATCTACTTGAACAACTGCTTTTATACTAAGTTCTTAAGAGAATCATACTTTCCTGTGGCCCATTTAGTGTGGGTCTCAAATGTAATATTCAACATTGGAAGGTTCCTGCATTTAATTCATAAGTCTCAAAAACCTTTGTTGTTCATGTGCTTGACAAAGATTAATCCAGGACCTGCAATGGTGCATTGTTCATGATAGCCTGGATGGAAGCACATCATGAAACATTGTTACAAATAGCTTCAGTCCAGTTAACCATAAAGAGAGACAAGTAAAGCTAAATGCCTTCATCACTGCCCAGAACATGGGTGCTCTGAAGAGTGGCTTATGCAAGGACAAGCTGGAGGACTCTTGTTATGGTTTCAGGTAACAGAAATGAACGATAAGGGATCAGGAGGCCAGGTACTAACTATTGCCTTCCCTCTCAGAGCTTTTCCATAAGACAGCTTCATGCTCCTGACAGATTGCAAGGTCTGTGCTATCTGATGAAGGATCATTCTCACCTGAAAGTAGTAGGAGAGGTATATCATAATCACCATTTTTAACAGTAGTATCCCAGCTTGTTAGCAGTGATCTTCTCACAATGGATAATCTCAACTTTGATTACATAAAGCTGGCTCACACGGAGTAGTGGCTTGGATACACCAATAAAGGCTGAGTGAATAAAATTTAGAGATGGTAGTCTTCTAGTCTGCCCCTCTACAAGTCAAATAAGGGTTACTGGCTAGGATTATGGATACTCCCACAAGGTCTCTCCCTATGCTATGTAGGACCATGGGGAAGGCTAAAAGTTGGAAATGCAAGCATTGTTTAATCTGGTAGAGTTTGCCCTCTTGGGTTGGTATGTGGATGTATACATGAGCACCTTCTAAAGAAAGCAGTTAGACACCTGCTGTAGGACCTAAACAAGTTGTTTCCTAGGTATGCACTGCCTTCAAAATGTGCCTCATCAAACACTGCCATTCTCTCATCTTTTACTGCACTGAGTCATCTCAGGTTGCCGTGCTAACAGGAAGGGTCAGGAAATGTTTCCCTCCTCCTTCCCTCAATTTACACTTGGAAAATGAATTTTAGGATTCCTGGAGTCTTTATGTCAAAGACAAATGAGTATAATGAAATCTGCCTTCCTGATGACCTCTCATTTAGGGATAAAAGCATGTTTAGTCCATTGTGAACTAACTACCTGCTGATCATAATTACATCACTGTTGCAGCAGTGGGGTCTATATGTGATGTATCTTGCTAGATTCAGACCAGACAGACAGACAGCATCCAAAGCTTTAGGATGTTTTCTACGTGCCCTTGAGAACAGCAATATAAAGTCAGGCTAGTGTGTCAAAACAAAAAAAAGGTGTGCTCTTCCCTGCAGGCTTCAGGGGATCAGTGCTCAACTAGTACTTCTCTAGGGCTGGGCAGATAAGTACCCAGATAGGGAATACCTTCCACGTTATTAGTTTTTCTGGAGAAAAGTTTCTCTTATCTGTTAAAAAATTGTGCTAGAGGTTAGGGATGTTATTTCTTTTGTGGTTGTCACTAAAAAGTTTTATTCAAAATCTGTAATTTTTAGTTAAGACTCACTATTGGGGAATCCCTGTTAAATTATCTTTTATGAGAAAATATGTTACTTTTTTTCAACATTGCTAGGTAAGACTTATGGTTTTGGGAGTTGTCACAGAAAAACAATGACCTCAAAACTTTTTTTTTTTTTCAGTCAGGTTGTTAGACTGACTCTCCTAGGCTGCACTTCCTGCTTGTCAAACACCTTTTTTGATATACAGTCGGTCCTTGTTCTCTGTGGGAATTCTCTTCTAAGTCACTTTTGTGTGGGGAACTTCATTTCAAGGGGAAGGAACTATCCTTCAAGCTGCTCTTTTTTCTGGAGGGTCTCCCAGGAAAAAGAAACCTAAAACTAGGCACTTTTCTTCTCCTAAAGCAGAAATAAAGAACTGGACGAGATTTGTGGAAGGTTTATTTAAAGTCTTTCAGACTTTAATTGCCACGTTTCTCCTCATTTAAAAAGAAAAAAATTCCTCTATCTCAGATACTGATTCCCATTCCGAGGGACAGGAATTAGACTTGGACTGTACTTCTTGAGTTCCCACCCAACAGAATGGGGAAATTTGACTCTCGGAAGTATTAGTCTTCAGATTCCCCTCCTGAAGAGTTGTCTTTTTCTAATAATATTGCCTGAATGTAGGACTTGTTTCAGTGGAAACAAAAAGAAATACAGAAGTCTCAGCAAAGATGATGCCATTTTTTTAAAGGCGGATTTTCCTCAATCTGCAGTTGTTCCTCCTCTATTGCTATATAATGCCTTATTGCCAGCTACCTGATCCAAGAAAGTCGGATAAATTATATGAGGTGCCCTGGACCTACAATTTCCTTTTTTTCCTAACTCCAAGTCAGACCCTGCAGTAATTTCTCTGTCATATCATCTTCTGCTCTGTTCTTTCTGATAGGCTGTAAAAAGTTTTGATAGATTTGGGAAGAAAGTTTATAGTTTCTCCCCTTTAGCCTTCAGAATTGTGAATTATTAGACTCACATGTCTAAGTCTCTGATGGCTTCTTTTTACCGTACGAGAAAATTAATTACTGACCTTCCTTCTTCAGAGTCTGAGGCATCTCTGAATTCCTTAGTGTCTTCTGGGTATTGAGTAAACAAACATTTTCTAAAATGAACATATGACACTGCTGATGCTGTTTCTAGAGCAACTGGGACTGAGTCAATGACGAGAAGATTTACCTGAATACAGTCTCAAAATTTATTAGAGGATGTCAAAGCTGAGTTCCTGAATGCTTCCTATATAAAGAGGAGTTATTTTCTCCTTCCTATGCTGAGGTCCTTAAAAGGTTTGATGAAAGTGTAAAGTTAATTCAGTGGGTTACACTGCTTTTTCATCCCTCCTTTCCAAGGTATGAGAGAAACTTTTCTTCCCGTTCAGGCTTCTCTTTCAAGGAACAGAATAATCATTCCCAGCAAGGCACAGTCAAACACAGTTTCAAAAGTAATGACAAGGAGGTTCAAACAGGAAAGGGGGGTCCTCCCAAAACCAAGGGTAGTCTAAGAAATCATTCTGATGCCTCTTCCTGTTTTTTCCTTCCCATTCTGGCAATCCTGTAAACCTTTCCCAAAGTCTATGTCTCCACTTTTCACTGGCACCAGATAACTTTAGACACTTGGAGACTGGAATTTATTTTTAAAGGTTATGACTGACAGTGAGATTCCCTTTCCTCTTTTTAAGAAATCCCTCTGCATCTATCAAATCAGGCCTTCCTTTTAACTCCTTTCCTAGATCAGATGTGGTCTCAAGGGGCTATAGACCCTATTTCCCAGATGAAATAAGGAAATATTTATTTTCAATAATCATTCTGGTGTCAAAGAAAAAAGGAACCTTGAGGCCTGTCCTAGACTTGACTTTTCTATACCTTCACATCAAAAATCATAAATATCAAAATGCTTTATCTACAGTCTGTGTTACCTCTCACTCCACATCTCAATTTTCATCTAACTCTGGATTTAAAGGATGCTTATAATTGCTTTTCAATTCTCAAAGATTTTACACTTTTTTTTTTTTTTTTTTTTTTACGTTTTTCTGTGTCTGGTTTATTTTTTCAAATTTCTACCTTGCCCTTTAGCTTATCAACAGTTACAAGAGTGTTTACAAAATGCCTGGCTTCTGTGATAGCCCATGGCAGGTAGCAGGGCATTCACATTTTCCCATATTTAGATGAATGCCTTATTTTTTCAGATTCTTACACAAGTTGTCCAGAATCTTTGGCTTAGCTATGAAACTTTTTTTCTCAGTCTGAGTTTTCAGGTGAACGTAGAAATCTTCTCTCATATTGTCTCACAGAATAGTGTTTTTAGAATGTCTATTGGATACATCCTTTCATGATGGCCTTTCTCCTTTAGGACAAAGTGGAATGTTACAAGGAGCAGTTTCTGATATTCTCCAACCAGACTCTGGCATCTGCCTGAGAATATCTCAAAATCCTAGGTTTTATGGCCTCTAATATTCTCATGGTTCCTTTGGCCAGACTTTATACGAGAACGATTCAGTAGTTCTTCAAGTCAGTTTAGACCCAACACTATCACTCCCTGTCATTTCTGATTCCAGTGTTGGGATTTGTGAAAAAAGAAGTTACTTTGGTGGGTGACAATTATCTCTCAGCCCAGGTCTCCCCCTTTCCCTTCCAGCACCTACTCAGTCTATAGTCAGAGATGCATCAGACTTGGGGAGCTGTGTTCACGGGGTTGAAAGTCCATGGGCTGTGGAGCAAACAAGACAAGTTAAAGTACCCAAGTACCAAATAAATTATGGCTCTAATAAATACTCTGAAATCTCAGAACAATCTTTGGATTCCAGGCCCCCTGACAGCTACCACAGAAAACACCACAGTAATGTGGTACATGATTGACTGCGGAAACCACTTCTTATCCCCTTTGGAAGTTAGCTATGGTAGCCTGGAATCTAGCAACTCTGCACAAACTGTCACTCCAGGCTTCATACATTCCATCAGAGTAAATATTATTGCAGACAAATTGAGCCAGAAAAAGACTCACCCTCATGAATGTTAGTTGCACCTAAGGTCTTTCAGGAGTTGATCTATCTGTGGGGAACTCCTCAAGTAGATCAGTTTGTGTCCAGCCACAACAGACAGTTAAGGCAATTCTGCTCCAGGACTCTATGCAGGCATACCTAAAAGATGATGCATTTTCATTCCCATATATGGGAATGTTCCTTTATGCTTTTCCATCCCTTCCTCTTATAACCAGTGTTCTTCTAAAGGTACAGAATGACTCCAAAAAGATAAGTATGGTGACTCCATTTTGGCCCAGGCAACAGTGGTCTCCATTCCTTCGAAAAGGTCTAAGGACAATTGCCACAAGCTTCCTCACAGAATGGACTTGTACAAGACAGAGTTTGATATGCCCCAACATTCAGCTTCTTCAACTGATTGCCTGAATAACAGAATTCTAATAACTTTTAGACATCTTTTCCTGAGGACGTGCAGCAGGTATTACAGGAGGCAAAGAAACCTGCTACTAGAAAATCATATATGGGTAAATGTAAAAATTTTCTGGTTGGTGCCAAGACAAGATCCTGTACCCTTTTGTGACTCATACTTCTTTGATTCTGCAGTACTTGTGTGCATTATTCTCCACTGATCTTTCGTATTCTTCTATTAAGATTCATCTCTGTGGCATCACTGGTTGTGTGTCCTTAGTCCCCCTTTCTAATCTATCAGAAGTGAAAAAGTTTTTAAAAAAGAGTTTTACATATCCAGCTACCTATAAGACAGATGGCTCTTTTCTTGAGAGCTTAATTTTTGAACTGAAAAAAAATACTCTGTTTCCTTTAGAACCTGCTGATGAGGCTAATTTAAAGTTCTTAACTTGGAAAACAGTAATGTTCATCATAAATCACTGTTGCATTAGCCTCAAGTTATATCCTGCCATGAATACGATGTCCGGCCAGTCTTCCAAAAACGTTCATTCATACACCCAGGTTGCTCCGTCTTTTTTTTTTTTTTTTTTTTTTTTTTTTAACAAGAAACATCTTTATTAAATTATCATGTATGAAATACACAATCATACAGGTATATAAATGAAAACAAACTATACTAACATAATTTTAGTTGCAAACATTATACATCATAAACCATGTTGACATGATTGCAATTGGAAACATTGTATGTTACATATAATCTATCCAATCATTGTCAAACATTACATAGCTCATTCAAATCCTGTCTTCTTTTAAATCCCAGTCCTCCTCTGCATGTATTATTCCCACAATTCCAATTTTTCCTATAAAATTTGATCCTACCCTCTTCTAAAAATCCTAATTCCAGTTGCTTCATCTCTGTTACTATATTGCCCACCTCTAGTAAAGTTGGCTTAGACTTTGATTTCTATTTTCTCATAATTGCTTTTTCTGGCAGCCACCATAATTAGGCTCAGAAAGGCCTTACTACGTCTGGGCAATTTGATTCTGTAACACAACTAAAAAAAAATAATTTTGCTGAGTTACATCAATTTGCTCATCCAGTATCTCTGACAGAGCTGTCTGCAGGGAATCTTTAAAGTCTGCCAACTCATTACACTCCCAGAAAATATGTTCCCAGTTATTTATTTATTTATTTGCATTTGCTGACCAGGAAAGTCCACTGGGTCTTAGCAGCATGTTTTCATTGGAGGCCCGGGGAGAAAAGCTCAACAGAAAGTTACATTAATACTAATAGTGAATGAGAGTTTACATTAATAGACATAATTCAGAGTCAGGAAGACATAGGCTTTCATGTGTAACATTCAGTGTACAAGAAAAAAGGATAATGAGAGAGGTAACAGATTTACAAAATTATACAGTATATAAGATAAGAATTACATTAACACATTGGCTTACATTATTAACATTCATTGCAAATAGTTTTGTACAACTTTCAGAGAAGGATTTTAGTAGTTGGAGGGGTGCTTAGGTAGGCGCATGAGAGGGGCATATCTATTTGGAGGCCAGGTGAGAGAACAGGTGGGTTTTGAAGTTGTTGTGGTTAGACATGTTGCGTAGTGGGGAGGGGAGAGAGTTCCATACCTCTTTCTTTCCCATCACACCTCCAATATTTACTGTCTACCTGAGGAAAAATTCTTTTGAGACTACTTGGGGTGTAAAAATACCTATGTAAACACCTCCAAGCAAAGATCCTAAATCTTCTGACTTAGCTGCATATTTGGAAGACATTCATATATTCCCCCTTTGTTTCTTTGTGACTTGCTTATCCAATCTCTCTCTTCCCAATCCTTTCTAACCTCCTTTGATTGATTCTTATAGTTATTGTGCACTATTTTGTATGGTCTACTAATTATTTCTTTTTTTACCAGCAGCTTCTGTTCTAGTTTCTACTAAAAACTCTACCAGTGCTGATCTTTTGCTTAGGATCCTGCTATTTCTTTCTCTTGGCCTATACTGTGATATCAATCCTTGATAGGGAAGGCAATCTCTGTCCTGCAGTCCAAATAAATTCTTGACCTCTTCCCATTCTACTACCTTGCTCTTTCTAATTATTTGCTCCCAATACCTTGGTTCTTTTACCAGTTTTCTCCAATAAATTCCAGCTCCCCCCTTGTCTGTTGTCTGTATCCCTAATTGCAGTCATCCCTATTAGCATAATCTACTTTCTCCATTCCCATGTTGGCTTAGTTCTTAGAATACTTTCTTCTTCTTTATGAATATGATATTTTGCATGGTTATTGTTATTCTCCTTATGGATCTGCATCCAAAATCCCAGTCTCTCTGTTTCTTGAGCTTCGCCCCATTTCATCATCCCTTTCCTCTTTGAATTATAGTTTTCTGCTTGTGCTATGTATAGGACCATTAACTGTGTATCTCTAAATACCCCTTCAAATCAGGTAATCCCAAACTGCCTTGCTCATCTGGAAAAATCAGCGTATCCAACTGGACTCTTGTTGTCTTCTCCTCCCAGATAAAATCCCTCAGCTCTTTAGTAAATGCTATCCACAACTTCTTCTCTGGTTAATAAAAATAGGTCTGACTTCTGTATAAAACTAAAGGGACTAAAGACATTTTAACTGCTTGGATCTTGCTATCCATATCTATATCAATATAACAGAGATTCCAATTTCTCAGTTTTTGTATTATCTTTTGTTTAGTCTCTTTCCATACATCCTTAGCTGCCACACCAGAATCCTTTTTAATCCATACTCTTAAGTACTTCATTTTATCATGCCACTGTAAATATGGATATTGCTGAACCAATTCATGTGTGGGTACAAAATTTGTAGCTATTGGCTTTGTTTAAGCTTCATTAATTTTGTATACTGAAAAGATTTGAAACTGCCTCAAAATGTTCCACAACACTGAAATTTCCTTTTTCTGGTTTTATCAGGTATAAAATAATATCATCTACAAACAGAGCCAGCTTTTCTTGAGTACCATATTAATTATATTCTTAAATTTTGAGTCTCTTATTTTCTTTGCCAATGGTTCTAAATATAGTGCAAATAAAGGGGAAAGAGGACACCCCTGCCTGGTTCACCTGCTCAAACAGAAATTATCAGGGAGGAACCCAACCACTTTAATTTTCTCCTCCAATATCTCATATATCCTCCTAATCAACCTTATAATTATATCAGGGAATACAAATGTTTCCATTGCCCTGCTCATAAACTCCCAGCTTACTTTGTCAAATGTTTTCTCTGCATCAAAACCCACCAACAATATTGATATTTTCTAACATTCAGCTTCCATCTGGATCATCAGTCTTGTGTTAATGTTATCAAATGTTTGCCTCCCTCCAAAAAAAAAAAAAACACTTTGATCCATATATATCAATTTTGGTTTCACCTTTGCCATTCTTTTAACCATTATAGACATAAACACTTTATAATCATGGTTTAGTATTGAAATGGACCTGTATAAAGCTGGCTCTGATGAGTCTTTACTCTCTTTAGGAATTACAGACACCACTGCTTTCTTCTAGGAAGTTGGTGCTTCTCCTCCTCCTAAAATACTGTTAAACAAAACCTTCCAGATCTTCATTTTTTTTCTTCCTAGCTTCCAGACTTCCACAGGAATACCATCTATTCCTGATGACTTTCCTGTTGATTATACATAATTTTTATCTCATCTCCTACTATCCTATTAGTTACTGAGCCTCATCTACCTATAACCTTGGCATATTTAGTTCTTACACAAACATTTCCATTTGTACCTTTCCTTGATCTCCATATTTTTCTGCTTTATACAGACTTTCATAAAATTTCTGAAATACTTCTAATACCTCTACAGGATCTCTTTGTTATCTTCCTTGTTATAGGCTCCCTAAGCTTGAGGATGACCTTTTCTACTTTCTGTTGTCTCAGTCTTGCACTAAAAGTTTTTGTGTTCTGACATTATCAAAAAAACAGTTGCTTAACAGCAAACTTTCTAAACTCATGCATATTATCGAGCTAATCCTTTACTTTCTGCTTAGCACTCTGCAATTGCTCCTTTTCTTGTTCTGCGAGATTTCCCCTTTTCTGCAATCTTTTAACATTTGTCAGTCTTCTAAGTAATTTTGTTGCTTCTTAACCATATCTTTCTTTCTTTTATTTCCACCCTATTTTTAAACTACACTTGAATTTTAACCCACTCCCTAGCTATGCTGTCAGAAGAAAATTCTGTCTTCTCTAATAATTCCCAAATGATTTCCATTACCCATTCCTTAAATTCCTCTCTTTTCAACAGATAGGTAGGAAAGCACCAGTGTCTCTTTTTTAATTCATTACCCTGCATTTTATTTTAGTTATTAGTGGTGCATGATCAGAAAGAGTTATTGGATGTGTATCAAAACTTTCAATTAAAAGCACATGTTCCAGTGAAATGTAAGTTCTGTCTAACCTAGCCCAGTTTTTGTATCTTGGGGGATATTAAATTCTCTCTGAACTCCTAATACTGAATTCATATGTTCCACTCCAAATATGCCTCCCAGATACATCTTCCCTGCTGCAAATCAAATTCCAGTTCCCACCTATAAGTAATATTCCCTGCTGAAAACTGATTTCTCCCAAAATTTTCTTAACCTCCATTATAGTAGTTTTAGGTGGAATATAAATACATGCCAGTGTAATCATCCTCTGTTGCCAGTAGCCACTTAGAACTATATATATATATATATATATATATATATATATATATATATGCCATTGTTATCTTTTTTATCCTCTTCTGTCACATTCTGGAGCTCTTCTCACAATGAATATAAGTACTCATGTTTTCCTTTTCCCGAGTATTCCGTTGAATAACTATCCTGAAAACCTTTCTTTATCAAATTCACACATTCAATTATTTCCAAATGTGTCTTCTGTAGCATAACTATTTCCGCCAAACATTTTAATATAGTTCACTACTCTTTCTTTTTTTAAATATCTGAGACCATTAACATTTAAAGATAATAAAAGGTTCATTATTTTAAAAAAAAAGTTATTATTCCCACCTTTTATTTGTAACAGATTTTTAAGTATCTAGGTCCAGCTTTTGTGTTACATGCACACACTAATGTTTGGCAGGTTGACCTTTTTTTTACAGTTGTTTTTTTGTAATATCCATTTGAGCCTATGTCACCTATTAAAAATGTTTTGCTTTATTAAAAGCCCTCAAAACTACACCCCCAAAACCTATTAAATTAAAATTATCTTAATTTGTCGGGAGGGCATATTTGGCATGAAAGATGTGAATTCAGGACTAGGAGTTCAGAGAGAATTTAATATTCCCCACACAACTATGTACATCTTTAAATATTGAAGTTTTACCTTCCTAACACGAACAATTCTCTCAAATGGACAGCCACACTCATAGACTTGGGTTAACCTAAAAAGGAAGGTTATCCATGCTAAGATGCATGGCACAGCCTGTGTTTTTAAGAAGTGCTGTCTGGTTTTGTCTTATCTTTATTACTCTCCCATAATGAGAAAACATTTGAATGCTTTCTGAAAACATTATCTCATAGCCAATGAAAGAAAGAAATATTCTGTCTTTATTGCTGTTTATCAGATTGTCTCCATTTAGATGAGAACCAGGTACAGGGTTGCTTCTAAAGTATTTATTTATTTAGTTTCTACAGGAGAGCATTATTATGTTCAATGTTCTTTTTCATTCATTTGCTTTCTCTTACAACTTGTTACTAGATAAAGCCAGGAGCCTTAGCCCAGCCATTCCCCTATGCAAGAATGAGAAAAAGCGCATCATTTTTTCTTGTATAATGCTGATTTTTCTTTTATTAACATTGCAGTGCCTACATTTCTTAAAACTGAACAAAGAGAAAGAGAAAAGAAGGGAAAACAGGTGCACCTGTTTACTTTAATATCCCCATTACACTTGAAAATAAGCGAGTAGATTTTACTTTATAGCATGTAGATATCATGCACTATACAAATATTACTGTTAATAACACAAGTTTGTTTTACTTGCAGTTAATTTCCTTCCTTTCCCTTCTCTTAAGTGTTCTTCCAAACATTAATGACTTGAAATATGGCATATGCTTTAAAGTTCCCTACCATTTTAACAAAGTAAAAAAGTCCCATTTCCTGGTTTTCTTATTCTGTCATGTTTCACAAATATAACTAATGCTTTATAATCCCAGATTTATTTGTCAATTTCTGAGATGCTGGTTTTATTCCTGTTTATCTCAATGTCCTAAATACAGTCTCTGCTTCCTTTCCAATGTTCTCTCGATTGTTCTAATGAACTCATGTGTTTTTCTTTTTCTCAAGAATTTTTTGTTGAAACATTGGAAAAGATTTCACTGGCACAGTCCCTCTGTGGTCTTTTTTTACCAGAAGAACAAAAAGCAGAAACTCCTTCTGCTTCACAGCTCACTTTTTGTTGGATAAACCTTTGCATTTCTTCCTTGGCATGCTATGCATCAAAAAATTATTTTGTCCGTCCAGGAAATAATATTCTGAAGATAGCTGGATACAACAGTCTGAATCTCATGCCTGGTTCTCAACATTCCCTAATTAGTGGAATAAATGTGCTCCTATTCTGAGTGATGTACAGTGAGTAATTGTTTTCCACAAACAATCTACTGTCTCCCACTTTTACTACTTTCTTCTGCCACAGATTTGGCAGAATCAACTCCTGTTGGTAGGATTGCATCTTTTCTATTAAAGGTCTTGGCTGTTTTCTCACAACCAGGTTCGGAGCATACACAAGATGTGCTCTTTCAATTAACAACTCCTGCTGTGGAGTACCAGTCCAGTTGCTTATTTATGCTTTCATAAAATTAATACAATTTGTTCCTTCCAGCTTCTCTGGAACACCAGAAAATCTGAGATTTTCCCTGCATGCTCTTTCGTCTAATTATATTATTTTTTGAAACTTCTTGAGGAGTTTCATATTCAACCGACCTCCAATTTTTACAGTTTTATCACCTCATCTGAATATCTGTTTAAAGCTTTCCATTTTATACAGCCTTTTATTATTTAAATTGATACACTTCATCAGTGTTTTGTTTATTTTAATCAACTCTGAGTACATTTACCTTGTATTTTCCTCTAGATTACTAGAAGTCATGTCTTCCACCAAAGCTGCAGCTTACACTGATTTTTGCTGAACAGCTGCAGAATTCTTCCCAGTCAATGTTTTTCTTCACCTTTTGTGGCTGATTTTTTTTTCAGGTTCTCTGAATTGCTTTTTTGCTGCCATCCAGGCAGTATACTCAGTATCAGTTATTGAAATTTATCCCCCAAAAATAAGTTCACTGGCTCCCTCTTCTGACTTTCTGTTTTCACATTGGGAGAGTTGAAATTAAGCTATTACTCAATGTGCAGCCATCTTGGAAGTCCACCATGCTGCTGTGTCTTGAGCTTCCATATGGAGAAAACAGCAGCCAGGGTGCCAAAATACTTCAATAATTTCTTGCTGTCCATGAAAGCCCACCTTCTGGACTTCAGAGGATTGATAGTTATTTCCTGTCTTCTATTGCCAGGCTGATAAATCCCCTTTGGGAAATCCCTTCCATACATTTTTCTTTTTTGATAAACGATTGTACTGGATCTATTTAAGAATACAGTCAATTTAATTCCGTTTACAAATGTCTGATTTGGCGGATTTCTTTTAACTGAGACTCTAATCTGTAGAAAAGTATGCTGTGTCTGTATGATTTGTGATTTTTTTTTTATTGGCACTTATGTGTTTTTAGGAAAAAGTGTGTTTGGTGCTTATGTACACTTCCGTGACAACTTGCCTACTTATCAACTCCTTCCTGCAGCTTTGAATGGGGTTCAGGATTTATTTTCAGTTGTGACATGCATCAGCTTACTTTTTAGGTATCTGCTCCCTCTGCTCCAAAGAAGAAAGTAAGAAGCTGTTTCCAACACAGCAGATGCAGGCAGTGCCTCAGCCACTGGTTGGTGAATCTGCAGTGGCTAATTGTTGTTTATTAGGCCACTTACCTTTTTCTCCAGATCCCTCTTGTGTTGTCTCTTCAACTACTATTGACCAGAGGTTAGCCATGTCCTCTGCAGCTGTTCAGGTGTTCTTAGGAGACATGGAGAATTTCAGCAGGCAGTGCATCCCTGCATAGCCAGAAGCAGAGACCTGTTCACCAGGATAAGGTATCTTTGAGTCGGTCCCCTTCTAGGGATGTATCCAGAAAAAAGAAACATAAATTAAAACATTTACCTTCCTCTGTGTGTGTGTGTGTGTGTGTTTTATAATAGAGAACTTATTGTTTTGGGTAAATTATGTATTTATTTATTTATTTACATTTGTTGACCGGGAGAGTCCGACTGGACACAGGTCCATTTTCAGCGGAGGCCCGGGGAGAAAAGCTCCACATTAGGTGTTACTGACATTATACAGTTTTAGAAAAATAGCATTTAAAAATTATAGACATTGTTCCAGCTGTAGAATATAATACAAGATTAAAACATAGTTGTAAAACAGCTGTAGAACATAATACAAGCTTAAAACTTAGTGACAGATGTTATAGTTACAGATGTAGACATGATTCATCAGTGGAGAACTGAATCAATTTTGTTTGTGATAATGTGTAAATGCTTATTGTCAGCCTTAAAAACCTCTACATTTTGTATATTCTGAAAGGAATAAGTAATTTCCTCAATTTCTTAGGATTCCTTGTCAGACGTATGTGAGAGAGTTAAAGATACGTATTCTATGTTTTCTGCCAAATTTCCAAATTCTGATTCAAAGGAAAGTGTTTCCTCAGAATATCCCTTAGAGGAATTATCTTTTTCTGAGACTATATCCATAATAAATAATGTTTCAGTAGGAACAAGTAATTTTTCTTGTATATTTAAGAAATATTATGACATATTGCAAGTGGATATACTACTGCCAACTCTGATTTCTCCTTTATTGCCAGTTTTGGAGGATGTTTTTCTTTTTGCCTGCAATATGGCACTCTGACCTGCAAACCAAGTTACACAACAATTTCATTCAGTTATGCACCTAGTCTATTACTAACAAACTACTAATTAACCATAAGAAAGCCAATGTCATGGTCTTTGCCTCAGCCAAGAAATTACTCACTATTAAGCACATGGAGAGACTTTGCCAATGAAACCTTTTTCACTGTTCCAAAGGAAAATGCATGAGAGACACAGAAAAGCATAGGAGTTGAACAGAAGAATCAGGAGTACCATGGAAATGAACCAGAATCAGGAGCTGAGAGGTGGAGATGAACAGCAACACTGAAATTAGTGAATAAATGTGAAACTACAAACCATCAATTGCATTTTGAAATATGGATGTAGAAAATAAGTGGAAAGATTGGACATTTGTTGACTTTGTTAAACTTTTGAGGAACTGAAAAGTACTGACTTCACTTCATGTCATTAATGTATTTAGCACCTTTATTAAAATATCACTTAAGATACTGGCAAACATGCATTAACAGAAAAGAAAACAAACTGTTTTAACATTTTCCATTTAACTAAAATATACATTACATATATTTTCTTTGCTACTATCACCAGCCCAACATTACTAAAAGTTATTGAATTCATGCCTTTCCTTAAGCCTCACTCCTCCTCCTGAACAATATTATGCATGTATTGTTACAATTTCCATTTATTTCTAAGTAATTTGCTCCTTGCCTTTTCCAAAGATCGCTCTTCCAGTTCTTTTATCTCTTTTATAATGTTCAATACCTCAAATGCAGTTTGTGTAGACTTTGATTTCCATTTTCTAGTAATTGCTCTTTTGGCAGCAAACAGAATTAAACTTAATAAGGCCTTACTATGTCTAGGTAGTTTAGATCCTATATCCCAGCTCAAAAGAATTGTGCTCTTACTTAGAGACATTTGCTCATCCAATATTTTTGATAGAGTACTCTGTAGGGAATTTCTAAAATCTGCCAACTCATTACACACCCAAAACAAATGTTCACAGCTACCTCTTTCTTCTTAATCACACCTCCAACATTTGCTATCCACCACAGGAAAATTTCTTTGAAGTCCACTTGAGGTATAAAAATACCTATGCAAATAAAAAAAATACCTGTGCAAACACTTCCATGCAAAGATCTTAAACCTTCTAGACTTGGTCATATACTTGGGAGCCATACATATGTCTTTACATTGTTTTCTTGTAAATTGGTTTTCCAGTCTCTCTATCCAATCTTTTCTAATCTCCTCTCAGCGATTCTCATAGTTACCATGCAATATTTTATATGCCCTACTAATTATTCCTTTTTTGTGCAGGTGCTTCTGTTTTTTTTGATTCAACTAAAAACTCCTCCGGAGCAGGTTTTTATTTAAACTCCCCCTACTCCTTTCTGTTTGCCTCTACTCTTGAGATCAAGCCCTGCTAAGAAAGGCAGTCTCTAGCCTGCAATCCAAATGTCTTCTTGGTCACATTCCACTCCATTACGCTTCCTGCTTGAGTTATTTGCTCCCAGTATCTTGATTCCTTTGCCAGGTTTTTCCAATAAATTCCAGCTCCCTTCTTGCCAATTTTCTATACCCCTACTTGCAGTCATCCCTATTGGCAAAAAACTCCATTCTTGCATTGGCTTAGATCTTAGAATAATTTCTGCTATTTTATGAATATAATATTCTGTATGGTTGTTATTATTCTCCTTAAGGATCTGCATCTAAAATTCCACTCTCTATTTCTTGAACTCCTCTTTGCTTCATCATCCCTTTCCACTTTGAATTATAACCTTTCATTTGTGTTATTTATATGAGCCTTAACTGTGTAGCTCAAAAAATATCCCTTTAAATGAGGTAAACCTACACCACCTTGTTCTATTGGAATGGTCAACGTGTCACACTTAATGCTTGCCCTTTTTCCCTCCCAGATATAATCCTTCAATTCTTATTGTCCAGAATTTCTCCACAGATTAATAAAAGTATGCCCGATCAATATGCAAGACCAAAGGGACTAAAAACATATTCACTGTTTTTATCTTACTATCCATATCCATAAACAAGATTTTGCAATTTCTCAGATTTGTATTATCTTTTTAGTCTCTTCCTGCATATCCTTAGCTGCTATAGCAGAAGTATTTTCAATCCATACTCCAAAACACTTCAACTCATCTTGTCCCCATAAATATGAGTATTGCTAAACCAATACATGTGTGGATACATAATTTTCAGCTATAGCCTTTCTTTTATTTTTATTAATTTTATATCCCCAAAACATTTAATACGGTTTTAAAATGTTCCACAACATTGAGAGATACTTTTCTGGATTTATCAAGTACAAAATAATACCATCTGCAAATAAAGCTAACTTTTCTTGATTACCATACCAATTATATCCTTACATTTCTGAATCCCTTATTTTCTTTGCTAATGGGTATAAATGTAAACAAATAAAGAGGAAAGAGGACACCCCTGCCTGTTCAAACAGAGCTTATATGCAAGGATCCCTCCCAATTTAATTATTGCTTCTGAGCCTTCATCTATCCTTCTAATTAACTTTATTATTTTATCAGGAATGCAGATGCTTCCAATGCTCTATTCATAAAATCCCAGCTTATTCTACCAAATGCTTTCTATGCATCCAGACCCACCAACAACATAGGTATTGTCTTGCATTCTGCTTCACTCTGGCTCATCATTGTTCTATTAATGTTGTCAAATAATTGCCTCCCCTCCACAAAACTATACTAATACATATGTGTCAGTTTTGGCAACACCTTTGCCATTCTTTTAGCTAGTGTAAAAACACACTTTATGATCATGGTTTAATATTGAAATGGGTCTATCTAAGGCTGAGAATGAAGGGTGTTTGTCATCTTGAGGTAACACAGCAACCCCAACTTTCTTCTAAGATGTTGGTGCTTTCCCTTCTTTTAAAATATTGTTAAAAGAATCTTTCAGATCCTCAGAAATGTTTTCCCTCATAATTTTCAGACTTCCACTGGAGTACCATCTGTTCCTGGAGACTTTCCTGACACTTGATTATAGATCACTGTTTTTATTTCATCGCCTCATATTTTAACTGTTAGTTATTGAGCCTTGTCTAAGTCTAACTTTGGCATAAAGTCTTCCATAAATATTTCCATATATACTATTTCTTGATTTCCACATTTCTCTGGTTTATACAAATTTTCATAACATTTCCAGAGTATCTCTAAAACCTCTACAAGATTTTTGGTAATTTTTTTGCTATAGATTCCCTAAGTATGGCAACAACCTTTTCAACGTTATGTTGCCTAAGCTGTTGCACTAAAAGTTTTTGCACTCTGTAGTTACCAAAAAATAGTTGCTTATCTGCAATCTTTCTAAACTCATGCATATTATCCAGATACTCCCCTATTTCCTCTTTTGCACTCTGCATTTGCTCCTCCTCTTTTTCTGTGAGAGTCTCCTTATTCTGTAATACTTTAAGCTCTTTCAGCCCCTCTAAGTAATTTCTATTAACCATATGTATTTCTCTTTTATTTCAACCCTATTTTTAAACTCCATTTTCATTTTATCCCAGTCAGTAGCTATAACTTCTGAATATATTTTTATCTTCCCTAATAACTCTCAAATAATTTCCACACTACCTATTCCTTAAATTCCTCTTGTGTTTGTTCTTGTGGTGATCTACAATAAAATCTTTTGTTTTTTCTCTCTCTGGCACTTTGCTCTCTTTTTGGTTTATTTGGTTTTGCTGGAGAGCTTCCGCATCTTTTCTTGGTTGGTTGAGTTTTGCGGTGCTATGGAGAGGGAATCCTCACCTAATGTTACGGGAAGTGACGATTTGGGCCAGTCTCGGAAGTTGATCGGACAGTTAATGGAACTAATAGACTTGCTGACACCCCTTTGTCAAACGCTAGTAGCAACGAATTCTCAAGCGTTTCAATCTGCAGGAAGTAGTACTGGGGAACTGTATACCCAGAAGCACAAGAGGAAAAGGGAGCTTACTGGTGCTGAATCAGATGCCGGTGACCCAGAGGAACCGAAAGGTGGAAGTTTTAATCCTGCAGCAATGCCAAGTATATTTTGTGGTGTCAGTCCTGACAAAGGAACAAACTTCAATGGCCCCAATATACAGAGTATGGGTCAAACTTATTCAGGTACTGTAAATTTTCCTAAACCCATTGAGATAAGTGAATGGTTGAAAATGAAGTACTGTTTTAAGATTGATAATGGAGGCCCCCCAGGGGTCTAAGAATACTGGTTCATATGGTAAAAAACTTGACAGTATTTCTAAATTGATGTATAAATACAAAACGTTAGCCATAGAAAATGCTTATTTGATGGAGTGTATTAATAGGAATATTGTTCCGAAGGGTTTAAGAATATGGAAATACCCCAACAATGTTCAAATGGGCTCAATTTTTCATAAAGAATTGTTGGAATTATTTAATAAATGTGGTTTAGATATTCTAAAGTTGATTATCAAAGAGAATAATAGGAATTTGGAAACTATGCAGAAAGAAATTGATGACTTGGATGCATTCATTAAGGAAGACCTTATTTTTGGGATTGGGGAAGAGAAAGAAAAGTATTTCAAGTTAAGGGAAGGAACTTGATGACAAATGTAAAGGTTTGATAGATAGGAAAATGGAAAAGTTAAAATGAGATATTCATGATTATGAAAACAATGTTAGTTACTGAAGCCCCTTTTGCATATAACACTAACAATAATAATTACAAAAAAGTATTCAGAAAGGGGCATGGACACTTACAGGAACAATTCATAGAAGGATGGACTGAATATGATTACAACAATGAATTTCCCCCTTTAGAAAAGGAACATAGGCCCCCTGTTCAACAGGAGTATAATAATGGAAATTTTTGAATGAGAGGGGGGAGAAGGGGAAGGGGGGGATATTGATAGAATATACCCTGGACCCAGTAGTAGATGAAGGTAGACAAGTTATAGAAGTGGTAGGATGTAAAAACATATGTAATGGGTTTACCATTTATAATCTTAGTAATATTTCTTTGGAAAAGGAACATTTTAGCTTGTTAGAAAAGGGCTTTAAATTTATTCCATATGTCCAAGGTGATTTAACTAAAACCCTTCTAGATATTAAATTATTCCTAAGAAAAATTAATATGGAAATGTTATACTACAAGGAGGGTAAAATCAACATTAAGGGTGATAATCAAGTTTTAACAAAGAAATCTACATTTAACCCCCCTATTCATCCTCAATTAAAAAATTTAGAAGGTGTAATAGAAAGAGAAGTTAGAAAAGCAAAAAAGAGAACAACATTTAAAATTAACCTTAATAAAGAAGAGAGGAAGGTTTTGGATGAAAAATTAACCGAAATGTAAGAATAATGAAACCAGATAAGGGTGGAGGGGTTGTCTTTATGGATCTTATTTTGTATGAAGGAAAAATGAACCAAATACTTAGAGACGAAAATAAATATTCTGTTGCCTCTAAAAAATGAAATAAATTTGGCTTATAAAAGAATAGACATGGAATTGGAGGAAATGGTAAATGAAGGAACTATGGAAGGTAAAATGCTTTTTTATTTGAAAGTAGAGAAGCCAAAAATACCTGTAATATTTGGTATTCCAAAAATCCATAAAGACATAAAGGACCCACCGTTAAGACCTATAGTATCTGCAGATGGTTCAAAAACTACACCTTTAGCAAAATATGTTGATATAAAAACTAAACATATGTGGGTGAATAAAGAAGTTATATTAAAAGTTTCCTGGGACCTGTTAAGGGAAATTACACCAGAACTAAATACTGAGGATTTATTATTTGTCACAATAGACATTGTGGACCTCTTCTCCTCCATACCTTATATAACAGGTATGAAAATGTTTGAGGATAAGGTGTTTCAGGACAATAATTTAACTCACAGAGAAAAGGTGGTTTGCACAAGCCTGATGGAAATGGTCTTAAAATATAATTTTTTGCTTTACAATGGGGAATTTTTCCAACAGGTCCAAGGAGTGGCCATGGGCGTGGCTTGTGCACCCACCTTTGCAAATCTTGTCCTAGCTAACTGGGAAGAGATATACATCCTCAATTCGGGTTTTACTTCTTGTTGGAGCCTGTATAGGAGATTTCTAGATGATATTATAATTTTTTGGACAGGGGGTATGGATAGATTAGAGGAATTTATTGATTATATTAATGGGACCACTGATTTTCTTAGGTTTACATATAAAATTTCTGAAAACAATATTCAGTATTTAGATCTAGAAATATACAAGTTAAATAATTTTCTAGAAACTAAAGTATTCAGGAAACCTATTTATTGTAATTCATACCTACATTTTAACAGTGTACATCCTGTCCATTGTAAAAGAAACATTGTGAAAGGACAATTTGTTAGAGGTTCACGGATGACTAGTAATATAGTTGATTTTAACAAGGAGTGTGACTTATTAGAAAAAATGTTTCTGGAAAGGGAATACCCCAAAGATTTTATCAAAGACATAAGATTGGAAGTGGAAAAAGGTAGATTGGATTGATACAAGCCCATTTTGGGAGAAAAGGAAGTCAATAAAAATTATGAGTTAGGTGTGAAAGGAATAGATTCTAACAGGGAATATCAGCAAGCTCTTATTCTGGAATACAATGCATTAAACAACAACACTAGGAGAATATTTCAGAAAGAATGGGAAAAGTTCATTTCCCTTACAGATTTAGAAGGCCTCCCTAAGAGTACACCTAAAATAGTTTTTAGGAATTCTGCTAGTATAAAGGGTATTCTAGAAAGTAGGAAGGACCAACATAAAATGGATGGAATGAGTAATAGAAGAAAAATAGGCACGTATAGATGTGGGAAGTGCAACCAGTGTGAATACATCATAAATAAAGAAAAAAAAATTATAGAAAGTAGAGGGAGGTGGATAAGTAGTAAAGGTTTTTTTAATTGTGAATCCAAGGGTTTAGTGTATCTTGCCACGTGTGAAAATTGTAACTGCTTTTATGTGGGCAAAATGGAGAGAACCCTTAAGAGAAGAATTTATGAGCATATTTATGATATAACAAAAGGGAAAGAGACAAATGCCCTATATAAACATTCTAAGATACGTGAGGGCTATAAATTTAATTTTTTTGTTTTAGAGCAAATCAAAAGTGATATCAGAGGAGGCCCTTGGGAGGACACAATAGACTATAAGGAACTATGGTGGCAAATAACATTGGAATCAAATAAACCCCCTGGTCTTAATGAATATTTATCCATTCTCCCACTTCTGAAATTGAGAGCAGCTAAGTTATAAGAATTCTCTAAATATGATGTAATATTTAAAAATGACAGAAGGTGGCACTGTAGTACTATGGATTACATTCTCTTTTAATGGAAGAATGCATCAAGTCTTATATGATTGTTAACCTATGTGGTTTTTTATTATTATTTATTGTTTTAGGATGTTTTTTCAAAAAGATTTTAGATGGATTAAAATCATAACAAGAATAGCAATTTTAATAATTTAAAACAAATCTGTTTTATTAAATATGATATGAGAAAGTTTTAAGAGGAAGTGTGGTAATTCTGAACATTTATTATTAATGAGCCCAATGAAGTTTGATTTGTTTATTTAAAATGAAATGTTTAATTCTATTGGTCAATGTTTTTAATGATTTATATAAAGGTGTTTGATTAATGTAGTCTCTGTATCTGATGAAGTCCAGTTCAATAGGACAAAAACGCGAGTGTGGTAAAAGCGTTCATGTGTTTGTTCTTGTGGCGATCTACAATAAAATCTTTTGGTTTTTTCTCTCTCCTGGCACTTTGCTCTCTTTTTGGTATATTTAAAAAAATAGTTGCTTAGCTGCAATCTTTCTAAACTCATGCATATTATCCAGATACTCCCTTATTTCCTCTTTTGCACTCTGCATTTACTCCTCCTCTTTTTCTGTGAGAATCTCCTTATTCTGTAAGACTTTAAGCTCTTTCAGCCCCTCTTAGTAATTTCTATTAACCATATGTCTTTCTCTTTTATTTCAACCCTATTTTTAAACTCCATTTTCATTTTATCCCAGTCAGTAGCTATAACTTCTGAATATATTTCTATCTTCCCTAATAACTTTCACACTACCTATTCCTTAAATTCCTCTTTTGAACCGGTAGGTGGAAAAGTGCTTTTGTCTTATTTTTACTTAATTACCCTGCATCGTTGTTAATTTTTATTGGTGCATGATCAGAAATAGTTGTTGGATGTGTGTCAAAACTTTTAATTAAATGCACATGTTCCTGTGAAATGTAATTTCTGTCTAGTGCAGTCCAGTTATTGTACCTAGGGGAAAATATGTACATTATGTCTGAGTTCCTACTACTGAATTCACATGTTCCATACCAAATATGTTCATAAATTTCTTCAGAAATTAAACTCTTTTGTTATATTGAGCTTTCTAGGCCCCACTGATACATCCACATTATTGTAAATCAAATTCAAGTCCCCACCTATAAATAATATTCCCTGTTGAAGTCTGATTATTGCTCTCAAAATTTTCTTAAGGTCCATAATAGCAGTTTTCAGTGAAATATAAACACATGCCATTGTAATCCTCCTCTCTACCATTTTTGTCTTTTTTCCTCATCTATCACTATAAGAGCCACTCTAGCAATTAGCATAATTACTCCTCTTTTCCTCTGTCTCTTATATTCTGCTGAACAGCCATTCTGAAATCCCTTCTTTGTCAAATTCACATGCTCATTTATTTCCAAATGTGGCTGTTGTAGCATTGATATTTGCACTCTGCATTTCTTGATATAATTCAATACTCTTTCCTTTCTTATCTTTACCTGTAAGGCTATTTACATTCCAGGATAATATGGACAGCATAGCCATCATGATAAAAAGCTGTTTTCTTCCCACTGATTATACATGACAGTTTTGTTTTTTGAATGAGTACTTACAGCATTTGCTTCACATGCATATACTAATGTTTGCAGGCTGATCTTTTGTACAGTTATTTTTTCTCATGTTCATTTGAACCTATGTCACATTTTTAAGACTTTTAGTTTTAATGAAAACACTTAAAAAATACAAAACACCCCGTCCCCTATTAACTTGGAACAAACACACTCAGCTATGTGCATCTTCAAAACATGAAGTTTAACCCTCCAGATTGGAACAATTGCAACAAATTGACAGCTGGACCTACAGACTTTAACCTAAAATGAAGGTTACCAATGCTAAGGCAGATGCTACAGCCTGTGGTCCCATTTACACTGCTTGCTGGCTGTTCTTTTCTTATCTCTCTTCCCCTCTCAGATATGAAAAACAGCTTGTATGTTTTTAAAAAAACATTAACTTTTAGCCTTTTTTAAACACCTTGATTGAATTATCACTCATGACAGAGGCAAATATACATTTATATAAAAGTAATCAAACTGTATTAACAAGTTCATGTCCACAAACATTATACCTCACATATATTGCCATATATCATATAACCTAAACACCACCCTATAAATTATTCAATTCTGCCCCTTGTTTTTTAAACCATTTGTCAAACCATCACCTATGACATAGGCAATCATACACCTACACAAATGAAAACAAACCACACCAACATAATCCCAGCTGCAAGCATTCCACACCACAAACTACACTGACAAACTCCTGGTTGCAAACATCACACATCACCCATAATCTATCCAATCATTTTCAGTCAAACAGCAGAGACCTCATCCAAGTCCTGCCTTCCTTCAAACCTCACTCCTCCCTGCATGTATAATTCCCACAATTCCCATTTCTCCCCCAAGTAGTTTGCTCCCACTCCCTCCAAAGATCTCAACTTCAGTTGCTCCATCTCTGCCACTACATTCACTACCTCCAGTATACTGGGTTTAGATTTTGATTTCCATTTTCTAGCAATTCCTTTTCTGGCAGCCAACATAATTAGACACAGTAAGGCCCCAGTGTGTCTAGGCAACTCTGATTATGCATCACAGCTCAGAAAAATCATCTCTGTCATCACACCAATCTGCCTACCCAGCATCTCTGACAGTGCATCCCACAGGGAATCCCCAAAGTCTGCCAACTCACAGCACTCCCAGAAAATATTCTCCCAACTATCTCTTTCCTCCCCATCATTCCTCCAACATTTTGTGTCTACCTGAGGAAAAATTCTCTGCAGTCTACTTGGAGTACAAAAATATCCATGCGAACACTTCCAAGCAAAAATCCTAAATCTTCTAGATTTTGTTGCATATTTGGGACACATACATATATACTCTCATTATTTCTTTGTGAATTGCTTATCCAATCTCTCTTACCAATCCTTTCTAACCTCTTGTGATTGATTCCTACAGTTATCATGCAACACTTTATATGGCCTACCATTTATTCCTTTTTCAATGGCAGCCTCTGTTCTAGATTCTACTAAAAACTCTACCAGTGATGCTCTTTCATTTAGGACCCCTTATTTCTTTCTCTTTGCCTATACTGTATCAATCCTTGATAGGGAAGGCAATCTCTATCCTGCAGTCCAAATAAATTATTGGTGTATTCTCATTCTATCATCGTTCCCTCTCTAGACATCTGCTCCCAATACCCTGTCTCCCCTGCTAGTTTTCTCCAACAAACTCCAGCCCCCTGTTATCTATTCCCTATATCCCTAATTACAGTCATCCCTATCAGCAGAATCTCCTTTCTCCATTCTTGCACTGGCTTACTTCTTAGGATACTTTCTGTTACTTCACAGATAAAACATTCCATATGATTAATTCTCCTTAAAGGCCTGCAATCAAAATCCTAGTCTCTCCTTGTTTCTTGAGCTTCTCCCTGTTTCATCATCATCCCTATCCACTTTGAATTATAGTTTTCTGCTTGTGTTATGTATAGGAGACCCAACTGTGTAGCTCTGAAATACCCCTTCAAATCGGGTAATATCAATCTGCCCTGCTCCACTGGAAGAATCAGCTTATCCCACTTGACTCCTGCCGTCTTCCCCTCCAAGACAAAGTCTTTCAGCTCTTTATTAATTGCTATCTACAATTTCTCCTCTGGTTGATAAAAACATGCCTGACCTATGTATAAGACTAATGGGACTAAAAACATTTTTAACTGCTTGTATCTTACTATCCATATCTATATAACACAATTTTCTCAGTTTTTGTATTATCTTTTTTTCAATCTCTTCCCACATACCTTTAGCTACCAAACCAGAATCATCTTTAATCCATACTCCTAAATACTTCATTTCATCATGTCCATATAAATATGGATATTGCTGAACCAATTCACATGTGGGTACATAATTTACTGCTGTTGCTTTTGTTTTAGCTTGATTAAATTTGTATCCCAAAGAGACCCAAAAATGCATTAAAATGTCCCACAACACTGCATTGTCTCTTTCTGGTTTTGTCAGGCATAAAACAATATCATCTGCAAATAGAGACAACTCTTCTTGACTACCATACCAACCATATCCTTGAATTTCTGAGTCCCTTATTTTCTTTACCAATGGTTCTAAATACAATGTAAATAACAAATGGAAAGAGGACACCCCTGCCTGGTTCCTCTGTTCAAGCAGAAACCATCAGAGAGGACCCCTCCCAATACAGTTTTCACCTCTGATCCTTCAAATATCCTCCTAATCAACCTTATAATTTATTCAGGAAATGCAAATGCTTCCATTGCTCTGCTCACAAAGTCCCAGGTTACTCTGTCAAATGCTTTTTTTGTATCAAGACCGACCAACAATGGTATCTTCTTACATTCTGTTTCTCTCTAGATCATCAATGTTCTGTTAATGCTGTCAAATGTTTGCCTCCCCTCCACAAAACCACACTGATCCTTATCTATCAATTTTGGCATAGACATGAACACTTTATAATCATGGCTTAGTATTGAAATGGGCCTGTATGGGGGACTTCCAAGATGGCTGCACAATGATTAACAGCTTATTTCTAGCTCTCCCAGTGTGAAAACTGAAACTCAGCAGAGGATGCCAGTAGACTTTTGTTTATGGGTAAATTTCAGTAACTGGTTAGTAAGTGCACTGATTGAATGCCAGAAATAAAGAAATACAGGAGACCTGGGAAAAAGCAGCTAAAAAAATGAGAAACACACTGAATGGGGAAAGTTCTGCAGCTGTTCAGCAAAAGGCAATGCAATCTTCAGACACAACTTCCAATAGCCTACAGGAAGATATAAGCCAACTGCATACAGACCTGGTTAAAATAAACAAAAAAGTGATGGAGTATATAAACACAAACAACACAAGGCTGGAAAAAATGGAAGAAGCTTTAAACAGATATTCCGGTGAGATGATAAGGCTGCAAAAATCCGAGGTCAAAGTGAAGAAAATGCGGGCTGAATATGAGACTGCTCAGGAAGAGATGTTTCAAAAAATAATAGCATTAGAGGACAGAGCACATAGGGAAAACCTGAGATTTTCAGCTATATCAGAGAAGCTGGAATCAACAGACTGCATTAATTTTATGAAAGCACAAATAAGCAGCTGGACTGGTATTCCACAGCAGGAGTTGTTAGTTGAAAGGGCACATCATGTGTATGCTCCAAACCCAGCAATAAAAAAGTAACCTAGACCTTTAATAGTAAAGATGCAATCCTACCAGCAGAAGAAGTTGACTGACAAAACAGTGGAAGGACAAAATACTAAAAGTGTGAGTCAGCAGAGTGTTTGTGGATAATGATTACTCATTGTACACAAGGCAAAAGAGAAGTAAGTTCATTCCGCTATTCAGAGAATGTCGAGACACAGGTGTGAGATTCAAACTGTTGTATCCAACTGTCTTTAAGGTATTCTTCCTTGGGGGACAAAATTATTATTCAATGAAGTGCATGCTAAGGAAGAAATATAAATGTTTGTCTGACAAAAAGTGAGCTGTGAAACAGAAGAAGATTATGCTTATTGTTACTCTGGTAATAAAAACCACAGAGAGTCTGTACGTGTGAAACATTTTCCAGTATTTCAAAGGAAAATGTTAGAGAGAAGGAAGGGAGCAGGAGAATTGACTAGAAGATTTGAGAGTATGTTGGAAATGAAGAAGAGACAGGATTTGAGTGATGGAGAAGAACAGTAATAAAACCAGTAACTTAATGTGGGATTACTTGTGAAATATGACAGAACAAGAAATTTTGGAAATATTGGACTTTTTCAAAATTTGTTGGATTTGTGGGGGACTCTAAGGTATATGCCCTACTTCATGTTATTAATGTTTGGAAAATGTTTTGGGGAGGGGAGGAGAAGGGAAAAAGCTAACTGTAAATAAAGAAAACACTTTCTTTTCTTAATAGTACTGCACTTGTGGTGCATGTTTTTCTCTGCATGCTATTTTTACATGTAAAGGGGATTGTAAACAGGTGTTGTTTTGCTTTTCTTCCAGCTTCTCTCTTCTTGTACAGTTTTGAGAAATATAGGCAATGCAATTAAAAAATAGGCATGACAAAGTTAAAATAAATGTGCTTTTTATTCTTGCATGGGTAAATGATTGGCTTAAAGACCTTAGATTTGTTAGTTTTGAGAGACAGCAAGTAAATGAAAAAGAGTACTGAATATTATGAGGCTTTTTTCTAGCAAATGCATGTATACTAAGTAGCAGTTCTGCAGCTGGTCTTCATGTCTCCATGGAGACAATCTGATAAAGAGAAACTGGAGACAGTCTGGTGGAAGACGATTGTCTGATGGAAAAGAAAAAAGAACAGATATTAGATAAGTCATAATGTTCTCTGAAAACAATCAGGGGTTTTCCCACCTGTGAGAGCTTTAAAGATAATACAAAACCAATTAGACGAAGTAAAGTTTCCTCAGTTTTTATGAAATGCAATGGGGATACTAATATAAACATGTGCCTTTTTTCTTTTTCTTCCTTCTCTCCTTTTCTTTGTTCAGTTTTTAGAAATGTAGGCACTGCAATGAAAAAAGAAAAACAGATGGGGAGAGAAGAAGGGTCTGGTTATGAGTATGACAAAAGAAAAAAAAATCAGTGTGCTTTTTTCCCATGCTTGCATAGGAAAATAACTGGGTTAAGACCCTAGGCATTATCCAGTAACAAGTTTATTACAAAGCATGTAAATGAAAATGAATATTGAATATTATATGTTTTCTTTTGGCAAACAAGGTACCCTTAGCAGTTTTGTGTCTGGTTTGCATGTCACTAGAAGACAATTTGATAAAGAGAAATGGCTTGGAGAAAATGTTTTCTGAAAACATTCAAGTGTTTTCTCAGCTGAGAGAGCTATAAAGATAGACAAAATTAAATAGCACTTACTAATAGCACAGGCTATACCATGCAGTTAGCATGACTAACCTTTCTTTTTGGTTAATTCTAGCCTGTCTGTGTGTTTATCAACTTAGAATTTTGTTCTCATTAGGAAGCAAAAATGTCAATATTTGAAGATGTACATAGTTTTGTGTTATTAACTTAATAGGTTTTGGGGGTTGGGGTTGTTTTTCTGCTTGAGGGGTTTCAAAAAACAAAAAGTTATCTTAGATGTGGCATAAGCATAAAATGGATGTGACAAGAAACAACTATGCAAAAGACCAATCTGACGAACAGTATATATGTGTAACATAAAAGTTGGAACTAGACATTTAACAAAAAAGCAGTTATACATAAAAGGAGGCAATAATAACTATATAAGAAAATTATGCTTGCTGTAATGTATTTCAATCTGAATAGTCTTACAGATAAATATAAAAAAGGGTAGTGAACCATATTAAAAAATGTAGAGTGCAAATAGCTATGCTACAGGAGACACACCTGGAAAGAATTGAACATGTGAATTTGATAAAGAAAGGTTTTCATGATGGTTATTCAATGGAATATCTGGGGCAAAGAAAAAGAGGAGTACTTATAATAATTATAAGAGGAGCTCCAATAGTGATAGAAGAGAAAAAATAAGATAATGGAAGATGCACAGTACTAAGGGGCTACGGGCTAGGGAGAAGGATTACACTGGCATGCATTTACATTCCACCTAAAACTGTTATAATGGAGTTTAAGAAAATTATGCAAGAAATAATCAGCTTTCAGCAAGGAATACTACTTATAGCTGGAGACTGGAATTTGTTTTGTGACAGTGAAGATGTGTCTGGGGGGGCCTAGAATGGAATATATAACAAAGGAGGGAAGACAGTTATGAAAATGTTTGGCATGGAAGATGTGAATTCAGTACTAGGAGTTCAGAGTGAATTTACATATTATTCACCTAGATACAAAAACTGGGCTAGGCTAGATAGCTAGATAGATTTTATTTCTCACAGGAACATATGCCTTTAATTGAAGGTCTTGAAATGCACCCAATAACTATTTCAGATCATGCTCATATAATAACTAAAATAAAAACACAAGGTAATGAAATAAAAATGAGACACTGGGACTTTCCCACCTATCTGTTGAAAAGAGAGGAATTTAAGGAATGGGTTTTGGAATTAATTCAGGAGCTACTAGAGAAGATAGAATTTTCTTCTGAAAATATAGCTAGGGAGTCGAATAAAATTAAAGTGGAATTTAAAAGTAGGGTGGCAATAAAGGAAATGGAGATATGGTTAAGCAGCAACAAGAATTATTTAGAGGGACTGACAAATGTTAAAGTATTGCAAAATAGGGAGAATCCCTCAGAACAAGAAAAGGAGCAACTGCAAAATGCTAAAAAGAAAATAAGGGATCATTACCTCGATAATATGCAAGAGTTTTGGAAGACTGCTGTTAAGTAGCTGTTTTTTGATAATAATTCTAGAGCACAAAAACTTTTAGCACAATGACTCACGTATCAGAAAGTGGAAAGGACTGTCACCAAACTTAGGAAGCCTATAACAAGGAAGATAACAAGAGATCCTGTAGAAATATTAAAAATATTTCAGAAATTTTATGAAAGTTTGTATAAAGCAGAGAGATGGAAATCAAGAAAACGTACAAATGGAAATGTTTATGGAAGCATTAAATATGCCAAGTTTAGAGGTAGATGGGGCTCAATTACTAACAGGATAGGAAGAGATGAGATAAAAATGCGTATGTCTAACCAATGTACAAGAAAGTCCCCAGGAATAGATGATATTCCTGTAGAAGCTTGGAAGTTAGGAGAGGAAAAAACTAATAAAGCTCTGGAAGGTTTTGTTTAACAATATTTTAAGAGGAGGAGAAGTAACAGTAATACCTAAAGAGGGTAAAGAGCCATCAGATCTGGCTTCATATAGGCCCATTTCAATACTAAATCATGATTATAAAGTGCTTATTTCTATAATGGCTAAAAGAATAGCAAAAATGATACCAAAATTGATAAATATGAATCAGTGTAGTTTTGTGGAGGGGAGCCAAACATTTGACAATATTAACAGAACGGTGATGATCCAGAGGGAAGCAGAATGTAAGAATATGCCACTTTTATTTCTGTGGCTTGAGGCAGACAAAGCATTTCACAGAGTAGACTGGGACTTCATGAGCGGGTCAATGAAAGCATTTGCTTTTCCTGATACAATTATAAGGTTGATTAGGAGTATATATGGGGGATCAGAGACAAAAATTCAAGTGGGTGGGGTTCTCTCTGATAACTTCTGCTTGAGTATAGGAAACAGACAGGGCTGTCCGCTTTCCCCTTTGTTGTTTGCATTATATTTCCCCTTTGTTGTTTGCATTATATTTAGAACCATGGGCAAAAAAAATAAAGGACTCAGAAATTCAAGGAAATAATTGGTATGGTAATCAGGAAAAGCTGGCTTTATTTGCAGATGATATTTTATACATGACAAAAAAGAAAGAGACATTACAGTGTTATGGAACATTTTAAGACTGTTTTAAATCTTCTTGGGGTACAGAATTATTGAAGCTAAAACAAAGGCAATAGTGGTCAATTATGTACCCACACAATAATTGGTCCAACAATATCCCTATTTATGGGGGCATGATAAAATGAAGTATTTAGGAGTATGGATTAGAAATGACTCTGTTGTGGCAGCTAAGGATATATGGAAAGAGACTAAACAGAAGATAATACAAAACTTGAGAAACTGGAAGCTTTGTTATATGGATATGGATACTAAAATACAAGCAATTAAAATGTTTTAGTCCCTTTAATCTTCTACAAAGGTCAGGCATATTTTTATCAACCAGAGGAGAAGCTGTGGATAGCAATTAAAAAAGAGTTAAAGAATTTTATCTGGGAAGGGAAGCCAGCAAGGGTCAAGTGGGATAAGACGATTCTTCCAATAGAACAAGGTGGACCAGGATTACCCAATTTGATGGGTATTTTAGAGCAACATAGTTAAGGCTCTTATACATAGCACAAGCAGAAGACTATAATTCAAAGTAGAAAGAAATGAGGATGATACAGAGAGGAAGCTCAAAAAATAAGGATAGATTGGGATTTTGGATGCAGACTCTTAAGGCAAGCAACACAAATCATACAGTGTATTATATTCATAAAATAGAATGGAGTATTCTAAGAACTAAACCAGCATGAGAATGGAGAAAAAAGATTCTGCCAATAGGGATGACTGCGGTTAGGCATACAGATAATAGGCAAGAGGGGGCCAGAATGTATTGGAGAAAACTGGCAAAGGAACCAAAGTATTTGGAGAAAATAACTAAAAAGGAGAAAGGCAATAGAATGGGAAGAGGCCAATAATTTATTTGGACTGCAGGTTAGAGATTGCCTTCCCTAGCAAGGATTGATATTGGACTATAGGCAAAGAGAAAGAAATGGGGGGTCCTAAATAAAAGACCAGCACTGTTAGTTTTTTTAATAGAATCTAGAACAGAAGCTGTCTTAAAAGAGGAATAATTAGTAAAGCATATAAAATATTGCATGTTAATTATAAAAATCGATCAGAGGAGCTTAGAAAGGACTGGGAAGAAAGACTGGATAAGCAATTCACAAACAGACAATGGGAGGATATATGTATATCTCACAAATATGCAACAAAGGCTAGAAGATTTAGGATCTTTGCCTGGAAGTGTTTACATAGATATTTTATACCCCAAGTAGACTCCAAAGAATTTTTCCTCAGGTGGATAGCAAATGTTGGAGATGTGATGGGCAAGAAAGAGGTGAATGGGAAGATATTTTTAGGGGTGTAATGAGCTGGCAGACTTTAGGGATTCCCTCCAGACCACTCTGTTGGAGATGCTGTGTGAGCAGATTGGATTGACTTGGGAGGTGATTGTTTTGAGCTATGATACAGACTCGGAATTGCTTAGATATAGTAAAGCCTTGCTGAGTCTAATTATGGTGGCTGCCAAAAAGAAATTACTAGAAAATAGAAATCAAAGTCTAGACCAACTTTACTAGAAATAGTAAATATAGTAACAGAGATAAAACAACTGGAACTGGGATCTTTTGAAAAGGGAAGGAGCAAACTACATAGGAAAATATGGGAATTGTGGGAACAATATATGCAGAGAAGGAATGAAGTTTAAGAGGCAGGATTTGAATGAGCCATATAATGCTTAACTGACAATGACTGGATATATTATTAGTGATGTATAATGTTTGCAACTACAGTTGTTTCAATGATGTCTATGATGTATAATGTTTGCAACTAAAGTGGTGTAATTTTGTTTGTTTTTCATTTATATAAATGTAAGATTACCTATGTCATATGTGATAATTTAATAAAAATGTTTATTTAAAATAAATGGGCCTGTATGAAGCTGGATCAGATGGATCTTTACCTTCTTTAGATATTACAGTCACCACTGGTTTCTTCCAGAACATTGGTACTACTACTCCTCTTAAAATACTGTTAAACAAAACCTTCCATATCTTTATCAGTTTTTCCTCTCCTAGCTTCCAAACTTCTACAGGAATACCATCTATTCCTGGGGACTTTCCTGTAGATTGGCCACACATTACAATCCTTATCTCATCTCCTCCTATCCTAATTGTTAGTAATTGAGCCACATCTACCTCTAACCTTGGCATATTTAATACTTCCATAAAAATTTCCTTTTGTATCTTTTCTTGATTTCCATATTTCTCTGCTTTATACAGACTGTCATAGAATTATTTTTGAAATATTTCTAATACCTCTTCAGTATCTCTTGTTATCGTTCTTGTTGTAGGCTCCCCAAGTTTGGCAACAGCCCTTTTCACGTTCTGTTGTCTTGAGTTGTATTTTCTTTTCCCCATCCAGTTATCCAGGTTGCACTTAAAAAGGTTTAATGAGGTAATCTGCTTTACATGGAGAGGGAGTCTATTCCACAAAAGGGGGGGTCGTCTCTGGACACAAATCTGTTGAGCTTTTAGCAGCATTGTTACATCCTTTTTATCTGCAACATGAGTTCTCACAACTTTTTATAACAATAGAGTATATTCATCAGAAGGCAAATGGCACTTCTGCCTCAAGCACTATCTTTGAGGTAGTGCAAAGGTTGCAGACAAATTCATCTGAAGCACCAAACTTCATATTGGGTGATGTTAATCATGTCTTTCTAAAAAGACACATAAACTTCTACCAATAAATTTCCCATCGGACTAGGTGGGATAAGACATTAAATCTTTGTTAGAGATCAATAAAGGATGCCTATAAATCACTCCTATTATCTCCACTGGGCTAGGCTGATCATTACTGTGTGCAACTATTAGCTATATATAAAAAAATGGTTTTAAAGAGAGGAAAAAGTACAGATAAAGAACATAAGGATCTGCAGTGAAGATTTGGTACTTTGCAGGAATGTTATGACTGCACTGATGGGACATGCTCGGGTGACGTTTTGGACAAATTTGTTGATGCAATATGTTCATATGTTACTTTTTGCAGATATATGATTGTACCATGGAAATGAGTGAAAGTGTATCCAAATAATAAGCCATGGGTAGATAAATATGTTAAATCCAGCATACAGAAAAAGAAAAGAGCTTTTAAGGAGGGAAAAATGTCTGATTTGCATATTTATTTATTTATTGCACTTGTTAACTGGGAGAGTCTATTGGGCCTAGGTGAGTCCATTTTCAGTAAAGACCCAGGGAGAAAAGCTCCACATAACATTAATAGTACATACAAGAAAATGCACAATATACAGTGTATATACAGACTCAATGCATGGAAAGAAATATTAAACACAATGGTACAAGTTACTTACAAACATTACACATCAACATTGTATACAATTTGATCATGGAGGATGGAGTTAGGTAGGGTAGCAGTTTTGATTGTTATTTTTTTGGAGTTTTGTAGGCATAAGCAGTTGAATTCAGCAAGTCAGAGAGAGCTCCTAAGTAGTGATATTGTAGAGGGATATAGTAGTGGATCAGGTGTTAGAAGGTACTATTCTGGCACAAGTACATTGCCAGAGAGAAGAGAGGTGTGATCTATGAGACTTCTTAAAGAGAGCAGGATTACTGACTGTTCAATATAAATCTTAAAAGCAAAACAGAAATATAAATCTGAATTAGAGAATAAAATGGCTACAAATAACTTTGGATCAGTATGGTCTAGTATGAAAACTATAGTAGGCCTTCAGAACTCAAAAAATAGTAGTCAGCTTACCCTGGAAGGTTGGAATACAGATATTAATTTTGCTAATGCTCTTAATTTCTTTTTTAATCATTTTGACACTTTTGATTTTAGCAATGATATATATAAATTGAAACAAAACTTGTAGGTAATCAATATTTTAAAATAGATCAAAAAGAGGTGGAAAAGGCCTTCCTTTGGATAAAAGTAAGGAAGAGTGGTGGACCTGACCAATCTTTGTGCTCATTTACTTAAATTTTGTGCAAGAGAATTAAGTCCTGTATTTCATTATATTTTTAATAAGTTGTTACAAACACAGCATATACCGAAGTTATGGAAGGATGCTGTGATAGTTCCAATTCCAAAATCCAGATGTCCTAAAAATCTTAATGATTTTAGACCAGTTGCTCTTATATCAGTTATAATGAAAACCTTTCAAAAACGAATAAAGTCAGAAATCCTATAGGCCACATAGAGGTGTAGAGGATGCAATAATTACACTGCTTAATTTACTTGTTAATCATCTGGAAGATAATGGGTCTCATGCTAGACTTTTGTTTATTTTTCTTCTGCTTTTACCACAGGTCAACCATGTTTTAATTAGTATGTTGCAAAAACAGTTTGATCTGAGTACTGATCTTATGGGCTGGAATTTTAGATTTTTTGATTAAGAGAATAAAGAGTGAAGGTAAATAGAACCTTGTCTAATCAAGTTTATTCCTCAACTGGTGCCACACAAGGATGTGTGCTTTTGGCCCTTCAGTTTATTCCTTACACAAATATGTGCAGGAGTAAGTATGAAAATGGGACTATTTTGAACTATACAGACGATGCTGTGGCAGTCAGCTTAAGGATAATGAGTCCAGTCATGGCCTGGTTATTAGTGATTTTGTTAAATGGTGTGATGAGTTTTATCTTCAGATAAATATATCTAAAAGCAAAGATATGATAATTGACTTTAGAAAACATGCTTATACACATGAGATAACATTTATTAAGGGTGAGATGGTTGAATGTGTGCAATCCTGTAAATATCTTGGGACAACCATAGAGTCAAAGTTAAACTCTGAGGAAAACTGGGAAACTGTGTTTAGGAAGGGGCACCAACAATTCTTTTGTCTGAGAAAATTGTCCCATTTTCATATTGATAAAACTATGATGATTCTATTTTACTGTGCTTTCACTGAATCGATTTTATCCTTCTCTTTGGTAGCATGGTACGGAAATCTGTCTATGAAAAATAGAAACTAGTTGAATCAAATTGTGAAGTGGATTAGTAAGCTGATTGGTCAGCCACAATTGAACCTTTTATATCTATACACCAGACAGTTAGAAAGGATAGCTTGTTCAATTTTAAAGGATGACTCACACCCATTGCATGTTGAATTTCAGCTTCTTTCATCTGGACAAAGGTATCTGCTTCCAAAGTGTAGAATGAAGAGGTAAAAAATAGCTTTATTCTGGCAGCTATTACTCAGATTAATAGATTATTATAAAAATCTGTAGATATATTAAATTGAAAGTGGTAAATGTTTTAGTAGGATTGTTTGAGTGTGAATTGTTTTTGATGTTTTTGTTTAAATGTATGTCTGTTTAAATTTATGTATTGAGACTAATGCCAACTTTGTGACTGCAAATCAAATTTACCTACGGGTACAAGTAAAGGAAACTGAACTGAAATGAACTCCTTTGTTATAATTTCCTTTCTGGGCCCTCTAGACAAATCTTCACTGATGCAAATCAAATTCCAGTACCCATCCATAAGTGATATTTCTTGCTGAAAACTGATTATTTCTCCCAGAATTTTCTTAAGTTCCATTACAGCAGTTTTAGGTGGAATATAAATACATTTCAGTGTAATCCTTATTCCTTGCCAGCAGCCCTTTAGCACTACAACTCTGCCATTATTATTTTTTAATCCTCTTCTATCACTATTGGAGCTGCTCTTGCAATTAATGTAAGGAATCCTGTTTTTCTTTGTCCCAGATATTCCACTGAGTAACCATCCTGAAAACCTTTCTTTATCAAACTCACAGTTCAGTTCTTTCCATGTGTGTCTCCTGTAACATAACTATTTGAACTGTACATTTTTAGTATAGTTCAGTATTCTTTCCTTTTTGTATTTATCTATGAGACCATTGACATTTAAAGACATTACAGAAAGCATAATTGTATTAAAAGTTATTATTCTCACCTTTTATGTACAACACATTTTTTGTTAAATGTCTAGCTCCAGATTTTGTGTTACATGCATACACTGTTTGACAGGTTGAACTTTTATGTAGTTGTTTCTTGTCTTATTCATTTGAACCCATCTCACATCTTACAAAACTTTTTGTTTTATTGAAAGCCCTCAAAGAAAAAAAAAACACAAACAAACCCCAATACCCCCAAAACCTTTTAATACTAACACACAAAACTATGTACACCTTCAAATACTGAAGTTCTACCCTCTTAATAGGAACAAATATCCCAAATTGACACGCACACTCATAGACTTGAGTTAACCCAAAAGAAAGGCTATCCATGCTAAGATGCATGGTGCAGCCTGTGCTTCTACCAAATGCCAACTGTTTTTGTCTTATCTTTATAGCTCTCCCAGCTGGAAAATCCCAGAATGCCCTTAGAGAACATCATCTGCTAGCCAGTTTCTCTCCTCTTTTTTATTCCTTTTCTAGCCACTCACTCTCCACCAGACTGTAACCAATTTCTCTTTATCAGACTGTTTCCATGGAGACAGGAGAACCAGCTAGCCAATTTTTCACTATCAGATTGTCTCCATGGAGACAGGAGAACCAGAGAGCCAATTTCTCTGCATCAGACTGTCTCCATGGAGACACGAGGGCCAGATACAGAATTGCTACCAAGGATATACTCATTTGCTAGAAAAAAAACTCATAATGTTCAATATTCCTTTTCATCTACTTGCTTTCTCTTAAAACCTGTTATTAAATCAAAGATCCCCAATCTAGTCATTCCCAATGCAAGAATGAGAAAAAACACATTATTTTTTTCTTTTGTCATGCTCTTTTAACCAGGCCTTTTTAAACATCACATTGCCTACATTTCCTAAAACTGAACAAAATGAAAGAGAGAAGGGAGAAAAAAAAAAGCATCACCTATTTACAATTCCCATTACACTTAAAAATAACTGGGAAAACTTTACTTTATAGCATGCAAAGAAGACCATCCACCACAAAAATAGTACCATTAAGAAAAAAACATGTTTACTTTACTTACGGCCAACTTTCTCCCATTTCTTCCCCTCCCAAAGCATTTTTCTGAATATTAATAACATGTAGTATGGCATATAATTTAGAGTCCCTCACAAATCAAACAAATTCTGGAAAAGTCCAATATTTCACAAATACACGTATTGCATTGTAATCCCACATTAAGTTACTGGTTTTATTAATGTTCATCTCCATCTCCCAAATTCTCTCTCTGCGTCAACCTCAATGTACTCTCAATTCTTTTAGTCAACTCTTGTGCTCCCTTCCCTCTCTCCAACATTTTTCATTGAAACAGTGGACAAGATTTCACAAGTGCAGTCTCTCTGTGGTCTTTATTACTAGAAGAACAAGAAGCAGAATCTCCTTCTGTTTCACAGCTCACCCTTTGTTGGACACACTTTTGCATTCCTCCCTAGCATGTACTCCATAAAAAAATGACTTTGTCTGTACAGGGAAGAATATCTTGAAGGCAGCTGGGTACAGTAGTTTGAATCTCACACCTGCATCTCAACATTCCCTTAATAGTGGCATTAATTTACTCCTCTTCTGCCTGGTGTACAATGAGTAACTATCTTCCATAAACCCTCTGCTGTCTCTCACTTTTATCACCCTGTTCTTCTACCACAGGTTTGCCAGAACTAACTCCTTCTCCTGGTAGGACCACATTCCCACCACTAACGGTCTAGGTTGCTTTCTCATAGCCAGGTTTGGAGTATACACATGATGTGCCCTTTCAACTAACAACTCCTGCTGTGGAACACCAGTCCAGTTGCCTATTTGTGGCTTCATAGGTTCATAGGTTGGTACTAGGCTATCAGCCCTAGGGCCTATACAATACTAGCCATAACAATTCCCTGGCTATTTATTCCCACACTATTTACTTCCCTGGACCCCTGTCTAGCAGGGCGACTGACGTGATCCCCGGGGTGAACTTCCTTTCTCCCATCCAATCGTCAAGGTTCCTTTTGAAGAGGGCCAAAGAGGCACTCTGCTTGACATGTATGGGCAATCTATTCCAGAGTCTGGGGAGTCTCTGGGTCAGGAACCTATCCCTACAGCATGTTTTGTTTATTGTGATGACAAGGTTTAGATCCCTGGAGACTGTGGCTCTGAGGGATTGGGATTTCTTAAGTGTAGCATGTCCAACAGCTCTGGGTTTTACATGGCCTTGTATGTTAAGCAGAGATTGCCTCTGAGTAGACGATATACGACAGAGTATAGCTGGAGTTTTTTAAGGCGGTCAGCGTAGGGCATCTGCTTTAGGCCTGTGATTCTTTTAGTGAGGTATTTCTGCGGCCTTTCCAGTTGTTGCAGATGTCTTGAGAGGTACATACCAAATGGAGTGTTGTATTCTATAATGGGTCTAATGAGGGATGAGTACAGTGGAACAATGACCTCCTTTTTTCTGGATGAAAAGCCCTTAGTGATGAGGTGTGCCACATAGAAGGATTTCCTGACTATTGTGGCGATGTGATTATCGAAGGTGAGACCACTGTCCACCTGTGTCCCTAAGTCTCTTATCACACTTTCTGTGTTTAGTGTACTGTCACCTATATGGTAATTCATGAGTACATCTTTTTTCCCCAAAGGGGATAACTATACATTTCTTGGCATTGAGCTTGAGCCCATGGCTCTGGCCACCAAGCATCTGTTTCTGTAAGGCCCTTTTGTAGAGTATCCACATCATTTGGGGATTCAATAATGGCTCCCAGTTTGCAGTCATCTGCAAACTTTGTTAGCCAGAGTCCTTTAGTGTTGGCCTGTACTTCAGAGAAAAAGATGTCAAACTTGTCTGGAGCTGGATTTGGAGTCGGCTACTTTTACAGTGTGGGTTCCATCAGTAAGACAGTTAGCAACCCATTGGGTGATGTAGGGATTAATGCCCAGCTTAGTAAGTTGATCTATGATTCCAGAGTGGGGGATGATGTCAAACGCCTTGGCAAGGTCTAGATAGGCGGTGTGAACCACCTTATCCTTGTCCATGGCTCTGGAGACTGATTTGAAGAAGTCAATCAGGTTCAGGAGACAAGATCGGCTCTTCACGAACCCAAACTGGGTGGGGTCCAGTGTTTCAAGATTGCCAATGTCTTTGTTTATAAGTTCCATGATAATATGCTCCATGGCCTTGCACATAAGGCTCGTCAGACTGATGGGACGGTAGTTTCCGGGATCCAAGATGGATCCCTCTTGTGGAGTGGGATAACTGTAGCTCTGCGCCACTCAGTGGGCATGAAACCTGAGGTGAGGCTATGATTAAACATGACACTTAGGTGAGGTGCCAGTTCATATTATAGATCATGTAGTACACAGCCCGGGATGTCATCTGGTCCCATGGATGCTGTATTCTTAGGTATGGAGAGTGCATTTTTACCTGTGTGATCATTATTACCAGAATTTGGCAATCTTCTAGTATTGACATTGGCCATTTAGGGGGTGAAAGGGGGGTGAAGTTGGCGCTGAATCAATCTGCCAGAATATTGGCAATATCCTTGGGATCAGTATATTTAATGCCATTCTGTTTTAGCTCAGAGCAGATCAGAGCACTGACATTTAGATTCTTGACATAGTTGTAGAATGCCTTGTTGTCTTTGGAATCTTTGGCAATTTTATTTTTGTAACTAGCTTTGGAGGATTTTATGAGGGATCTCAGTTTCTTATTGAGGCTGGTAAGGGAGTTTTTTGCATCCTGGGATTTTCCTCTTTTCTGCAACAGTTTCTTCCTTTTGTTGTAAAGTTTGTTTATGGCAGGGGACCACCAGATTGGCTTCCTTTTTTTGGATGAGAACATCTTGGTTCTATTTGGGATGGCACGATTCATGCATGAGTGGATGTGCTCGTACAGTGCCTTAGTGTAGGATTCAGCAGTTGAACTTTCAGTTCCTGTCTGCATGGGTGTCATGAAGTTTGTCACTTCTGACTTGAGTAGCATGAAGTTGACTTTGGAGAATTTTTTTATGGAGGTTTCCTTACTGGGGGTGGGGGTGGGATGTGGGAGTTAAGGGTGATTAGCTTATGGTCAGACCTGACTAACGAGGGGGTGACCATAGGTGTGGAGCATCGATTTCCCATGTTGGTAATGACCAGGTCTAGGATATTGGAGACCCTGGTGGGATTATGGATTAATTGATCCAGGGCGTTGGAATTTATGAATTCCAAGAACCGTTGGGCAAAGGTGTTGGTACACAAGTAGTTTTCCCAGTTAAAGGCAGGGTAGTTAAAATCACCCAGTATTAGGATGTTTGGTTCTATCTTAATATTTTCCAGTATGTTTAGAAAGGTGTAGTGAGAATCTTGGGGCATGGAGGGGGATCTGTAGCAAGTTACAATTTGGATTGCAGTCTTACCTAGTGTTAGTTGCACCTGGAGAATTTCAGATGCATTGTGTTGGGCAACTAGCCTGGTGGTGTGAATATCTTTGGTGAATATTGACACTCCTCCACCTTTAGTATTTTGATCCTAGTTTGGTGGCCAAAAATTGTTAAGAGTTGTAGCCTGGTATTGCAGGGGTGCTCTCTGGAGCCTTAAACCAGGTCTCAGTTACTGCACAGATATCGATGTTCTCCATTTTTAGGAGTGCCTCGAGAGAGTGCATTTTGAGGTTTAGACTTCTAGCATTGAGTAGCACTCAATAGCTGTCTGCTCCTTTCAGTTTCTCTGGTATAGCTGAATAAAGGAGTTATGTTCTTACCATAACATTCCATCTGTGTTGTCAATCTTCATTCATTCTTGATTGATGGGTTCGGCTCTGGACCCTTGGAACTGACTCAGATGCTACACAAAGCTCACGCCAGCCAAAAACTCTTGAGCTAAGGCTCTACTCATATTGCCTCTCTTTCCATTACCTCAGATCAAGTTTTCTTACCACTAATAAAAAGTATGGAAGCTCTGTCTGAGGAACAACCCTACGACAAAACCCCATGACTAGTTCAGAACCTCCAGGAGTCTCTCAGAGGGGGGGGCAGGAGGGTGGGGTGTCAAGAATGAATGAAGATTGACAACACAGATGGAATGTTATGGTAAGAACATTACTTCTTTATATGATGTTGTCAATTTTCATTCATTCTTGACTGATGGGACAGAATCCCCAGCTACTTTAGATCCTGAGTGGCCCTAAGGAAGAATATCAATGAGCACCATAGAGTCAAAGGATGCTCTTCCCCTGGAGACCATGTCTAATTTGTAATGAGTGATAAAGGTATGTGGGGTAGCCCAAGTTGCATATGCCTTCTAGAAGCTCTGGAATGGAAGACTGCTGAAGTGGTAACAGATCTTGTAGAATGAGCTCCAATGTTTATTGCTAGTTTGAGTTTATTCTGGTTGTATATAAAGGTAATGTATATAAATGTATATAAAGGTAATGCAGTCTCTTAACCATTTTGACAAGGAGACCTTTGATTCTGGTTTCCCCAGTCTGGTACCTGAAAAGGATAAAAATAGTTGTTCTGATTTTCTAGAGGATTTTGTTCTGTCCAAGTAAAAATGTAATTGTCTGTGGACATCCAACATATGCAAGCAGTACTCTCGTTTGTTTAAAAAATTGGAAAAAAGACTGGTAAGTCTATGGTTTGGTTGATATTGGACTTTAATACAACTTTTGGAAGGAAGGAGGGATTGGTTCTGAGTGATACTCTTTCTTTATGGAAGATTATATATGGATGATTCACACACAAAGCCTGTAACTCTGAAATTCTCCTAGCAGATGTGATAGCTACTAGAAAGAGGGTCTTCCAAGATAAAAACTTGCAGTCAGAAGTGGCTGCTGGCTCAAAGGGCTGATGAATAAGGCATTCTAAAACTAAGGTCAAATCCCAATGCACTACCAGATCTATGAAAGGGGGTTTTAAATGCTGAGTGCCTTTAAGAAAAACTTTGAACAGATGATGAGACATCAATGAATGATCATCAAAACCATTATTAAAATTCAAAATGGCAGCTAGATGAACCTTAATTGTAGAAGTTGAGGCTCCCAATTGAAATAAGGTGGCTAAGTATTCCAGGACCTTATCAACTGGTGCCAAGAAAGGATCAATGCCATTTGTACATGTCCAAATAGAGCATGTTTTCCATTTATTTAGGTACATTTTTCTGCTGGACAGTTTATGGGAAGCCAGAAGCATCTTCTGCACTGGGGAGGACATGTTGTTCTGCCTAGCAATTACTGGAATTGGAAAAAACAAGCCATCAACTTGAGGTGTTGAAGGTTGGGATGCACCAAGCCCTGAGGGTGAGTCAGCAGGTCCAGAGTTGGATCCAGAGTCCAAGGGCTGTGAACCAGGTGAGCCCAAAGAAAGGGAAACCAGACTTGATGGGGTCAGTAAGGTGCAATCATAATTACTTTGCTTCTCAACCACTAGGCTTACCTCAGAAACTGGGGAATTAGTGGAATTGGGGGAAAGGAAAAAAGAAGTCCTGGAGGCCATTTGTGAAGAAGTGCATCTTTTGGGGACTCCCCACAAGGGGAAATTAGGGCAAAGTAGCTGCTGCATTTGTGGTTTATGGGAGAGCTGAACAGATCTCATCAAGGCTGACTCCATCAGTGAAAGATCTTCATCGCTACATTGGGATTGAGACACCACTCATGAGGCAGAAGGATACACCTGTTCAGTTTGTCTGCAATCACATTGGAGTTCCCCAGGATATGCATTGCTATCAGAAAGCAGTTGCAGGCAATTGCCCATTGCCAAACTCTTAGGCCTTCCTGCCATAGGGGGAAAGATCTGTTTTTCCCCGGTTTGTTGATATATCAGACTATGGACATGTTGTCTGGCTGGATAGCAATTGTCCCTGAAGGAACGGCATACTGAAATGCTTGCAACACTAAAAGCACTGCCTCAATTCTAGGACATTGATGTGCAAATTGGCCTCTTGTGGTGACCAAGTGCCTTGGGTAGTCTTTCCCAGAAAATGCCCCCCACTTATCTGGGAAGCATCCGTGGTCACTACGGCCTTGGGCGGAGAGGGGGAAAAAGGATAACTCCATAAATTTTCTTCGGACTTCATCCACCAAGATAAATCCTTTTTTTGCGGCAATTTGTTATCAAGACTGGATGGGACATGGGATGTGTCAGAAGTCACCATTGTGATGTCAAAAGCCATTTAAGCAGCCTCGTGTGATATCTTACTAGGGGAACTAATGTTATTGTTGCTGCCGTGGATCCGAGAAGTTGTTGTACCAGACAAGCAGGAATTTCATCTTGGGAGAGGATTATTTGTAGTTGTGATCTTAGCTTTAACAACCTGTGATGAGGAAGGAAGGCCACACTGGATATTGTATTTAGTCTTTCTCTGATAAATTCCATATCCTGTGTGGGAGATAGCTGTGATTTTTCTTTGTTTACTAAAATGCCTAAAGTTTCGCCAAGATGTAGAACAAAGTTTATGGCGCAAAGCAGTAGATGCCTGGAGGGGCAGTGAGGAGCCAGTCATCTAGATATGGAAACACACGGAAACCCTGTAGTCTCAAATGAGCTGCTACAACTGCCATGCATTTGGTGAATACCCTGGGGGCTGTGGTGAGGCAGAAGGGCAGTGCTCAAAACTGGTAATAACTGGCTCCTAACTGGAAACATGGATATCTTCTGGAGCTCTTGTCCATCTTTAGGTAGTAATATGCATCCTGAAGATCTATAGTGAACATCCAATCATCCTTTTCTAGAAAGAGAAGGATAGACTGAGCTGTGACCATCCAGAATTTTGTCTGTTGCACAAATTTGTTCAATAGGCTGAAATCCAAGGTTGGCCTCCAGTCCCCTGTCTTTTTTGGCACCAAAAAGAATCTTGAGTATAATCTGGATCCTATCTGGTCTGGTGTGACTGCTTGGATGACTGTTTTTGAAGTAGCTTTTGAACTTCTAGCACTGCTAGATCCCTCTGACTGGGTGGAACATCAGGGATTCACCTTTGGGGTTTGGAGAAAAGACTGAAGGGATTGCAGTAACCTTTGGTAATTATTGTCTGCACCCAGGAATCTGATGTTATTGTGAGCCAGACTGAATGGTGCAGAGAAAATCTTCCCCCAACTGCTTCCAGAGGTAAGCAATCAGGCCTCTGCTCAGGAGTGCTGGTAGGGTTGTCCAGAAAAGGAATCTCTGGAGCCCTGGTTATGTGCATCCCCCCTCTGCCACAGGAGAGGCATCTTCCAGAAGAGCTTCCTCCTTCTGCCCCGGGGGGGGGGGGATACTCACAACGTGTGTCCTGAAAAGGCCCTTGGATCTTCTTGAACCACATTTTTCACTCCTCTGATTCCTGGAGAAAGGTCATTGTGGAGTGGAAAAATGCACCCCCCACAGTAGATTGGGTCTTCCCATCCTTTTCACACCTGGCTAACGTGTCTCTAACTTTTGGGCCAAACAATGAAGAAGCATCAACAGGAGCATTGACAAAGGAAGACTTGAAGGGGTCTGCAAAATCACACAAGCATATCCAAGCATGGTGCCGAATGGCAATGCCTGTACCCACTGCTCTAGACATCTCTTTAGCTGTATGTGCAATAAGCCACATAGATGAATTTGAGATCAACTCCAGGGTGGCAAGCTGAGAGGCAACTGTATCTCGAACCTCGTCAGACACTGCTCCTGCAAGGATGTCTGAAAGCTCAGTTATCAGATCCCATTGGAGTTTAGTAAAGTGTGCCAAGACGTTCAAGGCCTGAATAGCAAAGGTCGTTGAAGCAAAGACCCACTTTCTGAATCTGTCCATCATCTGCGACTCTCAGTTTGGAGGACGGATAGTTGAACTCTCTTCAATAAGTTCCTTTTTGGTGACCAACGCCACCACATGGCATCCACTGCTAGACCCTTAGACCAATGGGGCTGATCCTCTGGGGCTGAAAGAATCTTTTCCGGTCTCCAGGGGAATAGGCTCTATGCTGTCAGAAGCCTTCTATGCATGCTGAATGATCAATTTGCTTAGTTCATCAGCGGGTGGGGTCACCCAAGAAGTAGATGGACAGACACGAAAAACTTGCAAGAAAACAGATTCTTCAGAGGATGGGTTTGAAGGCTTCCAATCACCCGTCTGTTTTAATATTGCCAGGATGTCTCCAAATAAGACATCTTCAGGGGGTGACTGTTGGGACCCTTCCCCTTCATCGTAATCTGTATTCTGAGTTACTGATTCTTCTGGAGAATCCAGGTGCTTCCTCTTGCATGATCTCTTGTGGACTGGCTCCTCAGGGGGACATTCTGAGGAAGACTCTAAAGAGGGGGGACCCTGAACTAGAGTATCTTGTTGCTCTTCTGCCCACTGTCCAGATGTAGCAAATTTTGGCAACTGAAAACCAGAGGGAACAAAAATATGGCACTCTGATAGGGATGGAACCAACCTGGAGCCTGCTAAGGCTAAAGCTCTCTCCATAATCTGGAAGGCAGGCCCACCCAAAGAGGGATGGGAGCCCAGAACTGAGAAAGACAACCTTGGAACCAGGGTCACACTTCGCTCTGATGAGCCCCCCCCCCCGAGTAGGAACCAAGAGAGGACTTGAAACTACCATGGTACCAAGAGCCACAGACAGCACCATAGAAAACATTGGAGCAAATCTAAGGATCCCAGAACTGGCAGCCAAATCATGGTCCCGTGGGTGAGACAGTTCCAAAGGAGACAAAGGCCACAGAGTAGATTCCAGCCCTGAGGTGAGATCCACATTCAGCACCGAGACAGTTGGCACCAGAAACGTTGAAGCAATGGGTTCCAAGACCTGGGGGGGTTGGAGGAGGAACATATGCAGGAGTCCTGGGAGAGTATGCCTTGGCTTCGGGAGGGAAGGAAGTCCGAGAGGGTGCAGGGACACCTCTGGCTGCCAAGAGCTGATCCACTAATCTGACTACATCCTATTCTGACAGACTTCTGGAGGAATGGGTTGACATTCCCAAAGAAGATTCAGGTCTTTCTGCAAAGGGACTCAACTGCTGACCCAAAAAGGGGTCTATTGAAAGGGAATATCTAGTCTGGAGGGTACTTATAACATCGACCTTCGGCACAATGGTCTGCTGAATAGAGGGAGAAAATGGAACCAAATGAGTAGCTGTAACAATTGTCAGTGCCAGAGAGGTAGTTTGAGCTGAAGTGGTTTGTATAAGATCAATAGTAGACAGTACCAACACTGATTTTATTGTTTTCGGTACAGGAGCAGAAGCCAATGACATTTTTGGAACTTTCACCTTCTGTTCCAAAGAAACTGTCAGAACCTGGGATTTTTGAGATTTGGAGTCATGTACCGTAGGGGAAGATGGTACCAAATTACTCCATTTTTTTGTCTCAGACTTTGGAGATTTTGAAGTCTCAGCCTCAGAAAGAGCTTTACCAAAGAGACACTTCAATAAGCCTTTGAGAATTTATTTATTTCATCTCTCTGCAAGGGTTTGGGCACTAAAGCCCTTATAGATAACACAAGGAGGTTGAACTTCCAGATGAGGGACACCCAGATAGAAGATGCAAGAATGATGCTCACCGGAATTGGGCATCTTTCTGCCACAGTCCTTACATTGTTTAAACCCGGAGGTTCCTTTTTGTTTCTCTGCCATGTCCAGTCAAAATGCATGGTACACACACACACGCACATGCACATGCACACACACACACACACACACACACACACACACACACACACACACACACACACACACACACACATGCACACACACGCACACATGCACACGCACAGACACACGCACTCGTAGTGAAAAAAGGGGAGGAAAGAAGCAGCAGAAAAAATACCAATGACGGTATTGAAAGGTTGCCAATGGTAAGAGGGAAGGAGAGGCCTAATACCAACAATGGTAAAGGAGAAATACCCTGAGGTAAAAACGGGGATATAAAGCTTCAGAGTTCATTCACATGAAAAATACTTAAACAACAGTAAGTATTAAGGTATTAAAGAGTTTTGAAGTAGTATAATTAGGTAAATAAGAAAATTTTTAAGCACATAGCTGAGAGCATCGGCTGACACGTCCAATTTTCTATGCGGCAAATGAGATCTGAGGTAATGGGAAGACAAGCAGTATGGGTAGAGCCTTAGCTCAAGGGTTTTTGGCTGGTATAAGCTTTGTACAATGGCCAAGTCAGTTCCAAGGATTTGGAACCGAACTCATCAGTCAAGCATGAATGAAGATTGACAACATCAGATTCTCAGGTTTTCCCTATGTAATCTGTCCTCCAGTTCTATTATTTTTTTAAACATCTCTTCCTGAGCGGTCTCATATTCAGCCAGCCCCTTCTTCATTTCAACCTCTGATTTCTCCAGCTTTATCCCATCATCTGAATATCTGTTCAAAGCTTCTTCCTTTCTTTCCAGCCTTTTCTTGTTTGTGTTGATATACTCCATCAGTGTTTCATTTATTTTAATCAGGTTTGTCTGCAGTTGTCTTATATCTTCCTGTAGGTTACTGGAAGTCATGTTTGGAGGTTGCATTGCTTTTTGCTGAACAGCTGCAGAACTTTCCCCAGTCAATATTTCTTCCTCACTTTTTGTAGCTGAATTTTTCCAGGTGCTCTGTATTTCTTTTTTCCTGGCATCTAAGCAGTACACTTACTAACTAGTTACTGAAATTTATCCATAAACACAAAAGTCGACTAGCCTTCTCTGTTGAGTTTCTGTTTTCACACTGGGACGAGCTAGAGTTAAGCAGTTATTCAATGTGCAGCCATCTTGTAAGTCCTAACATTGACTTTTAGCCTTAAGAAAAAAGTGCACTGGCTATTTTTAAATAAAACTAAAATGTACACTGTTCTATTAACTGCATTACAGTATTACGGCTGCTGGGACGTGGTTGTTACCACTTATTCACATTCCATAATTTCACACTTAATTTTGTCACTGAACTGCTTGCCATAGTACCTTTACACATTGCATTTCTCTCAGAAAGAAATCAAAATTCTCAGGATTAATTGCTTGCACCTGCATACAGCTTGTCCCCATGGAAATATATTCAGCAATGAGTTTTTGTAAATTTCACTCAGAAAGAAGGCACAGTTACCCTCAGCTGCAGACATCTTGCCTCCACTGAACATTTGTCAGTGGAAAACAACCAAGGTAATATCTTTGCAATTGTAAGATGGTCTATATCAGTTCACTGAAATGGCTGAAGTTCGAACACCATATGTTCGAAATTTTAACCACGAAGTACAAAAACATTGAAGTCTTAGAACAGCGATTTTTTTTCCCAGGGAAAAAAAAAAATCACTGTTCCAAGAAACATGCGCACAACCCAAGCACACCAAAAATAGCAATCCACACACAAACACTTAAAATCCTACATCTAACCCTACACTAAACTGTACATACACTACTATCTATCCACTTACCTTAACCCAAACCCTAAACCTAAGGTCTGTCACTATTGCACACTCACTTGACCTGTGCCCTAACCCTAACTCACCTATCCTGCCCTAACCCTATAGTCTGTCACTATCACATACCCACCTCACCCGCGCCCTAACCCTAACTCACCTAACCCGCACCCTAAACCTAATGTCCACACAATCGCACACTTACCTGAACCCGACCCGTAACTTCCCACCACAGTCCTGATAATCACAAAGCCACAGAAACGGCCCACCAAATTCTTTCCTGGGAAAGAATTCGGTGTTCCGTGGCTTCGAGATAATCAGTGTTCGAACTTCACAGTTCGAACATCTGGTGTTCGATAGTCAGCCATTTCGATGGACTGATATAGACCCATTGTAAGAAGCTTAGCATTTTTGTGGCTTTCATCATTTTGCCTTATTTCAGCTTAAGCCATTCAGCTGGTCATTCAGGACAACTAGTTTGCAGTGGCAAGCACTGTCCCCAGAGTTGCAAATAAGATACTCCCTCAGTCCAACTGTCTAATCAATAAAAAGGGTCTGTTGCCATAGATAATAACTTTCTGACTGTCTCAGTTACCAGCTTGGTGTATATGAGCATCGTAAGGCAATGTAGAAATTGCTTCATGTTAACTGACAACCAGTTAATTTGGTATGTGAGAGATATACTTACACAATGTCACTGGAGGCAAAACTCTCACATAGAAGTACTTCTGATGTCAAAAAGGTTGTCAGTAGTAAACACACTGAACCCATCACACACAATTCAAAGCTGACATATAGACCCAAATAATGCTGAGGCACATAAATGTAACCTTCCTATAACCCAAAGCCCTCCTAAATGAAGTACACATAACAAATACCCTCAGCAACCCCAAATGCACTCTTTCAAAATAACACCCACATCGACATATAAAGCCACATCTCATGTAGCCTCTACTTCTAAGCCCATAAGGCAAGCGACCACACAATCCAACATTCTGGTCACTGGAGACTCCATTGTGAGATACACTGATGTCCCTCTCACCAAGCTGAGTAAGGAGAAAGTCACAGTTAGTTGCTTATCAGATGCTAGGATCCACCACATTACACACATGCTCAAGTCATTGGACCATAAGTATCAGTATAACTCAATCATAGTCCATGTTGGAGTAAATGAACACAAAATAAAAACTGGAACAGTCTCCAAACAATGGTATAAAACAACAAAATACTTAAAACCACTGTTAAGCCAGAAGGCAAGCCTTAAAACAACTCTTTAGCATTAATGTAACTTTATTTCACACTTTTGTCAATAGCAACAGACTTCTTCAGAAACTAATTACACAAAAGATATATGAGCTTAAATACTTGAGATGAAATCATGTTGACCTATCCCAAGAAAAATACAATTAAAAAACACATCCAATGTTAATTGCCACTCTATTTAATGCTTTAGTACCTAAAATCCTTTAGTCAATCTACGGTCCTTCAGAAAACATTTAATATTTATGTTGTCATTTAAACCTGGTGACTTGTCTGCCTCTAATCTTACTTGCCATTCAGTTTCTTTTTGCTCTACCTAATTTTTATAATTTCCTGCCCTTAAATCATAAAGAATGTGTTCTACCACTGCAAACAGAAACTTCTTACTGCACCTAATAGTATGTTTATATAGGGCATTATTTTTATTCTTTGTTTTAATATCATAAAGATATGCCATAAATATTAAATGTTTTCTAAAGGACCGTAGGTTGGCTAAAGGGTTAAATAGAGTGGCAATTAACATTGGATATGTTTTTTTAATTATGATTGGTTAACATGATTTTATTTCAAGTATTAAAGCTCATGTATCTTTTGTGTAATTCATTCCTGAAGAAGTCTATTGTTATTGATGAAAGTGTGAAATAAAGTTACATTAATGCTAAAGAGTTGTTTTAAGGCTAGGCTGGTACGAGCCTAGCATTGAGTAGCGTTTTACCTTCTCCAAGAAAGATGACACAATATGAACAAAAGATGACTGACTTTAAATAATTGGTTTAATTTCTGGTGTCATTCTAAGATGGTGCAATATTTGTCAGCATGGAAGGACATAGTCCACAGACCACGCTGCTTTGCCAGGGATAATCTGCACCTCTCCCCACTAGGGTTTCAAATAATAGCTAAAACACTGTCTTCCCCCATAGTGCCTTTTTTAAGGAATACCAAACTGAAAGTACTTCTGACATAGCAAATCAAAACCATAAAAATCTAAAGCTATTACTGCTCAATGCCAGGAGTCTAAACAAAAAAATCCACTCCCTAGAAGACCTCTTCACCCTAGAGAATGCTGACATTTGTGCTGTCACTGAGACATGGTTTGAAGCTGCAGAGAGCACATCAGCAGTGCAAGGTTATAATGCCTTTCACAGATTTAGACCAGTTACTACACAGACAGGGACTAATGGTGGAGGGGTCTCGGTTTACATCAAAAATAAATATACATCAAGGCTGGTCAAACAAGACAATGCACTGGAAATGCTTCATGTTCAAATCACCATAGGCAAAATCCAATATCACTTCCTTGCAAGCTATAGGTCCACCTTTATTACCCAAGAAACCCATACCATGTATTTAAACTTATTGGAAACACTCACCATCCAACCCAATACCATATTCATGGGCAACTTTAATTACCCCACTATTAACTGGGAATTCTATACAACACCAAACATACAGGCACAGAGATTCCTGGATTGTCAACACACCAAACAGGGGTGCAACCATAGTGGATCTGGTCCTCACCAATATGGGAGAGTGTGGCACACCCCCTACCGAAATGTATTCCATGGTAAGGTCAGACCACAAAATGGTTTCTTTTGAAGTAAAAATAAAAACTGGACCCCCAGCTAAACCTGGAATATTCAGGAACTACTTCCTGCTATTAAGTGGTAACCTGGCAAAATTTCAAGCCCCCATAAACCCTGAGAACACTGTTGCCTATGTCGAACTCTTCAGAGAAACCCTGTACAAGCATGTTAATAGCTGCATAGAGGTAGCTGTACTCACCAGAAGGATGTATAGAACTAACTCAAAAAACAATCCACTCTGGTGGAATCACAAAATCAATAAGCTGTATAACAGAAGAAAGAAAATCATGGCAAAAATTAGGGGGTGCAGCACTCACCAGGATAAAAGCACTCTCATTAAACTAAACAAACAACTCGTACAAATAAAGTCTACCAAATTCAAATTTGAGGTAAATTTGGCCTCCTAGGCCAAGGACAACCACAAGGCATTCTTTAGCTATGTCCACAACTTTAAAGGCAATACACAGTTGTGTGCAGACCTCATTGTAAATGGAGCCACCTATACTGAGCCAGAAGATATAGCAAAGCTACTGGCCGATAAATTCAGCTCCAACTTTACCCAACTCTCAGCGTCAGCCTTCCCTTAGGAAATACCATTAAATATAACTCCCCTACTATCACTAAGGAACAGGTCCTTAATGCTCTAAGGCCAAGAACACTGCATGAATGGGCCCAGACAATATCCCAGGATGCCTTCTAAATACCATGATACATGACCTATCAGGGCCTCTGGAATTGCTATTTAACTGAAGTCTCCAAACATGCTTCATGCCTCATGAATGGAGAACAGTAACAGTCATCCTTCTGCACAAAGGTGAGCCATCTACAGACCCTGGAAACTACAGACCCATAAGTCTTACTAGTCTTGTGTGTAAAGCCATGGAAAGAATTATCATGAAAATGATCAACAGTGATATAGTAAACCTCCAGACACTGGACCCAACCCAGTTTGGTTTCGTCAAGGGCAGGCCATGCCTATTTAACCTGGTGGAATTCTTTGAGAAGGTCACCAAAGCAATGGAGGAGAGCAAACTGGCTCACACTGCCTACCTTGACCTGGCCAAGCCATTTTACACAATACCTCACTCGGGCATTGTTGACAAATTCAAGAGTTTAGGTACAAACCCCTATGTCACTCAGTGGATAGCCAACTGGCTCACAGACAGGACCCAGGAAGTTAAAATTGGGCAGTTCACCTCTACAAAGAGGCCCGTCACAAGTGGAGTCCATCTGGGATCGGTCCTGGGACCGCTTCTTTTTGGCATTTACATCTCTGAAGTCAAGGTCTCTGGCAGACTAAATTTGCAGATGATTACAAATTAGGAGCTGTCACTGAATCCCACACTGATACAAATGTTCTCCAGGAAGGGCTGAACATGACAAACAACTGGTGTCAGAGCCATGGCCTAAAACTAAATTGGGAAGTCATTCACCCCTGGTAACTATCATATTGACAACACACCCTATAGAGTTGACCCATTAGTCAGGGACTTAGGGAGACACACATACACAGTAATCTAGCCTGTGATCATCACATGTCTACAATAGTAAGGAAATCATTCTATGTTGCACAACTTATTAATAAAGGTATGGCATCTAAGTCCAAGAAAGTCATTGTTCTTCTGTATTCGACATTCATCAGACCTATCAAGTACAATGCCCCCTTTGGTATGTACTTAACCAGGCATATCCAACAACTGAAACGTCCACAGAAGTTCCTCACTAAAAGAATATAGGTCATGAGTACAATGTCCTATGCAGACCGCTTCAAGACCCTATCCCTGTATACTGTCTCCTACACGCTTTTTGAAGGGAGATCTGTGGTGCAGTGGTAGCGTTGTTACCTCACAGCAAGAGGTTCTCACATTCGATTCTCGGCTTGGGTTGGGAGTGCCTTCTGTGTGGAGTCTGCATGTCCTCCCCATGGTCGAGTGGGCATTCGAAAGGCATGCATTGAATGGGTGTGCCTTCGTTGAAGGTTGGGCATCGAGTTGACAACTCGTCACCATAAAAAAACAAAACAACTGCCAATCATTAGTGGACCAGAGTTCCGCTGTGGCAACCCCTAATCGGGAAAAGCCAAAAGACAAACAACATCTATGCCTGACATACAGGGCATTGTCAGACCCCATTCAGATGGATCTCCTGCATATCCACAGAACAAACAGCACCAGAATTACCCATTCTAAAGACTTAAACCTTGCCTGTGATATAAATAGGACCTGCTGGAGAGACAGGTATGTATCCCAGAGACTACACCTTCTCTGGAACAGGCTTCCCATCCCTGTGAAGCAGAGTTCCTCCCTAACCCAATTCAAGTGCAACTTGGACAACTGGATGGGGAACAAGAAATTCATCCTTGGTTTGGCACCTATGTCTCTAATGGACACAGGCAACCTGTAAAGGTTTATCTCCTAGGCACTTGCTTGTAAATGTTTCATCTCCCAAGCACCTGCTTACACTTATCAAGGGTATCGGAACTTGTCAGAGATTTGTGATGCATGCCTAAGCTTAAAAAGGCCCTTGTGGTCTTTAGCCTACTAAACACCTATGAACCTATAAGTATGTCAAAGTTAGAGGTAGATGAGGCTCAATGATTAGCAGTTAAGATAGGAGGAGATGAGATACAAATGGTATAATAAGTCTGCTTGAAAGTCTCCAGGAACAGATGGTATTCTTGTGAAAGTTTGAAAGCTCCAAAGGAAGAAAGTGAAAAAGATCTGAAAGGTTTGGTTTAACAGTTTTTTAAAGGAGGGGAACACCAACATTATGGAACAAAGCTGCGGTGGCTGTAATACATAAAGATGGCAAAGAACCATAAGAGTCAGCTTCATTTAGACCCATTTCAATTCTGAATAATAATTATAAAGTGTTTATGTCAATAATAGCTAAAAGAATGGTAAAAGTGTTAACAAATTTGATAGCTATGGATCAATATGGTTTTGTGGGGGGGAGGCAACATTAATAGAATAAGGATGATCCAGAGAGTAGAATGTAAGAAAATACAGCTGTTGTGTATTCAAAAGAGTTCACTAGGAATTTATGAGTAGGGCAGTGGAAACATTTGCATTCCTTGATACAATAAAAATGTTAATTGGAAGGATATAAGAGGTATTGCAGGCAAGAATTAGAATGGAAGGGTTCTATCTAATACATTGTGTCTGAACAGAAGAAGCAGATAGGGTTGTCCTCTTTATCTTTTCTTATTTGCTTTATATTTAGTGACATTAGCAAAGAAATAAGGGACTCAGAAATTCAAGGATATACTTGCTATGGTAATCAAGATGGGTTGGTTTTATCCGCAGCCAATATTATTTGTACCTGATAAAACCAGAAAAGGACATATCAGTGTTTTATGGCATTTTAGACAGTTTTAAGTCTTTTTTAAATATAAAATTAATGAAGAAAAAAGAAAGGCTATAGCTGTAAATTATGTGCCCGCAAATGAACTGGTTCAGCAATGCTCTTTTTTATGGGGATACAATAAAATGAGGTATTTAAGAGTATGGATTAAAAAAAGCTCCTGTTATGGCAGTTAAGGATATGTGGGAAGAGACTAAATAAAAAAATATGGCTAGCAAGATGGAAGCAGCGAAAATATTTTTAGTCCCTTTACTTTCATATGCAGGTCAGGCATATTTTTATCAATGAGAGAAGTTATGGACACTAATTAATAAATAATTGAAGGAATTTATCTGAGAGGGGAAGATGGCAAAAGTCAAGTGAGATAAGTTGAGCCTTCCAATATAACATGGTGGTATGTGATTACATTATTTGAAGGGATATTTTAGAGTGACACAATTAAGACTTCTATACATAACAGAAGCAGAAAGCTGTAAGTCAAGTTGGAAAAGGATGATGATGAAACAAGGGGGGGAGGTTCAAGAATTAAGAAGAGTGGAACTTTGGATGCAGATCTCTAAGGAGAACAACAACAGCCAGACAGAGTATTATATTCATAAAGTAGAAGAAAGTAAGCCAACAAGAGACTGGAGAAAGGAGATTTTGCTAGAAGGGATGACTGCAATTAGGGTACACAGAATATACAAAAGGGGGCTAGAATTTACTGGAAAATCTGCCAAAGAAACCTCAGTATTGGGAACAAATAACTACAGATGGAAAGGTACTAGAATGGGAAGAGGAGCCATATAAACATCCTTCCATTGTTCTCTTGTAAATTGCTTATCTACTCTCTTTTCCTAACCTTTTCTAACCTCCTCTGGTTGATTTCAATAGTTATTCTGCAATATTTTATATGCCCTACTAGTTATTATTTTTAACATATTATAGATTAAACTAAAAATTCCAGCACAGCAGGTCTTTCACTTAAGATTCCCCTATCCCTTTATGCTACTTTATGAATATAATATTCTACAAGGTTATTATTCTTCTCAGTTAAATATCTGCACCCAAAATTCCACCTTCTCTCTATTTCCTGAACCCCCTGCTTCATTATTATCCCTTTATATTTTGAATTACCACATTCTATTTGTGTTACATACATAAGCCTTAACTGAGTAGCTTTAAAACATCCCTTCAAATCAGGTAATCTTGAACCACCTTGTTCTATTGGAAGGATGACATTTTTTTAACAAGAAACATCTTTTCAAACTCTACATAGCTCATTTAAATCCTGCCTTCTTTTAAACCTCGTTCCTCCCCTGTATGTATTGTTCCTATAGTTTCAATTTTTTTCTATGTAATTTGCTCCTACGCTTGTCCAAAGATCCAAATTCCAGTTGTTTTATCTCTGTTACTATATTCACTACTTCTAGTACAGTTGGTTTAGACTTTGATTTCCATTTTCTAGTAATTGCTTTTTTGGCAGCCATCATAATTAGAATCAGCAAGGCCTTACTATATCTAGAAAATTTTGACTGTATCACAGCTCAGAAAAATTATTTCCCTAGATACACCAATTTGCTAACTCAGTCATACCCCTCAACCTCTTGGTGCAAGAAATCTGGTCAAAGCACAACAAAATGGGGGGGGGGGGGGGGCAAAGGCCCAAAAAAGGACATATTTTAAATGTTGCTCTTATAAACTTATAAAGTTGCAAGAGTACCAGGGTTTGTTTTAACATACATTTTCTGAAGGATTAGAGGTCTGAAATTCAAATGTATGCCATTATTTAGTGACTTCAGTCCTCAGTTCATCCAAGTGATTTGCCAGAAATCTACAAATTTTATGAGGAACAGACTAAAAATATAAGCCAAAAATCTGGACATTCTGTGAAAATCTGGATTGTTGAGAGGTATGCACCCAGTATCTCAGAGTTGTCTGCAGGGAATCTTTAAAGTCTGCCAACTCATTACACTCCCAGAAAACATGTTCTCAATTACCTATTTCTTCCCCATCACACCTCCAACGTGTGCTGTCTACCTGAGGAAAAATTCTATGGAGTCTACTTGGGATATAAAAATACCTATGTAAACATTTCCAAGCAAAAATCATAAATCTTCTAGGTTTTGTTGCATATTTGGGAGACAGACATATATTATGCCATTATTTCCTTGTGAATTGCTTATCCAGTTTCTCATCCCAATCCTTTCTAACCTCCTCTGATTGATTCTTATAGTTATGCAATATTTTATATGTTCTAATAATTATTCCTTTTTTAACAGCAGTGTCTGTCCTAGATTCTACTAAAAACTTTACCAGTGCTGGTATTTCATTCAGGTACCTCCTATTTCTTTCTCTTTGCCTATACTCTGATATCAATCCTTCACAGGGAAGGCAATCTCTAACCTGCAGTCTAAATAAATTATTGGCTTCTTTCCATTCTATTACCTTTCTAGTTGTTTGCTCCCAGTACCTTGGTTCCTTTGCCAGTTTTCTCTAATAAATTCCAACCCCCTCTTGCTTGTTGTCTTTATCCCTAATTGCAGTCATCTCTATCAGCAGAATCTCCTTTCTTCATTCCCATGTTGGCTGAGTCCTTAGAATACTTTCTCCTACTTTATGAATATAATAGTCTGTATTATTATTATTGTTGTTTTCCCTTAAAGGTCTGCATCCAAAATCCCAGTCTCTCCTTGTTTCTTGAACTTCACCCCTATTTCATCATAATAATTTTCTACTTTGAATTATAGGTTTCTGCTTGTGCTATGTATAGGAGCCTTAACTGTGTAGCTCTGAAATATCCCTTCAAATCGGGTAATCCCAATCTGCCTCTTTCTGTTAGAAGAATCAACTTATCCCACTTGACTCTTCCCTTCCTCTCCCATATAAAATCCTTCAGCTCTTTATTAATTGCTATGCACAACTTTGCCTCTAGTTGATAAAATATCCCTGACCAGTGTACAAGATTAAAGGGACTAAAAACATTTCAACTGCTTGTATCTTACTATCCATATCCATATAACAGAGCTTCCAGTTTCTCAGTTTTTGTATTATCTTTTGCTTAGTCTCTTCCCACATATCCTTATGCCACAACTGAATCATTTTTAATCCATATTCCTGAATACTTCCTTTTATCATGTCCCCATAAATATGGATATTGCTGAAGCAATTCATGTGTGGGTACATAATTTATTGTTATTGCTTTTGTTTTAGTTTCATTAATTTTGTATCTCAAAAAGATTTGACATTGTCTCAAAATGTTCCACAACACTGCAAAGTCCTTTTCTGGTTTTATCAGGTATAAAATAATATCATCTGTAAAGAGGGACAGGGTTCCTTGACTATCATACCAATTACATATGAATTTCTTAATCCCTTATTTTCTTTGCCAGTAATTCTAAATATAATGCAAATAGCAAAAGGGAAAGAGGACACCTCTGCCTGTTTTTTCTGCTCAAGCAGAAATTATGAGAGAGGAGCCCACCCACTTTAATTTTCACCTCTGATCCCTCATATATCCTCCTAATCAACCTTCAAATTTTATCAGGAAATGCAAATGCTTCCATTGTCCTGTTCATAAAGTCCCAGATTACTCTGTCAAATGCTTTTTCTGCATCACGACCTACCAACAACAGTGGTATTTTCTATTTTCTTAACATTCTACTTCCCTCTGGATCATCAATGTTGTGTTAATGTTGTCGAATATTTGCTCCCCTTCAACTAAACTGCATTGATCCATATGTATCAATTTTGGCATCAGCTTTTCCATTCTTTTAGCCATTATAGACATGAACACTTTATGATCATGCTTTAGTACTGAAATGGGTCTGTATGAAGCTGGATCTGATGGATCTTTACCCTCTTTAGGTAATTCAGCTACCACCACTTTCTTTTGGGATATTGGTACTTCTCTACTATTAAAATACTGTTAAAACCTTCCAGGTCTTTATCAGTTTTTTCCCTCCTAGCTTCCAAATTTTCACAGGAATACCATCTATTCCTGTGGACTTTCCTGTGGATTGGTTATACATCACCATTGTTTATCTCATCTCCTCCTATCCTGTTAGTAATTGAGCCTCATCTACCTCTAACCTTGGCATATTTAATTTTTTCAATAAAAAATTCCATTTGTACCTTTTCCTGAATTCCATACTTTTCTGCTTTATACAGACTTTCACAGAAATTCTGAAATATTTCTAATACCTCTACAGGATCTCTTGTTATCTTCCATGCTGTAGGCTTCCTAAGCTTGGTGACAGCCCTTTCTACTTTCTGTTCCCTAAGTTGTTGAGCTACAAAAATTTCTGCTCTAGAGTTATCAAAAAACAGTTGCTTAATAGCAGTCTTTCTAAACTCATGCATATTATCGAGGTAATCCCTTGTTTTCTCTTTAGCACTCTGCAGTTAATCCTCTTCTTGTTCTGTGAGATTCCCCCTATGCTTTAACACTTGTCAGTCCCTCTAAATAATTCTTGTTACTTCTTAACCATATCTCCCTTTTTTCCCACCCTATTTTTAAACCCCCTAGATATATTGTCAGAATAATTTTCTATCTTCTCTAAAAATTCCTGAATAATTTTCACTACTCATTCCTTAAATTCATCTCTTTTTAACAGATAGGTGGGAAAACAGCAGTGTCTCATTTTTATGTCATTACCCTGTGTTTTTATTTTAGTTATTATTGGTGCATGATCTGAAATAGTTATTGGGTGTACATCAAGACCATCAACTGAATGCACATATTCCTGTGAAATGTAAACTCTGTCTGGCCTAGCCAAGTGTTTGTATCATGGGGAATAATAACTTAAATCACTCCAAACTCACAGTACTGAATTCACATCTTCCATGCCAGACATTTTTATAAATGTCTTCAAAAAGCTACCCTCCTTTGTTATATTTCCCCTTTTGGGCCCCTTAGACATCTTCACTGCTGAAAATTAAATTCCAGTCCCCATATATAAGTAATATTTCTTGCTGAAAACTAGTTATTTCTCTCAGAATTTTCTTAAGCTCCATTATAGCAGTTTTAGGTGGAATATAAATACATGCCAATGTAATCTTCCTCCCTTGCTAGTAGCCCCTTAGTATGACAAATCTATCATTATCTTTGTAATTTTCTTCTATCACTATTGGAGCTCTTCTTGCAATTAATATAAGTACTCCTCTTTTCCTTTGTCCCAAATATTCCGCTGAATAACCTTCCTGAAAACCTTTCTTTATCAAAGTCACTTTCCAAGTGTGTCTCCTATAGCATTTTTTAAATATAGTTCACTACTCTTTATTTTTTTTTATTTATCTGTAAGACCATTGACATTTAAATACATTACTGAAAGCATCATTGTGTTAAAAAGTTGTTATTCCCATCTTTTATGTGTAACAGCTTTTGTGTTAAGTGTCTAGTTCCAGCTTTTGTATTACATGAACACACAGTTTGGCAGGTTGATCTTTTATACAGTTGTTTTTTGTCATATCCATTTGAGCCTATGTCACATATTACACAACATTTTGTTTTATTAAAAGCCCTCAAACAAAAAACAAACACACCTACAATACCCCATAAAACATAGCATAATAGTAACATACAAAACTATGTACATCTTGAAATATTGAAGTTTTACCCTCCTAATAAGAACATGTGTTCCAAACTGACAGCCACACTCACAAACTTGGGTTAACCTAAAAGAAAGTTTATCCATGCTAGGACACATGGTACAGTCTGTGCTTCTACTACGTGCTGCCTGGTTTTGTCTTATCTTTATACCTCTCCCAGCTGGGAAAACACTTGAATGATATCAGAAAACATCATCTAGCAATTTCTCTTTATCTGATTGTCTCCTGGAGACACAAGGACCAGTTCCAAATTACTACAAAGTACACATTTTATTGCTAGGAAAAAAAAGCTTTAGAATATTCAATTTTCTTTTTCATTTACTTGCTTTCTCCTAAAACGTGTTACTAGATCAAGCTAAGGGCCTTAATCTAGTCATTCCCCTAAGCAAGAATGAGAAAAAGTGCATCAATTTTTTTCTTTTGTCATGCGTTTTGACCAGAATTTATTTCCATTTCTACATTGCAGTTCCTACCTTTTTTGAAACTGAACAAGGAGAAAGAGAGAAGAAGGGAGAAAGAAAAAAAAGCAGGAACAACAGTTTACATTAGTCTCCTCCATTTCTTTTAAAAATAACTGAAGAACTTTACTTTATAGCATGCAAAGAAAATCATGAACTATAAAAATATTATTTTTAAGAAATAAATTGTTTTATTTACAGTTAAATTTCTTCCTCCTAGGTATTTTTCCAAACATTAATGACAAGAAGTAGGACATATGCTTTAGAGTTCCCTACAAGTTTAACAAAGTCAAAAAAAGTCAAATATTTCCAGAGTTTCTTGTTCTGTCATGTTTTACAAATATAATTATTGCTTTGTAATTCCACATTTGTCAATTTCTAAATTACTGGTTTTATTCCTGTTCATCTCTATTTCCCAAATCATGTCTCTACTTCATTTCCAATGTACTCTCAATTATTCTAGTCAACTCTTGTGTTTTTTTCTCTTTCAAGCATTTTCCATTGAACCATTAGAAAAGGTTTCACTCTCACAGTCTCTCTGTGGTCGTTATTACCAGAAGAACAAGACACAAAATCTCCTTCTATTTCACATCTCACGTTTTGTTGGTCAAACTTTTGTATTTCATCCTTAGCATGTATTTGATTAAAAAAAATAATTTTGTCCCTCCAGGAAATAATATTTTGAAGATAGCTGGGTACAGTAGTTTGAATTGCATGCCTGCTTATAGACATTCCCTGAATATTGGCATAAACGTACTCCTGTTCTGCCTGGTGTACAGTTAGTAATCATTCTCCACAAACACTCTGCTGTCTCACATGTTTAGTACTTTGTCCTTATGTCACAGTTTTGTCAGAATCATCTCCTTCTGCTGGTAGGATTGCATCTTTACTATTAAAGGTCTAGGTTGCTTTCTCATAGTCAGGTTTGGAGCATACAGACAATGTGTCCTTTCAATTAACAACTCCTGCTGTGGAATAGCAGCTCAGTTGTTTACTCGTGCTTTCATAAAATTAATACAGTCTGTTCATTCCAGCTTTTCTGGTATAGCAGAAAATCTCAGGTTTTCCCTACGTGCTCTGTATTATTTTTTGAAACAGCTCTTCTTGAGCAGTCTCATATTCAGCCAGCCTTTTCTTCATTTTGACCTCTAATTTTTGCAGTTGTATCATCTCATCTGAATATCTGTTTAAAGCTTCTTCCATATTTTTTCCAGCCTTTTGTTATTTCAGTTCATATACTCCATCAGTGTTTCATTTAGTTTAATCAGGTCTGCATTCAGTTGTCTTATACTTTCCTCTAGGTTACTGGAAGTCATGATTGGAGGTTGCACTACTTTTTACTGAACAGCTGCCATACTATTCCCAGTCATTTTTTCCTCATGTTTTGTGGCTGATTTTCTTTCAGGTCCTCTGCATTTCTTTTTTCCTGGCATCCGGGTAGTGCACCTACTCGCCAGTTACTGAAATTTACCCAGAAGTATAAATCCACTGGCCATACCTCCCAACTGTACAGAATAACTCATTTTTTACCGAGTTTTGGGGTCCAAATACTGGGGTGCCACGATTCCCGAGTGGCACCCATCCATTTCCGACTTTTCCCTGCTTTAGTTTTTATTTTATTTTTAATTTTTTTCTGCATTTTTTATTTTGAGCTGATGTCACCACGTGCGTGATGATGTCAGCTCCGTCAGGGTTATCAGCCTGTTGGAATTGAGCTCAAGGGCTCTAAGGGCACATTTCCGGCTTTCCCCATGATCTGCAACTGCAAGTCTGAGTGGGTTATTCAAATGAGTGCTTTAGAAACAGTTATTCAAACATTTTAGCTTTGGAAACAGCTCATTTCTATCTGCAGGGAATGAAATTAGGCTGCCGCGCTGCTGCACTTGTCAGTGAGCAGGTTATTCAAACAAGCGCTTTAGCACTTTAGAAACAGTTATTCAAAATTTTAGCTATGAAAACAGCTCGTTTCTATCTGCAGGGAATGGGATTAGGCTGCCTTGTTGCTGCACTTGCGAGTGAGTGGGTTATTCAAACTAGCGCTTTTCAAATGGATTCTTTGGCTTTTTATTCAGACAAGCACTTTAACTATTCTAGTGGATCCTTTGGCTTGCTGCAGTATTCGGGAACCGAACAATTCAGGTAGGAAAGGAAACCACCACTTATTACTTCTGGGCCTGACTCTGACTGAAGAGGTGTGTTTGTGTGTGTGTGTGTAATATTTGTAGGATTTAGGCCTATGGTGTTACAGCTTTAATCTGCATTAATTGAAATTATTATGAATATAATTCTATGTGGTTATTACCAGGATATTACTTAGGAATGTGAAGACATGCTTGACAGAATTGTTTTCAGTACTACTTGGTTCTTATGCTCAGTCAAATATAGACATGTTCTTTTCTACAAAACAAAGGACAATCCAGACATGTTTTGCAGAATTTCAGTATGGTCATTATCCAGAGAGGAAGTTAAACATTTTGCATGTTCTGTTTTTTGACTTTTTTAATATTTTCATACCAATCTATATATTATAGTATATACATTTTCTTTATTGTTAACTTTTGTAAATATGTATATATGGTTTTTAGTAAAATTTACTGATGCTCTCATCTTCTGTCAGTAAGTGCTGTGGAATCTTTCACCTTGATCTGAACAACTATCAGCTCAACAGATAGAACCATAGTTTAATGTACCATCAGAAGGATGGCAGATGCAATGCATTGCGTGGAACATATTAGCACGATTTAGAGAAATATAAAGTAAAATGGTTATGGAGAGTAAAGGTGAATACATCTAATTAAGAACGCATGTATGTTTCTTGTTTTGTGTGCAAGGGGCCAATTATTTGAAAGCAGCCCAAAAGTAATCTTTATCCACTACTGGTCAGATGCATTTTCTTTGGATGTGGTGTGTGGGTTTCAATGCAGAATGTGAGTTTCAATGGCAGAGAAGTTTTAATGCCAAGTCTGTTTTCATTGTGAGACAGTATTGCTTTGTTTAATAGATGTTTATTGGTGTTTGTGCATTGTGCTATAAAATGTAAAAATAAAATCCAAATAATCATTGTAAAAGTAAAGCAGTATGTACACATTAGTGTTTATGGTAAATGGGGCAAAATAGACAGGTAATGGGACATTGGAATGGCTACAGGGGGACTGTGGTGCCATATTTTGGTTGTCTGTTCTTCAGTTTGCATTTGAAAGTTGGTATCCTACAATTCCATTGGAGTGGGTGGGGTTACGTAATTATGTATGCAAATTTGATGTTAATCAGCGTACAGATTTGTACCTATTTTTCATAGGCCTTGCCCAGATTTTTGATGTTTCCAGGTTGAGAGGTATGCCACTGGCTTTCTCTGCTGAGTTTCTGTTTTCACACTGGAAGAGCTAGAATTAGGCTTTTACTCAATGTGCAGCCATCTTGGAAGTCTATTGGAAGGATAAACTTATCCCATTTAACTCTTTCCCTTTTCCTCTACCAGTTAAATTCTTTCAAATCTTTATTAATTGTTGCCCACAATTTTTCACTTGTTAATAAATATATTCCTGACCCATATATAAAATTAAAATTAACATTTTTACTGTTTGTATCTTACTAGCTATATCCATAAAGAAGAGCTTCCAATTCCTGTATTATCTTTTGTATTAGTCTCTTCCCACATATTCCTAACTGCCATAACAGAAGACTTTTTAATCCATGCTCCTAAATGCATTTATTTATTTAGTTTATTTGCAGTTTGGTTACCAGGGAAGTCCACTGGGCTGAACTGACCCATTTTCAGTGGAGGCCCGGGGAGAAAAGCTACAAGATGCATTATACAATTTAGATACAACTGATAGTTAATATTAAAGATAATATTATGTAGAATAGTTACTCATAAATGCATTCAATATCATGCATAGTTAACAAATTCATTAAGTTTGCAGGTAGGGATCATACAGTTTCATTTGAGGAAAACATATGTGTTAGGTGTGGAAACAGTTTGCAAACAAACCTTTTAAGAAAATGTAAATAAGCTTTACATACACACATTAACAGTATAATGCTATTTTCAATATTTACAAGGTTGGGCTAAGTGAGGGTAGCTGTAGGAGTTGTTGAGAGCTTAGAGAGAAGCTATAGAAATTATTGAGAGTGTAGATAGGCTCATAAGAAGATAACTATGAGAGATGTAGAGATTGGGAACCAGAGAGAAACCCCCCTTGGATTAGGTTGGGTGAAGTCAGGTACATTTCCATTTAGTGGACAGGTGTTTGAATAGTTGAGTTTTGAAGTTTTCTGAGTTTGGTATGATTCTTAGTGTGGAGGGAAGGGAATTCCATTTTTTGCTTAGTAAGAAAGATAGGAGAAGTTGGCCAGCAGGACGTTTACGTTTATGGATAGTAATTACGTTCTGTTTTTCAGATCTGAGAGCTCTGTTGGGTGTATAAGGGGGAAGGATGTTAGCTAGAGTGGGACATTTTGTTGGGTGAAATATGAGTCTATGTGCAGTAGTGAGTTGGAGACAGTCTAGGTAGTTTGGGAGTTCAAGCCAATTCAGGGATTGTAGGGTTAGGCAGTGATGGGTGGTATTTTTATATTTGGAGATTTTGTTGTAGCAGTTTTCTAGTTTAGAGGTGATAGAGGAGGACAGGTTGGTTAGGAGAGGGGCTCCATATAATAAGGAAGGAAGGAAGATAAGTCAAGGCCAGAGTTTCCCTAGTAGAGTTGGAGAGAAAGTGATTATTCCTATACAGCATACTTAGCTTTAGGTGGGTTTGCTTAATATTTTGTTGAATATGAATATCAAACTTGAGGTGTTCATTTACAGTAATGCCAAGTCATTTGGAAAAGGGGACCACTTCTATAGGAGAGTTGGTTTGACTATAGACTTTGAAGTTATTTTTATTATAGGAGAGGGTCTTTGTGGGAGGAAATAGTAGAATCTTTGATTTATTTGCATTGAGAGAGAGGTGGTTTTATCGCATCCAGTTTTCAGTTGTTGAGAAGGCAGTTTGGGTTTTAGTCAGCAATTCAGAAAGGTTTAAGGCAGAGCAGACTAAAGTTGAATCATCTGTGTATTGGATGATTTTAGCATCAGGAATAGCAGTGTGAAAGTTAGTGATGAAGATGTTAAAAAGCATTGGCCCAAGGATGGATCCCTGTGGTGAAGCCAGTTAGGGTAGATAGGAAGGAAGAGATGGAGTTCTTCCATTTGACTGCCTGTGATCTGTCTGATAGCTGGAGAGCCAGGATAAAGCATTATGTGAGAAATTAAGGTTTGAGAGATGACAGAGACAGTGCTTGTGGGAAACAGTATCAAAGGCTTTAGTCAGATGGAGTAAAACAGTAGAAACTAAGTGTCCTGAATCTTGGGCTTGATTGACAGTTTCTAGGAAAGAGAGTAGAGAGGTTATTGTGCTATGGCCTGGATGGAAGCCATGCTGGGTAGGAGTGATAAGACTGCTTTGGGTCAGGAAAGGCATAAGTTGGAGGTGGATGCATTTTTCTAGGATTTTGGAGATTGGTGAGAGCAAACGAATAGGGTGAAAGTTTGTGATGCTGGTATTTTTGCCTCCTTTATGAAGAGGAAGAATATAAGCCGAGTGCCAGAGTTTGGGGATGCATGATTCTTTTATGGATTGGTTGATAATGATGCTGATTGGAAGAGCAATGCCATCAGCAGCACATTTTAGGAAGGAAGAGGGAATATTGTCAGGAGTGTTAGAGCAAGGTTTAAGTTTGGACAAAAGTTTTTTTATAAAGTTAGTGGAGATGGGTTTGAGTTCAAACAGATGAGGTGAGTTAGAAGGGGGAGAGTGTAGCGCAGTTGAGTTATTATTGGGAAATGTCTTGGTGAGGGTAGTAATAGTTTCTATGAAAAATGAGTTAAATTCAAAGCCTAGTTCGAGGTCAGATTTACTTGGGTCAGGACAGGGATTATTTCTGGAGCCTGGATTGAGAAGTGAGTTTATTGAGTTCCAGAATTTTTGGGGGGTTTTATTGTTAGTGGACTGAAGTTTGAAATAGTAGGGTTTTTTGTCTTTGGTGATTAGCCATTTTTCATGGTTGTGGAGCTGTTTATATAGGAGCAAGTTATTGGCCAGTTTATTGTTTTGATAAAGCTTACATAGTTTGTCTCTCTGGTGCATAATCTGTTTTGTCTCTTTGGATAGCCAAGGAGCAGTTTTAGTTTATCCTTTTGTTTCTTAGTGGGTCTAGTGAGTTTAAAGTATCAAGGAAGACAGAGTTGAAGTATTCTATAGCCTTGTCAAGAGGAAGGATGTTTAGAATTTGTCAGTTCATTTGTTTGAAAGTATTTGAGAAAGTAGTTGGGTTGAAGCTACTGAGATTATGAGTTTGAATGTATTGATGCTAGTGTGGGAAGGAACTAGTTGAGCGATGCATGAAGGCTGGGAGGTGGTCACTAAAGGTATCAGGAATTGTGCCAGAATTGGTTATTTAATTTGGATCTGAGACTAGGATCCACTCTATAGTGGATCTGGGAGGGTTTATTTTGTTAGGTCGAGTGATGGAGATGAATATGAGTGAAGTTATAGAGGTTAATGGATAGGGAGGGAGAGGGGCAATTGATTTTATTCCAGTCAATATTCACATCATCAAGGATAAAAGTTTCATAGTTAATTTCAGTACAGACCCATAGGAGAATATTTTCAAGTGTAGAGATATTCTTACCAGGAGAGATGTATAGGGCAGTGATGCAGATATTTTTATGTTTATTTAGTTTTAGAATTCCAGCAGTTAGTTCAGTGTTCTTGAATTGAGGAATTGGAATGTGGAGTGGAATTAAGGTAAGAAGGTTGGGGTAGACTAAGACAGTGCCTCCACCTTTTTTATGTAGTCAGTCATTTCTGAGACAATAAAATCCTGGGGGCAGAATCTCAGAGTCAGAGATAAAGGGCTTAAGCCAGGTTTTGGAGATGGCTAAGATATTTGGTTGATTATGGCTTAACCAAGCTTGAAATTGGTGTACGTAGTTGTTTAGACTTTGTGCATTAATTGTAAAAATCTTTAGGGTGTTGAGATAGGAGGAAGAGGGTAAGGGATGAGTTTTGTTAATAAAGGATGTAGGACCAGGGTTAGAATGGATATCACCAGCTTGTGCTAGGTTGTTGAAGGAGATATCCTTTAGCCATATTGGTCTGTCAAGCATGAATTTTGGTAGATTGTAGTTTGGAGCAGGTGATGTGTGTCTCGACTTTAGAGGAGAAGAGTTTAGGGTGGAATAGGTGCAGAGGGTTGGGCTGAATGAGAGAAGAGGAGATAGAGTGGAAATGGGAGTAAGAGTGAGGGAGAAGGTGGGTTTGTATGGTAGTTGTCTTTGTAGGTGGTATTGGACAAGCATAGGTGGAATATGAGGCAGCATAGTGTAAGAGAAGTAGGAACAGAAAGAGGAGGCTGGGTGACTGGAGGGTGTGATAACTTGAGGAGAGCATGTTGCAGCAAAGAGAGAGTGGTAAGACTTGTTAGGAAAATAGAGAAGGCTATGAAGAAGAAAGGGTTTAAAAAGTGATGGAGATATTCTAGAGATTTAAGGAAAGAGGAGGGGACTATAATTATTGGTTGGAGTACAGATTACAGAGTTTAAGATGGATGGCTATAGGTGGGAGAAGTAATGAGGGGGGAGCTGGTTTGGGGTAATTAGGCTGAGAGGGTGGGGTAGATAGGAATAAAGCTAGGAGTACTGGGGGTGGGTGGAAATTGGGGGCAGGGTTGGGGAGTGGAGTGAGCCTGTAGGGTGAACAGAGCAGGCAAGAACACTAGAGAGGAGTATGGCAGAAAAAGTATCAGCAAAGAGCAGTTTAAAGGTTGTAGTTGGAAGGTATGAGCTAAATATTTCAAGCCAGAAATTGAAGGTTGATGAGATACTTCGTCTTATCTTGTCCCCATAAATATGGGGTATTGTTGGATCAATTCCTGTGTGAATATATAATTTACTGCTATAGCCTTTATTCTATCTTCATTAATTTTATATCCAAAAAGACTTGAAACTGTCTTGAAATGTTCCAGAACACTGACATGTCCTTTTCTGGATTTGCCATGTCCAAAATAATATCATCTGCAAACAATTACAACTTTTCTTGATTACCATACCAAATACATCCTTGAATTTGAGCCCTTTATTTTCTTTGCCAATGACTGTAAACATAAAGCAAATAAAGGGGAAAAAGAACACCCCTGATAGGTTTCTCTGTTCCAACACCACTTATCTGAAATGAATCCTCCCACTTTAATTATTGCCTCTGATCCTTCATATATCCTTCTAATTAACCTTGTTATTATATCAGAGAATTCAAATATTTCCATTACCCTACTCATAAAATCCTAGTTGACTCTGTCAAATGCTGTCTCTGCATTCAGACCCACCAAGAACAGCAGTAATTTCTTGCATTCTGTATCTGTCAGTTTTGCCAGCACCTTTGCAATTATTTTGGCTTGTATAGACATAAACCATTTATAATCATGTTTTAAAATTGAAATGGGTCTGATGGATCTTTACCATCCTTAGTTAATACAGCCACCACAGCTTTCTTCCAAGATGTTGGTGTTTCCCCTTCTTTTAAACAAAATCTTCCAGTTATTTATCACTTTCTTCTCTCCTAACTTCCAAACTTATATAGTAATGCCAACTGTTCTGAAGAGTTTCCTGAAGATTGATTATACATCACCATTTATATCTCATCTCTTCCTAGCTTAACTGTTAGGTGTTGGGCCTCATCTACCTTTAACACTGGTACACATTTCAGAATACCTTTTGTCTAGTTTTGCTAACATGCAACAATCTTTTGGCAAGCCTTCCCAACTCAGAACAACAAACTTGACGGAAATGGTTAATTCTTCCCAAGTCACTAAGCACTCCAAGTGTGCTTATGATGCTGTTGACATTGTTTCTGTAGCTGTTGCTACTGGAACTGTTATGCATAGGAATACCTGAGTGAGACTACAAAACTTCCTAGAAGATATGAGGGCTTAACTTTTAAATGTCTCCCTGCTTGATAAAGATTTACTGTTTGGAAATTCCTCTGCTGAGGTTCTCAAGAAGCTGGAATATCTCGAAGATAAAGGTAAATTCATGCAGGGTGTCAAGCAACTTTTTTTGTCTCTCACTCCCAAGTACCAAAGAAACTATCCATGAAACTCAGGGACTTTCTTTCAAAACCAATTTAAACCTACCTAGCAAAAGTCTTACAAGCATCAGTATAAGAAACAAATGGCAAAGTGACACAAAATAAAGGTGATGGGTCTCAAATACCCTCCCTTCAAAAGAAAGAAAAAAAAAACAATGACAAGCTTTGCCTTTCTTCTCCCAGTCTCGGCCTTCTTCCCAAATTGTAGGCAATCTTTCTTGCAGTTTTCCACTTTGGAAAGCAATAACCTCAGATTTTGGGTTTGAAAAATCATTCAGCATGGGTAGAAACTTCATTTAGAACATTTAGCATAATTCAGTCTGGGATCCATCTCCGTCCAAAGAACCAAATTCATATTTTCCCACAAATTATTTCAGATGTGCAATCTCAGGGATAATAGAGCTAGTTCCCCATTCTCAGCAAGGGAAATGCTTCTATTCAAGACTGTTTCTGGTTAAGGCCTTTTAGAGGCCCACTTTAGACCCCTCAAAACTCAAAGCTTTTCCTCTGGTTTCCGAGTTCAAAATGATGACTTCATAAAAACTATCTTTCCTCTAGTGTCATACACAGCCTTCCTGGTCATGTTTGATCTCAAAGATGCCTACTTACACATTTTAATTCATAAATAAACATAGTTGTTTCCTAACATTCTTTGGCTTAAGATTGCACTTTCAGTTTGCATTTTTACCCTTTGGTCTCTCTGTCACCCCAGGAGTTTTCACCAAGTACCTTTCCCTAATCATAGCCTATTGCAGACTGCAAGGGATTCACATAAATACTCCTAACTATGAAGATTGCTTCATTTTAGCTTCCTCCACCAAAACAGTCTTGCATCGCTTCCTTTTACTATGCATTTTTTCAGCAGCATGGTCTTCAAGATAAATGTTAAAAAAAATCATTCTTGACCCTACCCAAAGGATAGTATTCCTAAGTTGTCTTTTTGGCATGTTTTTGATGAGACCTTCCTGTACCAGAAAAAGTGATTTTTTTTTACCATCACCACTTTCTAAATCTATCTAATCAGAGCATGTCCACAGCAACAGAATGTATGAGGATGCTCAGTTTTATGGCCTCATCCATTCTCATGCTTTCATGTGCCAGACTCTACATGAGGAAAATTCAGTGATTTCTCAGATCCATCTATTTATTTTTATGTATTTATTTAGTTATTCCATTTGTTTACTGGGGTTGTCTGACAGGGCCATGCATGGTGACCCCTTTTCAGTAGTGGACCAGGGAGAAAAACTCCCTAACAAATGGAAACAAAAACATTTATGCAGTACATCATAGCTGAGCTAACATTTTAATTAAGCAAATTATGTGCCAGGTTAAATATTACCTAGTTACATACAGACAAACATACAGAATAATTACATATTTCTTAATAAACACACCTTGGAATTATGTAAAAAATATTTCATTACAAATCAGTCAGTAAATGACAAAAACTATTTTCAATACTTGGTGGTTCCAAAGTAGTAGCATGGAGTAGATTCCAAAGTAGTAAAACGTTGATCTTAGGAAGATAGATGGGGTTGGAGGCATTTGTGTAGGAAGGGAACATGAAAATCAGATAAGAGGAGAAGATGTAATTAGAATAGACTAGTCACAAGTGATAGCAAAGGGGAGAGGAATATGCAGAAATTGTAGATAGGATGGAAGTTAATCAACCAGTTAAGATTGAGCATTGACATAATCTAGCATTTAGGAGATGAGCACAGAGGTGTCTAGCTATGCTTATTGTCTAGTTTTCTAAGTGGGATGGGTATGGTTTTCCATATTTTGGAGATGGAATTGAAGTAAACAGCATCCCCTGATGAGTTATGGGATTAACACTGTTGAACTAGGAATTTGTCTGTAGAGCTGAGAAGTCTGCAGGAGGGTATTCAGGGAAGGACACTCTTCTGTGTAGTGAAGTATGGAATGAGTGATTTTTACCTGAAAGAATTTAAAATCGTTTGGGAATTTCATCCAATTTATTTTTGAAAGTGCAAGTCAGGAATGAGAATGAGTGTTTTTAGTTGAAGGAATTTAACATAGCTTGGGAATTTCATCCAATTTATTTTTGAAAGTGCAAGTCAGCGATTTGATCTATTAGGCAAATTTGCAGTGCATTTGGCAATTTTATTGTAGCATTGTTCAAGTTTTCCTAGGAGATTGCTGTATAAGTTAGTGAGGATAGGGGCAAGTGTACTGGAGAGCTGGTAGGCGATAAGCATGTGCAGTAGCTTTATGACTTAGGTCAGTGAGAAATAACTTGGCTGGGTATACAGCTCCAAACCATTGATGAATTTTCTTTATGACATTACTTATATGAATGTCAAACATACGCTTATCATTAGCTGTTACACTAAGTAGCTTGGTTTTAGAAAACTGTTCAAGTTTAATGTTTTGAGCAGAGGAGATAGTAAAAATTATTTGTATTTTGGGAACTGGGTTTAGAAAGGAAAAGTACCAGTTTATTTTTTAAGCATTTAGTGTAAGATGAGCATTATCTATCCGCTGTTCTACTGCTGAGTAGAATCCCTGAGCAATGGTCTGTAGCTCTCCCACGGAGGTGACAAAGCAAATGAATGTAGCATCATCTGCATATTAAATCACTGTGGATGGGGATGTCACAGTTTAAAGTTCATTTATGCATATACTGAATTACAAGGATCCAAGTATGGATCCTTGGAGACACTTATATGGACTAAAAGGGAGGAGACACACATTTTGCCACATTACTGATTAGGTGCAATTACTTAGGTAGCTCTTTAACCATGATAATGTAATGTGACATTTTAAATTTTAGTAGGGGTTGAATAGGTTTTGGGTGTAGAACATTATCAAATGCTGGAGAAAAAGATGGCTGCTGTCCTATAGAGACTGATATTCCTGGCTCTGTCTAAAACATCAAGAAAATCAACCAGAAAAGCACAGAGCTGAATTTTAAAATGAAAACAATTAGCTAAAAATACAAATAGCTACACTGTGTAATTAACACTGTGACTTAAAATTAACTATTTAATGTGTGAAGAGGCAGATCTTTTGGATTGATCGTCTGACAACAGCCACAAGGTAATAATGGCCTTACAAGTCTACTAATCTACAAGGGAAATACTAAAATGTCTAATGATGACTCAAGCATAGAGACTTCAACTACCAAAACAAAATTTTCAGTGCTTGCTTCTCCTGAGAAGGAAACTATCCCAAAAAGACCAAGAACTAATAAGCAACAGGATTTAGCAAATATCAAAGGAAAAAACAAAAATGGACCAACCGGCAAACCTGGAAGACCTTAAAACGGCTCTCCAACCAATACACCAAGCAATACAGGATCTTACTGCACAATTTCAATCTTTTGGTGATTCCTTCAATCAAATATTGCTAAGAATGGAAAAATCCAAAACAGGGATAACTGACAAGAAAATCAGAATAGACAAACTGCAACAGCAATCAGAGAATAACTTAAAACTCATTCGGGAAACGAAGGCAAAAATTGCATATTTAGAAGCTTGTTCAAGAAGGAACAATATTATTATTCATGGTATCCCTGAACACATTACTTACCCCAACTTAATTTATATGATTAAACAGATACTGAACACCTTACTAGAAGATCCTGCAGAGGTGAAACAAATAACTATAGAAAGAGCACACTGGGCGCTACATACTACCCAAACAGGAGACAGATAAAGACAAATTTATGTTAAAGTCTTAAACCACCAAGATGTGCTAAAAATCATGCAAGCAGCTAAAAAGAAAGATCCACTTACCTGGAACAGACATAAGATATCCTTTGTGCAAGGCCTTCCACTCCAAATCAGACAGGTGAGACAGTCCCTTTCACCTAAATGCCTTTTCCTAATACACAAAAAAATCAAATTTCAAATGAAATTCCCAAACACTTTGTCATTTGTACATTAGGAAATAAAGTATTCAGCCTCAAATGTAAAAGAAGCAAGGGATGGATTTCTGTCAGTCTTCCAGGAATTACCTAAATCTGAAACAGCCACCAAATGATGTGAAATGGAGTGATCTGAGACAGCTTCATCCATATTTCTCTTGGTGAGTTTCTGGTGGCTCGTGCTAGGCCAGGAGTCCATTTAAGAGGCTCCAATATCTTAAAGTCAAAAACAGACTGAAAAGAAAAAAGTTTGTTTCCAACCGGAATGTTAATTGCTATACAAAAAGTATAATGCCTTCCTTCCTGTGACATAGCTCCCTGTATGATGGTATATCCAGATGATGAGCTTAACTGCAATTTTTAATATCTTGCATATTTATGTCTTTCCTTCTGGTGGACATTAACACACAGATTGCCGTGATCTATCTTGATAAAGAGGCTTGAAAGACATATGAGGATAAGCTTCCGTTTTACCCTGATATGTAAAACCTCATCTTCTGCAATCCAGAAGGCTAAAAAAAGGGAAACAGTAAGTTAAATGAGCTCAGTTGATGATGCCAACCTTTAAGAAAAAGGCACAATGATTAGGTTTTTTCAGCTTATGGGGACAAGGAATAAAGCTTTGTAAGACTTAAAAGAATAGTCGGTTGGCTTATTCAAAATATGAGAACCAGTATACAGCTGCTGTTCCTTTCTTTTTTTTTTTTTTTTTTAACCGAGGAATGACATTGGATAATATAACATGAAAAAGGGATTCCAATGCTTTATATCGACATGTATTAAAATGTAGTAAGGCTGACTTTAAATTCTGAGTTGTGGAAAAGGTAAAAATTCAGGATAGGGGTGGTGACTGGGAAACAGAATTAGAATTTGGGGAACTGGTATGGCAATTACATTTAGATGCATGTACATATCCAGGACTGAACGACCATGTTTCCCTGGCCCCTGCTTTAAAATTAAGAGCAAATATTTTATGATATAACTGGGGTCATGGGGTATTGTTATTTAGGGAAATATTAGCTGCTGTTATTATTAGAACAGTGATAAAACAATTATATTTTGTGAAGTGTATATAATGTCTTTATCAGTTGGTTCAAATCATTTCTTCATACATTTTTAATTAAGAAACCAATATATTTTATTAATGAGTTTGTTTTTTAAGTTATCCAATGTAATGTGGGGAGGGGTTATTTAAACCAGGCAGGATGTGCTGTAATTTAAATTCTGATGAAGTTTCCTGTATTTGGATATGAAAGCACCCAATCTGTGTAATAAAGCTGTTCGTGTTTTTAATGCTACTTGGCTCATTTTTAAATTATTTCCACTCCTGGGAGTAAACTACCTTACTGAGACTGCCTTTATTGCGACCTGGTGCTTTATCTGGAGTTATTTGTGGTTCATAAAGCTAGCTTTCTCAATTTTCGCAGCTTTGGGATATATTTCCTAAATCTCTACTAGAGGAAGTATTCAGAACTAGTGTTATCCTCTAACTTCAGTCACAACAAGGGAAACGGAGCATAAAATGCCTATTAATTTTGAAAGCTAACTATGCTAACTTCCATAATTCAGATCAATCAACATCCTGAGTTGTTTTGTGCTTAGGTTTAACTAAACTGTTGACGGCCTGTTATTCTTTATTAACTGTGACACCAGTCAGCATCTCTGTTTGTAATACTACTCCTGTGGTATTTAGCTTTATGTCATAATGCTTCCTGACAGAAACGTTCTCCCTTTTCAGTAACATAGTGTAGTTATTGTTAAGGCTTTATTCTAAAGCCATCCATATGGACAGTAACCTCAGACATTATATCATCGCTCTGGATGATACCATCAAGGGGTTAAACAAAATATTGCTTGACACAATGAATGCTTGCAGATTATATAGTTCTGGGAGTCTGATAGTTTGTTGAACCATGTAGTGCTTAGTATAGCACTATAGTTTTACTAATTTTTACTCTTATAACAAGTTTAATGGTTCAGATAAGAATTTACACGACCTCCTCTTTCTGAATAGCAGATGATTTGGAACTTATTTCTTACAAGATATTCATAAATCGTATTGAAATGTAATACTCTCATTTTAGTATGCGGGAGTACTGTATTAGTGGGCTTATATACGATTTATTACTATATGTTAATAGTACTTTATATTACACTTTAGTACTACTTAGCAGCACCACTCACTCTGACTTGTTTAACCTACAGTGTATAACTAATAATAAAAAACAAAGTGATAATGGAAAAGAAAATGAAGTTCTAAGAGAAGAGTATCTCAAGAGAAGGGTTCTATCTTTGTAAACATCTACATTGATATATGAATAATTAAACATAGCACTAGTATTGTATTTTCATTTCCATCAGTGACACAAGATAGTTCTACTTATTCTACTACAAGATAGTTCTACTTATTCTACTAAGCTTAACTTTACTAGTGAAGTTAAAATATTTTAGATTGCTGAATACATAAATAACTATTATCTAAAGTAAATATAGCTGTTGTTGAAATTATAATTTATTTTTTCTTTCCTTTTGCAAACTGTTTCTTACTATAAATTACTCAAAAATAAAGCCTCAATCACCTTTGCATTTATCTCTTCTCATTTCTATCCTGCTAGCTCTGTTATTTCTGGCATATAAGTTAAATACCTTAAGGAGATGGGTTAGTTGATGCTAGTAGTCCTTTTTTGCGGGGGGGGGCTAGGTATGTTAGGCTTTTTCTGCTTAAGATATGTTTTTATTAAGGGGAAAGTTAATTTAATAGAATCTCATTTATTGTTAGATGTTTAAAATGTGGCTTTATTCTTATAATGGAATTCATTTTCTTTATATTTCCCCTCTCTTCTGGGCCTGGTGGGTTAGTGTTTAGGCATGAGGATAAGGCAAGAAAAGTGGTATGTCATTTACCCAATCTACATATCTAAAAGGATCCTTACTTTTAACTATACTAAATTCTCAATGTGCCTCCCCAATTTACCTCTACATAGAATGTGGGAGATTGATTCATAGAAAGTAAAGGGGATTCAGTTATTCAAGGAAAGGAAACTTTTCTTTCACCTTGCCTCTAAATCAAAAGCTAAAATAATATTAATACAGGAATCACATATGATGAAAGATCAATGGTCACACTATAAGGGGAAAAATGGATTAAGATGATAATTGCTTCTAGCAAAGAAACAAATAGTGTTGGGGTAGCTATAATAATTAAGAAATCCTTTCAGGAGAATATAATACAATATGATACTGATACAGAGGGTAAGTGGTGTTATGTAAGTGGCAAAAGCCCTCATGTTAATAAACCAATTTTGATACTAAATATTTATGCTCCCTGTAGCAAGCAACAGAATTTCTTCATGTCCTTATACAAAATTTTATCTGCTTTCCAGAATCATTATTTAATTATAGGAGGCAACTGGAATACTTACTAAGATCCCTTAACGGATAGAACAAACTCAAGCAAACCATATAATATTCAAGCAACTATTGCATTATGAAAACTTAAAAAATGTCTTTAGACTATTTGTCCCTTATAATTGCAAAAATCACATATTAACAAAAGAAAGGTTTACATTTTATTCTCAATGTCATAAGATGTGGTCTAGAATTGTTTTTTTTTATAATTTCATATTTCTTTTTGAATCTAAACATTAAATGTTATACCAATGTAAGATTTTTTTCTGACCACTCCAAAATTACATTTACGATAAATTGGTCCTATTAACAGAATTTGGGTTATAAGGGGTATAACTGGACTCTGAATCCTAACTTACTTTTAAAGTGAGATATTGGGGAAGGTATTAACTTGTTGCTTGATGAATTCATGGAAAAGACACTTTCTTCCCAAATCCCCTTTGACATTGAATTGGCTGCCACTAAAGCCCAGATAAGAGGCTTCCTCATCAATAAAGCAACACACTACAAGAAACTGTATAATGATAAAGAAAGCTCAATTAAAAAAGCATTTTCAAATTGGAATCAGAACTGCAAATAAGCTTTAAAAATGTAACCAAGAATCAGCTATTTAATCTTCAAAATGAACTTTATCTACTTAATGTAAACCACCTGACATTTCACAAAACTAAAAATTTAGCTAACTGTGCAGAAGGGGCACAGATCCCATCTTAGTTCCTTGCTGGGTTAATTAACCAAAATAAATGCTCACCTATTATTTCTGAGACAAATTACTTGTATAAGACATATAGTTCTAATCAACAGATTCTAAACCTTTTTGAAAATATATACTCACAAATATATGGGGAACAAAAGTCCCATGTATCAGAACAAATGAAAACCCATTTTCTGCAAAACTTAAAATTTCCAAAGCTTGACCAAAAACAACAAAAGAGTCTGTCAATTCTTCTATCTCAACAAGAGATAATCACAGTAATAAACAACCTAAAAAACAATAAGGCACCAGGACCAGACAGCTTCACAGCAGAATTTTATAAAACCCTTTACTCAAAGGTTTCCAGAGTGCTACTATCCCTTTTTAATTACATAATTAATAATAACATTACAGATGTCCACTTTAACTCTTCGAAAACTATTTTTATTCTTAATGAAAATGCTAACCCCAAGGATCCTAAGAGTTATAGACCCAATTCCCTAATCAACTTAAATGCTAAAATAATAATGGCTAATAGATAAAAACCTATATTATCACATATTATATCTCCAGAAGACAATACACTTACTTTAGACTCTAATGAAATTTTCTCAAAAAAATAATTACACAATATTTGCTTTAGGTGTGGATGCATACAAAGCATTTGACAGACTTAAACTTTTTGCTATCAGTCTTACCACACTTTGCTATTCCCCCAAGTTTTATCCAATTTATTAAGTTAATATATGATAAGGCATGCAAGTTTTTATATATAAATACCTCTAATAGAATTGTCATTAAAAACAGAACTAGACAAGGGTGCCCGTTATCCCCATATCTTTTTAATCATATATGGAACCTTTATTTTTACTTATAAACCAAGCTACCTTTCATCACCCCAACAATTTTTAATATCAGAATTACCTTAACAGCTTTTGCAGAGGACTTTAATTTATACTTTATCTTACCAAGTTCTGATATACCTAAACTACTAAAGTCAGTTGAAACATTTTTCAAGTCTCTCCAATTATAAACTGAATCTCAACAAATCTGCAGTCTTCCCTCTAAACTCGGTCAATCTGCTATCATTATACCCCCGCCCAACCATAATCAAAATAAAACAATCCATAAAATATTTAGGGATCTCATTTTATCAAGATACTGTGGAACTCTATCAAGACAACATTGTAAGTGTATGACAAAATATAAAACAAGATTGTAGCAGATGGGATAAACTTAAATTAAGTTTCTTGTCTAAAGTTGCAATTGTAAAAAAATATATTACCAAGATTATTATATGTTTTTTTGGCCTCTGAAGTAATAGTATATAACAAATTCTTTAAAAAGATACAAACTAATTTGGCTAAATTCATCTGGTCCCCTAAATCTGTTAGGATTTCTTATTACAAGTTAGTGTGGATGAAAGAGAATGGAGGACTAAACCCACCAGATTTCAGACTATATTTTGACATTAATAACAGTAGCAGATTAATAAAATTGGTGAATATGATTTGAATGAAAATTCCTGGCCACTGTTCTGGTTAGAATTACACCATAAATATGTAAATCACTCAGATTTAATCCTAAAGCTCTCCCCTTCCTCGATAAAAGGAACTTGAAAACTTATAAAGTCCTTACCTCCATAAATTTTTCTATAATTAATCTACAAAAATTATTTGAAACATTAAACCTATCTACTGCTTTTGCACCCTTGCAACCAATACACCTTAACCCAAATTTAAAACTTAATAATTTAATGTTAAACTAACAAACTTTCCTCTCTCTTCTAAAAGAAAAATGAGTGCTTGATTTTTATCTTTTTCATAATTTTACTATCACGGAGGTGAGATCCAATTTAAATCTACCTAAGAGTTATATTATTATCCTAAGACAGATCAGAGAAATGTGTTCCAGTTACTTATCTAATAGTAACATAGTAGATAAAGATAGGGAGACTTGTAAAACCCTCTGGAAAATAATGTTATTAAAGAAAAAAATGATTTCACGCACATATAAATTGATTGTATTGATTAGATACCAGAATTAAATCCTGTTTTCAAACTACTGGGTTAAGACAAACGTTTCCATCTCTACTAATCAGATAAAACAATCTATAAAATTAACTTCCAGATTAATTCCCCTAAAAAAGACTTTCATATACACACCTCATGATCCTTAATAAGGCATACTTCACACCTACAGTTTTACATAAATTTAACCCTTCGATCTACCCTTTTTGTCCTTCCTGTGATTCTCAAACAGCTGATCTCCTCCATATATTCTGGAGCTGCAAGTGTGTTTATAAACTTTGGAATTCCCTAAAAGATCAACTACAAAAGATGGAGTATGAAAAATCATAAAACACAACAAGGCACTGAAAGACACCCACTGGTAAACCGAAAACACCAAGATGCAGGAATCACGAACCAAATGCTGAGTAAAAATTTTAATTAAAACAGCTCCACTAGTTCAGCGTAAAAAGTAACAAACACTCCAAGCATGTAAAGTCAAGCGCTTTCACCCGGGCTCTCCCAGGCTTTTTCAAGACATTTTTACATTGGGTGATGGGTCTTTTTATATTACCCTTATTCAACCCAAATACTTTAATTGACAATCAATTAAACTAAATTGCTTCACATTTACCTTTTAAAGGAGTATAAGCCCTTTACATCCCATTTGCACATTAATTCCATTTGTAACATATTAAATTCCCTATTACTTTATTCATATCTTAACCAGATATTGTTCATATTTCACTGAAATTGTTAAAAAAACATATACAAATACTTAATACTTAAAACTTTAAATAAAATCTTCCTGTAAATGTTGTAGAACCACTTGAAACCAAACCAAGTTATTTTAAATATCAAGTGGCCTCTACCATGCTTTGTAACTTTTTAAAAGCTTGTATAACAAGTATTTGTTTGACAACATGCAGTGTATTTTTATTATACAGCCTTTGTCGACTAAAAAGTTGACACCTTCCTACTGTTCTTATGACTACTTATAGCTCTGTCCATTATTCTATCTCTTAGAAGAACTTTCTTTTGGCATCTCTCAGCTTGTATGCCACTGTTGTTATACTAATATCCGTAATAATCCTATTAACACCCCATGTCATTTGTTCTCAAATTGTCCTTACCTTAATGCATAACCAACTATTTTATTCATTACCCAATGGTCATTCTCTTTTTTATTTTACAGTTTTGCCTTTCTCATTTTCAATAAACTACTAATACTAATAGCTCCATTGAGTCCAGGAAACTTTGCTGCTTCTAGTCTCACTTGCCAAAGCAGCTCCTTGTATTCCAAAGATGTTTCCCAATCCCCCCCTCTAGGGCTAACATGCACCTGCTCAAGTACCATGAATTTTAAATTCATGTTTGCACATGTTAATGAATGCTTGAAGAACGCATTGGTGTCCTTTTTCCTACTAATTTCATAGAGGTGTTCGTACACTCTTTTGGCTAACATCTTCTCTGTTTTTCCAACATAGAAACATTGGCAATGCTGACATAACCCACCTACAGTTTTACATAAATTTAACCCTTCGATCTACCCTTTTTGTCCTTCCTGTGATTCTCAAACAGCTGATCTCCTCCATATATTCTGGAGCTGCAAGTGTGTTTATAAACTTTGGAATTCCCTAAAAGATCAACTACAAAAGATGGAGTATGAAAAATCAACCCATTCATGGGAATTTATCATACTTCACATTCCTCCCCCTGGTCTGACTACAGTACAAACCCATATTTTGATTACCCCTTTTATATTAATTAAACTATATATTACATTAAATTGGTTAGATAGATCAACTGTTACATGGGAGGGGTTTAGACAAATGGCAATCAAAAACCTAAGAGCTCATAAACTTTTGTGTTTAATCGTAAAGTATATTATTATTTCATTGATTATTGGAACTCATTATTCAAATATATATTGCAATAATTACTCAACCTCTAGTATCCCTAATTTAGCAATTGCCTTTCTATTTTCCTAATTACTAACTTATATTGAAGGAACTAAATACTTGTATCCAAGGTACATTATTACTTCTTTCCCTGTATCCATCAATCCCTTTTCCCCCTACTTTTGTTCTTCCTTTTGAAACATTACTAAGTTTGACATTCTTCATGGTAAATGACACCTATGTGAATATGTGTATTATAGTTACACATTGTTTAATTTATCTATAACCTTGAATGTTACTGTTATTGTTGACTTCTATTGAACATGTTTGTTTCATGGTACAAAATAAATAAAGATTATGGAAAAAAAAAGAACATTATCAAATGCATTGGAAAGATATAAAATGGTTGAGACTGGTTTTCAAGCATTACAATGTTGGTTTGCATTATCTAGAAATGATAGCAGAGCAGTAGTGGTGCTGTGGTTTGGGTGGACACCATGTTGGGTAGGTGAGAGGAGATTATTGGTGTAGAGATATTGGAGGATTTGTGTGTGCATGCAGCACTCCAGGATTTTTGAGAAACAAGGAATATAGCTATGGATCAGTAGTTACCTAGTTCAGTCCAGTTTCCTCCCTTATGTAGTGGTGCAATGTATGATTGTTTCCATATTGAAAATACAACACAGTAAGGGATCTATTTATGAGGATGGAGTGTGGAAATGCTAAGGTTGCACCTGCTACTTTGATGTATTCTGCTGGTATTTTATCAGCTTCTAGAGTAGTTTACTTCAGTTTTACAGAGTTTTTTGATGGATGCAATAGGGAAGGATTTTAGTGTAAATCTGTTTGAGGTGGATTTTCAGGTTGATCACAGCATGGGTGAAAACCTGTGGATTTAATTAGTCTGGCTACTGTGTTGGTGAAGTGGGAGTTAAGTGTGTTTGAAGTGTTAGTGTCATTTGTCATAGGACTAAGACAGGGTTTGCAACCTGGGTGAAGGAGGTTATTGATGGTGGGCCAGAAAATTTTTGGATTGTTCTGGAAATTGTTCTGGATGGTGATAACTTAGAAAATCAGGTACAGTGCCTACTTGAGTGATTTTATCCAGGTGTTACTAGGTATCCAGACCAACATTAATTTAGAGTTATTGGCCTCAAAATGCCTGGCTGGAGTGGTGAAATGTTCAGAGAAATTGTAACAATTGACAGAGGTATGCAATGCAGCCCAGTTTATACTAACATGGCCATATATGAGAGTTTCTAGTTTAATGTTTTTCTTTTAATAATCAGGACAGAATATCTTCAAGTATAGGGTGGCTATTGTTTGGACATATGGCTTTGTTTGGGTTTAGTTGAAGGTGGATGGTTAGTATTTCTGCATTGCTAAATTTAGGGATGTTATTTGTGTAGAGGTGAAACAGGAGATTGTTTTATGCATTGTTACACCACGTTATTCTTCTTTCTCAGCGTGGGGTGAAATGTACTGTAACCAGCAGGTAGGACTTCTTTACTGAATAGGTTTGGTTTGAGCCAAGTCCCTGTTAGAAAGTGCAGTTGTGTACACCTACCATAAATGTAGATGTTTGAGTGTCTTCACTGTTGCAGTCATGACTGTAGGGTTCTCCCCTGCCGGCAGGCAGCCCTCGGTCATCCAGAATCCCAAAGTCTGGGTCCGGCGTCGGCTGTTCAACCATGCTCCCTGATGTCAGAGCGCCAGGAGTACAAATCTGACCGCCGATGCCATCTTCTCCAGTTTTTCTTGCCCCAGATGTCAGGAGTCCCAAAATGAAAAAGGTCCCATAACCTTTGCAAATATACCTCAGAAGAATGGTGAAAAAAGGAAATACACAAAAATAAAAATAAGAGGGGACAGGAGGGAGGGAAACCCAGACTGCAACAGTGAAGACACTCGAACATCTACATTTATGGTAGGTGTACACAACTGTACTATGTTCATCATGTTTCACTGTTGCAGTCATGACTGTAGGGTAGAATCCCAAAGCTGAAAGAAAGGGAGGTGGTCATAAAGAGGAAGGGGCAGCTAAAAGGCCCTGCAAGACTGCAGAGGCAAAGCCTGCCCTAGACTTAGAGTAGAGAGGTAGATTGTAGTGCTTAGAAAAAGTATGCACCGAACTCCAAGTTGCAGCTTCCAAAATGTCCTTGGTAGGAACTCCCCTGAGGAAGGCCACAGAAGTGGCAGCAGCTCTGGTGGAATGACTCCGTATACTCCCTGGGATTTGTTTTCCATGGTGAGAATAAGAAAATCTGATTCCATGAGCAATCCATTTAGAAATGGTCTGTTTTGAAATGGCTTTACCTTGGGAACTTGAAGCATAATAAACAAACAATTGTTCTGATTTTCTGATGTCCTTGGTTCTGTTCAGGTAAAAACGTAGTTGTCTGTGTACATCCAAGGAATGTAAGATCCTTTCCACTTTATTTTGAGGAGTGGGGAAAAAGGTAGGTAAGTGGATAGTTTGATTTAAAGCCACTTTGAAAACCACCTTAGGCATGAAGGTAGGATTAGTCCTCAAAGATACCCTGTCTTGATGAAAAATAATATAAGGTTCCACAGCCATAAGAGCTTGTAACTCTGAAACTCTCCTGGCAGAGGTTAGGGCTAACAGGATAGCTGTCTTCCAAGATAAAAACTTGATGTCAGAAGAGGCAGCAGGCTCAAAAGGAGGCAAAGTTAGTTTTTCCAAAACATAGTTGAGATACCAAGCAGGAATGGGAGGAGATCTAGGAGGTCTTAAGTTCTTAGCTCCTCTGAGAAACTGTCTCATGAGCTGGTGGGAAAAGATGGGAGGGTCTGTATTATAATGAGCAGAAATAGCAGAGGCATGTATCTTAATGTAAGAGAAAGAGAGACCCTTTTGTAAGAGATCTGTCAAGTAAAGTAAAATTAAAGTAATGTTAGGAAGAAGAGGATCAGAATCCTGAGCCTGCATCCAGGAACAAAATCTTTTCCATTTTCCTGCATAAGATTTTCTAGTGCTAGGACGTCTGGCTTCTAAAATGACATCCATAACCTGCTTGGGTAGTAAAGAAGAAATCAAAGGCCCTGGATTAACCAGGCCGCCAGGCTGAGAGTTCTGACATGAGAGTGTAGAACCTGACCCTGATGTTGGGACAGAAGGTTCGGAGACTGAGGTAAAACCCAAGGGGGCTCCAGGCATAGGTTTTTTAGAGTTGGATACCAAAACTGCCGAGGCCAATTTGGAGCCAGCAAGATTATCATCTTGGGTTTGTCCTGTTTTATCTTCAATAAAACCCGTGGAAATAGAGGAAGAGGCGGAAAGGCACATCCCGAGAGGTTCCTCCAACTGAATGACAGGGCGTCCACTTTCCAAGCTTTTCTGTGGAAAGTCCTGGTGCAAAAATTCTGTAGTTGATGATTGAGATGGGATGCAAAGAGGTCTATGTGAGGACATCCCCAGACTGCTGTTATCATCCTGAATATTTTGGTGTCCAGCATCCACTCGTGTGGATCCGAAAGGTTTCTGCTCAGACTGTCTGCCAGGAAGTTTTGGTTCCCTGGTAGAAACTGAGCTTGAAGATCCAGATTGCAAGCTAGAGCTGTGTTCCATAGATCCATGGCTAGTCTGCAAAGGGGGTAGGAATGAGATCCCCCTTGCTTGTTTATGTACCACATAACTGTGGTGTTGTCTGTCCGTATTAGCAGTTGTCCTGGTTGTAAAAGATTCCTGAAGGCCAATAGAGCTTTCTGAACGGCTAACATTTCCTTTAAATTGATATGCAGGTGCTTCTGATCCTGTGTCCAAAGGCCCTGCAAACAATTGCCCTGAAAATGGGCTCCCCAAGCATAATCCGAGGCGTCCGTAGTTAGAATCTGATGGGCAGGAGGCAGACTGAAGGGTTTCCCTTTGTTTAGAGCACATGCCCTGGACCACCAAAGAAATTCCTTTTGAAGGCAAGGAAGGACGGAGATCAGTATGTCTAAACTGTGGTAATGCTGAGACCATACACTTTTTAGTTACCATTGTATTTTCCTCATGTGTAGTCTTGCATATGGTACGAGAAGGATGCAGGAGGCCATGTAACCCAAAGCCTGCAGGAATTTCCTTGCAGATAGTTGAGTTAGAGTTGCCAAGGTTCTGAAAGTTGAAGCCAGCTGTAATTGTTTTTCGGATGTCAGAAATGCCATCTGGGTTGTGGAGTTTAGAAGTGCACCCAGAAAAGTTATCTGTTGTGATGGTGTCATATTTGACTTTTTTTATGTTTACAGAGAATCCCAGGAACTTGAGGAGGCTCTGTACAAATTCTAGATGCTGGGGTAAGACATCCTTGCTGTCTGCCTGAATTAGACAATCATCCAGATAAGGGTAAATTTGAATTCCCTTGAGTCTGCAGTAAGCTACTACTGGAGCCAGGCATTTGGTGAAGACCCTGGGCGCAGTAGATAATCCAAAGGGCAGCGCAGAGAATTGAAAGTGCCTCGATCCGGCCTTGAACCTGAGGTATTTTCTGCGATCCTGCCTGATGGGAATGTGTAAATATGCCTCCTTTAAATCCAAAGTTACCATCCATGCATCTTTGGACAGCATTGGAAGTAGCTGCTGTAGAGTAAGCATCTTGAATTTTGGAATCTCTAGAAAGGTGTTCAAGACCGACAGATGCAGAATGGGTCTCCATGAGTTTTGCTTCCTTGGGACTAGAAAGAGCCTCGAGTAAAAACCTTTTCCCATCTCTGAAAGAGGAACCAGTTCTATGGCATTCATAGCCAAAAGAGCTTCCACCTGGTTTAAGGCCTCCGTCCATTGATGTTTTGGAAGGTCTGGCCATCCGCTTGGCCTTGGCAAGGAATGAAAATGGAATTTGTAACCTCTTAAAACCACATCCAAAACCCATTTGTCTTGGGTTATTTGAGTCCAATTTTGATAGGAAAGAGAGAGTTTTCCTCCGAGAGGGGCTTCCAGGCAAGAAGTTCCTGTAGCCCAACAGAGGGAGTCATTGAGTTTGTTTCCTTTGAGATTGTGACCTGTCCTCTCCACCCCTAGGGGTGGAAGCAGTCCACTGTCTTGGTCTATAAGCAGCTTGTGTTTGAGGCCTCCCTCTGGAGTGTCTATATCGACCCCTCTGAGGCCTGTCTGAAGTGGGAAAGGACCAATTTTTTGAAGGCCAATTCCTGCTAAATCTAGGTGGCTGTACTTGTAAGAAATCTTTAACTGTTTGCATGGATTTCGCCTTATCCTCCATCTTTTTAATCACCTCTTCAGCTTTTGATCCAAATAAAACATTATGCTGAACAGGAGCATCCAATAATTTAGCCTTTACTTGTTCAGGTAAATTTTGTTCCTTTAGCCATGCATGCCTTCTAATGACTGTGCCAGAGGCCGCAGCCCTACAAGAAGCCTCCAAGGCATCAAAACCACAGTGTAAACCATGCTTCCCAACCTGTTCAGTGGCATGCAATAAGTCATGTAATTCCTTATCATCTGCACAGGCAGAAATGGAAGTAAGCTTTTGTTTTAAGACAGACAAGAGAAATTGCTGGTATTTAAGCATATGAAACTGACAGTTTAAAGCCCTAATGGACAAAGTAGCAGAAGTGTACACCTTTTTGCCCCATCTTTCTAAGGATCGAGAATCCTTATCAGTAGGAATGGGATTTTTGGCAGAAGCGGCCTTAACTCCCTTAGGACCCTTAGAAATGGTTTCAAGGTCAGCAGAAGGGTTCTTGTATAAAAACTGATGGGAATCAGGAACCCTGTAATATCTATCAGGCTTAACAGGGGCAGGAGGAAAAGAGTCAGGGGTTAAGTTAGCCTCCGAAAAGGCATCATCCACAATATCCAAAACAGGAGAAATAGCCAGGGGTCTATGTTGGCGAAGAAGAAGAAAATCCCTCAGTCTTTTCTTGGATTCCGAATACTCCTGTCCTTCCCAGTGGAAATGTTCCCTCATTTCATGCAAAGTTTCCCCAAAAGAGAAATCCTCAGGGGGAGAAGCTGAAGGAATGGATTCTTCAGCATCAGAATCCTCATAAGGAGGGAAAGAATATTCCTGATCAGAAGAAGAAACTGAGGAAACAGAAGCCTGATCAGAGGAATCATAATAAACATCCTGCCTTGGCCTTTTGTCTGGAGGGGGATGTGAACCCCTAATCATAGTAAGTAAATCCTCCGCCATCTTGAGTAACTGTTTCTGTGACTTGGGAGCTGGTTCAGAAGAGACCTGTGTTGAAGTCTTTGATTTAGGAGGAGTCTTTGCCTTTGTCTTTGGCTTTGCCTTTATTAGTAGTGGAGTAGGCCTGAAAACCCCTTCGGAAGCCGGTACCTGCACAGCGGCTACGGACCCATCCGAAGGAGCATTGTCCGAAGGTCCTACAACAGAAATATTCAAAGGCCTGGTTGGCTCCTCATGAGAGTCCGTTTCGGCCCTCAGTTCTGAAATGGCCGACAACAGGGGCTGCAAAAGCGCCTCACTGATGACGGCCGAACCTGAAGCTGGCTCCGCTTGTGCGCTATCATCAGATTTGGACCTTGGAGGCCTGTCTTTATCCTTGTGACGTTTGTGAACTCCGGTAGTCGGGACTGTATCCGACGACATTTTGTAGTTAAAGCACCTACCGAAGTAATGAAAAGCAAAATTGTACCTTTGCTTAATTGTACGTTGATTGAATCTAGCACAAAACCAACAACTAGCTACGTCGTGGTCAGGGCCTAAGCAAGGAATACAGTAAGAATGAAAATCCTTATGAGGTATTTGCTTCCCACATGAAATACAATTATTAACTTTTTCTGACATCGGAGTGGAGCAAGAAAAAAGTTTCCCCAACGGGGTACTTAGCTTTGAGTGGAGAAGAAAGTCTTTGGACCGAGGTATATCAGAAAAAATTCATCAAAAGTCAGCCGACCGGCACTTGCGAACTGCTATCACTGCACGGCAAGAAAGACTGGAGAAGATGGCGTCGGCTGTCAGCTTTGTACTCCTGGTGCTCTGACGTCAGGGAGCATGGTTGAACAGCCGACGCCGGACCCAGACTTTGGGATTCTGGCCGACCAAGGGCTGCCTGCCGGCAGGGGAGAACACTACAGTCATGACTGCAACAGTAAAACATGAACATCAAAAACATCTGGAAAGTGGATATAGATCTAAGCATGTAGTCCAGCTATTTTGGTGCAGAGGCTCCAGATATTTAGGTTAAGAAACTAAGAGGTTTAATAAAGTCTAACAAGGCCAATTACAAGGTCAGGATAGCCTCATAGGATAAGGAAAATCACAAGGCCTTATTTAGCTATGTCAGGAACTTTAAAGGCAATAAATACTTAGTGTGCAGAACTGGTTGTAAATGGCACAACCTTCACTGATGGTGACATAGCAGATCTATTAGTTGATAAATGTAGCTTTAACTTCATCCCCCACACCCCCCTGGTACCCTCTGTGAAATCTCTTCTAGCATATCCCCCTCCAACTATCATTAGGTGTACGTTCTGGAGGTGCTCGCTAAGACCAAAAACACTGCTTCAGTGTGCCCCGACAATATCCCTGGTGGTCTCCTGAATAGCCTAAAATATGACTTATCAGAATCAATTAAGGTACTCTTCCACTAGCGTCTCAAAACAGGTTACATACCAGGTGAATGGAGGGCTGCAATGATCATCCTGTATCATAAGAGGGGACCAACAAATGACACTGGGAACTATAGACCCATTGGTCTGACAAGTCAAATATGCAATGCCAGCAATGCCATGGAACAAATTATTATGGAAATGATCAACAAGGACATTGGCAACCAATAGACACTGGACCCATCCCAGTTTGGCTTTGTTAAGGGAAGGTGTTCCCTACTTAACCTGGTAAACCTATTTGAGAGGGTTACAATGGCTCTGGATGAGGGGTAAATGGTGCATATTGCCTACCTTGACCTGGACAAGGTATTTAATACAGTACCCCACTCAGGAATTTTTGACAAACTCTCAAACCTAGAAATAAATCCCTGCATAACTTGCTGGATTGCTAGCTGGCTCACAGATAAGACCCATGAAGTCAAGATTAGTGAGACCTCTTCCACAAAGAGACTGGTCACAAGCGGAGTACCACAGGGCTCTGTGTTGGGTCAGCTCTTGTTTGGCACCTACTTCTTGGAAGTCAAAGCTGATGTCAAAGGTCTCTGGCTCACCAAATTCACAGATTACTGTAAAATGGGAACTATTGTAGATTTCCCCCATGACACCAATATCCTACAATAGGTTCTAACACAAACAAATGACTAGTGTGAAAGGCACAGATTAAAACTCAATGCAAATAAATGTATTGCAGTGCCCTTTGGGAAAGCATTCACTCAAGCTAATTACTTTATTGATAAAACACCCAAGAGTTTCCCCCATAATTAGGGATCAGGGAACAAAGGTAGACAGTAATCTGGCATTTGGCCAGCACGTAGCCAAGAAAGTAAGACAATCATTCTATGTTACCCAACTCTTAAGCACGGATATGGCATCTAGGTCCAATGAAGTAATAGTGCCACTCTACTCAGCCCTTATCAGACCCAGGCACTTGCAACAGTTGGTGCACCCTCAAAGGTTTCTCAACAGAAGAATCCAGGATATGAATACCCCTTCCTACACAGATCTCCTTAAGGTCCAGTCTCTCTACCAGGTCTCCTATATGTTACTGAGAGGCAATCTATGCCTAGCATATAAGGCATCCTCAGACCCAGCTGTGGATCTCTTGTACATCCACAAGACAAACAGCACCAGAAACATTAGAACCAAGGACTTGAACTTTGTCTGCAACATAAACAGTACCTGCTGGAGGGATCTATGTGTGTCTCAAAGAATCCCTGAGCTATGGAGTAAGGTCCATAGCTATGTGAAGCAGAGTTCATCCCTGACCCTATACAAAAGACACCTTGTCATTGGATGGGAAACTGCAAATTCACTCCCAGTCTGGCCACCCATGTCTCCGTTGGACAGAGGTTGACAGTAAGTAAATTAATCCCCAATTAATATATCCCCCACATAACCCTTAGCTACCTCTTTAGTAACATACCTGTAGACATGTAAGGAACTCTGAGACAAAACTGGGTTGAGTTGCATGGCTAGGCTTGTAAGTTCCTAGTAGGAACCTATGAATATAGTTTTAATAAATTGTTATTAGTGAGTCTTTGTAAGTGTTGCCTACATGTAGAAGCATTTTCTGTAGGGGAAGATGTTAGAACAACTTTTCGGGCAGGGTATTGGTGGACATCCCCACATTATGTTAGTGTATTATGGGAGGCTAGAATAATATAAGAGTAAAGTAAGCTGTTTTTTTAGGAGGGTATTTTGAATATATTCTGTCTCTTTTAGGTTTTTTTGTGGTAGATGTTTTGGTTTTAAGAAGTGGGTAGACTGAGTATGAAGGCGTTCAGGAGTCATAATGAGATATATGTGTGGCCTGGAATGTTGGCTGGTGAGGTGTGAAAGAGGGTTGTAGAGGGTTGAATGGCAAGTTGTGAAGTGTGAAAGTAACACTAAGAGAGATAAGAGAAGGAAAGTTAACAGTTATATGGAAGAATGTATAGATGAGAAGTATGGCATAAGTTGTGGAAGTACAATAGAGTAATATGGATGGGAGTTATTACAAGAAATTTATCCCTATGGAGGGATATAATGGAGAGGTGATATCTGAGTATGACAAGTAGTGTGACAGATAAGTGTGGATAGAAATGTAAAGAAGAATTTAATGCTAAGGAAGATGACTTGTATTATGGTTAGACTAACTACTTGAAGGGTTAGTAGTGATAAAATTGTAGGTTGCTAGTCTTTGGATTGTTGGCTAGTTGGGTCTAATGGGATTTGTCTGAGCTGATTCTGAGTATAAGGCTATAGGGTCATCAGTACAATGAGTTTGTTTGCATAACATTACAGTTAGAAATAGTGAGGGGAAGGCAGACTTTGAAAGAATATGTAAGTTTGGTAGGGCATGGTTTTCTGTGGTAGAAACTGTAGGATTGTTGTGACTGGTTCAGAAGTATAAATGGTAATCTTTGATTGGATAGTAGTAATTTGAAAAAAAAATATGAGTAGAGGAAGGCAAGGTAGGTGGAAACTGGTGGTATGATAGGAGAGCACAGCAGTCACCACCATGAAGGCAAGTGTTTCAAAACAATCTATGAAATTTGGAGTAAAGCACTATATCAGGTTAAGGCAAAGTAATTTCATGTAGAACAAAGTCAAGGTAGCTAAGTCTGGTATTTGAGCTGTAGGTAGCATAGTCTGAGAAATATATACTTCATTTTCAGTGGAATATTGGTTTAATTTATATCTTAGACAGAGCACCAGTACTATTTCACATAGCCTGTTCCCTTGTACCCTCCTGGCTAGAGAGAGGGAAGGACAGAATAACGAGATAAAGTGGGGTGAGTAGGATATAAAGAAGAATAGAGGGAGTGTGTGTGGGTAGAGCAGAAGAAAGGAAAGTCATGGGAATTACTCCAGAGTGAAGACAATTTCCCTTGGTGTGAGTAGCCTAGGCTACCCTTCCCAACACAGTACCAATACAGCCAAAAAATTGGTTTTAAGCCAGCAATGTAAGACTGCAGCTAAGGAAATAGAAAATACTGTCTGACAGCTATTGGCCTTACAGGTATAGACAAAAAAGGAAAGAGTATTCAATTATATTAAGAAATGTAGAGTGCAAATAGTAATGCTGCAGGAGACACATCTGGAAAGAAATGAGCATGTGAATTTGACAAAAAATGATTTTAGGGTAGATATTCAGAAGAATATCAGGGACAAAGGAAAAGAGTATAGTACTGATTACTAGAGGGGTTCCACTGTGATATAGAGGAAAAAAAGACAATAATGGAAAATTTGTAGTGGTAAGGGGCTATTGGCAAGGAAGGTGGATTATGCTGACATGTATTTATATTAAACCAAAAACTGCTATTTCAGAGCTTGAGAAAACTTTCAGAGAAATAATCAGTTTCATCAGGGAATATTACTTATAGGTGGGACTTCAACTTGATTTACAATAGTAAGGATGTATAAGGGGGACCTAGAAGGGAAAATATAACACAAGTTAAATTTCTATAGAAATTTATGAAAATATTTGGTATGGAAGATGTGAATTCAGTAGTAGAAGCTCAAGATATAATTTACATCTTATTCTCCAAGTTACAATAATTGGACTATGGTGGATAGAAATTATATTTCACAGGAACATATGCATTAGTTTTGACACCCATCGAATACTTATTTCAGATCATGCACCAATAAAAATGCAAGATAATGAAGTAAAAATGAGACACAGGCACTTTCCCACCTACCTGTTACAAAGAGAGGAATGAAAAGAATGGGTAGTGGAAAAAACTCAAGAGCTATTAGAGAGGACAGAAATTTCTTCAGAAGTGATTGCCACTGCGTGAGAAAAAATGAGATTGTACTTTCAAAGTAGGGTAGAAATAAACAAAAAAGCAATATGGTTAAGAAGTAATAGGAATTATTTAGAGGGGCTGACAAATATTAAAGTACAGCAGAATAAGGAAACTCTCATAGTACAAAAGAGATACAAATATAGAGTTATAAAGAGAAAATAAGGGAGTATTTGGATAATATGCATGAGTTTAGAAAGACTGCTGTTACACAGCCATTTTTGATAAACTCCAGGGCACAAAACTTTTAGCACAATGACTTGGGCAATAGAAGGTAGAAAGGGTTGTCACCAAACTGAGGGAGCCTATAACAAGAAAAATAAGCAGATCTCCTATAGAGGTAATAAGAGATATTATTTCAGAAATGTTATAAAAATTTGTGTAAGCAGACAAATGTGGAAATCAAGAAAAAGCACAAATGGAAATATTTAAAGAAGACTTAATTATGCCAAGGTTAGAGGCAGAAGAGGCTCAACCACTAATAGTTAAGATAGGAGGAGATAAAATGAAAACACTGATGCATATTAAAGTCTCCAGGAACAGATAGTATTTGAAAGTTAGGAGGGAAGAAAGTGATACATTTCTGGAAGATTTTGTTTAACATAATTTTCAAAGGAGGGAGAGTACAACATATTGGCAGGAAGCTATTGAGGCTGCACTACTCAAAGATGGCAAAGACCCATTTCAAGTCATCATTATAACTGTCTGTGTCTATATTAGTGAAGAGAATGGCAAAGGTGTTGCTAAACTTGCTAGATATGGATCAGCATGTGTCAAAGGAAAAAACTTAAAAGACCAATACACGTAAGGTTCAGTTAAGGCACTTTAATTTACTTGCCGCAAGGAGACAAAAACATGCAAATACAAGGATTTGTCTAACTACTAACAGGAAGTATGTTCATTCTTATACTATTTTACAAGACATGGCCTTCTAAGCTGACATAATCAAGCACAACTTTTAGCATTGTTCTACAGCAGATGTTACTTCAGATTTTCTGCTGACATGACTAGATTTGTGAGAAACTTTTCAGAAAAACAACCTGGCCTTGGTGACCATTAATCCGTTTACAAGCATCTAGTATACAGTGTTACTTTTCAAGGTACTTTTCTAATACAGATACAAGCAAATGCTGATTGCAGTTCATATTTTCAAGTGGGCTTTGTACCAATTATCTGTAACTTCTACAGCTGTGTATTTTCTCATGGCAGAGCGGAACTACTTGTCTAAGTTTCATACAAGTAGTATTGTTCTATTCATTATTTTCCTAACGCAAGCAGAAATCACCTGCTTCTCAGTAAATTTCCAAGGCACAGGCAAGATTTTAGCTAACAGTACAAGGTCAGAAAGCAACTGCAGTTTGTACAGATTTAGGCAGTAAGAAATAGAATAAATGTGTTAACCTTTTTTCAAGCTCTAAATGCACTAAGCATATTGCTAATACACACATTTATACATATTTTTCTAACATTCCCCCCATTAATACTTTTATTCTACTTTCAAAATAAGCATAAACAGTGTGTTTTCTTCTCCTAACCTCTTCCACTCAGGATTTGCAGTTAAGAGAGTCATTCAGTTTAAACCTATGAAAGCATTTTTAGTCTTTTAACAGTTCTTCAAACTCAGTACTTTGATATAAGGTTTCAGAAACTGAAATGTCTATAAGGTCTTTAATCAGTCTTTTCATGCAGGGGATACTACAACAAACACATACTTCCAGTAGGAGCATACCTACACAAATGGCAATCAGGATGTTCATTAGGATGGTACCCCATCCCCAAACCATTTCTGGAAATAGTCCGTCAGTGGGTTTGGGCCTGGTTTGGTCATGGCCGACACTTGCTGAATTATCTTAAGATGATTGTCTATCTCGTGTTTATGGTCAGGAATATATGAACAGCATTCTTCTTGGATTAAAGCACACGTACCACCTCTCACCACTAGGGTGAAGTCGAGAGCCATGTGGTTTTGGAGCACTACAGTTCTCATAGCATTCAGTTCATCAGTCACCAATTCGAGAGCAGAAAAAGTTGCGTTGCTCATTACTTCGAGAAGTTTTGACAGTTTTCTCAGCTCCCAGATCGATTTCACTGCTCCATATGCTGGCAATATGCCTGCCCACGATATAACGCTATCACTCAAGTCCATGTGTGTCAGTCCTTTGCCTAGAGAGTGATGGTCTTTCCAACATGCATCGATTTGTCCCACTGGATTTATAGGTTTCTTGACGACTTCTCGGACATTTCGAATTTTTCCATGAGGCAAAACTGCAGTGTGTCGTATGGCCGGAACCAGGTAACCCAAAAAACAACTGCCGGACCAATTCTCAGGTAACCATTTGTATGCCTTTCTGCCACACACAAAATAACAGTCCTCTACTTTAGTAGTAACCTTGCTATGAATATACACTCGCCCTGCATGAAACATTTTTCTATCAATTGTAGACAGCTGTTTATAAAGAACAGAATTATGTTTTACTTCATCAAGTGTTTTGTGCATCAATCCAAGAAATGAATCATAGTTTGTATTACAATAAAGATCTACTTTGTTACCTTTAGTGTAACATTTATAAGAAACAGTCACATTGCAATTGCTCGAACCCACCTGAACAGTATAATTTTTATAAAAACACACAGTTCCCTTTTGTGGAACAGACAAGTGCAATGCTATTTTATCTTGTGCTGTAATGATTGAGGTATCATAAATCAAGTTCTCCCAGGTCTCATTGACCCTAGGGGGACTGTAGTCATTAATAACCCCCCGTATGCTGTCGGCAAAGCTGTGCAAATCCAGCAATTCGAAACATTGAAAGTCTCAGCATACACATATTTAATTGCCTGGTAAGTGTTAAAGTTTGGATGCCAGTTTATGAGTAACGCTTCAGGTTTATTCAGTTCAGTCTGTGTGGCTGGGAAAAGAAAAGGCCACAACAAAAAGATTATTGTCACTAATGCAGTTAACAGGATGATTATGCAATACTTCTGAGGAAAGGGTTGTTCTGCATTTCTGTTTCTTCTGGACTCTATCATTTTTGCTTTTAGCATGTAACAAGATTTTTGTCCGGTTCAAAGTTTTTAACTAATTTACAGTGCGTCAGGTGGATCCAGGAGGCACGCTCCGCAATTTTGACTGCAGTGGGTGTTGACAAAAGCACTTGATATGGACCTTCCCACTTTGGAGATGCCCAATTCTTCTTCTTAACTATCTTCAGCCAGATCCACGCTCCAGGGGGCACTGCCACTTCTGACAGTCTGGTTCGTTCTTTATCTGAAACAGAATTTAACTGCAACAAATGTTTAGAATTTAGGAGTTTTCACATATACTCAGCTAATGTACTGTCAGCTTCCTGGTCTGCGGGCATGAGAGATTTCCACTGAGGTATATAGTAAGCCCTTCCAAAGAGCTTTTCAAAAGGAGTCAATCCTTTTGCATTCGGAACAGTTCTCATGCTCAACAGTGCCAGGGGCAGACAGTACACCCAGTTTCTCTGCGTTTCTGTTATTAATTTTCTTAGCTTACTCTTTAAAATCCCATTATGCCTCTCTACTAGCCCTGCTGATTGTGGGTGATACGCACAATGATTTTTTAGAGAAATACCAAAATGTCTACTTAACTGCTGTATGGTCTGATTTACGAAGTGTGTGCCGTTGTCACTGTAGATCCTTTCCGGAATGCCGAATATAGGGATGATTTCTTTAACAAGTACTTTGGCCACAATCGTAGCGTCTGGATTTTTAGTCGGAAAGGCTTCCACCCATCTGGAAAACATATCTACAATGACAAGACAATACTTCTTATTTTCACATTTATTCAACTCTATGAAATCCATACAGATAGTATGAAAAGGATATGGTGGTGTAGGGAAACTCCCTTGCTTGGGCTTCAATGCCCCTTGTGCATGATGTTTATTACAGATGTGGCATAACGAACAAAATTTTTTACAGTAGTTTGTAAATCCGTACATCGTGAACACTTGGTTCACCAGCTGTACCATCCCCCCTGTTGAGACATGGCACTGCCCATGGCTCAACAAAGCTGCATATCTAAACAAATTAGATGGCAATATCAGTTTTCCTTCTTTAGAGATGTACAGCCCCTTCTCGAGAATTGTTCCTCGTTTTACCCATCTTTGTTTTTCAGTTTGCATAGTAAGTGTTTGCATTGTCTTTAACATTTCTAAGTTTAAAATCTCAGGTTGTAGTTCCTCATTCAAAAGAAATACTTCTGTAGCTGCCTGCTTTGCAGCTGTATCAGCTCTCACATTACCTTTTGAAATCCTGTCCTGTTGCTTGGTATGAGCTGTGCATTTACAAATAGCTACTTTCTGAGGTAACTGAATAGATTCTAAAATAAACTGTGCATGGTTGATTGGTTTGCCAGTAGATGTTATCATTCCTCGATTTTTCCACTGTTGTGCAAAAACATGTACAGTAGAAAAAGCATACTGGCTGTCAGTAAAAATCTTCACACATTTACCCTTTGCTAAGGTACATGCCCATGTCAAGGCAATCAATTCTGCTGCCTGTGCAGATAAACTATGTGGTAAAGATTTCGCTTCTATAATGTCTGTGTCAGAAACTACTGCATATCCTACTAGGTTCTGTCCTGCAGGACCCCTTTTGCATGAGCCATCCACGTAGTATGTCACCTCGGCATCATCCAAGGGAACATCCATAAGATCTTTTCTAGGCAGTGTCTTTTGCTCAATCACCTGCAGGCAGCTGTGTGGTGTGCCATCTGCACGGGTTGGGAGCAAGGTAGAAGGGTTCAAAGTCATACATTGTTCAATTGTCATATGAGGTTGGCTCAACAATATAGTCATACAGGAAAGATGCCTAGCAGGGGAAAGATATGCTACCTTTTCTTGTAGTAAAATAATCGCGACTGCATGAGGCACTCTCAATGTGAGAGGGTGGAACTGAGGGTGCTACTGAGGCTGAAGCCTGTACTGCCATTGCCGCTGCAACTACTGCTTGTACACAGTGAGGTAAAGACCATGCCACTGGGTCCAGTTGTGATGAATAATAAGCAATAGGGCATTGCTTGTCCCCATGCTGCTGTGTTAACACTGATGTCATAGGTTCATACTAGGCTATATGCCCTAGGGCATTTATAAGCCTAGCCAGAGTGTGTTTGGCTTTCGCCACCCATTTTAAATTAATTTTGATATGCCCTTTTTTGAGGTTAGTATACTGTGCCTCTGTCTAACAGTGACACAGAAGTAATACCCAGGGTAAACCTACTATCTTCCATCCACTCATCAAGATTCCTCTTGAAGAGAGTCAATGAGGGACTCTGCCTAACCTGGACTGGGATTTTATTCCAGAGTGAAGGGAGCCCTCTGGGTTATGAATCTGTCCCTCCAGCATGTCCTATTTATTTCAGTGCTGAGGTTCAAGTCTCTCGAGCGCGTAGCTTGATGGGATTTGGATTTTCTGAGGTGCAGCATGTCCATTAATTCCGGGTTGGACATGGCTTTATATGTCAGGCACAGATGGCCTCTGAGCAGGCCGTATGCCACTGAATAGAGCTGGAGTTTCTTTAACCAGGCAGCATATGGCATCTGTTTGAGCCCTTTGATCCTCTTGGTGAGGTACTTTTGGGGTCTTTCCAGTTGCTGCAGGTGTCTGGTAAGTTACATCCCAAAAGGGCCATTGTACTCAATTATGGGCCTGATAAGGGATGAGTAAAGAGACACGATGATCTCCCCTGATCGAGATGTGAATCCCTTCATGATTAGGTGGGCTATATAAAATATTTTTCTAACCACTTTGGCCACGTGGTTGTCAAATGAGAGACTGCTATCAACTTGGGTCCCCAGGTCCCTAATTACTTCTTCTGTACTTAATGGATTACCACCTATGTGGTAATATGTGGGCACTTTGTTTTTGCCAAAGGGGATGACTATACACTTTTTGGCGTTTAGCTTGAGGCCATGGCTCTGGCACCAGTTGTCTGTTTCCATGAGGCCCTTTTGGAGGATGCTTGTGTCGGCTGGAGAGTCGATAGTTTGCAGTCATCTGCGAACTTGGTCAGCCACAGTCCTTCCGTGTTGGCCTGTACCTCAGAGAAATATATACCGAACAAGAGAGGTCCCAGGACTGAGCCTTGTGGGACGCCACTTGTAACTGGTTTGGAGTCTGACATGGCTCCAGCAATTCTAACCATGTGGGTTCTGTCCTTGAGCCAGTTTGCAACCCATCTAGTGACATAGGGGTTTATATTTAAGCTGGTGAGCTTATCTATAATGCCCGAGTGGGGTATTGTATCGAAGGCTTTTGCGAGGTCCAGTAGGCTGTGTGGACCACCTTCCCCTCGTCAATGGCCCTGGTGACTGTTTCAAAGAAATCAACCAGGTTTAAGAGGCAGGATCTGCCCTTAACAAAGCCGAACTGGGTAGGATCCAGTGTCTGTAGGTCCCCAATATCTTTATTTATGAGGTCCATGATGATCCTTTCCATAGCTTTGCAGACCAAGCTAGTCAGGCTTATGGGGCGATAGTTTCCAGGATCTGTTGAGGCACCACCTTTGTGGAGAGGGACCACTGTTGCTGTACGCCACTCTTTGGGTACATATCCTGTAGTAAGGCTGAGATTGAACAGTAGTTTTATGTTTGGGTTTAGCTCTTCTTGGAGTTCATGTAGGACGCAGCCTGGGACGCCATCTGGTCCCATTGATGCTGTTTTTTTTGCTTTGGAGAGGGCAGCTCTTACCTGCGCATCTGAGATGTCAGGGGGGCAGCACTCTGCTGGGATAGATATTTGTCCTTTTGGTGGGGAGAAGTTTGCGCTGAACCTGTCAGCTAGGATGTTGGCAATGTCTGTGGGTTCGGTGTATTTTTTGTCATTTTGGACTAATTCTGAGCATATCTGGGAATTCCCACCCAGGTTCCTAACACAACTAAAGAAAGCCTTGTAATTATCCTTAGTGTCCATGCAATTTTTCTCTCGAAGCTGGCCTTAGACGATTTTATGAGTGCCCATAGTTTTTTGCTAATACTGATCAGAGATGCCTTCCCTTTTTGGGATTTTGCTCTATCATGTAGTAGCTTCCTCCTTCTGTTGTATAGTTTGTTTATGGCTGGGGTCCACCAGACAGGACGTCTGCCTTTGGAGGATTGGGTCTTGGTTTTATTTGGGACTGCATGATCCATGCATTCCTGAAGGTGTTCATAGAATGCGTTTATAAAGGATTCTGTGGTCTGGGCCGTATTTTCCACAGGCCCGGGGGCTTTGAAGGATTCCACCTCGGTTTTGAGGAGTGTGAAATTTGCTTTAGAGAAGTTTTTCACTGTGGTTTTCTGGGCAGGGGGTGGAGTAGGGATGTGAATATCCAGTGAGATTAGTTTATGGTCTGATCTTACCAGTGAGGGATACACTTCTGGCCTGGAGCATAGAGTCCCCATGTTGGTGATGATCAGGTCCAGTATGTTTTTCCCTCTTGTGGGAGTGTTAACAAGTTGTTCCATAGCATTTGAGTTTATAAATTCTAGGAACCTTTGGGCTAGGGTGTTGGAGCTAGAGTAATGCTCCCAGTCTAAGTTTGGGTAGTTGAAGTCGCCCAATATAATGGTGTTTGGAGAGACCTTCATATTTAACAGTGTTCTCCGGAAGGCCGAGTGGGATTCCTGGGTTTGGGAGGGTGGTCTGTAGCAGGCTATAAACTGGAAGGCAGTTTTACCCACTGTTAGTTGCACATGGATAGTCTCTGATGCTTCATGCTGTGCCACCAACCTGGAGGTGTGGGTATCTTTGACGAATATTGATACTCCCCCTCCTTTTGTGGTTCGGTCCAAGTTTTGGGGCCGAAAAGCATGGTATGAGGTATAACTTGGTAGTGCTGGGGTGCTCTCGGGAGCCTTGAACCAGGTTTCTGTTACTGCACAGATATCGATGTTCTCCATGCTAAGGAGAGTTTTGAGTGCGTGCATCTTGAGGTTTAGACTTCTGGTGTTGAGTAGCATTACTCTTAGTTGCTTATCCCTTGTGATACCTATGGAGGTGGGTTTGTCTTTTGAGCCTTGCCTAAAAAAAGGCACTATGGGGGTAGCAAGAGCCTTTGCCAATATCCGAAAGCCCAGGGGTGACAGGTGCAAGCCGTCCCTAGCGAAGCATTGTGGCTTGTCGAGCATGTCATCCCAGGCTGACAGGAATTGGATCCCCTTTGAATGACACCAATACTTAAGCCAATTGTTGAAATTGATCATCTTGTCTTCATATTGTGGCATCATTCTTGGTGAGGGTAAGATGCTACTCAAGGTCAGGGTCATACCGGCCTGGGCTACATGCTTAGAGAGCTCCTCTATGTCTCTTTTCATGTAGTCCAGGGAGGTACATCTCAGGTCATTCACACCAGCATGGACAATGACTGAGTCATATTTGTACTTGCCTTGGTGTGACCTGAGTGCTTGTGTTATGTGGCGGATCCTAGCGCCCGACAGGCAGCTCACCGTGACCTTCTCCTTGTTCAGCCTGGTGAGCGGGACGTCAGTGTGCCTGACGATAGTCACCTATTACAAGTGTATCAGGTGCATATAACCTTGCTTACAATCTACAGTTTGGAAAAAACGTTTATGATAGTTTGGCAATCCCAAAACTAATGAGGACGCTATTAACTGTTTCAGTTTGCAGAAAGCAGATTCTGCTTCTGGTGTCCATTGTAATAAATCCTGTGCTGCCATAGGCTTTTTATAAATCAGGTTAGTCAATGGTGCAGATTCCAAGGCATAGTTTGGAATCCAACTCCGACAAAAATTAGTCATACCCAGGAAGGACATCATTTCCTTCTTGGTAGTAGGTTTTGGTGCTTGCAAAATCGCTATTTTTCTGTCCTCATCTAATGTCCTACCTTCCTTGGATATTACATATCCTAGGTATTTAACTTGTTTTTTCCAAAGCTGCAGTTTATTTTTGTTTACTTTATGTCCTTCAGTAGCTAAAAATTGTAATAGCGCTATGGTATCTTCTTTACAATCTTGCTGGGTGGGGGACGCCAGCAGGATATAGTCAACATAAAGCAAAATCTGACTCCCTCTTGGTGGGGTAAATCCCGCCAAGTTGCTTGCCATTTCTTATGAGAATATTGTTGAACTTTCACAATACCCCTGGGGTAGTCGCGTATATGTATACCTTTTCCCCTGAAATGTGAATGCAAACCAATGCTGGCTGTCAGGGTGTATCGGTATCGAAAAGAACGCATTGCTGATATCTAACACAGAAAAATATTCCTGTTGAGGTTTTAAATCATTCAACAGGGTGTGTGGGTCTGGCACCGTAGGTGCCCTTGGTATTACTGCGTCATTTACAGCTTGTAAATCTTGGACCATACGCCACTCTCCATTCGCTTTCTTAACAGGAAATAAGGGTGTGTTACATGGTGAATCAGAAGATTCCACCAGCACCCCTTCCTTAAGTAAAGCTGCTATAATAGGTTTGATTCCTACCTATGCATCTTTTCTTAAGGGATACTGTCTCTTTTGTGGTCTAAATGCTGACTTTGGCATGATAGTAACTGGTCCTGCTGTACAAATAAGTCCTACATCTGATTTTCCTGTTGACCAGAGATTTTCTGGTATATTCTGTAAGGCATTTTCTTCTTCCTTCAATAGGAGTGCCAATCAGCTGTCCCTGCTAGACTGCAAGTGTACAACTGGGTGGGTCTGAGTTATCCAATTCAGCTTCTGCATTTGTATTACCTGTTCTGACAGTTCTAACTCTGTCTGTTTTTTTCCCATCTCGTGACTTTTTCTCCTAAGCTTACCCATTTTATATTCTTGTCCTTAGTTAAGCTAACATGTGGTAATCAATTAGATTTATAGAGTGCAAAGAACTCCTGGGGCAATGAACAGCTAGCTACACTGTTCCCTTCTGTGTCCCAGTACAGATTACGTAATATCAATCTGTTTGCACGATTTCTAAACAATTCTTGCTCATATTCCTTATCAGGTCCTGGTGTATTACAATAATGCAGAGTACAGTGCAACAAATGCTGTTCATCAATGTCAAGGGAGGGGAACTTGCTGATGGCTACTGTTCATCAACTCTTCGGTCTCCGCCCCTGGACCAGTCATAACCAAGTCCTGGCTGTACCAATAAAACATTTCACCCTCCGATTGCACTGCAAAGGTATCAATTTGTCGCTGTGCTTCCGTACCCTGCATAGTCGGAACTACTGCTATACCAAATAACTGCATAAGTTCTCTGCCCAAGAGGTTTACTGGGCATTTTGCAGATACAACAATTTTACTTTTCTGGGTCGATCCTGAAACAGGATCAGTTATCACAATATTATGGGAGAGGGGCTCCCGATACAGCTGTCCATTAGCTGCTTTCACTAATATGTAATCAGGTGACTCTGAATTCTCTGGCAGTTTGGAGGGATGTACCAGGGTCCGTGATGCCCCTGAGTCACACAAGAATCTGACTTCCCTCCCTTCTACCAGGAGTGTAACTTCTGGTTTTGTGTCTGCTAAATAGAGCTCTAAGCTCAATAAAGCCAAATCCAATATTTCATTTTCTTCACTATCTGTGACTTCTTGCACTTTCTCTATTTCTTCTGTCACATTCTCTACTCCCTCTATCACATACTCATTTGTCCTTTCTCTGCTATCCCCTTCTAGTGATTCCTGACTACCATATAGTCAGTCCTCACCCTTCTTATCCTCCGTGGTTGCCTTCTTGTTTTTCTTGCAATACCTTGCCAAGTGTCCTTTCTTACCGCATTTAAAACATTCACCCCTTTTCTTTCACCCTTCAAAGTCCTCTGATCGTTGATCAGATTGTTTGTTTCCCTGGGCATTTCTCTTGCCCTTTTGTCTGGACTGTACTACATATACTTCTGCTCCATCTTCTACAGAAAATACTTGGGCTTTCTTTTTGCTATTAAAATGCCTTTCGGCATGCCTAGCATATCCAAGCAATGACTGTAACCTGCTTGTACGATGATCTACCATGTGTTTTGTAATAAAGCTGCTTATAGGTGCAATACTGCCTTTCAAGAATGCATTCTTTAACTGCTGCTCGTATGGGGAATCGTGTGTCTGATCTTCAGGAACCTGCATTCCACAATGGTTATTAAAACATTCTAATAGTCTGGCATAATATCGGTCAATAGCTTCACCTTCCTGTTGGATGCATTGATTAATGCAAGTCCAGTCTGCCCTAGGCTTCCATTTTTCAGAGATTCGGTCTGTAAGACCTTTCAGTCTGTTGTCTAATTCTGCACTGCTATGTGGGAGGGGCCTGAGCGCAATATCACGGGGATTCCAGTCGCCACTAATCATGTGCCAATCTGGTCCCACAATTTGTTCTGACTACTTTTTCTATCTCTTCTCCGTTTAAATTATAACTTAGCCTCATTCCTTGCAAATCTTCTAAGAACTTTCTAAAATTAACTTTTGGATGGGGAATTACCTCAGTGTCTTTCCAGATGTCTTCCAGAGTCCAGGGTCTATACACTAGAATAGTTGGGTCCTGACCTTCTTGCCCTGCCTGAGGATTAGGCACTTCTATAAGTGGGCATATTTCTTCTTCACTCATAAATCATGAATTTCTACCCATTTGATATAACTCAATGTCCCCTTTTGAGTTTCCTGCCCGTGTTCGAGACCTGGTCTTGACGGGATCTCTAATAAACGGTTTCGCTTTTGTAGTGTCTCTGCTTGCAATGACAGCAGGATATCGCAGGGGTGGATTAACTTGTTCACTTGCCTCATATTCTGGTAAAGGAGGTGGAGGGGCCGACGCTATTATTAAGTTATTGTCCTCCTTATCTAAAAACATTGCTTTTGAATTATTACTCTTTTGTTCCCTTCAGTTTACTTCCTCAATCCACCTGTGTGCCTGAGGAATTCCTAATTGATGTTGCTTTTTTACCCGACCTCTAGAATTGGTTTTAAGCTGTTTGACAAGTTTGACAAGTGAGGATTTTTCTAGTTTACCATCAAATTCATACTTATTAACCCATTTTGAGTAGAATTTAATATTATCAGCACACTGACACTGCATGTATTTCGCGTCTTCGGTTAAAGGCGGATTATGGGACCTTTTTGTACAATTATTACCCATTTTGTTCTACTCTTTTAATTGTTACGTAACTCCTTATTTTTAACGTGGTACCACGGATGTTTTTATAGTCTCTTCAGAATGACTGCCTACCTGCTCCGTTTCCCTGATCTATGACAAGACAGTAATCTTTCTGTCCCTGACTTAAAAATAAAGCCTTAACAGAACAAATACAAATCTAATCCCTGATCTAAAACAGAAAAAGAAGGTAGATTCACCTTACCTGAGCCTACGTGATTGATCACCTGGTTCGAGTAAACCCATCCTTCAGTCACAGATCAGAAAGTGGCTGGCCTCTTTTGTACGACAATTCAGTCGGAGGACTTTTCAAATAAGAAGAACCGATGTGGTTTCTTCCCCGTACGGTTTCAAGCCACCTGGCCTGTCTGATCCAAGGCGAAGTGAAGGTTTCTGGTCTGAAGGACCAATCTGTCAAAGGAAAAAAACTTCAAAGACCAATACATGTAAGGTTCAGTTAAGGCACTTTAATTTACTTGCCGCAAGGAGGCAAAAACATGCAAATACAAGGATTTGTCTAACTACTAACAGGAAGTATGTTCATTCTTATACTATTTTACAAGACATGGCCTTCTGAGCTGACGTAATCAAGCACAACTTTTAGCATTGTTCTACAGCAGATGTTACTTCGGATTTTCTGTTGACATGACTAGATTTGTGAGAAACTTTTCAGAAAAACAACCTGGCCTTGGTGACCATTAATCCGTTTACAAGCGTCTATTAATCAGTGTTACTTTTCAAGGTACTTTTCTAATACAGGTACAAGCAAATGCTCATTGCAGTTCATATTTTCAAGCAGGCTTTGTACTAATTATCTGTAACTTCTGCAGCTGTGTATTTTCTCATGGCACAGCGGAACTTCTTGTCTAAGTTTCATACAAGTAGTATTGTTCTATTCATTATTTTCCTAACACAAGCAGAAATCACCTGCTTCTCAGTAAATTTCCAAGGCACAAGCAAGATTTTAGCTAACAGTACAAGGTCAGAAAGCAACTGCAGTTTGTACAGATTTATGCAGTAAGAAATAGAATAAATGTGTTAACCCTTTTTCAAGCTCTAAATGCACTAAGCATATTGCTAATACACACATTAATACATATTTTTCTAACAGCGTGGTTTTGTGGAAGGGAAGCAAACATTTGACAGCATTAGTAGAAGAATGATTATCCAGAGGGAAATAGAATATAAAACATACTGCTGCTGTTAGTGGGTCTTGATGGACAGACAGCATTCGACAGTAAGCTGGGATTTTATGAGTAGGGCAATTAAAGCATTTGCATTCCGTAATACAATAATAAAGTTAATTTGGAGGATCAGAAGCAAGAATTAGGGTGGGAGGGTTCCCCTCTGATAAGTTGTGTTTGTATAGAAAACCAGGTAGGGCTGGAAAGTTCCCCTTTTCTTATTTGCTTTATATTTATAACCATTAGCAAAGAAAATAAGGGGCTCATAAATTCAAGGATATAATTGATATGGTAATCAAGAAACATTGGTTTTATTTGTAAATTATATTATTTTGTACAGGATAACTCCAGAAAAGGACATCTCAGCTCTCTGGAATATTTTGAGACATTTTTAAGTCTTTTCAGGATTTAAATCTAATGAGGATAAAACAAAGGCTATATAGCCATAAATTATGGACCCACACACAAACTGGTTCATCAGGGAACATAACAAGATGAAGTATTTAAGAGTATGGATTAAAAAGGCTTCTGTTATATTTTTGAAGTTGCACATGTTCAGTAGTGTTCCGTATCAATGTTTTAAGTACAGTATTTAGCTGTTTAAAGGTTTGTGTTTTTGATAGCCGAACATAGGTCCTATAAAAATACCTATGCAAACACTTCCAAGCAAAAAATCCTGCATCTTCTGGACTTTGTTGCATACTTTGGAGCCATACATATGTCCTTCCACTGCTTCCTTGTAAATAGTTTTTCCAGTCTCTTTTCTCAATCTTTTGTAACCTCCTCTGATTGATTTTAATACTCATTAATGCAATATTTTATGTGCCCTACCAATACCAATAATCCCTTGTTTAGCAGCAGCTGCTATTTTAGATTCAACTAAAACTCTGAGGATTTCCCTATCCCTTTCTCTGTCTATTCTCTAATATGAATCCATGGTAGGGAAGGCAGTCCCTAGTCTGCAGTCCAAACTTGCTGGCCTCATCCCATCCTAGTACCTTTCCCTCTGTAGTAATTTGCTCCTAATACCTTGGTTTCTTTAACAGTTTTCTACAGTAAATTCTAGTCCCATCTTGCCTATTTTCTCTACCCCTACTTTTGGTCATTCCTATTGTCTAAATCTCCTTGCTTCATTTTCAGGTTGGCTTAGTTCTTATGATACTTTCTGCTGCTTTATGACTATAATATTTTGTATGGTTATTTTATTTAAGGATCTGAATCCAAAATCCCACTCTGTCCTTATTTCTTGAATTTTCTCCCTGCTTCATCATCATCCCATTCCACTCAGAATTATAACATTATGCTTGTGTTATATAAATGAGACTTATCTGTGCAGCTTTAAAATTATCCCTTCAAATCACGTAATCCTAAACCAACTAGTTTTATTTTGTCAATGTATCCCACTTAACTCTTGCCCTCTTCCCCTCCCAGATAAATTTCATCAATTCTATTAATTGTCTACAACTTCTCAACTTTTTGATAAAAATATTCTTGACCTGTATATAAAACTAAAGTTAACATTTTCACAGCTTTTATCTTACTATCCATATCCCTAAAGTAGACCTTCCATTTTCTGTTGTATCTTTTGCTTAGCCTCTTACCACATATCCTTATCTGCTATAACAGAAGCCTTTTTAAGCCATACTCTTAAATAATTCATCGTGTTATGTTCCCTGATGAACCAGTTTGTGTGTGGGTCCATAATTTATGGCTATATAGCCTTTGTTTTATCCTCATTAGATTTAAATCCTGAAAAGACTTAAAAATGTCTCAAAATGTTCCAGAGAACTGAGCTTAAAAACCTCAGCTTTGGCCGGCTAAGAACTTGCTGTATTCAACTGGACGTATAAGAGAATTTAAGTACCTTTATCTGCACACTTTCTTTTCAAAAAAATACAGCATTTAAATTGATTTTAACTGTGTTGCAGGAATATTAACTGAACTGGAAGTTAGTCAGTGTTTGCTGAATTTTGTTATTTGCTAGTAATTACAGGTGTGGAGGTAGCCACATTCTTTGATTTCCTGTCCTTGCCTATTTAAGTGGTACAGTGTGAAATATTTTCTGCTTAAAAACCTCAGCTTTGGCCGGCTAAGAACATGCTGTATTCAACTGGACGTATAAGAGAATTTAAGTACCTTTATCTGCACTTTTTTTTCAAGAAAATACAGTATTTAAATTGATTTTAACTGTGTTGCAGGAATATTAACTGAACTGGAAGTTTTGACTCTGCTCTTCAGTTAGTCCCACCCACCCTCCTTGTTTTTGTTTTGGTGTTAATCTTAGTGGCCTTGAAACTGCCCGCCCCTCTTGTAAATTTGTGTTTGGATACTTCTTCTGGGCCCATCTCATTTGCTCACTCAACTGAGTGCAGTGAGATCATATTCTGATTTCAGGCACTCCTACTGTTTACAAAGAGAGCATCTGGGAAACAGAAAAAAAAAAAAAATTTAAGCTTGTTTCCTGCCTTTCCTGTTAAGTGGTATAGACTATTTGTAGGCTTCTGAGCCCCTAAGCCCTTATGTGTTGGAGGGAAGCCTTCTAGCTTAGTTTTTTTTTTCTTATAACTAGCCAGTTTTCTAGTTTCAGCACTCAAATCTGTTTCTTTCATCTCAGCACTTGTTCAGAAAAAAAAAAAAAAATTTCATCTGCTTTTACTGTACTTGTGTTTCTACCTACTTTATTTTACTTTTGCATCATCTTAAAAGTACTCAATTGTATTTATTACTGCTTGGTGTAACTCATTCTAAGCCTTTTGGTTTAAACACTTGGGCTTCGGACCAGTTGTTTTGCACTGAGAGGGTTTGTGGTCTGCACTGTAGTGGCAGAACAGGTAGCTTACATCCTTCTAGGTTGGAAACTGCTGATTGAGGGCTCAGTGTCTGTTATTCTAAAAGTATATTAATTCTGGTTTAAGCACTTGGGCTTTCAGGCCAGTTATTGAGGGTTCGTGGTCTGCACTCTTGTGGGAGGAGAGGCTGGACTCTGCCCTTCTGAGCTGGGAATTTCTGGTTAAAGGCTTATAGTGCATGCATATCTGAACTGCTTCTTACTGAAGTTGGTGCGCCTTGTTTGCTGTGGCATAGACTGGATTCGGGCCTGCTGGATCTAGCTTTGTTTGTGTAACTTGAGCACTAATCCAGGCATTCTCTAAAGTATTCAATTGTATTTATACTGCTTGGTAGTAACTTGATTAAAGTGTAGCTATCATTCTAAGTCTTTTGGATTAAGCACTTGGGCTTCAGACCAGTTGTTTTACATTAGGAAGGTTTATGGCATTCACTGTGGTGGCAGGACAGGTAGCTTTCATCCTTCTAAGTTGGGAGCTGCTGATTGAGAGCCCAGTGTCTGTTATTCTTAAAGTGTATTAGTTCTGGTTTAAGCACTTGGGCTTCAGGCCAGTTATTTTACATTAAGAAGGTTTGCGGTCTGCACTCTTGTGGGAGAAGAGGCTGGACACTGCTCCTCTGAGCTGGGAATTTCTGGTTAAAGGTTTATAGTGCCTGAATATTTGAACTGTATCTTTCTGAAATTGGTACACCTTGTTTGCTGTAGCATAGACTAGATCCAGGCCTGCTGAATCTAGCTTTGTTTATATGCTTGTTGTTTGTTTGCTTGTTATTTCCCTGGAATGCTAATTCCACCTAATACGCGGCTTCTCAGCGCTTCTGTGGATCACTAGTGATATCTGTATTGCTTACTGTACTCATTTCCTTGTTTCACTTGAAAGAAAGTTACTGTTTGTTGTTTTTGCATTTAAGTTACCTGTAACACATTGCACTTAAGTTACCTGGCACTTGCTCACTAAAGCAATTATATAAGTCAGCACTAAAAATTAAAAGCACTACACCCTCACTCCCCACTGGCCCTTGATTTCAATTATTAAGGAATTCCCAATATTATTCCAGCATGTCCAAAGGTCAGTTGTCAATCTCCTCTCCGGTCCAGCTGGTGAATCTGGGAATCTTGAGGCAATGTTACAACTGCCTCATGTACACAGACAACCCTCTCCTCCTCCCAACAAATTCCAACACATGTGAGAGATGCAACCATATAGCCAAACTGGAGGCTAAGTTCTCTCAACTCAGTAGTGGCATAACCAGTCAGGAGGAGAAGGAAACCACACTCACTACAATTCCAGTCTCACATAGACCTACCACGACAGCAAACCAAACACATAATCACACAAAAACATACTCGGAGGCTCTAAATAAAGATCTGCCTAAGCAGCAGAGACCTCCAAAGCAGACACCCAAGCAACCGCTACCCCAAAACAAAACACATGCAACACATATCTCACAAAGCCAGTGTGCCGAACAGTCACAGCCCTTAAGACTAAACAACACACCTGATACACTTGTAATAGGTGACTCTATCGTCAGGCACACTAACGTCCCGCTCACCAGGCTGAACAAGGAGAGGGTCACGGTGAGCCGCCTGTCGGGCGCTAGGATCTGCCACATAACACAAGCACTCAGGTCACTCCAAGGCAAGTACAAATATGACTCAGTCATTGTCCATGCTGGTGTGAATGACCTGAGACATACCTCCCTGGACTACATGAAAAGAGACATAAAGGAGCTCTCTGAGCATGTAGCCCAGGCCGGTATGACCCTGACCTTGAGTAGCATCTTACCCTCACCAAGAATGATGCCACAATATGAAGACAAGATGATCAATTTCAACAATTGGATTATGTACTGGTGTCATTCAAAGGGGATCCAATGCCTGTCAGCTTGGGATGATATGCTCGACAAGCCACGATGCTTCGCTAGGGACGGCTTGCACCTGTCACCCCTGGGCTTTCGGATATTGGCAAAGGCTCTTGCTACCCCCATAGTGCCTTTTTTAGGCAAGGCTCAAAAGACAAACCCACCTCCATAGGTATCACAAGGGATAAGAAACTAAGAGTAATGCTACTCAACGCCAGAAGTCTAAACCTCAAGATGCACGCACTCGAAACTCTTCTTAGCATGGAGAACATCGATATCTGTGCAGTAACAGAAACCTGGTTTAGGGCTCCCGAGAGCACCCCAACACTATCAGGTTATACCTCATACCATGCTTTTCGGCCCCAAAACTTGGACCGAACCACAAAAGGAGGGGGAGTATTGATATTCATCAAAGATACCCACACCTCCAGGTTGGTGGCAAAGCACGAAGCATCAGAGACTATCCATGTGCAACTAACAGTGGGTAAAACTGCCTTCCAGTTTATAGCCTGCTACAGACCACCCTCCCAAACCCAGGAACCCCACTCGGCCTTCCTGAGAACACTGGAAAATATGAAGGTCTCTCCAAACACCATTATATTGGGTGACTTCAACTACCCAAACATAGACTGGGAGCATTACTCTAGCTCCAACACCCTAGCCCAAAGGTTCCTAGAATTTATAAACTCAAATGCTATGGAACAACTTGTTACCACTCCCACAAGAGGGGAAAACATACTGGACCTGATCATCACCAACATGGGGACTCTATGCTCCAGACCAGAAGTGTATCCCTCACTGGTAAGATCAGACCATAAACTAATCTCACTGGATATTCACATCCCGACCCCACCTCCTGCCCAGAAAACCACAGTGAAAAACTTCTCTAAAGCAAATTTCACACTCCTCAAAACCGAGGTGGAATCCTTCAAAGCCCCGGGCCTGTGGAAAATACGGCTCAGACCACAGAATCCTTTATAAACGCATTCTATGAACACCTTCAGGAATGCATGGATCATGCGATCCCAAATAAAACCAAGACCCAATCCTCCAAAGGCAGACGTCCTGTCTGGTGGACCCCATCCATAAACAAACTATACAATAGAAGGAGGAAGCTACTAAATGATAGAGCAAAATCCCAAAAAGGGAAGGCATCACTGATCAGTATTAGCAAAAAACTACGGGCACTCATAAAATTGTCTAAGGCCAGCTTCGAGAGAAAATTTGCACAGGACACTAAGGATAATCACAAGGCTTTCTTTAGTTATGTTAGGAACCTGGGTGGTAATTCCCAGATATGCTCAGAATTAGTCCAAAATGACAAAAATACACTGAACCCACAGACATTGCCAACATCCTAGCTGACAGGTTCAGCGCAAACTTCTCCCCTCCCACCAAAGGGCAAATATCTATCCCAGCAGAGTGCTGCCCCCGACATCTCAGATGCTCAGGTAAGAGCTGCCCTCTCCAAAGCAAAAAACACAGCATCAATGGGACCAGACAGTGTCCCGGGCTGTGTCCTACATGAACTCCAAGAAGAGCTAAACCCAAACATAAAACTACTGTTCAATCTCAGCCTTACTACAGGATATGTGCCCAAAGAGTGGCATACAGCAACAGTGGTCCCTCTCCATAAAGGTGGTGCCTCAACGGATCCTGGAAACTATCACCCCATAAGCCTGACTAGCTTGGTCTGCAAAGCTATGGAAAGGGTCATCATGGATCTCATAAATAAAGATATTGGGGACCTACAGACACTGGATCCTACCCAGTTCGGCTTTGTTAAGGGCAGATCCTGCCTCTTAAACCTGGTTGATTTCTTTGAAACAGTCACCAAGGCCATTGACGAGGGGGAGGTGGTCCACACAGCCTACCTGGACCTCGTAAAAGCCTTCGATACAATACCCCACTCGGGCATTATAGATAAGCTCACCAGCTTAAATATAAACCCCTATGTCACTAGATGGATTGCAAACTGGCTCAAGGACAGAACCCACATGGTTAGAATTGCTAGGAGCCAAGTCAGACTCCAAACCAGTTACAAGTGGTGTCCCACAAGGCTCAGTCCTGGGACCTCTCTTGTTCGGTATATATTTCTCGGAGGTACAGGCCAACACGGAAGGACTGTGGCTGACCAAGTTCGCAGATGACTGCAAACTGGGCTCCATAATCGACTCTCCAGCGGACACAAGCATCCTCCAAAAGGGCCTCATAGAAACAGACAACTGGTGCCAGAGCCATGGCCTCAAGCTAAATGCCAAAAAGTGTATAGTCATCCCTTTGGCAAAAACAAAGTGCCCACAAATTACCACATAGGTGGTAATCCATTAAGTACAGAAGAAGTAATTAGGGACCTGGGGACCCAAGTTGATAGCAATCTCTCATTTGACAACCACGTGGCCAAAGTGGTTAGAAAAACATTTTATATAGCCCACCTAATCATGAAGGGATTCACATCTAGATCAGGGGAGGTCATCGTGCCTCTTTACTCATCCCTCATCAGGCCCATAATTGAGTACAATGCCCCTTTTGGGATGTACCTTACCAGACACCTGCAGCAACTGGAAAGACCCCAAAAGTACCTCACCAAGAGGATCAAAGGGCTCAAACAGATGCCATATGATGCCCGGTTAAAGAAACTCCAGCTCTACTCAGTGGCATACCGCCTGTTCAGAGACGATCTGTGCCTGACTTATAAAGCCATGTCCAGCCCGGAATTAATGGACATGCTGCACCTCAGAAAATCCAAATCCCATCGAGCTACGCGCTCGAGAGACTTGAACCTCAGCACTGAAATAAATAGGACATGCTGGAGGGACAGATTCATAACCCAGAGGCTCCCTTCACTCTGGAATAAAATCCCAGTCCAGGTTAGGCAGAGTCCCTCATTGACTCTCTTCAAGAGGAATCTTGATGAGTGGATGGGAGATCGTAGGTTTACCCCGGGTATCACTTCTGTGTCACTGTTAGACAGAGGCACAGTATACTAACCTCGGAAAAGGGCATAGCAAAATAAATTTAAAATGGGTGGCAAAAGCCAAACACATTCTGGCTAGACTTATAAATGCCCTAGGGCAGATAGCCTAGTATGAACCTATGAACCTATAGCTGAACACAGACCCATTTTTATACCCCAAGCAGAGTTCAAAGAATTTTCCTCAGTTAGATAACAAATGTTGGAGATGTGATGGGGAAGAAAGAGGTAACTTAGAACATATGTTCTGGGAGTATAATGTGTTGTCAGATTTTAAAAATTCCCTACAGAGTATTCTATCAGAAATACTGGGTTACCAAATGGCTGTAAATAAGAAAATGATTATTTTGGGATGGGACACAGGATCTGAAATGCCTAAACATAGTAAGGCATTATTAAGTTTAATTCTGCTGGCTGCCAAAAAGCAATTAGTAGAAAATTGAAACTAACTGAATATTATAAAAAGAGATAAAAGAACTGGAAGAAGCAAATTATACATAAATAAATGGAAGTAGTGGGAACAATACACTCTGAATAATGTTCAGGAGGAGGAGTTAGGTGTAAGGGAAGGCAAGAAATGAGCAAATTATATAATGTTGAACCGATGATAGAAAGAAAAGAAAGGTGCTGTATAATGTATGTAAATGAAAAAATGTTAATATGGTTTATTTTATTTTAATGTCTGTTCGCCTATGTTTTGTGTGATAAAATTTAATAAAAGTATTAAACAATGTTGTCTGACAATCTGAAGTGGTTGAACATAGCCTTAGTTTGTGAAGGAAAGCAGTGACACTAAGGAGACAGCAGAAAACAATTGGTATAGCAATTCTAGGTAAATGTGAGTGAAACCAGAACAAAATAGTAGAGTAAAAGCAGCCTCACATAGGCAAGCAATGGCAGTGAGGAGACAATAATAGGTGTTGCAGTAACAGGTAAATGTGATAGAAATAAATAGTTGAAGAGTAAAGCAGTCCATATACCAGTAAGGAGTAAATCTCAGTGCCTGTTAGGAAGCAGAGAGCAAATGCTTCCAGAAGGATGTCTGTGGAGGAGGGTTACTGATGTAAGACTTTTCATTACAAACTAGGATACTGAAAATGTTGTCAGCAGATGATTCACTCTACAGTCTACAATATATACACAAGGACTGGCTGCCCATCACTTACTTAAAGAATAAGGGCAAAGATGATAGAAAGTTTCAGTCTAAAATAAATGGCGGGTGCATGGAGTAGATATAGACTGCCTTTTAGAAGAACTTGCTGATGTGTGTGTGTTTTAGTGCTGTCCCCCACTAACATCCAGTTAAAAAAATAAGAGCTACATAAAATGATCAGTAGAAATCAAATTAAATTCCCAATTAAATTAGTATGGCACGTACAACATATAAAAGCAAATTACCAGCAATAAACGCACTGCTAAGGTTAGTGGGTACTTACGTATTATCGCAACCACATATTCTCAGCATTCTCGGCAGCACGTTATTTCAGTGACAACAGAATACCATGCTGCCAAGAATACTGTGAATGCGTGGTCATAATAGGTAGTACTGATCATTTTAAGTTTGTATACAGTATTTTTGGACACCATATTTAAGATAATACTTTTTTTGGTTCTTGCGTATTATCGCAACCATGCTTTCTCGACAGCGCGTTGTTTGTATAACTGACTCCTTCCATGCTCCACAGTTACACACTGCAGTTTGCAAATAATGACTACGACTACAGTTACGGGCTTCTTTCATGTCAGAAAATGCAATTTGTATTTCGTGCCCTCTTTCTGTCGTCTTTTTATGGGGTAGAGTAACTTTAAGCAAAGTGCCCGTGTTACATACCTGAAATGCTGCAAATATATAACGGAAGTAAAATTGCTTTCTGACTTGCAGTGCAAACCTTTTAGTTTATTTCAGAAGTGACTTACTTCATACTTTTGATGTATTTCAGTTATATTTCTTATTCATGGGTCCTTCACAGTAAGCAACTATTGCTTACTGACATGCTACTCCAGATGAATGATGCACATATGTTAAAACACCCTCATCTCTAGGCATAGTATGAATGTGGGTTTCCTCAGTTTAAAGGCGCCCTGATTTACAGTCTCAATGGGTGCTGATTAGGAACGGCTGTTACACTTTTTTTAAACCGGAATTGCAGAAGGAAAAAAAATTCTTGTTAAATAGGATTATGGTCAGACGTTTCTGACAAACTCTTTCCTCAGTATAATCACAACCACCATCAACTGTCAAACACATTGATTATACTGAAGGAGGCGTTTGCCGAAACCGGTGTATGTTTATGTCGGACCACTTTTGCAACATGGTTGTGATAATACGTAAGTACCGGTTAGTGTCTTCTTAATTTAAATTAGTATGGCATGTACAACATATAAAAGTAAATTACCAGCAACAAATGCATTGCTAAGGTTAGTGTCTTCTTAATACTGTAAATGTGGAATTCATTATTGAAATTACAGATGTTCATCATTCACATAGCTTCAGTGGTGTACAGGCTTTGTGCCCTGTGCTAACCAACACTGGCAGCTTTCTAGAGCTCAGAATCCCCTCCTCTGGCTCCCTATGATAGGGGATTGACTAAATTCCTCCCATCAGGAGAAACCTAACCAGTGTCCCATAAAGTCAGATATTCATTTTTAGTGCCAGCTGAAGAACTCACACTTGAATCTCCACAGCAGCCTGCAGTGGTGGATTAAAGCTTTCTGACTTATGTAACATTCTTTTGGAAACTTACCTTCCTCTATATTATTTTAAAATTATAATTTCTTTCTATTCTGAGTCTCCTCAGCAACTTACATTGGTGGATTAAAGCTTCTGGACTCACATAAAATCCTTTTGGGAACTTCCTTTCCTCTTTATTATTATATATTTTTTATTTCTTTCTGTTTTATGTTATATATTTATGTGTGTGTGTGTTAACTTTTTATTTTAATATTCTTGCTATTTACTCCTGCTGTTAATTTTTTTGGAATTCTAACTTACTATGTATGGCGGTGTGTTTCTATGCTTAATGCTGCTTTTAAGCAGTTATGGGGCTTTTCTGTACTATGACTTGTATGTGAAACTAAAGATATTATTAATGGAACACTAGGCCTCTTGTTTCTATTTCTTATCTGATTCATTTTGGAGTTCTGACAAGAAAACATTACATTTTCACTATTTCCTTCATTTTTTTAAATATTTACTTCTGGTTTAACATGGTTATAGTCATTTTTATTGTTAAAGCATTTTTCTGTGATTTTTTTTTCATTTCTGACAAGAGAATCTCAAACAAAAAAGAGAGAGAAGAGACGTAAATGTTTATTTTATGCTGTTTAAAATGTTTCTTTTTGATTTAAGGGCATAAATTTGATTTTTTGGCACTATATGGACGAGTGAATTTTAGCTGGTACTGTGACTGTGTATGCCATTTACTACACTGTGCAAATTGTAGAAACGGCTTCACATAATTTCATTTTTTTCTGACATATTTTATGCAGTTTAACCATATTTGCTTTGTGGGAACATTGTTTATATTTTCTATTATTGCTGCCCTTAATAGTCAGCATATTACTTTGGCTGATGTTTTTCTCCCTGACTTGATGGATCCTGATATGGCTGCACCCCCCCCGCCAAAAAAAATCCAGTTGCACCTAAACAGAAAAAAGAAATCAGCAAAAACATGCTTTAGCCTACTTTGTGAATTTGTTGTCATCTTAAGCTAGCCTGAAGAGCTCTTACCTTTTCCCCATCACCCTCTGATGTGAGCTCACATCTCCCTATTGTATAGGGGACAGACATCTTCCTGGGCTGTTTCAGTACTTGATTAAGGGACAGGGAGAACCAAACCCTATAGCTGTTGGAGAAGTCCAGGGTAAAAAAAAAAAAAAAAAAAATTGCCAGACATAATACTCATTCTTCTGATAACAAACTCTTAGACTTTGCAAATGAAACCTTTTCCAGTGTTCCAAAGGAAAATTCTTGAAATAGAAAAAAGGAGTTGAATAGAAGAGTCAGGAGTACTTTGGAGTTGAACCAAAGTTTGGTGTTTGAAGATGCAGAAGTTCAGGAAGAAAACTATCAAAACAGAAATTAGTGAATAAATGGGAGACCATAAAGCATCAGTCACATTTGTGAAATATGGCTTTGTAAAAAAAAAAAAAAAGTGGACGAGAAAAGAGTGAACTTTTTTCACTTTGTTAAACTTGTGGGGGGACTATAAATCCTGTACCCCCACATTATGTCATTAGTGTTTAGAATGACACTAAAGGGGGAAAAAGAAGTAACTGTAAGTAAAACATTTCTCTCTTATTAGTGTTTGTATAAAACATTTCATTATATAAACTACATGTTAAATTGTAAATGAGTTTTTGTATTATGTGCAGTCAGGAGAATTTTAAATGTGTGTGGGGTCTTTTCATTGATTGTTGTATGAAGTACTTTTTTGTTGCAAGAAATTTAGGATTTACGTATAACAGAAGAAAGGAAGAGAGGCTGGATAGCAGCAAGTTTAAGTTAATATAATTCTGTGATCTTGGGCTGCTGTGGTGGGGGTGGGGTGTACTTGTTATATGTAGAATTACGATGATAATGCACTTTGTTTTTACACTGGTGGATGTTTAGATTAATGTCCTCGGTTTAAGTTATAAACACATTTTTTTGTAAGCAAATGGGCTTGAAAAGTAACACAATGAAGACAGCCAAGAAAATGATAATGTTTTTGCATCTGCAAAGATATTCACTTTTTTTTTTTTTTTTCATTAGCAAATACTCAGAGTCTGAAGCTGAAGGCAGTTAGCCAGGTAAATTTTTTTGCATTGTGATCTGAATTATATTTACAAAGATTCCTTCATGCATCTGCAAAGTTGCTAGCATTTTTTTCATTGTTGATTACTTTCATATGGAGACAAACTGCCTGCAGGTGCAAGCAATAAATATTGAAAATTCAAACATTCTCTACTGAGGAAAGTGCAAAATTTATAGGTACAATGGCAAGCAGTTCAGTGAAAAATAAAGTCTGAAATTATGGAAAGTGGATAAGAAATAGTAGCCTCCCCAGAATCATTAATACATTAATGCATTTAGTAGAACAGTGCACAATTTAGTTTTATTTAAATGTAGGTGGTTCACTTTTTCTTAGGGCTAGAAGCTGATGAAGCTGAAGAGGCATGAATACAAGAAAAGAACAGACAGCAATCAGTGTAAGTGGAAACACAGCCTGTAACATGCACTTTAGCATGGGTAACCTTATTTGTAGATTTGATCGTGTCTGAGTTTAGCTGTCAAATTGGGTCAACTGTTCCTATCAGAGGGGTTAAAATTCATTTGTTGAAAATGTACATAGTTTTTTGTTCTAAGGTAATAGGGGATAGGGATGTTCTGAAAATGTATTTCGTTTTTTGTTTGAGTGTTTTCATTAAAGTAAAAAGTCTTGAAAATATGGAGATGAGAAGAAACAAAACTGTATAAAAGATCAGCCTACCAATTATCATTGTATGCATGTAATACAAAAGTTGGAGTTGTACATTAAAAATATATATTATGTATAACAGGAGGGAACAATAGCTTTTTATCATAACAGCTACTCTACCCGTAGTATATTGGAATATAAACAGCCTTACAGATATAGACAAAAAGGAAAGAGCATTGAATTATATTAAGAAATGCAGAGTGCAAATAGAAGTGCTGTATGAGACACATTAGAAAAGAAATGAGCATGTGAATTTGACAAAGAAAGGGTTTAAGGATGAATATTCAGCAGAATATCAGGGACAAAGAAAATGGGAATAGTAATACTGGAGATCTGATAGCAATAGACAGGGAGGACAATAATGGTAGATTTATGGTAGTAAGGGACTACTGGCAAGGGAGGAGAATTACTGTAGCATATCATAGGATCATACGAGGTTACTAGGCTAGTGGCTTCAGGGCCCTTACAAGCTTAGCCAAGTTCTTACCCTTATTTCCATGATCAGTACCTATAGCCCCTGTCCAAGAGGGATACAGGTGGAACCCCTGGGGTGAATTTATGGTCACCCATCCCATTGTCCAGATTGCATTTGAAGAGGGCCAATGAGTTGCTCTCTTTGACATGAAGTGGAAGTCTTTTCCAAAGGTGTGGTAATCTCTGGGAGACATATCTATTCCTCCAGCAGGTTTTATTAATGTCACCTACAAAGTTAAGGTCCTGAGAGCAAGTAACTATGTACTATTTGACTTTCAGATATGAAGTATTTCCAATAATGTAGGGTCAGAGATTGCCTTATATGCAAGGCAGAGATCACCTCTGAGTAGTCTGTATGAAACAGAATAAAGTGACAGTGATTTTAGACGATACTAATAGGACAGATGGTGAAGATCTTGAATTTTCCTCGTGAGGAACCTTTGTGGTTTGTCCAGTTGTTGCAGCTGCTTAAAAATGTACATACCAGAAGGGGCATTGTACTCAATTATTGGCCTGATGAGGGAAGAGTACAGGGAGGGTATAACTTCCTTTTTTCTGTAGGCAATGCCATAATGGCATAATGGTTAACGTGTTTACCTTACAGAAACAAGGTGCAGGGTTTGATTCTCAACATGGGGTAATTGCCTAGGCTTAAAATGGCCTACAGGGGCAGTTAGCCTAGTACTGACCTATGAACCTATGAACTTACTTATGAGACAAGCAAAATAGAATGCCCTTCTTATCACTGTGGAGACATGGTGGTCAAAGGTAAGGTTGCTGTCAACTTGTGTGCCCAGGTCTCTCACCACTGAGTGCATACTTAAGGTGTTGCTATTGATGTGATAATTAGCAGGAACATCGCTTTTACCGAAAGGAATGATAATACATTTTTTTACTGAGTTTAAGGCTATGACTTTGGCACCAATCATTTGTTTGTGTAAGACCCTGTTGTAGGATGTTAACAGAATTTGGAGATTCTATGACAGCTCCCAGTTTCCAGTCATCAGCAAACTTTGTCAGCCACTGACCTTTAGTTTTTGCTTCTACTTCAGAGAAATAGATTCCAAACAGTAGAGGTCCCAGGACTGATCCCTGTGGTGTACCTTTGTTACAAGTTTGCTGCTGGAGGTGGATTCCCCTATTTTGACTATATGAGTTCTAACAGTGAGTCAGTTAGTGACCCATCTAATGATATAAGGGTTGATGCCAAGTTGGGTAAGTTTCTCAATGATGCCCGAGTGGGGGATAGTGTAAAATGCCTTGGCAAAGTCCAGAAATGTTGTTTGCACAGATTTCCCCTCATCCAGAGCCTTGGTGACTGACTGAAGGAAGTCCACCAGGTTCAACAGGCATAATCACCCTTTGACAAATCCAAACTGAGTAGGGTCAGGTGTTTGGAGATTACTTATATCTTAATTGATAAGGTCCATGATGATTCACTTCATGGCCTTGCAGATAAGGCTAGTCAAGCAAATAGGTCTGTAGTTCCCAGGGTCAGTGGAAGCACCACCTTTGTGCAAGGGAATAATGGTGGCTGTTTTCCATTCAACTGGTATGAACCCAGTGCTTAGACTATGACTGAAAAGAGTACCCAATGGTGTTGCTAAGTCATGTTGGAGCTTATGTAGGACGCAGCCTGGGATGTTATGTCCCATAGATGCTATGTTTTTGGCCTTAGAGAGGGCATTTATGACCTGCTCTTTAGAGATACAAGGTAAGAGACAGGTGGTAGGAATGTCATGGGGTACATGTGGCAGGGACAGGGGAGTGAAGTTTTCACAGAACCTGTCAGCCAACAGGTTAGCTATGTCCACAGGCTCACTATAAATGATATTATTAACTACTAGTTCTCCACAAATCTGGGCCTTTCCTTTTTGGTTACGGATTTAACTACAGAATGCCTTGTGTTTGTCCTTTGTTGAAGAAGTTAATTTGGACTAAGTTTGCTTTGGAGGACTTCACAAGAAGCCTTATTTGCTTGTTTAAGCTGAGGAAAAAGTGTTTCCAGTTGAGGAGGGCTCACTCCCTCTTACTGTTAGACAGCAATTTCTTCCTCTTATTGTAAACCCTGTTAATGGCAGTTGTCTACCAGGCAGGTTTGCTCTTCCTTGAGGAGCTTGTTTTGTTCTATCAGGCCAAGTCAATGCAGTTATACAAGTGTTTGTATAAAGCATTGGTACAGAGCTCGGCATAGTTGCCAGTTCCATCAGAGAAAGGAGGTGGAGTGAAGCTACTTATACCATCCTGTAAGAGGTTATAATCTGTTTGGAGAAGTTTTTTAGTTTGGTTACTGCTGGGGGGAGGTTAGGTGTGATAGTTACTTAGAATGAGACAGATTTGTGATCAGATCTTACCAGAGAGGCCTCACAGTGGGGGTGCTACAGTGGTCCGCCATATTGGTGATCACCAGATCCAAGATGTTGGTACCCTTTGTGGAGATGTCAACCAGCTGGTCCAGGGCATTGGAGTTAAAGTTGAGGAACCTTTGGAAAAGTGAGTTTGAGCACAAATAATTTACCCAGTCAATGGATGGGTAGTTAAAGTAACCCAAAACCATGGTGCTTGGATGTATCCTGATAGATTCAAGTAGGTGAAAATAGGCAGAGTGGGTGACCTGATTCATGCAGAGCATCCTGTAGCTGGCAATGACTTGAATATGTGTCCTACCAACAGTTAATTGCACCTGAAGTGCCTCCAGGGAGTCATACTGTTTAACCAATCTGGAGGTGTAATACCTTTAATAAATATTGATACAATGCCTCCTTTAGTTTTCACACCTTCAGTTTGAGGCCTGAATGTGTGAAAGGAGGTGTAACACAGTATGGGTGGGGTGCTCTCCACAGCCTTAAACTAGGTCTCAGTGACTGCACAAATGTCTGCATCTTCCAAGGTGAGGACAGCTTCCAGTAAGTGCAGTTTTGTGTTGAGAATCCGACCATTTCGCAGCATAACCTTGAGGTTATTATCAAATGGAGTTTTTACATTGGGAATTTTGTTCTTGAGACACTGCATAAAAAAGGCATTATGGGGGTGGCAAGAGCCTTAGCCAGTAGCCAAAATCCCAGGGGTGACAGATGAAGAGCATCTCTGGAAAAGCATAGAGGTCCAACGATCATGTCATCCCAGGCTGACAGATAGTGGATCCCCTTGGAATGACACCAGAAGCTAAGCCAATTATTGAAGTTAATCATTTTCTGTTTGTATTGAGGCATCATCCTAAGTGAAGGTAAAATGCTGCTTAAGGCTAGGGACATACCTGCCTGAGGCACATAGTCCAAGAGCTCAGTCATGTCTCTCTTCATATAGTCCAGAGAGGCACATCTCAAGTCATTCACACCAACATGGACTATGACGGAGTCATAACAGTACCTGTTGATGACAGACTTGAGTGCATGTGTGATATGGCATAACCTGACAGACAGCGGACCGTGACTTTCTCCTTATCCAGCCTGGTGAGAAGGACATCAGTGTTTCTCACAATGGAATCACCTATGACTAATATGTTTGATTTTGTGTTTTGCCTTAAGGATTTGACTGATGAGACACTGGTGCATGAGCTATTATGTGTAATGTATTCTGCAGAGAAAGTATTATGTGCAATGTGCTTGTGTTTGTGAGGTCTCTGGTGTTTAGGTATGTTTCTGGTGAGGACCCCCACATATGTAGGTATGTGTGATGTGGGTTTGGATGGAGTAGGAGGTGGTATGTGCATGCTTGCAACCCGCTCAGTGTCATATGTACTGACTGGTGTGTAAGACAGCATGGATTCAAGGTTCTTAATATAGTTGCATCTCTCACACATTGTGTTTGTGTGGACTAGGAGTAGAGGGTTGTTATATTCCACCAAAAGCTACTATTATGGAGCTTAAGAAAATTTTGGGAGAAATAATCAGCTTTCAGCACGAAATATTACTTACAGATGTGGAATGAAACTTGAATAGCAGTAATGAGGGTGTATCAGGGGGAACCTAGAGGAGAAAATATAACAAAAGTGGGTCGATTTCTGAAGAAAAGTATGAAACTATTTGGTATGGAAAATATGAATTCAGTTCTAGAAATATAGAATTTACATATTATTCCCCAAGATACAGTAAATGGGCTAGATTGGATAGAAATTATATTTCACAGGAACATGTGTATTTAACTGAAAGCTTAGAGACCCATCCAATAACCTTTTTAGATCCAGCACCAATGAAAACTAAGATAAAAATGCAGGGTAATGAAGTAAAAATGAACACAGGCATTTTTCTCACCCTTCTGCTAAAAAGCAGATGAATTTAAAGAATGGGCAGTGCAAATTATTCATGACTTATTAGGGAAGGTAGAAATGCCTTCAGAAGGGATAGCTACTCAGTGGGGTAAAACAAAAATGGAGTTTAAAAATAGGGTAGAAATAAAAGACAGAGAGATATGGTTAAGAAGTAATATGAATTATTTAGAGGGACTGACAAAGGTTAAAACACTGCAGAGTAAGGGGAATCTCACAGAAGAAGAGGAGGAGGAGCAACTGCAGAGTGCTAAAGAGAAAATAAATGAGTGTCTGAATAAGAGCCATGAGTGTAGAAAGATTGTTGTTAAGCAACTATTTCTGAGGTACTTGCGTATTATCGCAACCAGATTTATAAAGTGCAATAATTTGTCTATTTTCGGCAGAAACACGTTACCTAACCTAAAAAGGGGTCTGTAAAGATGTCGCCAGCAGTTTGTCAAGAAAGAGCATGTATGTTCACCTATCAAGGGGTGCGTAAAATGTTTAAGTATTATAGTGTCAGAAAAGTTTGCACACAGGAAGCGGAATAACAGCAGAATTCCTCTTGCCTGGTAATGTCCCTGGCCGACCTACACACCTGACTGCTGCTTGTCTGTCTGTAGTCGTTAATGTGACAAGTCATGCAAAGTCACCACGTTTCCATCCAAGGAGTCAGGACCATGGCTCGTTAACATAAACTGACCCCCTTCTTTAGAAAGGTCCTTTTGCAAGTATCTGATTTGTTACATACCCCTGTTTACAGTTCAGACTCTCAGAAGGCACATTAATGCAGTTGTGACTCGGAAGTACTGATTTAAAAGTGTGGTTCTGTTGGTGGAGTTTTACTGAGAACAGTCCTTGCCTCTTTTCTCTGTAACTGTATTTACTATCGGTGTATGACAAAGGACTTGAAAACAGCTGTTCTGTCCTTAAAAAGCAATCAAACCCATTTATTTCAAAGTGTTAGTATACATACAGTCCTGTGCATTGGAAACGGTCACGATCCATAAGCAAGAATGCGACCTTTTTAAAACAGTCTGTCACTGCGGAGAAAGCCATCACTCCCCGAGCAAGCAGTGAGCCATTATTCACTGCTCCTTACAGGCACCTTCATTTTTGCTGACTACTGTCCCCGAAAACCTCAGTGTGCATTTCCTGAGTTAATTTCTGGTAGCTAACAAGATAATGAAGAATGCAGGAATTGCAAGGATGTGGACCACTGCGGAGTTGCGGAAGAAATGAGCTGCATCAACCAGAAGTACAAACTTACATTTCTGCTCTGCCTGCCTCATTCCCACTGTGACAAACTGCTGGTGACATCTTTACAGGCCCCTTTTTAGGTTAGGCAATGTGTTTCTGCCAAAAACAGACAAATTATCGCACTTTATAAATCTGGTTGCAATAATACGTAAGTACCACTTTTGATAACAATTCTAGAACACAAACATTTTAGCTTGATTACTTGACTTGGACAACAGAAAGTAAAAAGGGTTGTCACCAAACTTATGGAGTCTATGACAGGGAAAATAATCAGAGATCCCATAGAAGTATTAGAGATATTTCAAAAAGTTTATGAAAATTGCTATAAAGTAGAGGAATGTGGAAATCAAAAAGTGCAAAAATGGAAATATTCATGGAATACTTATTTATACCAAAATTAGATGATGAAGCTCAACAACTAATAGTTAATATAGATGAGATGAGATAAAAATGTAGATGTGTAATCAAGCTACAGTGAAGTCTCCAGGAACAGATGGTATTCCTGTGGAAGTTTGTAAATTAGAAGAGAAGAAAGTGCTAAATATCTGGAAGGCTTTATTTAATAGTATTCTAAAAGGAGGGGAGGCACCAGCAACTTAGAAAAGAGCTATGGTGGCTGTATTACCCAAAGATGGTATGGCTCTATCAAGCCCAGCACCATATAGACCCATTTAAATTTTAAATCATGTATATAAAGTGCTTATGTCTATAGTACCTAAAAGAATGGCAAAGGTGCTGACAAAATTAATAGCTATGGATCAGTGTTGGTCTTCTGGAGAGGAGGCAAATATTTGAGGACATTAATAGAACAATGATGATCCCACGGGAACTGGAATGGAATAAAATATCAATGTTGCTGATGGATTTTGATGCATAGAAAGCATTCAACAGATCAAGCTGGGATTTCAGAAGTAAGACAATGAAAGCATTTCCTGATATAATCATCTTCTTCTTTCGGCTTTTTCCCGGTTAGGGATCACCTGTCTGCTCATGATTGGCAGTTGATTTTTACTGTGTTGAGTTGCCAGCCCAGCGTCCAACCTTCCACATGAGGCACACACATGCATGTACTCATGCCTAGGGCCAATTTAGGGTGTCCAATCCACCTACAGCATGTCTTTGAGGTGCACCTGGAGGAAACCCATGCGACCACAGGGAGGACATGCAGACTCTGCACGAAAGGCACCCCAGCCGAGGATCAAACCAGATAAACTCTTGCTGTGAAACAGCAACGCTAACCACTGCACTACTGCAGCCACCTCATTTCCTGATATAATAATAAGGTTAATTAGGAGGATATATAAAGGATCAAAGGCATAAATTAAAGTGGAAGCGTTCCAGTTTGATACATTGTATTCGAACAATACATTTAGAGCCACTGGGAAAGAAAATAAGGGACTCATAAATTCAAGGATATAATTAGTATGGTAATCAGGAAAAGTTAGCTTTATTTGAAGATGATATTATTTTGTACTTGATAAATCCATTAAAGGACATCTTGATAATGTGGAACATTTTCTGACAGTTTCAAGTCTTTTGGGATATAAAATTAATGGAAATAAAACAAAAGCTACAGACATTATTTATCCATTCATGACTTGGTTCAGCAATACCAATATTTATGGGTTCATGATAAGATGTAGATTTTAGGAGGCTAGATTAAAAGGCTTCATTATGGCAGCTAAGGATATGTGTAAAGAGATTAAACAAAATATAATAAAAAACTGATAAACTGGAAGCTCTTGTTTATGGATATGTATAGTAAGATATAAGTAGTGAAAATGTTTTAGTCCCTTTAGTGTTATATATAGGACAGGTATATTTTATAAACCAGAGGATAAGTTGTGGACAATAATTAATAAAGAGTTTAAGGAATGTTTCTGGGTGGGAAAGACGGCAACAGTTAAGTGGGATAAGTTGATCCTCTCAAGAGAAACAGGGAGCTTGGGATTACTGGCTTTGAAGAGATATGTTACAGCTGCATATTAAAGGCTCATATACATAATACAAGCAGAATATTATAATTTAAAGAGGAAAGGGATGGTGATAAAGTGGGGGAGTTCAGGAAATATGGAGAGAGTGGAATTTTGGATGCATATTTGTCAGGAGTGTAAGAATCACCACACAGAATATATTTATAAAGTTGCAGAAAGTATTCTAAGAACTAAGAAAAAAGGATAACCACACTCCTTCAGTCCTCGAAACGTCCAAGTTAATAACTGGAACACTGGACAGGTGAAATATACTCTGTTAGTAAAACTTTTTTTGAAAACGTCCAAGTTAATAACCGGAAATTCACGTACTTGGTTTGTCGGAGTATTCTAAGAACTAAGCCAACATGGGAATGGATAAAGGAAATTTTGCCAATAAGGATAACAGCATGATAACAAGGGAGGGAAAGGTAATAGAATGGGATGAAGCCAAGAAGTTGTTTGGACTGCAACTGAGAGACGACCTTCATCATCAGGGATTGATATCACAGTATAGGCAAACAGAATGGGATAGAGGAGTTCTAAAAGTTGTTCTGATAGATTTCTAGTTGAATTTAGAACAGAAGCTGCTGTTAAAAAGGAGATAATTAGTAGATCAAATAAAATATCACATGATGACTATAAGAATCAATCAGAGGATGTTAGAAAACACTGGGAAGGGAGACTAGGAAAAACAATTTACAAGAGGACTTTGGGAGGATATTTGTATGGCTCCCAAGTATGCAATGACTTCCAGAAGGTGCATCGTTTTTGCTTGGATATGTTTACATAGGCATTTATATGCCCTCAAATAGACTTGAAACAAATTTTCCTTAGATATATGGCAAATGCTGAAGGTGTGTTGAGGAAACGAGAGATGAGAATATTCATAAACTCCAACCTGGTTCTCTCAAACAAATCAGGCAGTTTGTTGTGTTCCCATGACAAAGGTTCAAGTCAGTTTGGAAACTCAAAAATCTTGCTATACACTTCATTTTTATGCATTCTTTAAAGTCCATGAAACAACTGGTTACTGATATAAATTAACTAAATTCTCAGCTAGAGTGTCTTCTGTATGGAGACATGCGTGAATGGGCGTACCTTCGTTAAAGGTTGTGCGTCAGGGCTGGTAACTCAGCACGTAAAAATCTACTACCAATCATTAGTTGACCGGAGTTCCGCTGTGGCGACCGCTAACCGGGAAAAGCCGAAAGAAACAACAAGTCTATAGTGAAGGGCTTAATGTTTGAATGCTATAGCAATGAATATTCAGATATATTTAAAAAGATCAAGTGTCATATTGATAAAGTTCATAAAGAGAAAAAAGTTGTTGAGCGACAAAAAAGTATATAAATCTAAAATGGCTTATCCATCTATATCTCATAATAACAAGACTTGAGGTTCTTTTAAGACCAAAGTGATATTAAGCGGGGACATAATCAGTCATTGTAAATTTCCTTGGGAAGAGAGAGATGCAAGTCTTGATGACATCACTTTTGTTTTTTGTTTTTTAGAAACTTTGTTTCATGATGCTCAGTACACTTAAGGAACAAACAGCAGCAGAAAGGACAGTATACAACAATTTCAGGTTATCCAATCAACCTGTGAAACAGCAAGGAGGAGGAAGAACCAATGGGTTGATTAGTTAATACTTCATCTGCCCAATGAGTAGTATATACACTTTAGTGACAGCTTTAATATATATACAACTTTGGTTCCTTGCATGTCGGTGAGAATCATTTTGATTTATTTTAAAATGTTTTTCTTTTGTTCTGGCTTGGCAGACATTGCTGTGACTTTGATCTCCCTGAAATTTTTTACTTATAAATTGAATTTAGTGTTAATGCTCATAATGGGGTTTTAAATGTTACTGTCATGAATAAGAGAAAGAGTATTTTTAACCCACAGATGAATGAGCCCTGTTTTGAGAGAATTTTTGCACAGGACATATGGCAATATTTTAAAAATAAGAAGGTCTATATGAACAATTTGTCTGTTTCTAAAAAGCAGCTTTTTTGACTTATCACGTAATAAAGACATTAGAATAATGAAACTAGACAAGGGGGGAATGGTGGTGGTTTGTGATTGTGGATTATATTGCTATTTCACTAAAACAGTGCAACTTGTTTTGATGTATATGAACAGACATCTAAGAATCCGATAAATATAAGTTATTCCAAAACTGATTATTTTTTGAATGAATTGTTATATAATTAACATATCACTAAGGATGAATTTAATTTTCTAAAAGTAAAAAATACTGTAATTCTGATGACTGAAGACCCCCTTCTGTGACCTACTGTATCAGCTACAGGCTCAAAGATTGAGCCTGTAGCTACGATCACTGATAATGAATTGAAAAGTATGTTTTTCAACAATCAGGTAATCTTGAAAGACCTAGGACACTTCTTGTCATTATCGAAAGAAGTAGAATTTAATAATGATGACATTTTTATTACAGCAGATATAGTAGACTTGTTCACTTGCCTTCCACAAAATGTGGGACTTGATTGCTTTGGAAGTATGTTGAGTAGAGTAAAAGATCTATCAGAGAGAGATGTCAAGTTATTGATAGACTTCATGGATATTGTCCTCACATCCAACTTTATATATTTTGAGGGTCAATACTTCCATTAAATATCAGGGGTGGTTTCAGCCCCGGTATATGCAAATACAGTTCTGCATTTTCAAGAACGAGATTTCATATGATCCTCCTAGTTTTACAAACACAACAGAATGAATGCACATTTTTTGGATGACATATTCATTATCTGGTTAGGGACAGTGGATAAAGCAAAAAAGTTTATCAAATATTTAGGATCCACTATGAAATTTTTGAGTTACTTATTCTTTGACTTTAAACAAAATAGAATTTCTAGACGTTAAGGTATATAAAAAGGATGACGGTGTATATGGCTCTACTATTTAGATGAAAACAACATTTTCAAACTCATATTTATATTTTAAAAGTTGGCACCCATATCATCAAAAGGTGTGAATTGTCAAAGGACATTTTGTGAGACTTTCTCATCTTACTTCGGATGATAACAGTTTTTTAGATGGAGCTGGAAATTTATCACAGATGTTTAAAGAATGTCATTATCTGGTAGATCTAATTACAAGGGGTCAGTCTTCCCCTTTATCTTTTCAGATCCCTCTGTTAGGGTTTGTAAGAAGGGAGGGTCTCTGTTAGGTATACCAGACATCTAGCAATCCAAGTTTCCTTTCTGTTTCATGTCCAGTCTGTCATTACAGATGCCTCACACCTGGTGCGGGAAGCAATATCCAAAGGTATAAAAGTACAATGTTTGTGGACCCCTCATGACAGTAGCCCACAGCACCTAAGGAAAAGAGTAGGGGCAGTTCCCCAATGCCCTACCTAAATCTCCTTAGTATTTTAAATACCACCTTGGGTTTCCCCTGTAAAGTGTCTACTAGCCTTGACTGCATACAAGCTAAACAGGGACAGACCTTCACAAATAGAAACTTCTACCTGGTGTCTTTCACTATTTGATCCATCTCTGGCAAGCACCTCAAGTGATGAAGTTGTCAATGACAGAGTGCAAAGGAATAGGCTCAGTCTGAATTTATCTGGAGAGATTGGAACTTAAAATAATAAAGTATCTTTACAGAGACAACATTGAGAAAAAGGTATGTCTTTCATTCTATCATTTTCTATAGATAATAAAAGTCTTAAAAATATAATAAATAAAAACTAGACTATAGGATTTGACACCACCAAGAGTGTATTGGATGAGGTGCCTGCAGTTATTTACTTACACACACACACACACACACACACACACACACACACACAATATAAAGAACCAAAAAAAAAACAAGGAAGGAATTAAGACAAGCAACACAGAATACTCGTCCTATGTCAAAGTGTGGGAGATTAAGAGGTGTCGTTACATAAATGAAGGACTGTATGTTGCAATCAATATTTATTCTAAAAATATTCCATGCTCAGGTAGATATGATTAAATTTGGTATACCATATATAGCTAATTGTCATGCAATGTTTTTATTTAGACAAGACAGAAAGAGCATTACATAAACATACTTTTTAGCACAGATATATTAAAAGAAAGGATATAAGGAATGCTTTATATTGACACTTTGTAATATGTAATAATTTTGAGATGTGTTTATGTTTTCTGTTAGAAAAAGCCTTAACAAGAACTATGGGTGGATCATGGGAAACTAGAGTATAAAGAATTGCTGTGGCAGTTGCTGTTGGATGCCACTTGTTTTCTGGGTATTAACAACAGTATATAGTGTGAGTGATCTGAATTTCAGGGCAGAAAAATTATAAAGTGACAAACAGAATTTATCAGTATTACATATACTTGTATGTTTATCATGAATTTATATCCAAAATGTACATATATACATTTTTATTGAATGTGTCCAGTTTCTAGGACTGATTTTGAGTAAAGACAGAATTGGTTGGTCTGAATTATTTAACATATATGTTTTGTAGAATTACTGGTTTCTGATTAAGTCCAACTAAAGTAACAGGATGAAAGCACATAGACTTGCACTCAACAATAAACATGGTTATTTCCTGGTGGTCAGTTTCTAATGTGCATATACTCTGGTTTTTCGATTATTCTTGCACACCTTTGGAGTGTTATTTCTTGGTGCAGGAGCAAATTACACAGAAATAAATGTAATTTGTGTGAACAATAGTTGCAGAATAATATTCAGGAGGAGTGAGGTTTAAGGGAAGTAAGAAACTGAGCGATCTTTGTAATGTTATAAAGAAAGTAAACGTAATTTATAATGTGTGCAAATGGAAAAATGTTCATATAGTTTTTCTTTTGTATTAGTGTGTCTGTGTACCTATACCTTAAGTGATAATTTCATAAAGGTGTTAAAAATTCTATTTGTAGGCTCTTTTCCACTTGCCAAGAGTCTTTAGCAACTGCTTATAATTTTCTATTCGATCTTGGCTTTCAGATCAACTTAGCCGAAATCTTTTCTCTTCTCTCAAAATTGTTTTCCCCAAGATGTCTGTTACATTCAGCCATGGGACGAGCCTTTCTTTCTCCAAAGTAGAAATGTTCCAGCTGTTCTTCCTGTTTTTTTTCCAGTTGAAGCTGGATATTTGCAAGGGAACTTCACAGGATTTTGGGGTACATGGTATCAAAGTTTCTTATACTTCCACTGGCCAAACTCCACACGAGAAATTTGAGTGTTACCTCAGGTCAGTCTTCCCCTTTATCTTTTCAGATCCCTCTGTTAGGGTTTGTAAGAAGGGGGGGTCTCTGTTAGGTATACCAGCCATCTAGCAATCCAAGTTTCCCAGTCTCCTTTCTGTTTCATGTCCAGTCTGTCATTACAGATGCCTCAAACCTGGTCCGGGAAGCAATATCCAAAGGTATAAAAGTACAAGGTTTGTGGACCCCTCATGACAGTAGCACATAAATGTTATAGGGGTGAAGGCAGTGATAAATGTTTTGAATGACTTAAATTATCACCGGCCCCTAGGACATCTGCAAGTTTACATACCTAACAGCACAGTGATGTGGTGCATAAATAGAAGGGCACCAGATCTTACCTTTGCAGACTTGCAATGAAAGCCTGTCAGGCTGCAACTCAGTTCAATTTGAGTCTTCAGGATTTTGGATGAGATGTTAAGCCAAGGCTCCATCTGCTTGAGTTGGTGGTAGCTCGTGTGGATGTAAAAACTCTCTCAGCACCTAATGAAAAGAGTAGGGGCAGTTCCCCAATGCCCTACCTAAATTTCTTTAGTATTTTAAATACCACCTTGGTTTTCCCTGTAAAGTGTCTACTAGCCTTGACTGCATACAAGCTAAACAGGGACATACCCTCACAAATAGAAACTTCTACCTGGTGTCTTTCATTATTTGATCCATCTCTGGCAAGCACCTCAAGTAGATCTGCTTGCCTCCCCTCAGAACAGACTAATAAAGAAATTCTGCATCAGGATCCCTTGCAAACATGCTTGGGAGACAGATGCCTTCTCATTCCATGGATAGGAATGTTCCTGTTTGCTTTTCTATCCTTTCCACTAATGTCCAGTGTTCTTCTAAGGATTCATAAGACCTCCCCTAAACAGTGACATTAACTCCTTTTAGTCCTGGGAACAGTGGTTCTCCCTATTTTTTAGTCTGGTTAAGGGCAATTACCACAGGCTTCCCCACAGACTGGATTTATTTACACAAGGTTGGGAGGGTGGCCTAATGGTTAAGGTGTTTGCCTTATAAACACAAGGTGCAGGGTTTGAGTTTCACAAGGGATAATTGACTAGGCTTAAAATGACTCACAAGGGCAGTTAGCCTAGTTCTAATCTATGAACAAGATGGGTTGTATGATATACCCCAAATTGGAAACTCTCCATTTAACTGATTGGATGATAGAATTTTGATACCCTTTAGGAATTTTTTTTTCAGGATGGATAGCAGGTATGAAATGCTACTAGGAAATTATACCTGTGTAAGTGAAAAAAAGTTTTTCTAGTTGCTTCCAGTCAAGAACCAGCACCCTCTTCAGACCTGACTGCCTCTGGTTCTTCATTATTTGTGTGAGTAACTGTCATACAGCCTTGTTTATTCATCCATCAAGGTTAATTTGTTATTCATTTCAGCTTGTGTAACCTTAGATTTACTCTTTCTAACACCAAGTTAAGAAGTTTTTGAAAGGAAATTGCATATCTAGCCAACTATGAAAAAAAATGTTTCCTCCCTGAGATCTTAACTTTGTGCTTGAAAGGTTTGCTCTTTTTTTTTCCATTTTAACCAGCTCATCAGGCTAGAAGACTGTTTTATTCATTGCTCTGATTTCTGCTAGGAGAGTAAATGAGTTAAATGCGCTAATAGTGAGTCAACCCTACCTCATTTTTCACAAAGATAAGGTTTCTTTGAGATCTAGCCATTCTTTTATTTCTAAAGTGTTTCGCTTGAGGCAGACTGGATTACCGTAGAACCACATTAGAGCAGTATGTGCATATTCCGCAGATGTCATGACATTTTATTAATTCTTGTTTATAACTTTTTTTAGTGCAAACATGGACAGCTTTAATAGCTACACTCATATTGGTGAGGGGTTGAATGCTACTTAGTTTAGCTTGCTCAGATAGATTAACTTCTGAATATTTTAAACTGTAGACTAATGTTAACAATTTTTTTTAAAGAAACAGCAGAGGTAGATTCCATGTAGCACATGCATGATTTTCATGACAGTTTAGCTTTTTTAGATTGTAACTTTTTTAATGCACAATGTTTGAGTTTAACTAGACACACACTGAGTATTAGTTTTGATCCAGGAAGGAGGGTTATCATCTCTCTCTCTACTCTTCCCTCATTAGGTCAGTCATCGAGTATAATGCCCCATTTGGCATGTACCTCACTAGACACATGCAACAGCTGGAAAGGCCACAAAAGTACGTCGCAAAGAGGATCCTAAGCCTTAAACACGTCCTACACAGACAGACTCAAAAAACTCCAGCTATTCTCTGTCTCATATCGTCTGCTAAGAGGCGATCTCTGCTTGACTTACAAAGCTGTGTCTAACCCAGCTCTGTTAGAAATGTTACATCTAAAGAAATCCAAATCCCTCCACACCACATGCTCCAGAGACCTCAACTTCATTACCACAGTCAACAGAACATGCTGAAGGGTAAGGTTCCTCACCCAGAGACTGCCCATGCTCTGGAATAGACTTCCCACACATGTCAAGCAGAGCACCTCACTGGCCCTCTTCAAGAGAAATTTTGATGAGTGAATGGGAAATAGAAATCTCACCCTGGGGATCACTGCAGTGGTTCTGCTTGATAGAGATACTGGGAACAACAGTCAGGCAGCACGATGCCAGGGCACTTCTGTGGGCTAGGCTTGTAAAGGCTCCAGGGCCATTAGCCTATTACATACCTATGAACCTATGAAAATGTACAAACAGATGTAAGCACTTTCATTCTCAAAAAACATAATACAGAATTTCATCACACCCAGCCATTGTAATAAAAAAAATGAAGTGGCTTGAATACCTAAATCAGTAATCATATGATCAGCACTAACTGGTGTCATACTAGTATACCAAAGGCTTTAATAAAAACAAAAAATACTATGTTTAAATTTTCATTCAGTCCTGCTGCTCTAAAGGCATTAAACTTAACATGACAAATCAATTCATGCCTATCTAAAAGTGCTTCTAAATCTCACCTTCTTCTGTCAATACCGCCTTCTTCTTCTTCTTTCGGCTTTTCCTGGTTAGGGGTCACCACAGCAGATCATCTGTCCACTCCTGATTGGCAGTGGAGTTTTACGGTGTTGAGTTGCCAGCCTGGCGCCCAACCTTCCACAGAAGGCACACACATGCACACACTCACACCTAGGGCCAATTTAGAGTGTCCAATCCACCTACAGCATTCTTCCAAATCAAAAAAACAAAAACATTTTAAAATTCTGGAAAACTTTACTATGCGTTCTATCACCCCTGTTTTGCTCTTTCTCAGATGCTGGCTTCAGGCCTAGTGTACAATTCCTACATTTCTTCTGTTACTGGAACCACCCTTTCTCCTTTATTTCAAGTCAAACAATTTTTGAAAGGGGTATTAAGTATTAGGCCAACTACAAAATAAGTGACACCTTCATGGGATTGGGATCTAAATTTTGTTCTGGAGAAATTAACAGTCTTCTTTTGAACCTGCAGCTGGTTCTTCTCTGAAATTTCTAACTTGAAAGACTTTTTTTTTCTTATTGATCCGACTTCTACTAATCAGGTAACTGAATTACTTTGAATGTTTATTTAATCGAATAACTAATAAACAAACCCTATATATTAAAGTCCATGTTAAGCAAACTATCTAAACATTGAATGTAAATTGATCAAATAAATAATTTTAATTGGCAAACACCACAAATGTAAAATACCCTGTAACAATAAACTGTAAACAATAAAGTGCATTAATGCTGTTTGTGAGTTTAACACAAAACTTGTCTGCAAATGATAAAGTGCAAGCGCATATTTTTTTCTTCTTCGTTTTTGCAGGAGGGCAAGCCCCCCTATAACCACCGCAAATTAAATATATGAACTCCAAGATCGCACTACATTGAGGAAAAGGGTAAACTACAGTATGGCGTTGTCTACAGGCTATTATTGAGAACAGAGATAAATATGATGCTGAATCTTTTCTAAAAGCAGTAGCTCTCGTATTAAAAGTTTAAATACATTTATTAAATAAGCCTTGTGCAGCGTATTTTATGTTCATGGTGTTGGCCAAGTAAAACAATTCAATCAATTTCCATTTGATGTTTAGGTACTTTGCTGAATTGGAACTTCAATCTATAGGATTCGATGATTATTCGATTAAATAAACATTCAACGAAGTGATATAGACCAGAATTACATGCCCCTATGAATACTCAACCTTTTTGATCTTCCATATATAAAGGCTGAGTCTTACAACCAAATTCCTTTTTATGCCCAAGGTTGTTTCTGAATTTACACTAAACCAGACAATTATCTCCTTGTGTTTTACCATGAACCAAAAATACAGGGAGAAATAATTTTCCATATTTTGGATAGCCCCAAACAGCTAAGATTTTATTTGGACAAAACTAAAGATTTTAGCTTTTTTTCCTGTGATGGGAAGAAGAAGGAAAAAAAGACGGTGTCTAAGCAAACCATTTATAGGTGTCTGACATACCATATTCAGTTTTGTTACTCAAATCATGGCAAAATTTCCCCTTAGAATGTCAAGTCTCATTGTCCTTCGCAAGGCTTTGGGAAAGGGGTAGACTCTACATTTATTCTGCAAATAGCTACTTGGTCCTCATATGCACTTTCACTAAGTACTGCAAGTCTGACTCAGTTTCCAGAGCTAGGGCAAGGTTTGCTAGCGTTGTTCTCCAGGGAATTCTAAACGCTGGCTTTTCTCCATCTACCCTTTCTTCTTGATCTTTGGCAGTCATACCTTATAGTTCTGGTAACTGCAACAATGATCTAATAAACACAGTACAGCTTTTTTATATAAGTAAGAAACATCTTTATTAAATTATTACTTATGACAGGCAATCATACATTTGCAATCTTTATTAAATTATTACTTATGACACAGGCAATCATACATTTATATAAATGAAAACAAACCATACTGACAATCTTAGTTGCAAGCATTTTACATCACAAACTATATTGGTATAATCTGAATTGCAAACATTATACATCACTTATAATCTACCCAATCATTCTCAGTCAAACCTTACATACATCATTCAAATCCTTACCTTCTTTTAAACCTCATTCCTCCCCTGTATGTATTGTTCACACAATTCCCATTTTTTTCCTATGTAATTTCCTCATACCCTTTTTCACAGATCCCACTTCCAGTTGTTTTCACTTTGCTACTATATTCACTACCTCTAGTACAGTTGGTTTAGATTTTGATTTCTATTTTCTAGTAATTGCTTTTTTGGCAGCCACCATAATTAGACTCATTAAGGCCTTACTATGTCTAGGCAATTCCGATTCTGTACCATAGCTCACAAAAATCATTTCCCTAGTTACACCAATTTGCTCACCCAGTATCTCTGACAGTTTTCAGTACAGAATCTTTAAAGTATGCTAACTCATTACACTTCTAGAAAATATGATCTCAATTATCTGTTTCTCCCCCCATCACTCCTCCAGCATCTGGTGTCTACCTGAAGAATACTTCTCTGGAGTCTACTTGGGGCATACAAATATCTATGTAAACATTTCCATGCAAAAATACTAAATCTCAATTTTTTTGCATATTTGGAGGCAGACATATATTCCCCATTGTTTATTTGTGAATTGCTTATTCAATCTCTTTCCCCAATCCTTTCTAACCTCCTCTGATTCATTCTTATAGTTATCATGCAATATTTTATATGATCTACTTTACCTGCAACTTCTGTTCTAGATTCTGCTAAAAAACTCTACCAGTGCTGGTCTTTCATTTAGGACACTATTTCACTCTCTTTACCTATACTCTGATATCAGTCCTTGAGAGGGAAGGCAATCTGTAACCTGCAGTCAAAATAAATTCTTGGCATCTTCACATTCTATTACCTTTCCCTCTGTAGGTATTTTCTCCCAATACCTAGGCTCCTTTGGCAGTTTTCTATAATAAGTTCCAATCTCCTCTTGCCTATTGTCTGTATCCCTAATTGCAGTCATCCCTATCGGCAGAATCTCCTTTCTCCATTCCCATGTTGCCTTACTTCTTAGAATACTTTCTGATACTTTATGAAAATAGTATTCTGTATTATTATTCTTACTCTCCTTAAAAGTCTGCATTCAGAATTCCCATCTCTCCTTGTTTGTTGAGTTTCCCCATTCCATCATCATCACTTTCCACTTTGAATAATAGGTTTCTGCTTGTGTTATGTATAGGAGCCTCAACTGTATATATCTGAAATACCCTTTCAAATTGGATAATCCTAATTCACATTATCCTATTGGAATACTCAATTTATCCCACTTGATTCTTGCCATCTTCACCTCCAAGATAAAATATTTTGGCTCTTTATTAATTGCTATCCACAACTTCTCTGGTTGATAAAAATATGCCTGACATGTACAAGATTAAAGGGACTAACATTTTAACTGCTTGTATATTACTATCCATATCCATATAACAGAGCTTCCAATTTCTCAGTTTTTGTATTATCTTTTGTTTAGTTTCTTTCCACATATCCTTAGCTGCAACACTATAAACATTTTTAATCCACACTCCTAAATACTTCATTTTATCATGTCCCCATAAATATGAATATTGCTGAACCAATTCATGTGTGGGTATGTAATTTACTGCTATTGCCTTTGTATTAGCTTCACTAATTTTGTATCCTGAAAATATTTGAAACTGTCTCAAAATGTTCCACAACACTAATGTCTTTTTCTGGTTTTATCGGGTATAAAATATCTGCAAACAGAGACAGCTTTTTGATTACCATACCAATTATATCCTTGAATTTCCTTGTCCCTTATTTTCTTTGCTAAAGGTTCTAAATATAATGGAAATAAAGGGGAAAGAGGACACCCCCGCCCGTTTCCTCTGCTCAAGCATAAACTATCAGAGATGAACCCACCCACTTTAATTTTCACCTCCGTTCCCTCATATATCATCCTAATCAACCTTAATTTTATCATGGAATGCAAATGCATCCATTGTTCTGCTCATACAGTCCCAGCTTACTTTGTCAAATGCTTTTTCTGCATCAAGAATCACCAACAACGGTGACATTTTCTTATATTCTGCTTCCCTCTGTTCTATTAATGTTGTCAAATGTTAGCCTCCCCTACACAAAACCACACTGATCCATATGTACCAATTTTGGCATCACTTTTGCCATTCTTTTAGCCATTATAGACATAAACTACATTATATTTATGGTTTAGTGATGAAATGGCCCTGTATGAAGCTGGATCTGATGGATCTTTACCTTCTATACTTATTACAGCTACCACGGTTTTCTTCTAGGATGTTGGTACTTCTCTTCCTCTTAAAATACTGTTAACATCCTCCAGATCTTTGATCATTTTCTCCCTCTTAGCTTCCAAAGTTCTACAGAATACCATCTATTCCTGGGGACGTCCCTGTAGACTGGTTATATAGATCACCATTTTCATCAGATCCTCCTAGCCTGTTAGTAATTGAGTCTTGTCTATCTCTAACCTTGGCATATTTAATTCTTCCATGAACATTTCCATTTGTACTTGGTCTTGAATTCCATATCCCTCTACTTTATACACACTTTTATAGAATTTCTGAACTATTTCTAGAACTTCTATAGGATCTCTTATCTTCCTTGTTATAGGCTCCTTAAGCTTAGTGACAGACCTTTCTACTTTCTGTTGCTAGAGTCATTGTGCTAAAAGTTTTTGTGCTCTAGAGTTATTATCAAAAAACAGTTGCTTAACAAGCTTTCTAAACTCATGCACATTATCGAGGTAATACCTTATTTTCTGTTTAGCATGTTGCAGTTACTCACCTTTCTGTTCTATGATTCTCCCTATTTTGCAATACTTTAACAATTGTCACCCCTCTAAATAACTCCTACTTCTTAACCGTATCTCCCTTTCTTTTATTTCCACCTTATTCTTAAACTCTACTTTAATTTTATCTCACCCCCTAGCTATATTTTCAGAAGAAATTTCTATCTTTTCAAGAAGTGCCTGAATAATTTCCACTAACTGTTCCTTAAATTCCGCTCTTTTCAACAAATAGGTGGGAAAGTGACAGTGTCTCATTTTTATTTCACTAACCTGTATTTTTATTTTATTATTGGCATATGATCTGAAATAGTTATTGGGTGCGTATCAAGACCTTCAATTAAATATACATGTTCCTGTGAAATGTAAACTCATTATCTAGCCTAGTCCAGTTTTTGTATCTTGGGGAATAATATGTATATTCACTCAGAACTCCTAGTACTGAATTCACATCTTCCATGCCAAATACTTTCATAAATTTCTTCAAAAATCTACCCTCCTTATATTTTTACTTCTGGGCTGACATCTTCACTGTTGCAAATCAAATTCCATTCCCTACCTACAAGTAATATTCCTTGCGGAAAGCTGATTATTTTTCCCAGGATTTTCTTAAGCTCCATTGTAGCAGTTTTAGATGGAACATAAATACATGTCAATGCAGTCCTCCTCCCTTGCCAGTAGCCTCTTAGTGCTACAAAATCTACTATTATTTTTTTATCTTCTTCTATCACTACTGGAGCTCCTCTTGCAATTAATATAAGTACTTCTCTTTTCCTTTGTCCCAGATATTCCACTGAATAACCATCCTGAAAATCTTTATCAAATTCACATGTTCAGTTCTTTCTAAATGTGTCTCCTGTAGAATAGCTATATGCACTACATTTTTACTCTTTCTTTTATGTATTTATCTGTGAGACCACTGACATTTAAAGACATTATTCCCACCTTTTATGTATAACAGATTTTTTAACTGTCTAGTTCCAGCTTTTGTGTTGCATGCATACACTGTTTGGCAGGTTGATGTTTGTTTCCTGTCATATCTATTTGAGCCTATGTCACATCATACAAAACCTTTTATTTTACTGAAAGCTCTCAAACAACCCCCCCTAAAACCTATTAACTTAATAACAACACACAAAACTATGTACATCTTCAAATATTGATATTTTACCCTCCTAACAGGAACAAATGTTCCAAACTGAAAGCCGCATTCATAGACTTGAGTTAACCCAAAAGAAAGGTTATCCATACTAAGACGCATGGTGCAGCCTGTGCTTCAACTAACTGTGGTCTGATTTTTTCTTATCTTTATAGCTCTCCCAACTGAGTATATACTTGAATACTCTCAGAGAACATTATCTCCTAGCCATTTCTCTTCATCAGACTGTCTCCTGGAGACATGAGGACCAGATACAAAACTACTACTAAGCAAACATTTATGTGCGAGAAAAAAACAGCCTTATAATATTCAATATACTTTTTCATTTACTTACTTTCTGTTAAAACTTGTTACTAGATCAAGTTTAGGGCCTTAATCCAGTCATTCCTCTATGTAAGAATGATAAAAAAACACTCATTTTTCTTTTCTCATGCTCTTTTAACCAGACTTTCATTCTTTTTTATACACTGCAGTGCCTACATTTCTTAAAACTGAACAAGGAGAAAGAGAGAAGGGAGAAAGAAAGAAAAAAAAGACAGGAGCATCTGTTTACATTAGTATCTCCATTACACTTAAAAATAACTGAGAAAACTTTACTTTAAGGCATGCACAGAAAATCATGCACTATAAAAATAGTACCATTAAGAAAAAAAAGTTTATTTTTCTTAAGTTTTACTCTCTTCTTCCTCTTCCCCTCTCCTAAGTATTTCTCCAAACATTAATGACAAGAAGTAGGACATATGTTTTACAGTCCCCTAAAAGTTTAACAAAGACAAAGAGAGTCCAAAATTTCCAGATTTTCTTGTTCTGTCATGCTTCACAAATATAATTATTGCTTTGTAATCCTACATTTGTCAATTTCCAAGCTACTGGTTTTATTTTTGTTTATCTCCGTCTCCCAAATCCTATCTCTGCTTTACTTCCAATGTACTCTTGATTCTTCTAGTCAACTCTTGTGCTTTTTTTCCTTCTCTCAGGCATTTTCCATTGAAACGTTGGAAAAGGTTTCAATGGCAGTCTCTCTCTGTTTTTATTACTAGATCAATAAAAAGCAGAATCTCCTTCTGTTTCAAAGCTCACTTGTTGTTGGTCAAACTTTTGCATTTCCTCCTTAGCATGTAATTCATCAAAGAATGATTTTGTCCCTCCAGGGAAGAATACTTTGAAGATAGCTGGGTTCAGCAGTTTGAATCTCATGCCTGCTTCTCAACATTCCTTGAATAATGGAATAAATTTACCTCCTCTGCCTGATATACAATGAATAATCATTCTCCACAAACACTCTGCTGTCTCCCATTTTAGTACTTTGTCTTTCTGCCACAGTTTTGTTAGAATCAACTCCTTTTGTTGGTAGGATTGTATCTTTACTATTAAAAGTCTAGGTTGCTTCCTCATATTCAGATGTGATATGCCCTTTCAATTAACTCCTACTGTGGAATACTAGTCCAGTTGCATATTTCTACTTTCATAAAAGTAATACAGTCTATTCCTCCCAGCTTCTCTGGTACAGCAGAAAATCTCAGGTTTTCCCTGCATGGTCTGTCCTCTAATTTTATTTTTTTAAACATCTCTTCATGAGCAGTCTCATATTCAGCCAGCCTTTTCTTCATTTTGATGCCTGATTTTTGCAGTTTTATCACCTCATCTGAATACTTGCTTGAAGCTTCTTCCATTTTTCCAGCCTTTGCTGTTTGAGATGATATACTCTATCAGTGTTTCATTTATTTTAATAAGGTCTTTGTGCAGTTGTCTTATACTTTCCTCTAGGTTACTGGAAGTCATGTCTGGAACTTGCACTGCTTTTTGCTGAACAGTTGCTGTACTTTTCCTAGTCATTGTTTTTCCTCACCTTTTGTAGCCGATTTTCTTTCAGGTCCTCTGTATTTCTTTTTCCTGGAATTTACCCAGAAATGTAAATCTACTGTCTTTCTCTACTAAGTTTTTGTTTTCACACTGGCAGAGCTAGAATTTAGCTGTTACTCAATGTGCAGCCATCTTGGAAGTCTGAAAGCACCAGCATCTTGGAAGAGAGCAGTGGTGGCTGTGTTACCTAAAAATGGCAAAGACCCTTCAGACCCAGCTTCATATAGACCCATTTAGGTTCATAGGTAGGTACTAGGCTATCTGTCCGAGGGCATTTATAAGCCTAGCCAGAGTGTGTCGGCGTTCGCCGCCCCATTGATTAATTAACTGAGCCTCTGTCAAGCAGAGCCAATGACGTGATCCCAGGGGTGTACTTTCTGTTACCCATCCACTCGTCAAGGCTTCTCTTGAAGAGTGTTAGTAAGGGGCTCTGCCTAATGTAGTTAGGAATTTTGTTCCAAAGCATGGGGAGTCTCTGTGACAGGAATCTATCCCTCCAGCATGTTCTATTTATTGTTGTGGTGAGGGTTAGCTCACTAGAGCGCGTGGCTCGAAGTGATTTGGATTTCTTTAGGTGGAACATGTCCATCAATTCTGAGTTGGACATGGCTTTGTAAGTCAGGCAGAGATCACCTCTGAGTAAGCGATATGCCACTGAGTACAGCCAGAGTTTTTTCAGTCGGGCTGCATAGGACATATGTTTAAGGCCAGTAATCCTCTTGGTGAGGTGCTTTTGTGGTCTTTCAAGTTGTTGGAAGTGTATTGTGCGGTACATCCCAAATAGGGCATTGTACTCTATGATGGGTCTGATGAGTGATGAGTAGAGGGTCACTATAACCTCTTTATTTCTAGATGCGAACCCCTTAGTAATTAGATGGGCCACATAGAAGGATTTCCTAACTACTTTGGCAATATGATTGTCAAAGGAGAGATTACTATCTACCTGGGTCCCCAGATCTCTTATTACCTCTTCTGTATTAAGGGGGCTGCCACCTATGTGGTAATTCGTGGGGGGTTTGTTTTTCCCAAATGGGATGACTATGCATTTTTTGGCATTTAGCTTTAGGCCATGACTTTGATACCAGGTGTCTGTCTCTGTAAGGCCTTTTTGGAGGATGTCCGTGTCAGCCGGAGAGTCAATTATGGCTCCCAGTTTGCAGTCATCAGCGAACTTGGTTAGCCATAGTCCTCCTGTGTTTGCCTGTACTTCTGAGAAATATATGCCGAACAGTAGGGGTCCCAGAACTGAGCCTTGCGGGACACCACTTGTGGCTGGTTCAGAGTCAGACCTGGAGCCCGCTATTCTTACCGTGTGAGTTCCATCTGTAAGCCAGTTGGCAACCCATCTTGTGACATAGGGGTATATGTTCAGGCTGGTGATTTTTTCTATAATACCCGAGTGAGGAATGGTGTTGAATGCCTTGGCGAGATCAAGGTAGGCTCTGTGAACCACCTTTCCCTCATCTATGGCCTTGGTAACTGTCTCGAAGATGTCAACCAGGTTTAGTAGGCATGATCTGCCCTTAACAAAGCCGAACTGGGTTGGGTCAAGGGTTTGGAGGTTCCCAATGTCTTTGTTAATGAGTTCCATGATGATCCGCTCCATAGCCTTGCAGACCAAGCTAGTCAGGCTTGTGGGGCGATAGTTACCAGGGTCAGTTGTGGCTTCTCCTTTGTGGAGCAGAATAACCATTGCTGTGCGCCATTCTATGGGCACATAGCCTGTGGAGAGGCTGAGGATGAACAGCATGTTTAGGTGGGGGGTTAGTTTGTTCTGTAGTTCATGCAAGATGCAGCCTGAGACACCATCTGGCCCCATTGATGCTGTGTTTTTGGCTTTTGAAAGGGCTGTTTTCACCTGTGCTTCTGTGATTTCCGGGACACTACACTTTTCTGGTATTGTTGTGGGCCCTTTTGAAGGTGAGAGGGAGGTGAAGTTTGCACTGACTCTATCTGCCAGTATGTTGGCAATATCAGCAGGTTCATTATACTTTGTGCTATTTTGCACTATCTCAGAGCATATCTATGAGTTGTCACTTAGATTTGTGACATAGCTAAAGAAGTCTTTGTCGTTATCTTTCGAGTCCTTGGCTATTTTTCTTTCAAAGTTAGCCTTGGATGATTTTATGAGGGACCTTAGTTTCTTACTGATACTGATCAGGGATGTCTCTCCTTCTTGAGATTTGCTTTTTTTCTGAACTAGTTTCCTTCTTTTGTTGTATAACCTGTTTATGGCAGGGGTCCACCAAACTGGTTTCCTTCTCTTAAGGGAGTGAGTCTTGGTTTTGCTAGGGATGGCACAATCCATGCATCCTTGTAGGTGCTCATAGAGTGCAATTGTAAAGGATTCTGCATCTTGGGCAGTGTTATCCTTTAGTGTGGGGGCTGTGAAACTTATCACCTCTGACTTAAGTAAGGTGAAGTTTGCTTTAGAAAAGTTTTTCACTGTGGTTTCCTTGGTTGAGGGTGGTGGTGGGGTGTGGACATCCAGGGTGATTAGTTTATGGTCTGATCTAACCAGTGACGGGTTGACCTACGGTACGGAGCACCTGTCACCCTTGTTGGTGATGACCAGGTCCAATATGTTGTGGCCTCTGGTAGGGGAGTTTACCAGCTGATCCAGGGCATTTGAGTTGTTGGTGAAGCATTCACCAAGAGGAGAAAATGCTGAGAGAAGAAAGGAGCCACTTTTGAGATTTTAAGTATTTTGCTTCAGATTATTTGTTAAGTTTTTCTGCATTGCCGACTACTTTTGAGCATAGCGCAACATCACAGTGTAAAGACAAAATGATCGAATTTAACAGTTGGCTAAAATTTTGGTGTCATTCAAAGGGGTTCCAGTGTCTGTCAGCCTGGGATGACATGCTCGACAAGCCACGTTGCTTTGCTAGGGACGGCTTGCACCGGTCACCCCTGGGCTTTCAGATATTGGCAAAAGCTCTTGCCACCCCCATAGTGCCTTTTTTAGGCAAGGCTCAAAAGTCAAACCCACCTCCATAGACAGCACAAGGAACAAGAAACTAAGGGTAATGCTGCTAAATGCCAGAAGTCTTAACATCAAGATGCATGCACTCGAAGCTCTCCTCAGTATGGAGAACATCAATATCTGTGCAGTGACAGAAACCTGGTTCAAGGCTCCAGAGAGCACCCCAGCACTACCAGGTTATACCTCATATCATGCTTTTTGGCCCCAAAACCTGGACCGAACCACAAAAGTAGGGGAAGTTTCCATATTTATCAAGGATATCCATACCTCCAGGTTAGTGGCAGTGCACGAAGTATCGGAGACCATCCATGTGCAACTGACAGTGGGCAAGACTGCTTTTCAGTTTATAGCATCCTACAGACCACCCTCTCAAAGTCAGGAATCCCACTCGGATTTCCTGAAAACATTGGAGAACACTAAGATCTCTCCGAACACCATTATATTGGGCAACTTCAACTACCCAAACATAGACTGGGAGCATTACTCAAGCCCCAGCACCTTAGCCGAAAGGTTCCAGGAATTTATAAACTCAAATGCTATGGAACAACTAGTCACCACTCCCACAAGAGGGGAAAACATACTAGACCTGATTATTACCAACATGGGGACTCTATGCTCTATACCAGAAGTATATCCCTCATTGGTAAGATCAGACCATAAATTAATTTCACTGGATATCCACATCCCGACCCCACCCCCAGCCCAGAAAACCACAGTGAAAAACTTCTCAAAAGTGAACTTCACACTTCTCAAAACTGAAGTGGAATCCTTCAAGGCCCCAGGGCCAGTGGAAACTATGGCCCAAACTGCAGAATCCTATATAAATGCATTCTACGGACATCTCCAGGAATGCATGGATCATGCTATCCCAAACAAAATCAAGACTCAATCATCCAAAGGCAGGCGTCCAGTCTGGTGGACCCCAGCTATAAATAAACTGTACAACAGAAGGAGGAAGCTACTACATAATAGAGTAAAATCCCTAAAAGGGAAGGCATCTCTGATCAGTACTAGCAAAAAATTACGATCCCTCATAAAATCCTCCAAGGCCAGCTTCGAGAGAAAAATTGCACAGGACACTAAAGACAATCATAAGGCTTTTTTTGGTTATGTTAGGAACCTGGGATGCAACTCCCAGACTTGTTCTGAGTTGATTCTAAACGACAAAAAATACACTGAACCCACAGACATCGCCAATATCCTGGCAGACAGGTTCAGTGCAAACTTCTCCACCGCCTCCCCCACAAAAGAGCAAGTATCTATCCCGACAGAGTGCAGCCTCCCAAACATCTCTGATGCTCAGGTGAAGGCCGCCCTCTCCAAAGCAAAAAACACTGCTTCCATGGGACCAGATGGCATTCCAGGTTGCGTCCTACATGAAATCCAAGAAGAACTAATCCCTCAAGTAAAACTGCTGTACAATCTCAGCCTCACTACAGGATATTTGCCCAAATAATGGTGTACAGCAACAGTGGTCCCACTCCACAAAGGTGGCGCCTCTGCAGACCCTGGAAACTATCGTCCCATTAGCCTGGCTAGCCTAGTATGCAAGGCTATGGAGAGGATCATCATGGAACTCATAAACAAAGACATTGGGGACCTACAGACACTAGATCCTACCCAATTTGTCTTTGTCAAGGGCAGATCCTGCCTTTTGAACCTGGTCAACTTCTTCGAAACAGTCACCGAGGCCATAGATGAAGGGAAGGTAGTCCACACAGCCTATCTGGACCTTGCAAAGGCATTTGACACAATACCCCACTCGGGCATCATAGATAAGCTATCCAGCCTAAATATAAACCCCTATGTCACAAGATGGGTCACAAACTGGCTCAAAGACAGAACCCACAGAGTCAGAGTTGCTGGAGCCATGTCAGACTAGAAACCGGTCACAAGTGGCATCCCACAAGGTTCTGTCCTGGGACCTCTCTTGTTCGGTATTTACTTTTCTGAGGTACAGGCCAAAGTGGGAGGACTATGGCTCACCAAGTTCGCAGATGACTGCAAACTGGGCGCCATAATTGACTCTCCAGCTGACAGAAACATCCTTCAAAAAGGTCTCGCAGAGATGGATAACTGGTGCCAGAGCCATGGTCTAAAGCTAAATGCCAAAAAGTGTAGTCATACCCTTTGGCAAAAACAATGTGCCCACAAATTACCACATAGGTGGTAACCCATTAAGTACAGAGAAAGTAATTAGGGATCTGGGGACCCAAGTTGATAGCAATCTCTCCTTTGACAACCACATTGCCAAAGTGGTTAGAAAGACCTTCTACATAGCCCACCTCATCATGAAAGGATTCACATCTAGATCAAGAGAGGTAATCGTGCCCCTTTATTCATCCCTCATCAGGCCCATCATAGAATATAATGCCCCTTTGGGATGTACCTTACCAGACACCCGCAGCAATTAGAAAGACCCCAAAAGTACCTCACCAGGAGGATCAAGGGACTCAAACAGATGCCATATGCTGCTTGGTTAAAAAAACTCCAGCTCTACTCAGTTGCATACCGCCTACTTCGAGGCGATCTATGCCTGACATATAAAGCTATGTCCAACCCAGAATTAATGGACATGCTCCACCTCAGTAAATCTAAATCCCTTACAGCCACCCGTTCGAGGGACTTGAACCTCAGCACAGAAATAAATAGAACATGCTGGAGGGACAGATTCATAACCCAGAGGCTCCCTTCGCTCTGGAATAGAATTCCAATTCATGTTAGGCAGAGCACCTCACTGACTCTCTTCAAGAAGAATCTTGATGAGTGGATGGGGGATCATAGGTTTGTCTCGGGGATTACTTCCGTGTCACTATTAGACAGAGGCACAGTAAACTAAACTTTAAAAAGGGCACAATATACTCAAATCAAGGGGTGGCGTAAGCCAAACACAATCGGGCTAGGCTTATAAATGCCCCAGGGCAGATAGCCTAGTATGAACCTATGAACCTATAAATTCCAGGAAGCGCTGAGCCTGGGAGTTTGTACTCAAGTAGTTTTCCCAGTTAATGGTAGGGTAATTGAAATCTCCCAAGATCAGGGTGTTCGGTAGGACCTTAACATTTTCCAGTATCTCCAGAAAGGCGGAGTGGTGGTCCTGGGTCATGGAGGGTGATCTGTAGCAGGCCACAATTTGCATTGCAGATTTGCCTGATGTTAGTTGCACATGGATGATCTCAGAGGTATCATGCTGCGCCACTAACCTGGAGGTGTGGGTATCCTTGATGAATATGGATACACCCCCTCCTTTTGTGTTTCGGTCAGTGTTCTGTGGCCAAAATGTGTGGTATGAGTTGTAGCCCAATAGTGCTGGAGTGCACCTTGGAGCCTTGAACCAGGTTTCAGTTACTGCACAGATGTCAACGTTCTCCATACTTAGGAGTGCTTCAAGCGCATGGATTTTGAGATTTAAATCCTGGCGTTGAGTAGCATAACCCTCAGTTTTTTACTTGTGCTGTTTACGGAGGTGGGTTTGAATTTTGAGCCTTGGCTAAAAAAGGCACTATGGGGGCAGCAAGAGCCTTGGTCAGTATTCGAAAGCCAAGGGGTGTCAGGTGCAAGCCGTCTCTTGTGAAGCAACGTGGCTTGTCGAGCATGTCATCCCAGCCTGACAGACACTGAATCCTCTTTGAATGACACCAGAAGCTTAGCCAATTGTTGAAATTTATCATTTTTTCTTTATACTGAGGTATCATTGTTGGTGAGGGCAGGATGCTACTCAGGGTCAGGGTCATACCCGCCTGGGCTACATGATCAGAGAGCTCTTCCATGTCTCTTTTCATGTAGTCCAGGGAGGTACGGCTCAGGTTGTTCAAACCAACATGACCAATGACAGAGTCATATTTGTACTTGTTCTGGAGTGACCTGAGTGCTTGTGTTATGTGGCGGATTCTGGAACCCGACAGGCAGCTAACAGTAACCTTCTCCTTGTCTAGCCTAGTGAGTGGGGCATCAGTGTGCCTGACTATCGAGTCACCTATTACTAGTGTGTTAGGTATGTTATTTCGCCTTAAGGGCTGTGATTGTGCGGCACATTGATTTTGTGTTTTATGTGTTGTCTGGTTTGTGACGGGAGGTGCAGGTTTTGTGGGTGTCTGCTTTGGAGCTCTCTGATGCTTTTGCAGGTTTTTTATTTAGAGCCACTGAGTATGATTTCATGTATTTATGTGTATCTTTTGCCAGTGCTGGTTTAGTAGGTCTATGTGAGGCTGGAGGTGTGGTGCAAGTGTTAACCTTCTCCTCATGACTGTCTGTTCCAGTCTTGGGTGGAGATACCTTAGCCTCCAGTTTGGCTGTATAATTGCATCTCTCACATATGTTAGTGTTTTGTGGTAGGAGGAGAGGGCTGTCTGTGTACATGAGGCAGTTGTAACATTGCCTCAGGATACCCAGATTCACCAGCTGGACTGGAGAGTACACCTGAAGTTGCCCTTTGGTCATGCCTGAATAGTACGGTGAGCTGCTTAGTCACTTGATTGGTGAAGGGTGGATAAAGAGCCTTGAGGTGCTGGGCAGTCAAGTGTCGGGGTATATTAGTGCTTGCTATTAGGTCTGAGCAAGTGCTGGACTGTAGGATGCTTTTTGAGTGCTTAGGTTGAGAGTTAGACTAGTTTCAAGTGAAAAACTGAAGGAGACTTAGTGGAGCCAGGAATAATTTAACCCTAGCTAACCAGTGCTGCCCGGCGCACAAAACCATGCAACGCGTTTGTTTAACTACTAACTTCTGGGCTGGAAGCACTCCTCCAGGGACAGATGGCTGCTCAAAGTTCCTCTCTCTCACAGGTGAACAGAGAAACTTCCCTCTATCCAAGTAAGGTATGAGCAACTCAGAATATTGTAACACAGCCCTGAATTCAGCACTAGCCTGAAAACTGGACTATACTAGCTTAGAAAGGCGGGAAACAAAAATTTTTTTTTTTGAAAAGATAAGGCAAAAACAGTAAAAAGTACACTTAAAACAGCTTTAAACAACTACAAGTAATCAGAAAAGTTCAATTTTAAACCACAATTATAAAATGTTTATGTCTATACTAGCTAAAAGAATGGCAAATGTGTGGATCAGTGTGATTTTGTGGAGAGGAGGCAAACATTTGTAGAACAATGATGATCCAGAAGGAAGCAGAATGTAAGAAAATATTTCTGTTGTTGGTGGGTCTTAATGCAGAGAAAGCATTGGACAGAGTAAGCTGGGATTTTGTGTAGGGCACTGGAAGGATTTGAATTCCCTGATATAATAAGGTTAATTAGAAGGGTATAAGAAGGATCAAAGCCAAGAATTAAAGACGGGGATAGGCAGTGTTTGAACGGAGGAATTTGCTTTATGGTTAGGGTCATTGGCAGAGAAAATAAAGGAAATACAAGGATATAACTGGTATGGTAATTAAAAAAAGATGACTTTATTTGTAGATAGTATTTTGCACCTGATAAATCCAGAAGAGGTTATCTCAGTGTCATGGAACATTTTGAGACAGTTTGAAGTCTTTTGTGATATAAAATTAATGAAGATAAAACAAAGGCTATAGCCATTAATTATGTACCCACACAAATTGGTTCACAATACCCATATTTATGGAGACATGATACGGTGAACTATTTAGGAGCTGAGGATATGTGGTAAGAGACTAAACAAAAGACAATACAAAAATTGAGAAACTGGAAGCTGTTATTTATGGTTATTGATAGTAAGATACAAGCAGTGAAAATGTTTTTAGTCCCTTTAGTCTTGTATATGGGTCAAGCATACTTATATCAACCTGAGGAGAAGTTGTGGACAATAATAAAGAATTGAAGGAATTTATCTGGGAGGGAAGGAGGGCAAGAGTTAAGTGGGATAAGTTTATCCTTCTAATAGAACAAGGTGATTTAGTTTTACTTGATTTGAAAGGATATGTTAGAGCAAGCAGAAGGTTATAATTCAAAGTGGAAATGGATAATGATTAAGCAAGGGGGAAGTTCAAGAAATAGGGAGTGGGATTTTGGATGCAGTTCCTTAAGGAGAATAACCATCACCATACACATTATATTCATAAAGTGGCAGAAAGTATTCTATGAACTAAGCCAATACAAGAATGGAGAAAGGAGATTTTGCCAATAGGGATGACTGCAAGTAGCTGTACAAAAAATAGGTAAGAGGGACTGGGATTTACTGGAGAAACATGGCAAAGGGACCAAGATATTGGGAGCAAATAACTTAAGCAGGAAAGGTAATAGAGTGGGATGAGGACAATAAGAGATTTGGATTGCCAGGCTGGAGACTGCCTTCTCTACCAGGGCTTAATCTCGGAGTACAAAGATAAAGGGATAGGGTTTTTATTTTTTTAAGTGAAGTATCAGTTTTGGTAGAGTTTTTTTTTAGCTGAATCTAGAACAGAAGCTGCTAATAAAAAGACAATTAATAGAGCATATAAAATATTGTGTGATAACTTAAGAATCAATCACAAGAGGTTAGAAAAGACTGTGAAGAGAGACAGGAAAGCAATTTGTAAAGAAACAACTGGAGGACATATGTTACCCCCCCCCCAGTATGCAATCAAGTGCATAAGAGGTTTAGGATTTTTGCTTGGAAGTTTGTATAGGTATTTTTATACCACAAGCAGACTTCAAAGAAATCTGTACAAAGCAAATATTGGCGGTGTAATAGTGAAGAGAAAGATAACTAGGAACATGTTTTGGGGGAGTGTAATGTGTTGGTAGATTTTAAGAAAATTCATACAGAATACTAACAGAAGTATTGGGGAAAATTACTAGAACTAAGGAAATGCTTTTTTAGAGCTGGGACACAGGATCTGAATTACCTAGACAAAAGCAAGGCCTAAAGCTTAATACTATTGGCTACCAAAAATAAAATTTACTAAAAAATGGAAATCAAAATCTACACCAACTATATTTGAAGTAATAAATATTATGAAACAGCTAAAAATAAATGGAATATTTAGAAAAAAGGAATGAGCAAATTGCATAAACATAAAGGAACTTGTGGAAACGATACATGCAGGCTAATATTCAGGTGGAGGAGTAAAGATTAAGGGAAGGCAGTAATTGAGTAATTTATGTAATGCTGAACTGAATGACAGTTGTTATAATGGAAAAAAACATATACATAATGTATGTAAATGAAAAGTTAATATGGTTTTCATTTCTATTAATATGTGTGCATGTGTCTTAAGTGATACTTTAATAAAGGTGTTTAAAAAGAAAAAAACATTTTGTTGGGATGATAGCCTAGTATGCAGCTATAAACCTGTATGTGTTCTAATCTGTTATCCTATAGATTGCCCTCTCATGGTTGCACTCTCATGGTCTTGCTGTCTCAGTGACACAGCCAGTGCCCTTAACACCCTTGGATTATCTACCCCCCAAAAAATGACCTGTATTATTTCTACATATTAGATGTATATACTCTCAATTCTCCTGTACCTGATGTAATTCCCTTGGCTGCCTGTTGTCTTCCTCAGTTTGTTTTTCCCTTCAGTTGCAGTTCTCTACCTCATGCTTCTCAAACCCTCCCCCACTTTTTTGTCTAATTACCTGCACAATATCTTATGTCTATCCCATTCATCTAATGACATCTTTATTATTTGATATAATCATGGTTGAAGTATATAGGTTCATAGGTAGGTACTAGGCTATCTGCCCGAAGGCATTTATAAGCCTAGCCGGAATGTGTTGGCTTTCGCCGCCCCCTTAGATTAGTTCCCTGTGCCTCTGTCCAGCTGAGCCATTGAAGTGATCCCTGGGGGTAAACATTCTGTTTTCCATCCTCTTGTCAAGGTTTCTCTTGAAGAGGGTTAGCGAGGAGCTCTGCCTAATGTAGATTGGAATCTTGTTCCAGAGCATGGGAAGTCTCTGGGACAGTAATCTATCCCTCCAGCACGTCCTATTTATTGCTGTGGTGAGGTGTAGATCCCTGGAGCGTGTGGCTCAAAGGGATATGGTTTTCCTTAGGTGGAGCATGTCCATCAATTCTGGGTTGGACATGGCCTTGTATGTCAGGCAGAGATCACCTCTGAGTAGGCGGTATGCAACCGAGTACAGCTGGAGTTTCTTCAGTCGAGCTGCATAGGGCATCTGCTTGAGGCCAGTGATCCTCTTGGTGATGTACTTCTGTGGTCTTTCCAGTTGTTGCAGGTGTCTTGTAAGGTACATCCCAAATGGGGCCTTGTACTCTATGATGGGTCTGATGAGTGATGTGTAGAGGGGCCCAATGACCTCTTTCGATCTGGATGCAAACCCTTTCATGATTAGGTGGGCCACATAGAAGGATTTTCTAACCACGTTGGCAATGTGATTATCAAAGGAGAGGCTACTATCTACTTGAGTCCCCCAGATCCCTTATTATGTCTTCCATATTTAGGGGGCTACCACCTATGTGGTAGTTTGTGGGTACTTTGTTTTTTCCAAAGGGAATGACTATGCACTTTCTGGCATTTAGCGTGAGGCCATGGTTTTGACACCAGGTATCTGTCACAGTGAGACCCTTTTGGAAGATGTCTGGGTCAGCCAGAGAGCAATTATAGCCCCTAGTTTGCAGTCTGTGAACTTGGTCAGCCATAGTCCTCCTCTGCTTGCCTGTACCTCTGAGACATATATGCTGAACAGGAGGGGTCCTAGGACTGAGCCCTGGGGAACGCCACTTGTAATCGGTTTAGAGTCAGACCTAGCTCCCACTGGTGAGCTTGTCTATAATACCTGAGTGGGGAATGGTGTTGAAGGCCTTTGCGAGGTCTAGGTAGGCTGTGTGGACCACCTTTCCCTCATCTATAGCCTTGGTAACTGTCTCAAAGAAGTCCACCAGTTTTAGGAGGCATGATCTGCCCTTAAAAAAGCCAAACTGGGTAAGGTCCAGTGTTTGGAGGTTCCCAATGTCTCTGTTAATGAGATCCATGATGATGTGCTCCATAGCTTTGCAGACCACGCTAGTCAGGCTTATAGGGCGATAGTTCCCGGGGTCCATTGTGGCTCCACCTTTGTGGAGCGGAATAACTGTTGCTGTGCGCCACTCTGTGGGCATGTAGCCTGTTGAGAGGCTGAGTTTAAACAGTGTGTTTAAGTGAGGGGTTAGTTAATCTTTGAGCTCATGTAGGATGCAGCCTGGAACACCGTCCGGTCCCATTGACAATGTGTTTTTGGCTTTGGAGAGGGCTGTTTTAACCTGACTGTCTCTGATTTCAGGGGCACTACATTCTTCTGGTATAGTTATGGGCCCTTTTGGGAGTGAGAGGGGGTTAAGTTTGCACTGAACCCGTCTGCCAGGATGTTGGCAATATCATTCGGTTCAGTGTATTTTGTGCCATTCTGCACTAACTCTGAGCAGATCTGAGAATTGCCACTGAGATTCTTGACATAGCAAAAGAATGCCTTGTGGTTATCTTTGGAGTCCATGGCAATTTTTCTTTCGAAGCTAGCCTTGGATGATTTTATGAGGGAACGTAGTTTCTTACTGATCATTGATGTCTTCCCTTCTTGGGATTTTACTCTCTTCTGTACTAGTTTCCTCCTTCTGTTGTATAGCTTGTTTATGGCAGGGGTCCACCAGACTGGTTTCCTTTTCTTGGAGGAGTGAGTCTTGGTTCTGTTTGGGATAGCATGATCCATGCATTCTTGTAGGTGCCCACAGAGTACATTAGTAAAGGATTTTGCAGCTTGGACAGCGTTATTCTTTAGCATGGGGGCTTTGAAACTTCCCACCTTGGTCTTAAGTAACGTGAAGTTTGCTTTTGAAAAGTTTTTCACGGTGGTTTCTTTGACTGGGGGTGGTGGTGGAATGTGGATATCCAGAGTGATTAGTTTATGGTCAGATCTAACCAGCGAGGGGTTGACTTCTGGTGTGGAACATCGGTTGCCCATGTTGGTGATGACCAACCACTTCTTCAACCACTGTATATATGTTTCAAATTATACAGAGAAATGCAATTGTTTGTTTAATCTACTTGAGCCAGATATCTTAAATTGGGTTAGTAAGTAAACATGATCCAATATATTTGATCCTACTTCCATTCCCTGAACATAATGGACTTATTCATTCATTCATTCTATGTCAACGCTTTATCAGTTCTATGCCACCACTCATGGCTAGAAGAATAAGAGAGTAAAACCTACCATATCCCCTACCTTTTTGCATTGTATCCAGGTATCCACTATTCCCAGTTACTCTAGTAACATTTTTGTTTTTCAGCCTTTTTATGGTTATTGTGATTACTTTTTATGTAATTTTTCGCATGAATCTGATTCCAGTCTCATAACACACATAACATTCCCTCTCCAAGCCACAAGATTTCAGCTATCATAGCCTTATCAATTCATTCTGGGCAGAAAATATATATTGTTACTATTAACACTTGTCCATATAAACAGGCCTTTATTCCAGTAGATTTTCCTTTTTGTCTGCTAACTTGCTTAATATCTTCAATGGTAAACTCTTGACTATTAAGATAGTATTTTACCTTCTAGCACCCTCATATAACAGATCAACTAATAATTTAAGTCAACAGAAATAGATGGTATTCCTGTGGAAGTTTGAAAGTTAGAAGGGAAAAAAACTATTAAAGGTCTGTAAGGTTATGTTTAAGAGTATTTTAAGAGAAGTACCAACATCCTGGAAGAAAGCAGTGGTAGCTGTAATACCTAAAGAGGGTAAAGATCCATCAGATCCAGCTTTATTCAGACCCATTTCAATATTAAACCACAATTATAAAATGTTTATGTCTATAATGGCTAAAGGAATGGCAAACATGAGGACAAAATTCCCAGTTTCAATAATAAAAACTTTTATTGTCAACACCACAAGTGCTTTCACAGACTAAGCTGATTCTTCAGGTAATGTCTATCAAACTAAAAAACTCAGTTTAAATACCATATACAACCTCCCTTGATTAATCATGTGACACCAAGGCACTCAAATTATTTAAACAGTCTCATAAAAACATATGCATAGCACCTAAGTACAGAAATCATAATACATTCATAAAATGCATATGTAACAAATATAAATATATATATATATATATACATATAAATACAATAATACAAAAGCAAAAAACATTTAATGTCAGTGTCTTAGGTTCCTAGATTTCAGATTAGGTTTTACAGGGAGCACATCATTGAGTCCATGCCCACTATCACCTCTCAGTCTAATGATCCACTTAGACTCAAGCTGCTCAGTACTATTTCTGATGTCACCTTCTCTTAATGTCTCGTGCACCCTCCCTATAACCTGTTCAGTACTATTCCTGATGTCACCTCCTCTTAATGTCTTGTGCACCCTCCCTATAACCTACTCAGTACTATTCCTGATGTCACCTCCTCAATGTCTCGTGCACCCTCCCTATAACCTGCTCAGTACTATTCCTGATGTCACCTCCTCTTAATGTCTCATGCACCCTCCCTATAACCAAAAACTTAAAAGTATGCACAATACCACTGGCAATGACATGTTTCGCAAGGCCATTAGTTTTATTCCCTTTGCTAATATGATACAGATGTTCCTTAATTTTTTCTCTAAGCATTCTACCCCAGCTTGCTAATATGATACAGATGCTCCTTTATTCTTTCTCTAAGCATTCTATCCATCTTGCCTACTAACATTCATGTACATGGAGACATTACTAGAATAATGTAATGGTACCCTCAGTTTACACTGATTGTTCCTATTATACATTTGTCTGATGCAGGTTTTGAAAAATAAGGTTTAGTTGTGGTCCCTCCTCAAGCTTTTAACCCTCTCTACATTTTCAACTATTTCTCAGTCACAATAACCTGTCATCCTTAAACAAAGCTGTGTAGTTTCTACCTGCTCTTGGAAACTCCTTTTCATGTACATTTAACCTGGAGGGGGTCTATATCACATCGTTGAACTTGCATAAGTTTGAATGATGTAATATCGAACCCAAAAGTCCGAAACGCAAAAATAGCGAAGCCACGGCACATGGATTTTTTTCCCAGTGAAAAAAAATCAGTGGGCCATTTTCGGGGCTTTGCTATTTCCTCCACTGTGCTGCAATCTCGGAGTTTGTATATTTAAGTAGGGGGTGTGTGGGGGCACAGCCCCCCACTAATTTTAGTTTAAGGTTTGTTTTGTTTTTTTTGTTTTTTTTTTTCCCTGGGGGAAAAAAATGTTGTTCTGTGTGTTCTTTATTGTGCAGTTTCGGACTTTTGGGTTCGATATTACATTGATCGAACTTATACAAGTTCGATGATGTGATACAGACCCACCTGGAGGCTCTAAAAACTTGATTCTTAACCACATTACTAAAAATGTGGGTGTGGTGCATACTTTGCCTATACAAAAGATGATTAATATGGCATGGTGTCTTTTACAATTTAGTAAAAATGGAGCCATTTCCATCCACTTCAACAGTAACAAAGAAAATTCATAGTGTGTTGATGCATTCATAGAAAAACATAAATAATTAGTTGTATTTACATACACCTCAATCTCTCTTAACTGCTGTTTAGTACCTACCCACAGGAAAAAAAAGTCAACAAACCTTTAAGGTATAAATCTGGAGTAGGGTCCCTCGAGTATATGCATCATTTCCCACATAGCCATAACAGTGTTGGGGTAGCTAATGGTACACAAAGTGCCCATAGCTACACCATGATTCTGCCAATAAATGGAATTATTAAAAACATTATTTTCCAACACTATTCTCAATATAGTACAGAAAAAGTCTATTCACTGTGGCCGGTTGCCCTCAGTCAGCCTGATTAACAAAGTCTTGGGTCCTGCATCGGTTGCTGTCCCTTCTTCCATGACGTCAGGTCATCAGGGGTATAAAACATGCAGCCTAAGCCATTACATCAGTTTTTCTTGCCCCAGATGTCAGGTGCCCCCCAATGGGGAGCAAATAAAATTAAACACACAAAAGTATACCTCCAACCAAAAGCAAATACACCGAAAAGGCTTTTAAGCATAGTAAAGGAAAGTAGAGGTATAGCCAGAGAAAAGGGGGCTGGAGGGAGAATAACCAGGACTGCAACAGTGAATACACTCGAACATCTACATTTATGGTAAGTGTACACAACTGTACTATGTTCTTCGTGTTTCACTGTTGCAGTCATTACATTTGGGTAGATTCCCAAAGCTATGGTTGGGAGGAGGAGTTTATACAGCATTATGGCCAGTTATAAGGCCCTGCAAGACAGCAGTGGCAAAGCCAGCTCTGGATTTAGAGAAAATTGGTAAATGATAATGTTTGGTGAAAGTATGTACAGAACTCCAGGTAGCAGCTTCTAGAATATCCCTGGTAGGAACACCTCTGAGAAAGGCCACGGAAGTAAATGCAGCCCTGGTGGAGTGAGATCTGATCCCCTGGGGGATAGGTTTTCCATGGTGCTTATAACAGAAATGAATGCAATGGCTAATCCATTTAGAAATGGTTTGTTTTGAAATAGCCTTCCCCTCTGCCTCTGCAGTAAATGCTACCATCAATTGTTCAGATTTTCTTCAAGATTTTGTCCTGTCCAAGTAGAATCTAAGTTGTCTGTGCACATCCAAGGAATGCAGAAGCCATTCCCCTTTGTTCTGTGGATTGGGAAAGAAGGTTGGCAAATGAATGGACTGATTAAGAGCCACACTGGAAACCACCTTGGGCATGAAGGATGGATTGGTCCTGAGAGATACCCTGTCCGCATGAAAGATGATGAAAAGCTCCACTGCCATAAGGACCTGTAATTCAGATATCCTTCTAGCTGAAGTGATTGCTAAAAGGAAGGCTGTTTTCCAAGAAAGAAATTTTAAGTCTGCAGTAGCAGCTGGCTTGAAAGGAGGTAGAGTGAGTTTCTCCAAAACAAAGTTAAGGTCCCAGGCAGGGGTAGGAGCTTACCTGGGTGGTCTCAAGTTCTTTCCCCCTCTGAGATACTGCTTGAGCAGAGGATGAGAGAAGAGGGGTGGTTCTGTGTTATAGTGAGCTGAAATAGCTGAGACATGGATTTTAATAGAGGAAAAAAGACAGCCCCTTGTGAAGCATCTCAGTTAAATATTGTAAAATCTGAGGTAAATTGGGCGCTGCTGTGCTCATCCCAAAAGACTGGTTCCAGGCACAGAATTTTTCCATTTGTCAGCATAAGATTTTCTAGTACTAGGTCTTCTCGCCTCCAAGATGACATCCATCACAGGTTTGCTGAGGGATGATAAGGGTGAATTTAAGTGATTAGCCAGGCTGCAAGGTTCAATGTTGGAAGCTGAGGCTGCAGAATTTGGTTCTCCTGCTGAGACAGCAGGGAAGGGGGTCTGAGGCAGGTGCCATGGAGTTATTTGAGACACACTGCACAGAAGTGATTACCAGTGTTGGCGCGGCCAGTCTAGAGCAATCAAAATCATTCTTGGTTTGTCCTGTTTGACCTTTAGCAGAACTTTGGAGAGCAGAGGCAGAGGGGGAAAGCGTAAGCTGATAGGTTTTACCAGCTGAAGGACAGAGCACCCACTTTCCAAGCTTGTTTGTGGGGAGTCCTTGTGCAAAACTTGTCCAACTGGTAGTTCTGGGGGAGGCAAATAGATCTATGTCTGGGCTCCCCCATTTGCTTGTCAACATGTTGAAAATCTATGGTTTCCAGTTTCCACTCGTGTGGGTCCATGAGTTTTCTGCTTAGTCTGTCTGCCAGGGTATTCAATTTTCCTGGCAGGAATTGAGCTTGTAGATGCACTTGGTAGCTCAAGGCTGTGTTCCACAATGCCATGGTTAGTCTGCAGAGGGGGTAGGAATGTGTACTCCCCTGCTTGTTTATGTACCACATAACCATGGTGTTGTCTGTCTTTACCATTAGTGGTCCTGGAAGAATGCAGTCCTTGAAGACTGTCAGAGCATTCTGTACAGCTAACATTTCTTGTGGATTGATATGTAGGTGCATTTGATTTGGGTTCCATTTGCCCTGAATGCACTTCTCTGCTAGGTGAGCCCCCCATGCATAGTCTAATGCATCTGTAGTTAGGGTTTGGGTGCCAGGAGGTAGTGTGAATGACAGTCCTTTGTTTTGGTGGCAGGCCTCTGCCCACCATAGGAACTCCAGGAGTAGGCAATGTATGATAGGAATCATTGTTTCCAGGCTGTTACAATGCTGACTCCATTGACTTTTTAAGTACCTGTAGTTTCCTCATATGCAGTCTTGCATATGGAATTAGAAGAATGCAGGAGGCCATGAACCCCAAGTCTTGCAATATTTGTCTTGAAGATAGCAGGGTTTTTGTGGCCACTTGTTTGAAATAAGTTAACAAATAAATTTGCTTCTCTGGCGTAAGGAAAGCCATCTGGGCAGTTGTATTCAAGCTTGCACCCAGGAATGTAATTTGTTGAGGGGGTACCAGTTGTGATTTCTTTTCGTTTAAGGTGTACCCCAGACAAGTTAGAACCCTTTTTACAAACGCCAGATGATTTAGAAGTATGTCCTGGTTTTCTGCCTGAATTAGACAATCGTCCTGCTATGGATATATTTGAATATTTCTTTGCCTGCAAAATGCAATAACTGGTGCCAGGCACTTTGTGAATACCCTGGGTGCAGTAGACAAGCCAAAGGGCAGTGTAGAGAACTGATAATGAAAGTAGCCTGCTTTGAAGCGTAGGTATCTTCTGCAAGATTCTCTGATTGGGATGTGCAGGTATGCTTCTTTTAAATCTAGAGTTGCCAACCAGGCATCTTTGCCTAGCAAAGGAACTAACTGGTGAAGAGTCAGCATCTTGAATTTTGGAATGCCCAGAAACGTGTTTAGAGTAGACAGGTCCAGGATTGGACATCATGATTTGTCTTTTCTGGGTACCAGAAAAACCCTGGTATAGAAACCTTGTCCCTTTTCCTCTTCTGGTACCGGTTGGATAGCCCCCATATTTGAGAGGGAAAGTACTTGTTTTTGAGCCTCTGCCCACTGATTTGAGGGCAGGTCTGGCCACCCGTTTGGTGTTGGGAATGCGTGGAAATAAAATCTTTATCCCTGGGACACTATATTTAAAACCCATTTGTCCTGGGTTATGAGTTCTCAGTTCATTGCATGAAGAGCAATCTTTCCCCCCAAAGGAGCGGTTAAAAGGTAAGTGCTTGGTAATTTTAAAAGGATGTCATTGAGACTGTTTACCATAGGGGAGTGTCTTGTTATTTCCAGATTTGGAAGTGGAGGACCCCCCATTGCTTAGTTCTGAGAGTCCCCTGGGACTGAAACCTGGGGATTTTGGTGTGTCTGGGTTTGGCTTGAGAGGATCTGGAAGCAGCCGGAAAAGACCAATTCTTAGTAGGCCAGTGTCTACTAAATCTTGGAGGTTGCACTTGTAAGAAATCTTTAACAGTTTGCATAGATTTAGCTTTATCTTCCAACTTTTTTAGAACTTCTTCAGCCTTAGTGCCAAACAGGTGGTCCTGATTTAAAGCAGCATCCAACAAGTTTGCTTTAACATGATTAAGGAAAGATAGCTCCTTAAGCCAAGCATGCCTTCTAAGCACAGGCCCAGTAACAGCAGCCCTGCAGGAGGCCTCTAAAGAATCAAAACCACATTGCAAAGTATGTTTTCCAGCTTGTTCAGCAGAATGCATTAAGTCCTGTAAATCTTTATTTTCCACACAGTCAGGAATCAACATAATTTTCTGTTTAAGCAGTCCAACAATATGCTTTTGATATTTTAACATATGACATTGGCAGTTTAAAGCTCCGATTGCCAAGGTTGCAGAAGTATAAACCTTTTTACCTCATCTATCCAGCGCCCTGGAGTCTCTATCAGAAGGGGTAGGAATTTTAGCAGTAGAAGCCTTAATGCTCTTGGGCCCTGAGAAATGGTTTCTAGATCTGGAACAGGATTTTTGAAAAGGAACTTGTGGGACTCAGGAACCCTGTAGTATCTCTGTTAGGTTTACTAGGAGATGGAGGCAGGGAATCAGGGGCCATACTGAATTCCGAAAACACATCAACAATGTCTAGTACAGGAGGTATAGCCAAGGCCTATGCTGAGGAAGAAGAAGGAAATCTCTAAGCCTCTTTTTTGAATAGAAAAATTCCTGACTTTCCCAGTGGAAATCCTCCCTTAAGTATGTAAAGTTTCCCCAAAAGAAAAATCCACAGGAGGGGAAGCAGAGGGAATGGAATCCTCTGCATCAGAATCCTCATAAGTAGGTATGGACAAATCCAGGTCATTAGAAGAGTCAGAAGAAACAGAATCCTGATGAGAAGATTCATAATGAAGCTCAGCATAGACTCTTGTGGGGGGGAGAGGTTGACTACCCCTGATTAGAGTAATTAGATCTTCAGCCATTTTGATCATTTGTTTTTTAAGCATAGGGACCTGAACATGTGGCCTGGGTGTCAGTTTTTTAGACATAGATCGAGATTTAGGCCTTAGTATTGAAGGTGGTGTCGATTTAATATGCAAGTCTGTAGGTCTGAATACACCCTCAGAAGCCGGTGCCTGCACAGCATCTCCAGACCCATCCAAGGTAGAGACATCCATGGGTTCCATAGGTGAAGCATCTCATGGCACACCGGACTCCAAATGGATCTCAGTAGAGGCCTGCGAATCAGAAGTAGTGGGTATCAGGGTTTGCAAAAGCGCCTCACTGAGTACTGGCGACTGGCTTAGGAGAAGCGTCATCAGCAGTTTTGGACCTCGGAGGTCTCTGTCTTTATCTTTGCGTTTTTTGGAATCCCGGTAGTCGGGTGGCTAACCAATGACATTTCTGGATAATTAAAATGAGAACAGAAATATTTAGAGGCAAAAATGTACCGACGATGAATGGTGTGCTGTTTAAATAAAGCACAGTACTGACAGCAAGGTATGTCGTGGTCAGGGCCTAGGCAAGGAATACATTACAAATGAAAATCTTTATGAGGTATTTGCTTTCCACAAGTAATGCAATTATTAACTTTTACAGACATCGGTAAGGAGCAAGAAAAAGTTTCCCCAACGGGGTATTTAGCTTTAAGTTGAAGACTTCGGTTCTGAAACTCGAAAATGAAAATTTCAGGAGTCGGCCGACCGTCACTTGCAAACTGCTTCTGCTTTAGGCACCGCACGGCAAGAAAGACTGATGTAATGGTGTTGGCTGCATGTTTTATACCCCTGATGACCTGACGTCATGGAAGAAGGGACAGCAACTGATGCAGGACCCAAGACTTTGTTAATCAGGCCGACTGAGGGCAACCTGCCAGCAGATTACCCAAATGTAATGACTGCAATAGTGAAACACGAAGAACATTAGAGATTTCCATCTCTTCAAAGTTAGAGAAAGTGTGCAAAAACTGTTCAACCTTCAAGACACCTTCATCATTAGATATAACAGTGAATAAGTTGGTAACATCTATAGTAACAAAAATAAATTCATACATGAAAATTTTACCAGTGTTAGCATCTAAAAAAAAGCAATCAAATTGTTCAGAAAATGCTCAGTGTCCTTCAAAATAACCATATTCTTATTTAACAATGGTCTCAAAGGTTTTTCCAAATAAATGGAGAGGGGCTCTCTCAGCCAATTGCATCCTGCTACAATAAGGTGCATTGGGAGATTACACCACTATTCCAAATTGGGTAGGTTATGTACATTGGAATACTGGTTGGATAAAATTCTATTATATAGTCCAAGTTTTAATAGCTTTCTTCTGTGTTTGGTAGAACATGTCCTCACAAAAAATGTGTTCTTCAACACTAAATGTTATTTACAACTCAAAGGGACAGCTATGGGTGCATCTTTTGCATCCATATATGCTGATTTGTTCATGGGTTATCTTGAACAAATGATTATTTATGACAGTAGTCACAATCTCTTTCTGAGCATTTGGGCTTATAACTCTCTTTTCAACGTTTTTGTATATATAAGTTCTTCTGATTGAACAATTCAAACATTATACATTTTATTTTCAATAAAAATTCACATATTTAAGTATTTTTGAATTGTTTAGGGGAGAAATTTTAGAGGCATTGGTTGATTCAAGGTATTTGGACTGGATCTTGGTACTATATGCCTTTAAGGTTATTCAGTTAAGTGAATTTAATTGAATTATTGTTTTTGGTTCATTTTATATAAAAAGACTGTGTACCAGTGACTCTTATCTGAAGAAGTCTGCCCTGAGCAGACGAAAGCGCTCATTTGTAATGTTTTACAATAAAGGAGAATTATATTCCAGTGGAACAGAAGATTTTTTTCTTGGTGTTAGCTGCTTGTATTTTCTGTAATGTTTACACCCCTGCTTATTTATGTACCACATAACAGTTGTGTTGTCCGTCTTTTATCATTAATTGTCCTGGAAGAATGTGGTCTTTGAAGGCTGTCAGAGCATTCTGTACAGCTAACATTTCTTTTTGATTGATATGCAGGTGCATTTGACTTGGGTTCCATTTGCCCAGAATGCACATCCCTGCCAGGTGGGCCCCCCATGCATAGTCTGATGCATCTGTTGTTAAGGTTTGGGTGGCAGGGGGTAGAGTGAATGGTAGTCCCCTGTTTTGGTAGCAGGCCTCTGCCCACCAAAGGAACTCTAGGCATAGGCAAGGTATGATAAGAATCATTGCTTCTAGATCCTGTGAATGTTGACACCATAGGCTTTTGAGATACCACTGCAGTTTCCTCATATGCAGCCTTGCATATGGAATTAGAAGAATGCAGGAGGCCATGAACCCCAAAGGCTTGCAGTGTTCGACTTACAGATAACTGGGTTTTTATGGCCACTTGTTTGAAGTAGGTTGTCAAATGAATCCGTTTCTCTGTTGTGAGGAAAGCCATCTGGGAAGTTGTATTCAAGCTTGCTCCCAGGAATATAATTTGTTGACAGGGTACCAGGTGTGATTTCTTTTCATTTATGGTGTACCCCAGACAAGTCAGTACCCTTTGAACAAAGGCCAGATGATTCAAAAGTATGTCCTGGTTTCTGCCTGAATTAGACAATCATCCAGATATGGGTATATTTGAATATTTCTTTGCCTGCAGAATGCAATGACTGGAGCTAGGCATTTTGTGAATACCCTCAGTGCAGTAGATAAGCCAAAGGGCAGTGCAGAGAACTGATACTGCATGTAGCCTGCTTTGAAGCGTAGGTATTTTCTGCAAGACTCCCTGATAAGGATGTGCAGGTATGCTTCTTTTAAGTCTAGTGTTGCCAACCATGCATCTTTGTCTAGCATAGGAGGCAGCTGGTGAAGAGTCAGCAACTTGAATTTTGGAATCACCAGAAAGGTATTTAGAGTAGAAAGGTCCAGATAGGACGCCATGTATTGCCTTTTGTGGGTACCAGGAAAAGTCTCGAATAGAACCCTTGTCCCTTTTCCTCTTCTGGTACCAACTGAATAGCCCCCATGCTTGAGAGAGAGAGTACATGATTTTGGGCCTCTGTCCACTGATTTGGGGGTAGATCTGCCCACCCACTTGGTGTTGGTAAGGTGTGGAAGTGAAATCTCTATCCTTGGGACACTATATTTAAAACTCATTTGTCCTGGGTAATGAGTTCCCAGTTTTTAGCCTGCAGACCAATCTTTCCACCTAAAGGAGCATTCAGCTGGGAAGTGCTTGGAAGTTTTAGAACAAAGTCACTGCAACTGTTTTCCATAGGGGGGAGTCTTACTACTCCCTGATTTGGGTGCAGAAACCCCCCATTGCTTAGTCTTGTGTGTCCCATGGGACTGAATCCTGGGGTTTCTGCTATGTCTGGGTTTGGCTTGAGAAGACCTTGAAGAGTCTAGAAAGGACCAATTCTAAGAGGGCCACTGCCTACTAAATCTAGGAGGCTGAACTTGTAAGAAATCGTTAACAGTTTGCATAGATTTAGCTTTATCTTCCATCTTTTTAAGAACTTCCTCAGCCTTGTTGACAAACAGGCGGTCCTGATTTAAGGGAGCATCCAACAATTTAGCTTTAACATGATCAGGTAAAGATTGCTCCTTAAGCCAAACATGCCTTCTGAGCACAGAGCCAGTAACAGCAGCCCTGCAAAAGTCCTCTAAAGAATCAAATCCACATTGCAAAGTAGGTTTTCCAATCTGTTCAGCAGAATGCATTAAATCCTGTAATTCTTTATTTTCCACACAGTCAGGAATCAACATCATTTTCTGTTTAAGCAATCCAATAACATGTTGTTGATACTTTAACATATGAAACTGGCAGTTTAAAGACCTAATGGCCAAAGTTGCAGAAGTGCAAACATTCTTACCCCATTTATCCAGCGCCCTGGAGTCTCTATCAGAAGTGGTAGGAATTTTAGCAGTAGAAGCCTTAATGCCCTTGGGTCCCTGTGAAATAGTCTCTGGATCCACAATAGGATTTTTAAAAAGGAACTCGTGTGAATCTGGAACCCTGTAATATCTGTCAGGTTTTCTGGGAGCAGGAGGCAAAGAATTAGGGGCCAAACTAGATTCTGAAAAAGCATCATCAACAATGTCTAGTGCAGGAGAAATAGCTAAAGGCCTATGCTGAGGCAGGAGTAAGAAATCCCTAAGCCTCTTTTTTGAATGAGAAAAATCCTGGCTTTCCCAGTAGAAATGCTCCCTTAGAGTATGTAAGGTTTCACCAAAAGAAAAATCCTCTGGAGGGGAAGCAGATGGAATAGAGTCCTCTGCATCAGAATCCTCATAAGTAGATAAGGGCACATCCAGATAATCAGAAAAATCAGAATCCTGGTCAGAAGATTCATAAACACCTTCAGTCCGAGGTCTCTTAGACGGGAGAGGCTGGCTTTCCTTGATTAGAGGTATAAGATCTTCAGCCATTCTTATCATTTGTGAGCATGCGGCCTGGGCGTCATTTATTTAGGCCTAGTTCGAGATTTAGGCCTAAAAGAAGAAAGAGGCATCTGTTTAATATGCAAGTCCATAGGCCTGAATACACCCTCAGAAGCCGGTGCCTGCACAGCAGCTCCGGACCCATCCAAGGTAGAGACATCTGCAGGTTCCATAGTTGAAGCATCTCGCAGAATACCTGACTCCAAATGGGTCTCAGTAGAGGCCTGTGAATCAGAAGCAGTGGGTATCAGGGGCTAAGAAAGCGCCTCACTGACTACCAGCGAACTGGCGCCTGGCTTAGGAGAAGCATCAGTGGCCTGTCTCTGTCTTTAGCCTTGCGTTTTTTCAGAATCCTGGTAGTCGATTGGCTAACTGATGACATTTCTGGATAATTAAACTGAGAACCAAAATATTTAGAGGCGAAAATATACCAATGACGGATAGTGCACTGATTAAATAAAGCACAAAACCGACAGCACGGTATGTCGTGGTCAGGGCCTAGGCAAAGAATACATTACAAATGAAAATCTTTATGAGGTATTTGTATTCCACAAGTAATGCAATTATCAACTTTTACTGACATCGGTAAGGAGCAAGAAAAGGTTTCCCCAACGGGATACTTAGCTTTAGTTGAAGACTTCGGTTCTGAAACTCGAAAACGAAAATTTCAGGAGTCGGCCGACTGGCACTTGTGAACTGCTTCTGCTTCGGGCACCGCACAGCAGGAAAGACTGATGTAATGGCGTTGGCTGCATATTTTATACCCCTGACGAACTGAAGTCATGGAAGAAGGGACAGCAACTGACGCAGGACCCAAGACTTTGTTAATCAGGCCAGCTAAGGGCTACTGCAAGCAGATAACCCAAAAGTGATGACTGCAATAGTGAAAAACGAAGAACATCCTCCCACATTGTTTACTTGGCCCACTGTTTATTGTGTTCAAAATTTTACATAGGCAAGATGGATAGAACACTTATAGAAAGAATAAAGGAACATCTACATATTAGCAAAGGGAATAAAACTAATGGCCTTGTGAAACATGTCATTGCCAGTGGTATTGTGCATACTTTTAAGTTTTTGGTTATAGGGAGGGTGCATGAGACATTGAGGAGGTGACATCAGAAATAGTACTGAGCAGCTTGAGTCTAAGTGGATCATTAGACTGAGAGGTGATAGTGGGCATGGACTCAATGATGTGCTCCCTGTAAAACCTAATCTGAAATCTAGGAACCTAAGACATTGAATGTTTTTTTGCTTTTGTATTATTGTATTTTCTTTCATATATATATATATATATATATATATATATATATATATGTGTGTGTGTGTGTTACATATGCATTTTTATGACTGTATTATGATTTCTGTACTTAGCTGCTATGCATGTTTTATGAGACTGTTTGTTTAAATAATTTAAGTGCCTTGATGTCACATGATTAATCAATGGAGGTAGTATATGTTATTTAAACTGAGTTTTTTAGTTTGATAGACATTACCTAAAGAAGCAGCTTAGTCTGTGAAAACACTTGTGGTGTCGATAAAAGGTTTTTATTGAAACTGGCCATCTTGGAGTCCCTTTGTCTTGCTAGATTTATTTTTTTGGTTTTCTTTACAGGGACTTTTTTACCAGAAAGGGTTGGTGTTTGTGATGCCAAAATTGATAGATCTGGATCAATGTGGTTTTGTGGAGGGGAGGCAAACATTTGACATTATCAGAACATTGATGATCCAGAGGAGAATAGAATGTGAGAAAATACCAATGTAGTTCACAGGTATTAAATAAACCAAAAAATCCCTTCCTTTCCCTTAAGGACTCTTCTTCTCAAAAATACAGAGCAGCAAACAAATAGAAAGTAGAGTCCAAGCTAGGCCAATACAAAATGATTTAATAATACACATTAGCGCTTTTGGGTAGATACCCTTCCTCAGACAACATACACCAACTCTAAAACACCTTATATACATTTTAAAAACTTATTAAACAATTAACATTTACATTTAACCCGCCTTTTTTCAGGGCTGGTTTTAAAGGAACACAGTTATTAAGTCCTGGTGCAGTATCAGCAGCTAAATTTAAAATCCACTTGAGTTCTACATATTCAGTTGTATTAACATCACCCCCCTTCTACCTCCATATATTATTTGCATTACCAAAAATGAAAAACTATGATCCAGAAAACTTTTTGGTATAAGGCATTTTTCTCATCTTTTAATCTAGTAGAGGACATATGATTTATAATTCTGGTTTAAAATTTACAATTTGTTTTCCCCACATAAAACCTTAAACACTGTTTACATTGTGCAAGATAAATCACCTTTACAGTATGACAATCTGCGTAGAATTCAAAACTGTATTTTCTATTAGTAGTTGGATGTATAAAGTGGCCTGCACTTTTCAGAAGAGTGCACGCCTTACAATGTCTACAGGGAAATGTCCCTGACCTTAAATACTTTTTGCTACTCTTCTGCCTTTTGTCCAGTTCATGACATAACAGGTCCTTTAAATTACTATTACGCCTATATACAAGTTTGGGTTCTTTGACTATGCTATCGCTTAGATTTCCATCACTTAAAAAAATCTTCCAATTTTGTTTAATATTACTACTAATATCATATATGTTAGTACTAAATTTTAATGTCACTTTAGGCTTATTACTATACCGACGAGAAAATTTAACTATCGGTAATCTTTTGTGAATTATCTGAAAACCATGGCTTCGCTGTATCATGTCTTTTTAGAACCACTTCTTGTCTATCCTTGCCCAGTATGTGTTCATCATAGCCCTTGTCGAACAGATGCTGTGTCAAAATATCCATTTCTGCATCATTATCTGTACATAAGCGTGAAACCCTATAGCACTGACCCTTCACAACATTGCAAAAGGTAAACTGAGGATGCATGCTATGAGCATCCAAGAAGTGATTCTTCCAACATTCCTTTCTAAAAAGGGTTGTTTGCAGACTGCCTTGCTAATTTTTAATGACATTCACATCTAAAAAAGCTATTCTTTCACCACTAAAATTAAGGGAAAACCTTAGAAAATCGGTAGTACTATCCATGTAGTTAACATATTCCTGTAGGGTATTTTCATCATGGGCCCATAACATAAAGATATCTACATATTTTACATAAAGCATAACATATTTATTCCATAATTGTAATTCATTGAGCAGATACTTCAGCTCCCAATATGCTAACACCAGATTTGCATATGAATTTGCACATGGTGTGCCCATAGAAATACCCTGAATTTGCTTGTAGTAGCTACCATCACACACAAAAACATTGTTTTCTAAAACCAGTCTTAACGCTTCTATTATCAAACATTTAGTTCTCTCATCATATAAATCCTTATCATTCATAATTTCCTCAATTGCTTTAATACCAAAATCATTACTAATAATTGTAAACACATTGTTTACATCTAATGTAACAAATAATGCATCATTAAGAGTCAAGTCATGACAAGTCTCATATAATCTAGACAAAAAATGTGCAGAGTTCTTCAATATGTTTGGACACAATTCAAATAAGGGTTTTAACTTCCCTTCTGCCCATATAGAAAGACATTGTGTGACCCAACCTCTCCCTGAGACGATGGGACGCAATGGTGGTGGTAGTATATTCTTGTGAATTTTCGGCAATGCTTTAAATAGGGGTACTATTGGATGTTCTATATGAAAAAACAAGAATAGCTATTTATCTAAAATATTGTCTTCCAGTAAAGTTTTTAATGTATCGGTTACTCCTTAAATAATATGCTTAATCACAAGTGAGGATATCATTAAATAAGTAGTTTGATCATTCAGTAAACTCATTAGTGATCTAGTATAAACTTCTGCATCCATCCCTCCCCCTTTGTCCGCTGGTTTTATCACTATACTGGCGTCTTCCATTAGGGTATTCAAAGCTAGTCTTTCAGCATTGTTTATATGTTCATATGTTAGTACTAGACTAACTGCCCTTGCGAGCAATTTTAAGCCTAGCCAATTATCTCCTGTGAGATTCAAACCCTGTACCTTGTGTTTGTAAGGCAAACAACTTAACCATTAGGCCACCCTCCCATCTATTATTAAAGTGACATTGTGCATGCTCAAAATATTGTCTGATATCTTGCTCACAAGTTTTTAAGAAAGTTCTTACAGTTGGATTCACTGGGGGTACAAACGTACTTGGCTGCTTAAATACATTTTCTACATGCACACTTCCTTTAAACATATCATTTAGGACAACATTCCTACCAAACAAATTCAGATCTAAAAGAACATCATTCAGTGCTGAAGCTCTACTCGGCACAAATGAAAGACCTTTACCTAGTACCTGCATTTGGGCATTTGTTAGTTGCACAGTAGATAAATTAAAAACATTGTTAACATTGCAAGGGATATTTTCACAATAACCAGAAAAAGACAATTTGTTAATTTTCGTTGTTTCACCTCTCTTTGAGTTGAGCGTCCCCTCTTGTATTCCTTTTTCCTCACCGGCATGGGAAACATGTGAAAAGTTGTCAATCTATCCATAGTCTTAGTAGATATTGTAGGAACTTTCGGTCGCACTCCCAGACCAGATGCTGACTCAACCTTCTGCTGACTGACGTCATGAACTGGCATCAGATGAACAGTTTTTGTCAGCTCTCCCTTGGCAACTGAAGATGTTTCTGCTGCATGTGTAACAGCAGAGGAAACATGGAGTTCAGCATGATTTTGTGGACAAACCACAGTTTGATTAACTTGAGCAACAGATAAAAGATTGTTACTGTTAGTAGCATCAATGGAGCGACTTCCATCTCCTACGTTAATTTCAGCTCTAGGAGCCTCTCTTGGCCACATAAAGATATTACCTAGTACAAAATCATTAAAGTCTCTTTGAATCTTTCTGGTTTTTACTTGTTGCAGTTTGAATTCAAATGTGGCTACATTGTTTAACAAATCTGTAATCTTTTGTAGATGTAATTCTGAAGTATATTGCAACTGTAAATCATTCTGAAGCCTTTTTACTTTTTCCCTTAACCCTTGCTCAGTTGGTGCATAAAACTCAATTAGTAACTTCATATACTGAAAACTAGTGTCAATATTGATCTGCTGCCATTTAGCCAATAGTTCTGGAAAGCTCTCTCCCTGGGCAGGCATGCATAGCAACCGCATCCCTCTGGGCACTATCTTATACTGTAGGCATGCCTCTAAATCAAAGCATTGCCACTGTAACGGTTTCAGTTTTCTTAGGCAGTTATCAAGACAGTTCAGTAATTCAAAAAAAGTCTCAGTCAGTTCCTCACCTAGAACCTGTTCAGTTGTTTCTATTCCACTTCATGGTAAATCCATTTTAAGCAGAGGATTCGTACACATAAAAACATTGTAATTAAAATCTCTCAGTCACTGTAGTCATCACCTGTTTATGCGGTTGATAATCCAGCTCAACCACATCATCTTCTATGTCAGCCATGCGGGAGGGAGGACCAACAAAATCCAATACGAAATAAACCAAAAAATCCCTTCCTTTCCCTTAAGGACTCTTCTTCTCAAAAATACAGAGCAGCAAACAAATAGAAAGTCGAGTCCAAGCTAGGCCAATATAAAATGAAATATATATATATAAAATGTAAATGTTAATTAAGTTTTTAAAATGTATATAAGGCGTTTTAGAGTTGGTGTATGTTGTCTGAGGAAGGATATCTATCCGAAAGCGCTAACGTGTATTATTAAATCATTTTATATTGGCCTAGCTTGGACTCGACTTTCTATTTCTTTGCTGCTCTGTAGTTCATAGGTATTGATGCAGAGATACCATTTGACTGAGTAAGCTGGGAGTTTATGAGCAGGGCAATGAAAGCATTTGCATTCCCTGTCCCTGATAAAATTATAAGGTTGATTAGGAGGATATATGAATGACTGGAGGTGAAAATTAAAGTGGGTTGGTTCCTCTCTGATAACTTCAGCTTGAGCAGAGGAACCAGGCAGGGGAGTCTTCTTTCCCCTTTATTTGTATTATATGTAGAACCACTGGCAAATAAAATGAAGAACTCAGAAATTCAATGATATATAACTGGTATGTTAGTTGAGGAAAGCTGGCTCTCTTTGCAGATATTATTTTATACCTGATAAAACCAGAAAAGGGTATTTCATTGTTGTGGAACATTTTGAGACAGTTACAGGATACAAAATTATTGAAGCTAAAACAAAGGCAATAGTGGTAAATTCTGTATTCACACAGGAATTGGTAGAGCAATATCCATATTGATGGGGACATGCACGTACAGATGAAAACTGATTCTGGTGTGGCAGCTAAGGATATGTGGTAAGAGACTAAACAAAAGATAATAGAGAAACTTGAAGCTCTGTTATATGGATATGGATGGTAATATCCAAGCAGTTAAATGCTTTTAGTCACTTTAGTCTTATACACAGGTCAGGCAACTTTTTATCACCCAGAGGAGAAGCTGTGGATAGGAATTAATAATGAGCTGAATGATTTTATCTGGGAGGGTAAGACAGCAAAAGTCAAGTGGGATAAGTTGATTCTTTCAATAGAACAAGGCTGATTGCCATTACCCGATTTGAAGGGGTATTTTCAGAGCTATACAGTTAAGGCTCCTATACATAACACAAGCAGAAACCAAGTGGAAAGGGATGAAGAAAAATGGGGGAGCTCATTACACAAGGAGAAACTGGAATTGTGGATGCAGATCTTTAAGGAGAATAACAATAATCATACAGAATATTACACATAACTAGAGAGGGAAAGGTAATAAAATGGGAAGATGCCAAGAATTTATTTGGACTGCAGGTTAGAGATTGCCCTCCCTATCGAGGATTGATATCAGAGCATAGGCAAAGAGAAAGAAATGGGGGGGGGGATCCTAAATGAAACAGCAACACTGGTAGAGTTTTTGCAGAATCTAGAAAAAGAAGTTATGTACCTACCATAACGTTCCATGTTAGTTGTCTTCTCATCTTCTTTCTTTCTGGTTGGGTTCGGAGCTGATCCTCGGCTCCAACTTGGCCATCTTCAAAAGCTTGAGAGCTGCTTACTGGCTCGAGGCCCCCCTATATCCCATGATGCCTGGCACTAGATACCCAGATCTCATTTGGCAAGTCTAACTGCAGACATAATAATAAAGGAATCCTATCCTAGAATGCATAAATCCTACTGGAGAGACTACTAGTCAGAAAGGAATAGCCAGAGAAGACTCAGCCATTGAAAAAATCAAGAAGAACTCTTCTTGGTCCACTAGGATAGGGGGATGGAGGGTGGGACGCAAGAAAGAAGGCGAGAAGAAGACAACTAACATGGAACGTTATGGTAGGTACATAACTTCTTTATGTTAAGTTGTCTATCTCGTCTTCATTCTTGCTGGTTGGGACAGTGTCCCTAGCACCTAAAATCCTGGGTGGCTCATCAGAAAAGACTCTTCAGAACAGTGGAACCAAAATCAGCTCAGCTCCTGGAAACCAAATCCAACTTGTAATGTGAAATGAAAGTATGTGGGTTGGCCCATGTAGCCGCAGCACAAATAGATTCCATGGGCAACCTAGCCTGAAAAGCCACCGAAGTGGCTAAAGCTCTGGTGGAGTGACCTTTTGGTTTGACTGGTAATTCTTTATTCCTGAGTTGGTATATGAATGTGATGATAGAAGACAACCACCTGGATAAGGTTACCATGGAGACTGGAAGACCTTGTTTACCTACTGCATAAGACAGGAACAGTTGTTCTGATTTTCTAATGTCTTTGGCTCTATGTAAATAAAAGCGTAGTTGCCTGTGAACATCTAACTGATTCAACTTATACTCCGCCATGTTGGAGTGGTTAGGGAAAAACACAGGAAGGTCTATGGACTGATTCAAGTTATTCTCTGAAGAGACCTTAGGAAGGAAGGAAGGATTAGTCCTAAGAGCAACCCTGTCATTGTGGAACATGAGGTATGGGGGAACGGATAGAAAGAGCCTGTAGTTCCGAAACTCCTCTGGCTGAAGTAATAGCTTCCAGAAAAAGGGTTTTCCAAGATAAGAACTTCAGTGAACAAGAAGCTGCAGGTTCGAAAGGGGGCAAAATTAGCAAAGCTAAAATCAAATTTAGATCCCACGGTGGTGGAGGATCTCTCACTGGGGGCCTGAGCAGAGTGGTTCCTTTGAGAAAAGCTTTACACAGCTTATGAGACATGATATTGTTTTCCGACAGGCCAATGTGAAAATTTGAAATTGCAGCTAACTGAACTCTAATTGCAGCGGAAGCGGACCCAGCATGGAAGAGCTTCGCGAGAAATTCCAAAATGGAGTGTACGGGGGCTGAAAAGGGGTCTATACTTTTTGCCTCTGCCCAGGAAGAAAAATGTTTCCACTTACTAGCGTAAGTTTTTCTGGTCGTAGACTTGTGTGATGACAAAAGGATTTCACGCAGAGGGGGAGATATCTGGGAGCCTGGCTAAGGTTGGAAGTGGAGCAACCATGCTGTGAGCTGGAGAGAGTGCAGGGATTGGTGCAGCCCACCTGATTGATGAATCAGGAAGTCTGGAACTAGGTCCAGAGTCCAAGGCTGTTCGAGAAGATAGCGATGCAGGAACGGAAACCATATTTGTCGAGGCCTGTAAGGAGCAATGAGGATCATTTTGCAACCCAAAATGGTAGCCTTCTGAATTAGCTTCGGTATGAGGGGGAAAGGAGGGAATGCATAAAAAGTCCCTGGGGCCAATCGTGGACTAGAGCGTCTCTGGGGAAATGCCCAGGAAGTGGAAGGAGAGAGAAGAAATTGCTGCACTTGCTGTTGAAGGGAGTTGCAAAAAGGTCGCAGCAAGGTTGGCCCCATCTACGGAAGATTTGGTCCGCAACTACCTGGTTCAGAGACCACTCGTGAGGCATGAGAATTGCTCTGCTCAGTTTGTCTGCTATGACGTTGGACCTCCCAGGGATGTGCGTTGCAATCAGAAACTGTTGGGAAGAGATCGCCTACTGCCAGAGTCGGAGTGCTTCTCGACATGGGGGGTAGGACCTGGTTCCGCCCTGCTTGTTGATGTACCACACTACGGACATATTGTGTGAATTTGAACTGTCCCAGTAGGAAGAGAGGGAAGAGAGCGCTGAGCCTGGGCACGCCAGCCCCCCATCTCTCCCAAGACATTTGCAGATGATACTCTGAGGTGAGATGGTGGTGGTGCCTCTGCCTCTGCCCTGATAATGCTCCCCCCCAATCAGGGGAGGCCATCCATGGGGTGGGCTAAGCCACTGGGGGGGAGAAAAGGTCTGCTGTGGAGCACTGATGTGGAGACCATCCACCACGCAAGATGCTTCTTGCATGCCTGAGTGATCATAATCATGTAAGACATGGGAAGTTGCTGGAAGGACCATTGGGTGAAAAGAAGCCACTGGAGAATCCTCATGTGAAACAGAGCTAGAGGAACAAGTACGATCGCTGCTGCCATGAGACCTAGCATTTGAAGGACAAACCTGGCTTGAATTCTTTTGCATGCTAATAAAACCTTGACATGCTGATGAATCACTAACACCCTGTCTGGTGGGAGGCTCGCTAACATGTCTTTGGTATTTAAATTTGCACCTATAAAAGTGATAGATTGACAGGGTGACAATGCAGACTTTTCGAAATTTATTGTGATACCTAGCCTGGAGCAAGTGTCAATGGTGCAGTCCCTGGCTCGCAGAAGGTGATGTCTGGTGGTAGCAGTGAGGAGCCAGACATCGAGATATGGAAACACCTGGAATCCTTGCCGTCTCAGGTGAGCGGTAACTACTGCCATACATTTGGTAAACACCCTGGGGGCTGTGGTGAGACCAAAGGGCAGAGCTCTGAACTGATAATGGCTGGCTCCCAGCCGGAAGTGAAGGAATCTTCGGGAGCATCTGTCCATTTTGATGTGGTGGTACGCATCCTGAAGATCTATGGAGAACATCCAATTGTCCTGACTCAGAAAGGGTAAAATGGACTGAAGCGTGACCATCCGGAACTTCGTTCTTTGTACAGACTTGTTTAGTCTGCTGAGATCCAAAATGGGTCTCCAGTCCCCTGTCTTTTTTGGTACCAAAAAGAACCTTGAGTAAATTCCAGATCCTTGTTGGTCTGCTGGGACTTGCTGGATGGCCCTTTTTCTTTCCAGTTTTGAGACTTCTTGCACTGCTTGGTCCCTTAGATTGGGTGGAACCATCTGGAAGGGACTTGTTTAACCTTAAAGGGGTGCAAACAAAGGGAATTCTGTAGACTCCAGATATGACGGACTGTACCCATTTGTCTTGTGTTATGTCTTGCCAGGCTCTTGGCTACAGCGATAATCTTCCCCCGACTGCCTCCAGAGATGAGCATCCAGGCAACCCTTCAGGGATGCTGGAAGGGCTTGTCAGAGAAAGATTCTCTGCTGCCCTGGTTTTGCGGACCCCCTCTGCCACAAGGGCGGCGTCTGTTATTGTTACCTCCTCTGCCCCTGGCGGGAAACTCACCACGTGTGTCCAGCATGGCTCCCTGGGATTTCCGGAACCACATCTTTCCACTCTTCTGACCCATAGGTTATGGTCTGGAAGGAGTGGAAAAATGGACTCCTACGGCAGGGAGCGTCTTGCCTTCCTGTTCACACCTGGTAAGGGTATCTTTCACCTGTGACCTGAAGAGAGAGGAACCATCAAAAGGGGTGTTGGTGAAAGATGCTCTGAAAGGTTCTGCAAAGTTACATAGCCGCATCCAAGCGTGCCTCCTTAGGGCCATGCCTGCGGCTCTACTCGCACCATCGGTTGCATACAAAATGAGCATCATGGAGGAGTTTACCACTGAATTAAGAGTCACAGCTGGGAGGCTGCTTTAGCCTGGGCCCTCTCAGCTGATGGATCTTGGAGGGTATCTCCAAGCTCTTTCAGGAGATCCCTCTGAAGACAGGTAAAGTGGCACAGGTAATTCAGGGACCACATGGAAAAGGTCGCTGAAGAGAACATCCACCTCCCATATCTGTCCATCATTCTGGACTCCTTGTTAGAGGGATGGACAGATGAAGTTTCAGCCAACTCCTTCATTGCGGCTGCCACTACCACCATGGCATCAACGGGGACAGCCTTGGTCAAGAACTGTTTGTCCTGCGGGGCAGTAATGAACTTGGCAGGTCTTCTAGGGGTTGGTTCCACTGTGTCTGGAGCCGTCCATGCCTTTTGAGCCACCACAGACATCAGTGGGTCAAAAGGCAGAGACACCCAGGAGGTGTAAGGTCGGGATCCAAACGCATCCAGGAATACCAACTCATCCTTGGAAGAGCTTAGGGCAGTCCAGTTTCCCCTCTGCCTAAGCATCTCAAGGATGTCTGAGAAGGAGATATCTTCAGAGGGGGATCTTGGGGACCCTTCCGACCTCCTCTAAGCTGGTATCTGATATGACAGACTCAGGGGAGTCAACATGCTTCCTCTTGCATTTTCTCTTGCGAGGTGGCTCCTCTGAAAGATCAGGGGAGGCCTCAGAAGAGGAGGATACACCCAAAGTTGTGTCCTGGAATGCTGGATCCCCATGCTTGGGGTCTGGAAGAGGGGCAGAGGCTGATGCAGGCACCCTAGGGGGAGGAGCTGATGGGGTCAATCATGGGACTGACTCAGGGGCCAGTACACTCCTCATCACCTTGAAGGCGTCCCTGCCCGGCCGCAGAGAAGGCTCAGGCTCCGAAGTAACCAGAAGCCCTCCCCGCACCAAGGGAGATGGCTCCGAGGCAGATGTGGGAGCTGAGCTCACCTGCACCGAAGCACCGAGAGGGAGAGCGGGGTTGGACAAGGGTCTGATGCCACTTGCCCCCTCAGAGCCAATGAGGGAGTCTCGGTGCCCAGATCCTTCCATGGAAGGTACCATGGAAGGGATCGGAGCCGATGATGGAACCAAAAGAGAGGGTGTCGGTGCCAATGGTTCCACGACTCGAACCCCAACGAACTCCGGCTCCGAGCTCATAGGAAGAGTCGGAGGAGGAATATCTACAGCTGTGGATGGAGCAGACTCCTGATGAGGAGGGCTGGACAACATTTTGGCTAGGGTCTGCGATTTTAAGAGCCTACTGACCACTTTTTCCAACTCATGGTCTGAAAGTCTAGAGGACCGAGAAGAGTGGGATGATCGATGACTATGCTCCGATTGGAGCAGGGGTGACTTCGGAGCTGAACGTATCGACTCCAAAGAAGGAGACCTGGATCTCTTTCAACTCTCAGCCGGCTCCGAAGATCGTGTCGGAGCAGACTGGGAAGGAGGGACATCGGTTCCAGCCGGAGCCGAAATGGATAGTGTGGCTTCACCCGATGGCTCCGAACTGGGAGCTGACAGTTTAGGTGGCCTGGAAGATTTTTCCGGCTGAGCCTTCGCTGGTGAATCTTGGGGTTTAAGCATACCCCCCAGAATCAATTTATTTTTACGCTTCTGCAGAACTCTTGGACTGAAGGCATGACAGATCGAGCAAGAGTCGTGCAGGTGCACAGCACCCAGACAATAAACACAAGAAGTGTGACCATCTGTCAGAGACATCTTCTGACAGCATGAGTCACACTTCTTGAATCTGGATGGTTTTGGACCCTTGGACATCTTAGGGAGAAAACCAAGGAAAATTTTCCACACAGATGGTTAAGGTAACCAACAGTAAAAGTCAACACTCTACAGTTACCACAACCCACTACAAGTACCATTACAACAAAAACTATTAAAACACTATCACTAAACACTAACAGTGATTAATTAGAAGAAGAAAATTATTTATTTATTTTTTTAAAGGGAGATAGAAAGAAAGGTTAACCTCCAACTTAAACGGAAATAACCTTTCTGTGGAAGGGGGAGAAGGGGGGACTCTCTAACTTAAACAAGTTTCTTAAGGAAGGGTAACGCTTAACTAGATAGAAAACTATCTACAATACTAAAGACTAACTAATGACTAATTCTACACTAACAAATACAGTATGAACAAGAAAAATACAATAATAATAATGAAGCTTATACGACCTGAGCCAGTAGAACAACCTCGCAGCAGAAGCGGCAAACGAGATCTGGGTATCTAGCGCCAGGCATCATGGGGTATAGGGGGGGCCTTGAGGCAGTAAGCAGCTCTCGAGCTTTTGAAGATGGCAGAGTCGGAGCCGAGGATCGGCTCCGAACCCAACCAGCAAGAATGAAGGCGAGATAGACAACTTAACATCAGAAGTTGTCATGAAGAAAAGAATAATTAGTACAGCATATAAAATATTGCATAATTATAAGAATCAATCAGAGGAGATAGAAAGGATTGGGAAGAGACTGGTTAAGCAATTCACAAAGTAAGAATGGGAGTATATATACATATCTCCCAAATATGCAACAAACTCTAGAAGCTTTAGGATTTTTGCTTGGAAATGTTTACATGGGTACTTTTATATCCCCAAGTAGACTCCAGAGAATTTGTCCTAGGGTACACAGCAAATGTTGGAGGTGTGATGGGGAAGAAAGAAGTAATTGGGAACATATTTTCTGGGAGTGTAAGGAGTTGGCAGACTTTAAAGATTCCCTGCAGACTACTTTACCAGAGATACTAGGTAAACAAATTGGTATATCTAGGGAAATTAGTTTTCTGAGCTATGATACAGAATCAGAATTGCCTAAACAAAGAGAGTCCTTGCTGAGTCTACCTATGGTGATTGGCAAAAAAGCAATTACTAGAAAATGGAAAGCAAAGTCTAAACGAAATGTACTAGAAGTAGTGATTACAGTGAGAGAGAAAATAATGGGACTTGGGATCTTTAAAAAAATGGGAATTGTGGGGAACAATACATGCAATGGAGGAATGAGGTTTAAAAGAAGGCAGGATTTGAATGAGCTATGTAATGTCTGACAATGACTGAGTAGGTAAGTGATGTATAATGTTTGTAACTAAAATGATGTCAGTATGTTTTGTGATGTACAATGCTTGCAACTAAGATTATGTTGACATGGTTTGTTTTCACTTATATAACTATATGATTGCCTATGTCATAAGTGACAATTTAATACAGATTTTTCTTGTTTAAATAAACACAAACTAATAATTTAAATCCTCGTTTCTCAAATTGTATGCCCTCTGTGTGATTGAACTGTTAATTGCATGGCCGCAGTTCTTGTCTAAGAGCCCCCCCCCCCCCCCCAACTTCTTTCATGCTTTATAGGGCAGGTCACTCCATTAACATTCTAATTCAAAACTGCAAATTATTCCATTTTATAGAATATAAACCTTTCCATTTTTTTAATACTGGCTTCCATCTTCCCTCCCATCTGTTCCAGTTTTCAGACAATTTTTGGCTCCTCTTATCTTCTCATGTTCTTCCTTATGTTGGTTCCACTTGCATTTCTAAGCACAAACATTTTAATATTCTGACTCTTCTGTTCTTACTTCCAAGTGCATACATCATTAATCCAGATATACAGTTGAACCTGATGAAAGAAACTGTACACATACATTTGAATAATCAGAACCACATACATACTTTTCATACATCCTTCCAAGGTGTGAGCTTCAAAATGCCATCATAGGCTAATCTAGTCTCTGCTGTTTCAGAAATGTAATCCAGTGGACTGTATTGAGAATGGAAATGTTTATTTCCCTTCAGCTGTGAATAATGGACCTTAGTACTTTTATTTTATTCCATTTCTGAATATTTAATCTTATGTCTTCACCTCCCCCACATCATCTAAAGTCACTCTCATAACCTCAGCTGAAGCCATTAGAAATAGCCAAAACACTTTCAAATATTTCACTTTTGCAGAGTTCTCTCTCTCTCTCTCTCTCTCTCTCTCTTCAAGAAGCTTCAACAAAGGAAGACATTTCTCTCCTTATTGGATGTTTCACTTACCACTGTGATTGTAGAACAAGTCTAATTGTTCACTATTTTCTTTTATATGGGGACAGAAGTGATTTTAAATATCCGGGCTAGCAGATAGTTTTAGCAAAGACATTCACTCTAGTGTGGCCATGTGTTGCAGTGTTGCATGCGTTAGTCCCCAGAGAAGGAATGCTTAAGTTTAGCAAAGGGAGTATAACTGTCATTCACAGCTCCTAAGACTATTTCACATTACTCATCCCCTTCAGAAGACTACTGTTTCACTTGAAGTTGCTGTACCAGATCTTTTTTTTTTTTAGTTATAACTTTTAAACAATGGAAAAAAACATTTGCTTCTGCAGGTTGACATCAAGATGCTTTTGCTCCAACTGAGGACCCTTGTTCTGATAATGCTTCTTCTCTTGCTCTAGAATCAGTCATGCCAGAGTTATCTTTAAGCCATTTTCATGACCTTAACATCCAGTGTTTAGTTTACAAATTATGGGGTAGAGAAGCCGTGTCTGCTTAATTACAAGGATAAAGGCCACTTGTTTTCCGATTACTATGAAAAAAATCCTGGTCCATAAAGACCCACAAGATGCCACATACCCATTGGGCATCTGGCTTCAAAAGCTATGATATTTTTTTAAACTCTACAGATTTCAAATCATAAGATAACCTGTCATGCTATAAGATTAGCCCAAGGTGCCATGCCAGACTATGAGCTCTCCATTTTAATTTCTGACTCTTGCATGCACGTCCATTCGGCTTTGTTATAAAAATTGCACAATCTCTACTTTCAAGTTCTTGCACATTGCTCTGCTTTGCTGACCCAGTAGAAGCTCCTCCATCAACATCCAATCTTCCAATGCCTCCATGTTTAATCTTAAATGCTTTGTTTTTGCATCCTGTCTTGGATAGCATCTGCATGGTTGTGTAAGATATTTTCAATCTCCTGGTTACAAGTTTGGAAGTCTCTCATAAATGCTCTTAATGTTGAGTTAATTTTATGAAGTTCACCTAGAACTTCTTTCACAGTAGTTTACGCTGGCTGTGTTTTCCTTCATTTCCTTGCTATCAATTTTTCACAGCAGCAGGGTAGAAGATTGTATTGTGTCACAAGTGCCATTCTATTTCACAGTCTTCTTTCTGTTTGTCACACATACACTACTAGTGTACTATCCAACAATCTTTTTTTTTTTAATTTATAGGACTCGAGGCAGGAAATTAACATTTTCCTTATACAGATGTTACTGACAGAATTAAAGTGGGAGTAGCAAAACTAATAGAACACTGAAAACTAAAGACAAACCAACAATGGCTGAAGTGAAAACTAGGAAGAAATTAAAGAACTGGAGCCAAGCAAGAATGAAGAAGTAGAAAAGAACATTTCTGATTAATAAAACTGAACTTTCAAGCTGGGATTTGTCCTGAGAAAATGCTGTTGAGATAAAACTGAACAGATGGGATCTGTCCTGAGAGAATGCTGTGGAAGAAACTACTGAATGAGTACATGTTATTTGAACTGTCTAGACATAATTAAAAGTGAATCATGTAATAAAGAAATAATCTCACATAGGACAGGGTTACTGAACTTTTATTATACATAGTTTGCCTTACAAAGGGGGGCAATGGAAGAGGACTACAATCTAGAGAAAGATAATTTTTATTCTAAACAATTTAGTGAGAAAATGTATTTATATGATAAATACAATAACAAATGCTATGAGCACTGGTTGCTTGAAAAGCAGGCTTAGTTTAGAATTGTACAACCAATAGACCTGTGAATTGATGTACCAGCAACTAGTACATTTTTTGAGAGAGTTTCATACATAGGGATGGCACATTTTCTAAATCAATGACTGATATTGCTACATCAAGCATTGCTCTTCTAAGAACAATTACAACCTGATAAGAGGAGATAAACTTTGTGTACCACATATGTTCAGATATAACAGTTTCTCAAATTATGAACGTGCACAAATACACTAATTTGTCACATTATAGAAATTGTCATTATGTCCACATCTCCAGAAAGGAACATGGGGACAACACAGATGATTCATTCTGAAGATCACATCAGTCCCCACAAATTGCCCACTGATATATGTTATTTTACAAGTGATAAGAGAAAAGTCTGCTTAGTTGTCAAGATTTTGTAGATTAATTTCAGTAAATGAGAATGGCACAATAGTAGTTGAACTCTCATTCTGAAGCTGGCATCCAAACAAATTGGCTACAGGTAATATCTATCTATATGCGTGGTCAATGAGATTTTAACTTGTTTTACCAAAAATAAACATACATTGATTATATGCTGTACCACATTTACTCTAAAACACCCAGTGTTGACAGCAATACTATCAAAAACAAAAGGTTGAAAACATGATGAACAAAGTACTACACATGCACTAAGAAACAGACTCTGTGCATCCAAAACCTAACTTCTAAGAAAGCAAAAACCTTTTTTGCAGGGTGCAAGCCCCACTTTACGTCCCCATCCTTGCTAATTAAACACAGTAACTTAGAGATTGCACAAACATGGGTTAAGGGCAAATTCTGCAACCCCTGGATTTGTGAAGTCTTGCACACCTGTCAATTAACTGCCTAGTCAGCCATATGTAGTTGATTATAGACATCTGTTGACCTAACAGACACACACACAATATATTCACTGGCACCCATATATATTAATACTCTCAATATATATGCACTGCCACCCATATAGATGTATAAACTTTTATTATAAACCAAATCCCATTTTTGAGTTGCAGTGTTATCAATATACCATTGCCAAAGCACAACTGTGTAAGCAACTAATCAAAACAGCAGATGTTTGAATATATCACTGTTGCAGTACTCTCTACATATGGGATTTTCTCAGCAAAAGCCATCTCTCTCCATCCAGTCTGCCCAATCTCAGTATCCTTTCCCTTCAAGGTGCATGACCACCACAGGTGCGCAACTGTATACATCATGTACAAAGCTGTCTTGCCTTAATTCAAAGTATAAATAAAACATTAATTTTGTTTGTAAGATACCTTAACCTATCAAAATTAGAGCAGGGTGAAATAAGATAGTACAGGAATTTCTGGAATGGGTGAAAGAATAATCTTAGGGAATACCCTACTCTGACCAAGCAAAAACTAAAGAGGGCAGCCCAATAAAGGGATGGAGGTGTGGGTATTTGCATTGCAACAGTGACCTATTTGAACATCTACCATTATGGTAAGTTGCATACACAACTTACTATGTCCTTTATTAGATCACAAATGCAGTACTCCTTACATCTGGGAAGGCTCCCAGAACTAATTTAGAGAAGGTGGAGGAAGGCAGATCTTCCTTTGAATTTAGACTACAGACTGAACATCCAAATTTGTAATGCTTAGTGAAGGTGTGGACAGAAGACCAAATGTCAGCTTCAAAGATAGTTTTAGAATCCACACTGCATAAAAGTCTCTAAAGTAGCTAGTGCACTGGTAGAGTGAACTAAGATGTCCTGGCAACTGCTTCCCATAATTTGACTAGCAGAAGAGAACTGCATTGCAGATCTATGTTCAAATGGTCTATATTATGGCAAACCCAACTTTTTTAGCAAATGAGACAAACACCTGGACAGATTTTTCTCACTTTTTTCCAAGTAAAATTTGAGGTGTAAATGAGTGGCTAAAGAATGAAGAATTATCCTTTATTTTTTGAGACTTGAAAGAAAGGAAGCTGGCTAGATTGATTAGGAGTAAATTCTAAAACTACTTTAGGCATAAATTAAGGAATTGTTCAAAGATTTACTCTACCCTTATGAAAAAAACAAATATGGAAGAATGCAGAAAATGGCATGCAATTTAGAAACTCTCAGCAGAAGTTAAAAGCCACTGACAAAGCAAATTTTCTAGGCCAAAAATTTTAAAAATGAGTGAGCAGCTGGTTCAAATAGAGGAAGAGTTAGCTTCTCCAATATGTAGTTCCATGCCCCAAGGAGGCACTTTTTCCTAGGAGATTTAATATGGAGAGCCTTCTTGAGAAACAGTCTCACCAGATTAGAGTTTGATAAAGGAGGTTGTAGAGGCAAAAATGTTGAAATGGCTGAAAAATTAATCCGATGTACATGTAAGTTAAAAAGAAGGTATGTACTTACCATAACGTTCCATCTGTGTTGTTGATCTTCATTCTTCCTCAACAAGTGGGTTTGGATCCGATCTGTTGGATCTGACTCAGCTGTTGCTAAAGCTTCCAACCACCAAATCTTTTGAGCTTCTCCCTTACCCACAATGCACCTACCAAATTACCTCAGATCTTGTTTGCTACTACACTAATGTAGGAATATTAAGAGAGTTATGGAAAAGCCATATCCAGAAGTCATATATAAAAATAAGTATACAGAGACCTTGTAAATACTCATTCCTCCAGAAGCTATAGGATGAAGGCTGGTGGGAGGGGAGTTGAGGAAGAATGAAGATCGACAACACAGATGGAATATTATGGTAAGTACATGACTTCTTTATCTGATAGATCTGTAAAAAATGTAGTGGAGGGCCCATCCTCTACTCAAACAACCTTAACCTCTCACCATACCCTTCCCCAATTCCTGACTTCCTCCCAGCTGAAATCATCATCCTTAACTGCCATCTGAATCCCCACAAAAAACTTGCAATTTCCTCTAACTACCTTCCTCCTGGTAACAATCTGCCCATTCTTGAAAACATCCTATCCTGTTCTCCCACAACATGCCATACGAGACACATATCTCCTTGGTGATGTCAACATCGATTGGTCCAAACTCACAACTGACCCCCCACCCCAACTCAGTATCCACCTACATGGCTTCCACCAACTTATAACATCTCCCACTCGCTTCCATAAAAATTCCACTTCCAGTTCCATCATAGACTGGATCCTTACCAATTCCCCTCACCAATACCACAATCCTACCACCTTACCCGACTCCCTCAGTGATCATCTCCCTACCACCATCTTAAGACACTACTCCCATATTCCTAAACCCCACCTTATCAACTATCAACTTTCAATTCATCCCAATTTAACTCCATTCACCACAACATAGATTGGTCCATCCTAAAACACCTCCCCCTAAACGATGCTATAAGCACTTTCAATAGCATCTTCATGAATACTCTAAACTCCTTAGCTCCCTCTAGGAAGATCAAAGTAAAATCAAAGCATGCTCCCTGGCTCTCCAAAGAGACTAGGTCCCTTATGAAACAAAAAGATTGTGTTTGGAAAACCTGGACTAAAACTAAACCACCACCTTTTCTTCAAAAATACAGGCAACTGAGGAACCTTGCAAAAAAACATACAACTAATGACAAAATGTTATACTATAGCTCTGCTCAGCTTAACAACAAATCCAATCCTCGAAAATTTTGGTCAACTCTCAACAACATCCTCTAACCTGGAAAGCCCTCTAATCCCTCCCCATACCCTAACTCTTCCTCTCAGGAAACAGCTACCCTCCTGAATAATCACTTTATCTCTTCCATCCAAAATGTGGTAACCTCTAAGCCAAACTCTACTTCGACACCCAACCCCCCTCCAAGTCCCACTAACACAACTTTGTTTTCTTTTGAGCCAGTTCCCATTACTTACATCAAATCTCTACTACTCAAGCTAAAACCTTACTCACCTTCCACTGACAATCTCTCTCCTATATTCCTCAGACTTGCTGCTGACTCAATTGCCTATCCTATATCTATACTAATCAATCGATCTATTCTGGAATCAACTGTCCCCACCCTTTGAAAATTTTTCTTCACAATCCCTCTTCAAAAAGGTGGAAACTCCACTGACCCCTCAAACTACCGACCCATTGCCATTCTGTCCCCCCCCTCCAAGATATTAGAAAAATGTACTCACTCACAGCTTCTCAATCACCTCCTCACACACCACTTACTTACCCCTACCCAACATGGATTTCGTCCTCACCACAGCACCACCACTGCCCTCCTCTCCTTCACTCATATCATTGCAGAGGCCCTAGACAACAATAAGCTCATTTCCTGTCTCTTCCTAGATCTCTCCAAAGCCTTCAATACTGTCTCATCCTCTACTACTATCCAACCTCCAGATCTCCACCTATCCCCCTCCGCACGTGCCTGGTTTAATAGTTACCTATCTGGCAGGGAACAATCTGTCAAATGGCTCTCATCCTCCTCACCTTTCCTTCCCATCTCCACTGGTGTTCCCCAAGGCTCCATCTTGGGACCCCTTTTGTTTAACATCTTCACCAATGATCTTTACACCTCATGCAAAGAATCCTCCCTTATTCAGTATGCCAATGACTCCACACTTATATCCATCTCAAATAACATTCCTGAGCTACACTCCCTGACCCAACAGGCCCTACTATCCACTGAACAATGGTGCTCTCACAACCTATTGAGCCTAAATCCAAAAAAGACCAAACTCCAACTTTTCCTTCCCCGTTCTCTTTCTCATCACAAAACCTCCTTTTTTATTACATCTTCTAACAATACAACTATCCAACTTGACACCCACACATAACTCCTAGGGGTCATTATCGATGACGAACTAAAGTTCAACCTACACATACTCCAATGTATAAAAAAAAACAAACCAGAAACTAGGTCTGCTATATCAGAACAAAAAATTCCTAACCCCTGAATCTAGACTTACCCCGGGCCAGGCACTCCTCCTTCCCTCCCTCTTATAAGCCGCCCCAATTCTTATCAATATCCAGGCCTCCACTCTAAACAAACTCCAACAGACTTACCTTAAAATAGCCAGATTCATTACCAACTCCCCATACAACTCACACCACTGCATTTCTTTAAACTCTCTTTAATGGCTTGAACTTCCCCAGTTTCTGCTATCTTATCAATTTCATATGGTACACTCTATTCTTTATAAACCCTGCTTCTGTCCAGCTCTATCTTCCTTAGTCTCCATCTACATCCCATCCCGGACTCTCCGTACTTCTAACCAACAATTACTTGATATCTGCCACCCAAAAAGGTCAGTAGGCAAACTACTCTACAAACACTCCCTTGCCCGTGCTTGGAACAAACTTTCCCTTGACCTATGTTGAATCTCCCACACCTCACACTTTAAAAATGAACTAAAAGTTTATTTTCTCAATTCCAGAACCTGCTCTTGCCATGACCCTACCTAGTCTTCCTTCCCTTTATGTACCCTCAAAAGGACCATACTTAGTACCTCATTACACCTCTCTCTCCAATGCATCTACTATGCATTTGCATAATTTTATACAAACAGATTTTTTTTATTGCTGACCTATTGAACTATGTCAATGTAAAATTGTTACTTAGCTTCTTTTTAATGCAACTTTAACTTTATGCATGTAACCCAACATATGTGAATCTTTTTGCTATAACTGCTATTATATCAATATTGTTTAAAATTATACTTGTTTAAAATGTACTACTGGAGTTTTTCTCCTCGGGACTCCACTGAAAATGGGCCACAAGCCCAGTTGGACAAACCCGATTAACAAATGTAAATAAATGTTGTCAATCTTCATTCTATCCTCAACAAGTGGGACAGTGTCCCTAGCTACCTCTGTGTCCAGGGTGGAATCAAGGAAGGATATTCCTGAGCACCACAGAACCAAATGATGCCCTACCTCTGGACACCAGATCCAACTTGTAATGAGTGACAAATATATGGGGAGTAGTCCAAGTTGCTGCTACACATATATAATCCATTGACATTCATGACTGTAAAACTGCTGAAGTAGCCATGGATCTAGTAGAGTGCACTTTCAAGGGATGTGAAAGAGAAACACCCAATTTAGCATAGACAAAGGAGGTGCAATTTAATCACTTTGATAAGGTAACTTTGGAAACTGGTTTTCCCAATGTTGGCTCAGCCAAAGAAGTACACAGTTGGTCAGCTCTTCTCATTTTTTCTGTTCTGTGCAAACAGAATCTCAATTGTCTATGAACATTTTCTCCCCGGGCCTCCGCTGAAAACAGGATCTGTGGAACCTAGTCGGACTTTCCCGGTCAACAAATGTTAAATAAATAAAATAAATAAATAAATAAACATCCAGTAAATGTAAGATATATTGTCCTTTGCTGGTAAAGTTGGGAAAAAATGCTGCTAGAGTGACAGCTCTACTGATATTGGATTCAGACACCACCTTTTAAGAAAAGACTGATTGATACCCAGGATCACTATCTTTGGGGAAAACCAAGTATGGAGGTTTAGAAGATAATGCTTGGATCTCAGAAATTCTCCTTGTGGAAGTAATGGCAACCAAGAAAATGGTCTTCCATGTAAAATATTTAAGGTCGCATATAGCTGCTGGTTCAAAGGAGGTTGTGTGAGAGACTGAAGCATCAAATTTAAATCCCATGGAGGAGTAGGGTCTTTAAATGGAGGCCTTAGAAGAATGGTCCATTTTAAGAAGGCCTTGCTGAATTTATGAGAAGCTATGGATGTGACATTAAAACCTGTATGGTAATGTAAAATTGCTGCTAGTTGCACTTTAATGGTTGAAGAACTAGCAACGTTTTGAAATAGGTGTGCAAGGAAAACTAAAATGAGATTGATAGGAGCTGAAAGGGGTCAAGATTGTGTTGCTGAACCCAAAGAGCAAATCTTTTCCATTTATTGGAATATGTTTTTCTTGTCAAAGGTTTATGGGAAAATAAAAGTATATATCGGTCAGGTGATGAGGGCATAGACTGTCTGGGAACTGGAGAAGCCAAGCAGTCAGCTTGAGGTTTGATACATCTGGCTGTGACATGCTCGTCTATTGAGACAGGAGGTCCAGAGTCAGATCTAGGTTCCACGATGGTTGAACCAGGTGAGGACAGAAGAAGGGAAATCAAATTTGTCAATGCCAATAGGGGGGATAAAGATTACTGTGCTCTTTGACCTGGCAGCTTTCTGCAGAAATTTTGGAATCAGTGGGGTTGGTGGGAAGGCATAAAGGAGACTGGAGTGCTAATCATGAACAGAGCATTCCTCGGTGACTGCCCCTGTAGGGGAATTGGAGCAAAGTAGTTGCTGCACTTGTATAGCGGAGAGGCAAAAAGATTGAAGCATGGCTGGCCCCATTGACAGAAAATCTTGTCTGCCACTTTCGCATTGATGGACCACTCATGTGGAAGAAGAATGCACCTGCTCAGTTTGTCCACAATCATGTTGGTTTTCCCCGGAATGTGTGTCGCTACAAGAAAGTGGGAAGAGATCACCCATTGCCAGATGCTGAGAGCTTCTTGACACAATGGCTAAGATTTGGTCCCCCCTTGTTTGTTGATGCACCAGACAAGTGGCATGTTGTCCATTTGAATCGCAATCATCCCAGAGGGAAGAAAGTACAGTTGTGTACACTTACCATAAATGTAGATGTTCAAGTGTATTCACTGTTGCAGTCATTACATTTGGGTTATCTGCTTGCAGGTAGCCCTCAGTTGACCTGATTAACAAAGTCATGGGTCCTGCGTCGGTTGCTGTCCCTTCTTCCATGACGTCAGGTCAACAGGGGTATAAAACATGCAGCCGATGCCATTACATCAGTTTTTCTTGCCCCAGATGTCAGGTTCACCCCTAATGGGAAGCAATTAAATATAAAAGTACAAAGATATACCTCCAACAAAAAAGCAAATACACCAAAAAGGTTTTTAAGCATAGTAAAGGAAAGCAGAGGTATAGCCAAAAGAAGTTAGGGGGCTGGAGGGAGGGTAACCAGGACTGCAACAGTGAATACACTCAAACATCTACATTTATGGTAAGTGTACACAACTGTACTATGTTCTTTGTGTTTCACTGTTGCAGTCATTACATTTGGGTAGATTCCCAAAGCTATGGTTGGGAGGAGGAATTTACATAGTATTAGGGCCAACTATAAGGCCCTGCAAGACTGCAATGGCAAAGCCAGCTCTGGATTTAGAGAAAATTGGCAAATGATAATGCTTGGTGAAAGTATGTACAGAACTCCAGGTAGCAGCTTCTAGGATGTCCCTGGTAGGGATGCCTCTGAGAAAGGTTGTAGAGGTAGATGCAGCCCTGGTGGAGTGAGGTCTGATCCCCTGGGGGATAGGTTTTCCATGGTGCTTATAGCAGAAATGAATGCAATGGCTTATCCATTTAGAAATGGTTTGCTTTGAAATAGCTTTCCCCTCTGCCCCTGCAGCAAATGCCACCTGCAGTTGTTTAGATTTCCTTTGAGGTTTAGTCCTGTCCAAGTAGAATCTAAGTTGTCTGTGCACATCTAAGGACTGCAGTATCCATTCTCCTTTATTCTGTGAATTGGGAAAGAAAGTTGGCAAATGAATGGACTGATTAAGAGCCACACTGGATACCACCCTGGTCATAAAGGATGGATTGGTTCTGAGGGACACCCTGTCCGCATGAAAGATGATGAAAGGCTTCACTGCCATAAGGGCCTGCAATTCAGATACCCTTCTAGCTGAAGTGATTGCTAAAAGGAAAGATGTTTTCCAAGAAAGAAATTTTAAGTCTGCAGTAGCAGCTGGCTCGAAAGGAGGTAGAGTGAGTTTCTCCAAGGCAAAGTTAAGGTCCCAGGCTGGGGTTGGAGCTCTCCTGGGTGGTCTCAAATTTTTGGCCCCTCTGAGGAACTGCTTGAGCAGTTGATGAGAGAAGAGGGGAGGTACTGTGTTATAATGAGCTGAAATGGCTGAGGCATGGATTTTAATGGAGGAAAAAGACAGGCCCTTGTGAAGCATCTCAGTTAAGTATTGTAAAATCTGAAGTAAATTGGGCGCTGCTGTGCTCATCCCTTGAGATTGGTTCCAGACACAGAATCTTTTCCATTTTTCAGCATAAGATTTTCTAGTACTAGGCCTCCTTGCCTCTAAAATGATATCCATCACAGGTTTGCTGAGGGATGGTAAAGGAGAGATTAAGTAATTAGCCAGGATGCAAGGTTCAGTGTTAGAAGCTGAGAGTGCAGAATCTGGTTCTCCTGCTGAGACAGCAGGGAAGGAGTCTGAGGCAGGTGCCATGGAGATAACTGTGACACACTGCGCAGGAGGGGGAACCAGTGTTGGTGCAGCCAGTCTGCAGCAAACAAAATCATCATTGGTTTGTCCTGTTTGATTTTAGTAGTACTTTGGAGAGCAGAGGCAGAGGGGGGAAGGCATAGACTGATTTTTCCTGCTGAAGGACAGAGCATCCACTTTCCAAGCTTGTTTGTGGGGAATCCTTGTGCAAAATTTGTCCAATTGGTAGTTCTGGGGAGAGGCAAACAGGTCTATATCTGGGCTCCCCCATTTGCTTGTCAACATGTTGAAAATCCTTGGTTCCAGTTTCCACTCATGTGGGTCCATGAGGTTTCTGCTTAGTCTGTCTGCCAATGTATTTAATTTTCCTGGCAGGAATTGAGCTTGTAGGTGCACTTGGTAGCTCAAGGCTGTGTTCCACAATGCCATGGCTAGTCTGCAGTAGGGGTAAGAATGTGTATCCCCTGCTTGTTTATGTACCACATAACAGTGGTGTTGCCCTTCTTTACCATTAGTTGTCCTGGAAGAATGTGGTCTTTGAAGGCTGTCAGAGCATTCTGTACAGCTAACATTTCTTTTTGATTGATATGCAGGTGCATTTGACTTGGGTTCCATTTGCCCTGAATGCACTTCCCTGCCAGGTGAGCCTCCCATGCATAGTCTGATGCATCTGTTCGGGTTTGAGCAGAAGGGGGTGGTGTGAAAGGTAGTCCCCTTGTTTTGGTGGCAAGCCTTTGCCCACCAAAGGAACTCTAGGCGTAGGCAAGGTATGATAGGAATCATTGGTTCTAGGTCTTGAGAATGTTGATACCATAGGCTTTTTAGATACCACTGTAGTTTCCTCATAAGCAGTCTTGCATATGGAATTAGAAGAATGCAGGAGGCCATGAACCTCAAGGCTTGCAGTATTTGTCTTGCAGATAGCAGGGTTTTTGTGGCCACTTGTTTGAAGTAGGTTGTCAAATGAATTTGTTTCTCTGGTGTGAGGTAAGCCATCTGGGAAGTTGTATTCAAGCTTGCTCCCAGGAATATAATTTGTTGACAGGGTACCAGGTGTGATTTCTTTTCATTTATGGTGTACCCCAGACAAGTTAGAACCCTTTTTATAAAGGCCAGATGATTCAAAAGTATGCCCTGGCTTTCTGTCTGAATTAAACAATAGTCCAGGTAAAGGTATATTTGAATATTTCTTTGCCTGCAAAATGCAATAACTGGAGCTAGGCACTTTGTGAATTCCCTGGGTGCAGTAGATAAGCCAAAGGGCAGTGTAGAGAACTGATAGTGCATGTAGCCTTCTTTGAAGCGTAGGTATCTTTTGCAAGATTCCCTGACTGGGATGTGCAGGTATGCTTCTTTTAAATCTAGTGTTGCCAACCAGACATCTTCGCATAGGAAGTAATTGGTGAAGAGTCAGCATCTTGAATTTTGGAATCTCCAAAAAGGTGTTTAGAGTAGACAGGTCCAGGATAGGATGCCATGAATTGTCTTTTCTGGGTATCAGGAAAAGTCTCCAGTAGAAGCCTGATCCCTTTTCCTCTTCTGGTACCAGTTGAATAGCCCCCATGCTTGAGAGAAAGTACTTGTTTTTGGGCATCTGCCCACTGATTTGGGGGTAGGTCCGGCCATCTGCTTGGTGTTGGCAATGTGTGGAAGTGAAATCTGTATCCCTGGGACACTATATGTAAAACCCATTTGTCCGGGGTAATGAGTTCCCAAATCTTTGCATGAACAGCAATCTTTCCCCCCAAAGGGGCAGTCAGTTGATAAGTGCTTGGAAATTTTAAAAGAAAGTCACTGAGACAGTTTACCATAGGGGGGAGTCTTATTATTCCCAGATTTGGAAGTGGAGGCCTCCACTGCTTAGTTCTGTTTGTCCCCTGGGACTGAAACCTGGGGTTTTTGCTGTCTGGGCTTGGTTTGAGAAGACCTGGAAGGGGCTGGAAAGGACCAATTCTTAGAGGGTCAGTGCCTACTAAATCTAGGAGGCTGAACTTGTAAAAAATCTTTAACAGTTTGCATAGATTTAGCTTTATCTTCCATCTTTTTAAGAACTTCCTCAGCCTTGTTGCCAAACAGGCGGTCCTGATTTAAAGGAGCATCCAACAATTTAGCTTTAACATGATCAGGCAAAGATTGCTCCTTAAGCCAAGCATGCCTTCTGAGCACAGACCCAGAAACAGCAGCCCTGCAAGAGGCCTCTAATGAGTCAAAACCACATTGCAAAGTATGTTTTCCAGCTTGTTCAGCAGAAAGCATTAAATCCTGTAATTCTTTATTTTCCACAGTCAGGAATCAACATCATTTTCTGTTTAAGCAGTCCAATAACATGTTGCAAATACTTTAACATATGAAACTGGCAGTTTAAAGCCCTAATGGCCAAAGTTGCAGAAGTGTAAACCTTCTTACCCCGTCTATCCAGCGCCCTGGAGTCTCTATCAGAAGGGGTAGGATTTTTAGCAGTAGAAGCCTTAATACCCTTGGGCCTCTGTGAAATAGTCTCTGGATCTGCAATAGGATTTTTGAAAAGGAACTTGTGGGACTCGGGGACTCTGTAGTATCTGTCAGGTTTTCTGGGAGCAGGAGGCAGGGAATCAGGGGCCAAACTAGTTTCCGAAAAAGCATCAACAATGTCTAGTACAGGAGGAATAACTAAAGGCCTGTGCTGAGGTAGGAGAAAGAAATCCCTAAACCTCTTTTTTGAATCAGAAAAATCCTGGCTTTCCCAGGGGGGAAATGCTCCATTAGAGTATGTAAGGTTTCCCCAAAAGAAAAATCCTCAGGAGGGGAAGCAGAGGGAATGGAGTCCTCTGCATCAGAATCTTCATAAGTAGATAAGGGCAAATCCAGATCATCAGAAGAATCAGAAAAAACAGAATGCTGATCAGAAGATTCATAATCAACTTCAGTCCTAGGCCTCTTAGAAGGGGGGGGGGGGCTTGGCTACCCCTGATTAGAGTTATTAGATCTTCAGCCATTCTTATCATTTGTTTTTAGGCATAGAGGCCTGAGCATGTGGCCTGGGCATCAGGTTTTTAGGCATGAATCGAGATTTAGGCCCAGGAGACGTCGGTTTAATATGCAAGTCTGTAGGCCTGAATACACCCTCAGAAGCCGGTGCCTGCACAGCGGCTCCAGACCCATCCAAGGTAGAGACATCCGCGGGTTCCATAGCTGAAGCATCTCGCAGCATACTGGACTCCGAATGGGTCTCAGTAGAGGCCTGCGAATTAGAAGTAGCGGGTATCAGGGCCTGCAAAAGCACCTCAGTGAGTACCGGCGAACTGGCGACTGGCTTAGGAGAAGCGTCGTCGGCAGTTTTGGACCTCGGTGGCCTGTCTCTATCTTTATATCTTTATCTTTGCATTTTTTTTGGAATCCCAGTAGTCGGATGGCTAACCAATGACATTTCTGGAAAATTAAACAGAGAACCAAAATATTTAGAGGCGAAAATATACAGACGACGGATAGTGCGCTGATTAAATAAAGCACAAAACTGACAGCAAGGTACGTCGTGGTCAGGGCCTAGGCAAGGAATACAGTACGAATGAAAATTTTTATGAGGTATTTGCTTTCCACAAGTAATGCAATTAACTTCTATTGACATCGGTAAGAAGCAAGAAAAAGTTTTCCCAACGGGTACTTAGCTTTAGTTGAAGACTTCGGTTCTGAAATGCGAAAACGAACATTTCAGAAGTTGGCCAACTGTCACTTGCGAACTGCTTCTGCTTTGGGCACCGCATGGCAAGAAAGACTGATGTAATGGTGTCGGCTGCATGTTTTATAGCCCTGATGACCTGACGTCATGGAAGAAGGGACGCAACCGATGCAGGACCCAAGACTTTGTTAATCAGGCCGACTGAGAGCTACCTGCAAGCAGATAACCCAAATGTAATGACTGCAACAGTGAAACACGAAGAACATCATCTTGAAATGCTTGCAATGCCAAGAGCATTGCTCTCATCTCTAGGACATTTACATGCAAACTGGCCTGTTCATGGGACCAAGTACCCCAGACAGTCTTCCCCAAATAATGATCCCCAGACCCTACCTGGGAAGCATCCATGGTCACTAGGATCTTAGGCCACTGAGGGATGAAGGGACTGCCATGAAGCAGTTGGTCAGATTGGATCTACTAAGTCTTGGTAATTTTTATCTGGTATGACACTAACTGATGAGGGACTGACTACTGAGGAGCCAGCATCCATTGATGGATCTGCATGTAAAACCTGGTTAACAGAACTAAGGTTATCACTGCCGCCATGAGGTCTAGAGTGCGGAGAACTGTACAGGCTGAAATTGAGGTGTTCTTTACAACCTTCTTGACCTGTGACCTTATTGTCTGAACTCAGTGTGCTGGAAGGGTAGCAATGGCAGACTTTGCTTTGAGAAATTGCTCCAATAAATTCAGAGAAGAATCTGAAGAAGATTTTGATGAAATAGAAGTCTTCAACTTTGGAGACTGGGGCATGGCTTCTCCAATAGAAGATCCAATGAGGCCTTTCTGTATCAACTTATTTTTACTCTCAGTAAGAGCTCATAGGTTAAATACATGGCAAATACAGCAGTCCTCTTGCAAATACAGAGGGCCCAAACAGCACATACAAAGCGTGTGGGCATCTGGAAGCAGCAATTTATATCAGCACTTTCAGCACTGTTTAAAATCTGCAGTTCTGTCATCCATCATGCAGCATCTAGTCAGAGAAAACAACAGAGATGCTAGGAAAAATAAGACAATCTAATACAGCAAGCAAAAGTTTTTTTTTTTTTTTTGAAAGATAGGAAAGAAAAAGGAAGGAAAGGGAGATACTAACAATAGTATCAAAGTTTACCAAGTATGAAAAAAGGAGAAAGACAATGAGGGCAGCAGCAAAAATAGAAATTTATAAATTCAACATGCTAAAAGTACTAGCTAGGAGAAGAAAAGCGCAAGGGAATACCAACAATGGTATGAAAGGTATTACGACAAAGTCATAAAGGCAAGTGAGTATAACTAGAAGCATGAAAAGAGGAATACAGAGAAAAAGGGTTATACAGTTATTAGGCACAAAAAAATGAAAAACACTTGAAGAGAATAACAGGTATTTTTACTTACGTAAACACAGCTTGAGAGAGATGGTAGACTACATCTGATAGCTAGAAGCGGCAAACGAGATCAGAGATAATTTTGTAGGTGCATTGTGCGTAAGGGAGAAGCTGAAGAGATTTGGTAGCTGCGAGCTATAGCAATGACAGAATGGGATCCGACAGATCAGATCTGAACTCACTTGTTGAGAACAGGATGAAGATTGACATCATCAGATGCCATACTTGAGTAGCTCAAGATAACAAAGGACCACGGTGCCTTTGCAAAACAGCAGTCCTGTCTTCTATCCAGACACCAGACAGAAAATATTTCCCACTTTTCTGGTAATAGATTTTTCAGCCTTTCTAAAAACTAGTAGAATACCCTGAGAAGTGGCTAAAAGGATTTCATATTCTATCATCCATACTGTGAGCTTCAGGATTTTTACTTTGGGATGCATTAGTGACCCTTTGTCATGAGTAAGATTATCCACTATGAGACATGGCTGGTAATGAAACTTGGCCAATTCCTTCGCAAGACAGAAAGAATAGTTGTGTAAAATCTTACCATAACCATAGATGTCCTACTCTTCCATGTTGCAGTAGTCTTACTGTGGGATCCTCCACCTCAGGCGACCCGAACATTGGCTCCTATGCAAAAGCTCAAGCCTGGCTGCTGCTAGTGCATGGGACATCACACACAGGGCCATAAACTAGGGGCCATAAATATGTCGTCTGCATACACAGACCTCAGAACTTTTCTGCCGCAGTTGAATATCAGATCACTCGCCTTACTCTTCTCCTTCAAGGCATCTAAAGTTAAGTACCCAGATGGGGAAATCTTAATATTGTCTTTGCTTGAGCTTAGGTTGTTGCCTGTTTCCTTAGCCAATGTCCTCTAGGAAGGGGAAATGTAGATGTGGATGTCAAATTAAGCACAGAGACTCCCATGAACTTTGCTTGTTCTGTTTAGGCTGGGAACATGATCATACCTCCTGTACCATCTTCCAGTCATTTGCTCCCAAAACTCTCAAAAGCATTGTGGCTTGCCCTCAACTTATACCTTGAGAACCAGAGGTTAAAGAAGCTAGCCTTACAAATGGATCTGGAGTTGGCCGCCTCGGCAAAACCACCAAAATGAAAGCCGAAGTTTCCATGCCTACCTGACGTTCGACTGCAGCAGCAAAGTTCTGAGATCCGTCTGTGCAGACGTCACATTTAAGACCCCTGGTTTATGGCCCTGTGTATGACGTCCCATGCACTAGCAGCAACCATGCTTGAGCTTTTGCATAGGAACCAATGTTCAGATCACCCGAGGCGGAGGATCCCACAGTAAGAATACTGCAACATGAGAATAGGAGGATATTCAGTGTTGTCTAGGCCAAAGAGAGGCCAACAGCAACATCCTTAAACTGTCTCTTCTTATCTTTAGAAATACTTCGGGAATCAGAAGAACACATGGCAAAACATACAGAAACTCTACCTTTCAAGTTGCTGAGGAGGCTTATGTTATCATTGCTTGTTTGCAAAGAAACCAGGGACAAAACCTCAGCTGCTATTTTGCCTTGATGCAAACAGATCTGATGGACACTGCACTGCGGCATGAGGTGAAGAAAAGTCCGTTTACCATCAACTTGTGAAGGTCTGACCTTTACTGGATTAAAGTGTCTGCTATAGTATTCAGACAAGAGGAAAGTTAGACTGCCGGAAGAAATACCATGCTGAACTGCTACTATACAAGGCATCACACTAATGTTCAAAGGAGGCAAGACATTGTTCCAACTTGTTCATGTAGCACATACCTGTGGTACACTCTGACAGAACCTGGAGTGTCCCTGGTGTCCACAACTGGTGGAGAGCTTCAAGTTTCTTGATAAATGCCATCATCTCCTTGATTCTGATGGCAGTTTAAAAGGATTTCCCATGCATGCCCTGGAACTTTAAGAACACTCTCCCCAAAATCAGAGGCATCTGTTGCAATGTTCTACATTGATTAAGGGTGTATAAAGAGGGCCCCCAGATTGCAGTCTACTTCCTTGAACCGCCAAAGCATTTCCTGAACTAGACAAGTAATGACTGGAATTTATTGGTTGAGAGATTTCTGGTATAGAATCTACACTGACCTGAAATACCACTGGAATTTCCTCATGTGAAGCCTGTCATAAGGGATCAAGAAAATTGATAAATACAAACCTTAGGACTTTTAGAAACTCCCTGGCTGAAGCAGATTTCAGAAAGCAGGATTCATAAGCAGGCAGAAAGATCATTTCAACTGTGATATCTATTAGGCAACCAGGAAAACAAAACTCTGAAATTACAACTTGGGGACAATTTTTTGGATTGAGAATTAACCCTTGCAGAAGGGTCATAGCAAAATACAGAACATTCAGAAAGTTTGAAGTGGAAGCAACTTAGATTGGACTATCACACAAATCCAGATAAATGTAAATTTCCTGGAGTCTGCAGAAGGCTATAACTGGTACCAGGCAGTTTGTGAATACACTTGGAGCAGCAAAATGTCTGAAGTAGTAAGTTAGTAAGAGTCCAAGACAGAGAATCTTAAAATATTTTTGTGACTTTTATGAGTAGGGATGCGTTAATAAGCATCATTTAAGTCCAAATGAACAAACAAATTTTTCTCCAAGTAGTCCACAGCAGATGTAAAACACAAGTTTTAATGACAGAATAAAATATAGATAAGCGCTTTCACAGTAAGCTTCAACAGATCTAAAATGCATTTCAAAGCTACAATCTTAAAAGTGCAGATCAACAAATCAGAACAAAGTGCATCCTGTATTAGCTTCCATAGTAACTACACAAATGTATGTTTAAAGCTTTAAACAAAGCGATTATCTGCATTTTATTCTGTCATTAAAACTTGTGTTTTACATCTGCTGTGGACTACTTGAAGAATTTGTTTGTTCATTTTCACTTGTTGCACTCCAGTGGTTTACTTTCTTCAGGCATTGCCCTCCTGTTTTGCTGCCTGAGAAGGACATGGCTGATGGTGATATTGAAACAGAACTGGGCTTTACTCTACATGAACAACGGAGAGATACGCTGACACGTTTATCTACTTTCCTGAGGGATGATGTTAATCCACTACTCATAGATGAAACCATTGGAAGGAATATGGGCAATGAAGAAAAAGTAAGTGAAACTAAACTGTTACGTGAACATTTGAGAACTGTATAAAATTATTTGTATAGGTTAAAACGTCTACAATGTCAACGGTTTCACTCAGAAGCCTGTTGTAAACATAAAATCATTCCGCGTGGGCTGAGTTTTGTTGATGCCCACATATGGAGAGCAATACCCTTCACTGCTTGCTCAGTGGCAAAAAATATTGATAGAAGTTTTGCGTACATGCGCCTTCTTATTGACTATTTTCTACCCCTTGCAAAGGAATTAGTGACTCACATTCAGCATCAACAGGAAGAAGCTTATAACAAATATCCTGTTGGTATGTTACTTAGTGAAATAATAGACCATGTATGCATTTATGAACAGAAGCTTCTTGCACAGAAGAAAAAGGAGCTTTCCAGAGATTTAAATGACACTGCCAATAATTGTGTTTACGTGGCAGAAAACACAACAGGGAAGAAGTTCCACCAACAATTCAAATACTGAGCAAGTTAATATAATCAGCAATAGTGAAGCAAGGCAACCAGCCGCCCCTTGCCGATGATGCAGATGTCCTCAACAGTAGACACGCCTGTTTTGGCAGCTAACACCATCACTGTGGAGCAACGCTCAATATACAATATGCCACAGGAGGGAATAAACATTGAACCTGAAGCTGTAGTGAGACCCAAAGTCCCACAGCAGCAACCAGCAACTGTAAATACTTCTTTCCAACCAACAGTATAGTCGTTTTCTAATTTTCCGCTCCCTTTTCAACAGAACAGGAAGCGATCCATCGAGGGAACAGACTACAGGCAAAGGAAGAAACAGAGGGCACAAACTCAAGAAGGAGCCACAAGTACTCTAACCAGTATGCGGAAACAGGTGACAAAGTCAAACTTAGTTTGGAACATTTCAGCAACAGCACTTTCTCCTGCCGAAGAGGAAGTGCTGAATAAAGGCTTATCTTTTATTCCTGCACAGCCTGCTAATATAGCAGACACATTAACTGAACTAAGGACATTTACTAGAAATGTATCTTTAAAGTTGTTGTATAGTAACTCTGAAGTTAGTAGTAGCAGTTTTATGTTTAGAAAACCAAGCACTTTTACACCTCCCCAGCATCTAGCTTTGGATATATTTGTTAAACAATGTGAGAATGACATTTATACACTGTTAAATAATTCTAATAGACAGAAAGGTTTTGTAAATTTATCTAAACGAGAACAAGTGCTTTATGACCTAGAATGCAAGGATAGTATTATTAGGCCAGCTGACAAGGGTGGCTTAATTGTGATAATGGATAGAGTCTATTATTTTAGAAGTATGTTAGCCATGTTGTCTAATGTTAATGTATATAAACAAATTGAATATACTGAGGTAGTAAGGATGCAAGATGAGATTATTAGAACATTAAGGGATTGTTTCTTGAGAAATACAATTGACATATTTGAATATCCCAGGGTATCAGCATTAAATGGACTGCCTAAGGTTCACAAGGATCCCTTGAACCCCCCTTTTTGACCCATAGTGGCTGTTGAAGGGTGGGCAACTGAGCCCCTCTCTATTTATCTTGACAAACAATTGAAACCAGTTCTTGCCATGTGCACTTTAGTGTTAGACAGTAAACACTTCTTACAAGACTTTTATAACTTTGTTGATGAAAAAATGAATCATTTACCAGGCTATTTGGTCACCTTAGATGTGAACTCCCTTTTCACATGCATACCAAATATGGAGGGAATACATATGATTAAGTGAGTACTCTTGAAGAGTGGTATACGTGATGAAACACACAGATTGTCTATGTTTATTACTGGAGATGGTTCTTGAGTTCAATGTATTCAAATTTGATAACCATTATTACCTTCAGACTTCTAGTGTGGCCATGGGCACCTTGTGTGCCAATTGCTACACCAATTTAGTCATGGTAGCTTGGGAAGAGGACATCATGTATAAACTTGATTTACATCAGCAAAATGTATTATTTTACCGTTATTTTGCTGATTACCTCTCCCCTACTGAATTACAACAGTATGTTTCTATGTTGAACTCAAGCACCACATTCCTTAAATTTTCTCATGTATTTTCTAATACATCCATCAATTTTTTAAACATCACACTGCATATGAATGCAGATGGCACTTTCTATACTCAGTTATACAGGAAAGAATGTTATAGGCCCACCTATGTACATAGAAAGTACTGCCTGCACTTTAACAAAGTCGTTTTTGTGTTTAAATTACCTGTTCAACTGTTGTAGGCTACACACTCAAGTGTGTTAGCCATTTCTGTGCATTTAGTTTTTTTTATTATGTCTGCTTTATTTTCTGAAAAAAATAAAAAAAAAATACTTGTTTTCCCACCTTTCTAAGCTAGTATAGTCCAGTTTTCAGGTTAGTGCTGAATTCAGGGCTGTGTTACAAGTTTCTGTGTTTGCCCATACCTTACTTGGATAGAAGGAAGTTTCTCTGTTCACTGTGAGAGAGGGAGCTTTGAGCAGCCTATCTGTCCCTGGAAGAGTGGTTTCAACCCAGAAATTAGTAGTTTATTGGCCATTTTGGGCTAATTTCTCTCTCTCATTTCCCTGCTATAAAACCTGCATTTGCGAGGTTGTTGCGCTAGTATACAGCTCAGCAAGCTCCTGCCTGGTGCCCTGCAGAGTTCTACAGCAGTAGAGAGACAAAAGAGAGACTTTGGAGTGATTAAGTATAATTTTTCTGCATTTTCTTGCTGCCTTTAGCTAATTCTGCCTAAAATGCAGATTTTCTAGAGTTTCTGTGATTTAAAAAGCTTGTTTTAGCTACATATTGTACTTATTTTACTGCCTGCACTTTAACAAAGTTGTTTTTGTGTTTAAATTACCTGTTTAACTGTTGTAGGCTAATACACTCAAGTGTGATAGCCATGTCTGTGAATTTAAAGTGTTTTTTTGATTGTATCTGCTTTATTTTCTGAAAAAAATATACTTGTTTTCCTGCCTTTCTAGTCTAGTATAGTTCAGTTTTCAGGTTAGTGCTGAATTCAGGGCTGGGTTACAAGTTTCTGTGTTTGCCCATACCTTACTTGGATAGAAGGAAGTTCGCTGTGAGAGGGGGAGCTTTGAGCAGCCTATCTGTCCCTGGAGGAGTGGTTTCAGCCCAGAAATGAGTAGTTTATTGGCCATTTTGGGCTAATTTCATTCTCTTTCATTCCCCTGCTTTAAAACCCGCATTTGCGTGCCAGGTAGCTAAGGTATAACTATTCCCAGCTCCACAAAGTATACTCTTCAATTTTTCCCTTGGAACTAGACAAACTTTCAACTTAAGCACTCAAACCATTCACTTCTCATCCCAGCACTTGCTCAAAACTCATAGCAAGCACTAACCAACCTTAGCACTAGACCCCCCTATACTGTAGAGAAGGACAAGGCTTTCTATTCGACCTTACCAGTCAATCAGTAAAACAGTTCACTGTACCTATCCAGGCATGTCCAAAAGGCAGTTTCAGTTGTACTCTCCAGTTCAACTGGTGAATCTGGGCATTTTGAGGCAATGTTAAAATTGCCTCATGTACACAGACAACCCTCTACTCCTTCCACCAAACACTAATACATGCGAGAGATGCAATTATACAGCCAAACTGGAGGCTAAGCTCTCTCAACCCAAGACTGGACTAGGCAGTCAAGAGGAGAAGGGAATTACTTGCATCACACCACCAGTCTCACATAGACCTATGAAACCAGCACCGGCAAAAAACACACAAATACACGAAAACATATTCGGAGGCTCTAAATAAAAATCTGCAAAAGCAACAGAGACCTCCAAAGCAGATATCCAAGCAACCTCCACCCCCCCCCCAACACAAACCATGAAACACATACTTCACAAAACCAGTGTGCCACGCAATCATAGCCCTTAAGGCAAAATAACATACCCAACACACTAGCAATAGGTGATTCTATAGTCAGGCACACTGACGTCCCACTCACTAGGCTGAACAAGGAGAAGGTTACTGTTAGCTGCCTGTCAGGTGCCAGGATCCACCACATAACACAAGCACTCAGGTCACTCCAGAACAAGTACAAATATGACTTTGTTATTGTCCATGTTGGTGTGAATGACCTGAGCCATACCTCCCTGGACTACATGAAGAGAGGCATGGAGGAGCTCTCTGATCATGTAGCCCAGGCCGGTATGACCCTGACCCCGAGTAGCATCCTGCCCTCACCAAGAATGATACCACGGTATAGAGAAAAAATTATCAATTTCAACAATTGGCTAAGCTTCTGGTGTCATTCAAAGGGGATTCAGTGTCTGTCAGCCTGAGGATGACATGCTCGACAAGCCATGCTGCTTCACTACAGATGGTTTGCACCTGTCACCTTTAGGCTTTCGAATACTGGCCAAGGCTCTTTCCACCCCCCATAGTGCCTATTTTAGGCAAGGCTCAAAAGACAAACCCACCACCATAAATAGCACAAGTAACATAAAACTGAGGGTAATGCCACTCAATGCCAGAAGTCTAAACCTCAAAATGCATGCACTCAAGGCACTCCTCAGTATGGAGAAAATATGTGCAGTGACAGAAACCCGATTTAAGGCTCCAGAGAGCACCCCAGCACTACCAGGCTACAACTCATACCATACATTTCAGCCACAAAACCCAGACCGAAATACAAAAGGCAGTGGAGTATCCATATTCATTGAGGATACCCACACCTCCAGGTTAGTGGCACAGCACGATGCTTCAGAGATCATCCACGTGCAACTAACAATGGGCAGAACTGCTATTCAAATTATAGTTTGCTATAAATCACCCACCATGTCCCAGGACCCCCACTACGCATTCCTGGAAACACTGGGAAACATAAAGGTCCTACCAAACACCCTGATATTGGGTGATTTCAATTACCCAAACATTAACAGGGAGAACTACTTAAGCACAAACTCCCTTGCCCAACATTTCCTAGAATTTATAAACTCAAACACCCTCAATCAACTGGTCAACACCCCCACCAGAGGTGACAACATATTGGACTTGGTCATCACCAACATGGGTGACCGATGTTCCACACTGGAGGTCAACCCCTCACTGGTTAGATCTGACCATAAACTAATCACTCTGGATATTCCACATTCCGCCACCAACCCCAGTCAAAGAAACCACCGTGAAAAACTTTTCAAAAGCAAACTTCATGTTACTTAAGACCAAGGTGGGAAGTTTCAAAGCCCCCATGCTAAAGGATAGTGCTGTCCAAGCTGCAAAAACCTTTACTAATGCACTCTACAGGCACCTAAAAGAATGCATGGATTGTGCTATCCCAAACAAAACCAAAACTCACTCCTCCAAGAAAAGGAAACCAGTCTGGTGGACCCCTGCCATAAACAAGCTATACAATAGGAGGAGGAAACTAGTACAGAAGAGTAAAATCCCAAGAAGGAAGACATCCCTGATCAGTAAGAAACTACGTTCCTCATAAAATCATCCAAGGCTAGCTTCAAAGAAAAATTGCCATGTACTCCAAAGATAACCACAAGGCATTCTTTAGCTATGTCAAGAATCTAAGTGGCAATTCTCAGATCTGCTCGGAGTTGGTGCAGAATGGCACAAAATACACTGAATGGATTGATATAGCCAACATCCTGGCAGACAGGTTCAGTGCAAACTTCACCCCTCTTATCCCCAAAAGGGCCCATAACTTTACCAGAAGAATGTAGTGTCCCAGTGTCCACATAGCTCAAAAATAAAACCCTCCCCATTTATTTGACAAAAATTGAACCAGTTCTTGCCATGTGAACTTTTTTAACATAACATACAAGTTTTATAATTTTGTTTAAATAATCTTTAAAGGGGGTATTTGGTCCCCCAGATTGCTTTTTAAGGGAAAATTGGAGGAATACAATGATTAATTGATACTCTTAAGATTATGTGGAAACCACTTGTCATTTTATCTAGAGGGTTTCTTGGAAAGGAAAAAATTTATAACCTTATTCCCTTCAGCCAAATTTTAAACCTTTTTGCTAATTACCCTTATGTTAAAAGGGGAATATTTTAACTTAAATTCACACAAATTTTATTTTCCTTATTTTCTAATTACTCCACAATTAAACAAAATTTTTCTAGGGAATAAAGGGCACTTTCTAAATTTTCAGGATTTTTAAAAACCCACCAATTTTAAACATCCCTGCATTTAACAAATGGCTTTTTTTATTACCGGAAAATGTTTAGGCCCACCTATGTTAGTTTTTCTGCTGCATTTAAAAGTCGTTTTTTTAAAAAACTGTTTTCCCACCTTTCAAGTGTTTAGCCATTTTGGTTTAGTTTTTTGGGGGCTGTTTATTTTTGAAACAAAAAAAAAAAGTTTTCCCCTTTCAACTGTATAGAGTTTGGGTTAGTGCTAATCGGGGCCTTGTAAAATTTTTGGTTTTCCCAAAAATTATTTTTGGAATTTAAATTTCCTTTAGCTTTAACCTTTCTTTGGGAAGGTTTTTAAACCAGAAAAGTTTTTGGCCTAATTTTTTCCATTCGTAAAAAGTTTTGGGAGGTTGTTATTTTCGTTTTCGCTCCTCCCTTTCCCCTGCAGATTTCTAAGATTTTGGGAAAAAAGTTTTGGGTTTTAGCTAATTTTTTTATTTTTTTGCTCCCTTTTAAACAAATTTGTTTTGGTTTTTAAATTTCGGGTTTTAAAAATTTGTTTTAGCTACAATAATTTTTTACTGCCTGAATTTAAAAAGTTGTTTTTGTTTTTAAATTATTTTAATGTTGTCTCCCCTCAAGTTGATAGCATTTCGTGAATTTAAAGGGTTTAAAGTTTCTGTTTTTTCTAAAATTACTTGTTGTTCTAGCTGAAAGGGGGAGTTTTCGGGTTATGCTGTTCAGGGGGGTTTTAAAAGCCCGGTGATATTTATTGGTTTTGGGAATTTCATTGCTTTAAAACCCATTTGTCCCGGGGGGGTGGTTTCACCCAGAAAAGTTTTATCCTTTCAATTTTTCCTTATCCCCTTTAAAACAAACAAAACATATCTATCCCGCCCACAAATCTACCAAAAACCCTTGGAACTAGACCTTAACTTAAGACAAACCTTTCATTCTACCAGAAATTGTAAAATAAAGACACTATACCTTAGCACAGACCCCTTACTGAAAGGGGGCCAAGGCTTTAAGGGGGTTTTTGGGGCAATGTAAAAATTCCCTTTATACCGGGAAAACCCAACTTTCCAATTTCCCCATCCAAGGTAAATTTGGGGGCCATTTGGAGGCAAGTTAATGCCTCAACACAGACAACCCTTCCTCAAAAAAATACTTGAAAAAATTTTAACAGCCAAACGGAAAAAAACCCCAACCCAAAACTACAGGCTCAAAAAAATTTTTGCAACACACCAGCTCCAAAAAATATAAACCAACCCCACCCCACAAAAAACCAAAAACATATTCACCAAAAAATTGAAAAGCAAAAACCCCCTTTAAAGGCAAAATAACAACCCACAACACAAACATGAAACAATACTTCACAAAACCGGTCCCCCCAAATACCCAAAAGGAAAATTTAACTACCCCCCAGTGGGGGTTTTCCATAAAAAGGCACCAGGCCCCACTCCGGGGAAAAAGGGAAAATTACTGTTATTGCCTTTTGGTGAAGGACCACCACTACCGGACTCATACGGGAAGTCAAATATGACCCGTTTTGCCCTGTGGTAGACCTGGCCTCCCTGAACCAGGAAGAAAAAATTTAAATTTCAACATTCCCCAAGGCCGGTTACCCAAAGGGATTCATCCTGCCCCCGGGAATGAACCCGGAAGGGATTTCTTTTCAACAATTGGCTAAGCTTCTGGTGTCATTCAAAGGGGATTCAGTGTCTGTCAGCCTGAGGATGACATGCTCGACAAGCCATGCTGCTTCACTACAGATGGTTTGTACCTGTCACCTTTAGGCTTTCGAATACTGGCCAAGGCTCTTGCCACCCCCCCCATAGTGCCTATTTTAGGCAAGGCTCAAAAGACAAACCCACCACCATAAATAGCACAAGTAACAAAAAACTGAGGGTAATGCCACTCAATGCCAGAAGTCTAAACCTCAAAATGCATGCACTCGAGGCACTCCTCAGTATGGAGAAAATATGTGCAGTAACATAAACCTGATTTAAGGCTCCAGAGAGCACCCCAGCACTACCAGGCTACAACTCATACCATACATTTCAGCCACAAAACCCAGACCGAACTACAAAAGGCAGTGGAGTATCCATATTCATTGAGGATACCCACACCTCCAGGTTAGTGGCACAGCACGATGCTTCAGAGATCATCCACGTGCAACTAACAATGGGCAGAACTGCTGTTCAAATTATAGTTTGCTATAAATCACCCACCATGTCCCAGGACCCCCACTACGCATTCCTGGAAACACTGGGAAACAAAGGTCCTACCAAACACCCTGATATTGGGTGATTTCAATTACCCAAACATTAACAGGGAGAACTACTTAAGCACAAACTCCCTTGCCCAACATTTCCTAGAATTTATAAACTCAAACACCCTCAATCAACTGGTCAACACCCCCACCAGAGGTGACAACATATTGGACTTGGTCATCACCAACATGGGTGACCGATGTTCCACACTGGAGGTCAACCCCTCACTGGTTAGATCTGACCATAAACTAATCACTCTGGATATTCCACATTCCGCCACCAACCTCAGTCAAAGAAACCACCGTGAAAAACTTTTCAAAAGCAAACTTCATGTTACTTAAGACCAAGGTGGGAAGTTTCAAAGCCCCCATGCTAAAGGATAGTGCTGTCCAAGCTGCAAAAACCTTTACTAATGCACTCTACAGGCACCTAAAAGAATGCATGGATTGTGCTATCCCAAACAAAACCAAAACTCACTCCTCCAAGAAAAGGAAACCAGTCTGGTGGACCCCTGCCATAAACAAGCTATACAATAGGAGGAGGAAACTAGTACAGAAGAGTAAAATCCCAAGAAGGGAAGACATCCCTGATCAGTAAGAAACTACGTTCCCTCATAAAATCATCCAAGGCTAGCTTCGAAAGAAAAATTGCCATGTACTCCAAAGATAACCACAAGGCATTCTTTAGCTATGTCAAGAATCTAAGTGGCAATTCTCAGATCTGCTCGGAGTTGGTGCAGAATGGCACAAAATACACTGAATGGATTGATATAGCCAACATCCTGGCAGACAGGTTCAGTGCAAACTTCACCCCCCTCTTATCCCCAAAAGGGCCCATAACTTTACCAGAAGAATGTAGTGTCCCTGAAATCACAAACACTCAGATTAAAACAGCCCTATCCAAAGCCAAAAACACAGCATCAATGGGCATGGATGGTGTCCCAGACTGCGTCCTACATGAGCTCAAAGATGAACTAACCCTCACCTAAACACACTGTTTAAACTCAGCCTCTCCACACACTACATGCCCACAGAGTGGAGCACAGCAACAGTATTCCGCTCCACAAAGGTGGAGCCACAATGGACCCCGGGAACTATCACCCTATAAGCCTGACTAGCTTGGTCTGCAAAGCTATGGAGTGCATCATCATGGATCTCATTAACAGAGACATTGGGAACCTCCAAACATTGGACCCTACCCAGTTTGGCTTTGTTAAGGGCAAATCATGCCTCTTAAACCTGGTGGACTTCTTTGAGACAGTTACCAAGGCTATAGATGAGGGAAAGGTGGTCCACACAGCCTAACTAGACCTCACAAAGGCCTTCGACACCATTCCCCACTCAGGTATTGTAGACAAGCTCACCAGCCTGAACATAAACCCCTACATCACAAAATGGGTTGCCATCTGGCTCACGGACAGGACCCACATGGTAAGAGTTGTGGGAGCTAGGTCTGACTCTAAACCGGTTACAAGTGGTGTTCTCCAGGGCTCAGTCCTGGGACCCCTCCTGTTCGGCATATACTTCTCAGAGGTACAGGCAAGCACAGGAGGACTATGGCTGACCACGTTCGCAGATGACTGCAAACTAGGGGCTATAATTGACTCTCCGGCTGACACAGACATCCTCCAAAAGGGTCTCACTGAGACAAATAACTTGGTGTCAAAACCATAGCCTGAAGCTAAATGCCAAAAAGTGCACAGTCATCCCCTTTGGAAAAAACAAAGTACTCACAAACTATCACATAGGTGGTAGCCCCCTAAATATGGAAGACATAATAAGGGATCTGGGGACCCAAGTAGATAGTAACCTCTCCTTTAATAATCACATTGCCAAAGTGGTTAGAAAATCCTTCTATGTGGCCCACCTAATCACAAAAGGGTTTGCATCCAGTTTGATAGAGGTCATTGGGCCCCTCTACGCATCACTCATCAGACCCATCATAGAGTACAATGCCCCATTTGGGATGTACCTTACAAGTCACCTGCAACAACTGGAAAGACAACAGAAGTACCTCACCAAGAGGATCACTGGTCTCAAGCAGATGCCCTATGCAGCTCGACTGAAGAAATTCCAGCTGTACTCGGTTACATACCGCTTACTCAGAGGTGATCTCTGCCTGACATACAGTGCCATGTCCAACCCAGAACTGATGGACATGCTCCACCTAAAGAAAACTATATCCCCTCGAGACACATCAGACTGAGTAAGGAGAAGGTCACAGTAAGCTGCCTGTCGGGCGCTAGAATCCGCCACATAACGCAAGCACTCAGGTCTCTCAACAGCAAGTACAAATATGACTCAGTCATTGTCCACGCTGGTGTGAATGACCTGTGCCATACCTCCCTGGACTACATGTAGAGAGACATGGAGGAGCTCTCTGATCACGTAGCCCAGGCCGATATGACCCTGACCTTGAGCAGCATCCTACCCTCACCTAGAAGGATACCACGGTATAAAGAACAAATGACGACTTTCAACTATTGGCTAAGCTTCTGGTGACACTCAAAGGGGATCCAGTGTCTGTCTGCCTGGGATGACATGCTGGACAAGCCATGCTGCTTCACTACAGATGGCTTGCACCTGTCACCCTGGGATTCGAATACTGGCCAAGGCTCTTTCCACCCCCCATAGTGCCTATTTTAGGCAAGGCTCAAAAGACAAACCCACCACCATAAATAGCACAAGTAACATAAAACTGAGGGTAATGCTGACCAGTGCCAGAAGTCTAAACCTCAAAATGCATGCACTCAAGGCACTCCCCAGTATGGAGAACATATGTGCAGTGACAGAAACCCGATTTAAGGCTCCAGAGAGCACCCCAGCACTACCAGGCTACAACTCATATCATGCATTTCAGCCACAAAATCCAGACCGAAATACCAAGAAAGGCAGTGGAGTATCCATATTCATTAAGGATACCCACACCTCCAGGTTAGTGGCACAGCACGATGCATCGGAGATCATCCAGGTGCAATTAACAATGGGCAGAACTGCTATGCAAATTATAGCATGTTATAGGCCACCCACCATGTCCCAGGAACCTCACATGGCCTTCCTGGAAACACTGGGAAACATAAAGGTCCTACCAAACACCCTGATATTAGGTGATTTCAATTACCCAAACATTAACAGGGAACACTACTCAAGCCCAAACACCCTTGCCCAAAAGTTCCTAGAATTTATAAACTCAAACACCCTGGAACAACTGGTCAACATCCCCACCAGAGGAGACAACATACTTGACTTGGTCATCACCAACATGGGTGCACAATGTTCAACACTGGAGGTATACCCCTCACTGGTTAGATCTGACCATAAACTAATCACTCTGGATATTCCTCATCCCACCACCAACCCCAGTCAAAGAGACCACAGTGAAAAACTTTTCAAAAGCAAACTTCATGTTACTTAAGACCAAGGTGTGAAGTCTCCTTTAAAGCCCCATGCTGGTGGAAAGGATAGTGCTGTCCAAGCTGCAAAACCTTTACTAATGCACTCTACAGACACCTAAAAGAATGCATGGATTGTGCTATCCCAAACAAAACCAAGACTCATTCCTCCTAGAAAAGGAAACCAGTCTGGTGGACCCCTGCCATAAACAAGCTATACAATAGGAGGAGGAAACTAGTACAGAAAAGAGTAAAATCCCAAGAAGGGAAGACATCCCTGATCACTATAAGTAAAAAACTAAGAGCTCTCATAAAATCATCCAAAGCAAATTTCGAAGAAAAATTGCCATGTACTCCAAAGATAATCATAAGGCATTCTTTAGCTATGTCAAGACATCTAAGTGGAAATTCTCAGATCTGCTCAGAGTTAGTGCAGAATGATGCACAAGATTACTGAATGGATTGACATAGCCAACATCCTGGCTGACAGGTTCAGTGCAAACTTCACCCCTCTTATCCCCAAAAGGGCCCATAACTATACCAGAAGAATGTAGTGTCCCTGAAATCACAAACACTCAGATTAAAACAGCCCTATCCAAAGCCAAAAACACAGCATCCATGGGACCTGATGGTGTCCCAGCTGTGTGCTACATGAGCTCAATGATGAATTAAACCCTCAGCTAGGACACACTGTTTAAACTCAGCCTCTCCTCTGGATACATGCCCACAGAGTGGAGCACAGCAACAGTATTCCGCTCCACAAAGGTGGAGCCACAATGGACCCTGGAAATTACCGCCCTATTAGCCTGACTAGCTTGGTCTGCAAAGCCATGGAGTGCATCATAATGGATCTCACTAACAGAGACATTGGGAATTTGCAAACATTGGACCCTACCCAGTTTGGCTTTGTCAAGGGCAGATCATGCCTTTTAAACCTGGTTGACTTCTTTGAGACAGTCACCAAAGCTATAGATGAGGGAAAGGTGGTCCATACAGCCTACCTAAATCTCACAAAGGCCTTCGACACCATTCCCCACTCAGGTATTGTTGACAAACTCATCAGCCTGAACATAAACCCCTACATCACAAGATGGGTTGCCAACTGGCTGAGTGACAGGACCCACAGGGTCAGAGTTGCTGGAGCCATGTCAGACTCTAAACCTGTTACAAGTGGTGTCCCACAGGGCTCAGTCCTGGGACCCCTCCTGTTCAATATATACTTCTCTGAGGTACAAGCAAGCACAGGAGGACTATGGCTGACAAAGTTTGCAGATGACTGCAAACTGGGGGCTATAATTGACTCATCCAGTGACACAGATATCCTCCAGAAGGGTCTCACTGAGACAAATAACTGGTGTCAAAACCATAGCCTGAAGTTAAATGCCAAAAAGTGCACAGTCATACCCTTTGGGAAAAACAAAGTACCACAAGCTACCAAATAGGTGGCAATCCACTGAATATGGAAGAAGTTATCAGGGATCTGGGGACCCAAGTTGATAGTAACCTGTCCTTTAATAATCACATTGCCAAAGTAGTTAGAAAATCTTTCTATGTGGCCCACCTTATCTTGAAAGGGTTCTCATCTAGATTGATAGAGGTCATTGGGCCCCTTTACTCATCACTCATCAGACCAATGATAGAGTACAATGCCCCATTTGGGATGTATCTGACAAGACACCTGCAGCAGCTGGAGAGGCCACAAAAGTTCCTCACCAAAAGGATCACTGGTCTCAAGCAGATGTCCTATGCTGCCCGACTGAAGAAACTCCAGCTATATTCAGTTACATACCGCTTGCTCAGAGGTGACCTCTGCCTAACATACAGTGCCATGTCAAACCCAGATTTGATGAATATGCTCCACCTAAAGAAAATCTAGATCCATCAGAGCCTATGAACATGCTCCAGGGATTTAAACCTCACCACAACAATAAATAGGACGTGCTGGAGGGATAGATTCCTGTCCCAGAGACTTCCCATGCTCTGGAAATAAGATTCTAATCTACATTAGGCAGAGCTCCTCGCTAACCCTCTTCAAGAGAAACCTTGATGAGTGGATGGGAAACGAAGTTTATCCCAGGGATCACTTCAATGGCTCTGCTGGACAGAGGCACAGGGAACTAACCTAAGGGGGTAGCAAAAGCCAACACATTCTGGCTAGGCTTATAAATTCCTTCAGGCAGATAGCCTAGTACCTACCTATGACAGAGTATGCATCCACGACATATTTCTAAAAATACATTAAAAGGCCAAGGCCTGCGTACTAGCCATTTGCACAATAGGAGTGAGGCCTTTGAGAGAGGCCTCTTGAAAATAAAGAGTGATTTTATTTCTAGGGGCTACGATGCCAAAGAGATTGATAGAAAACATGATACTGTTAGGGCTGATAGGGTAAATACTGGGAGACCATACTTTTCAACACCACTTGGATGTGATGACATCACATCCAAATATAATACGCATGACCAAGGAAGTATGATCTTCTTTGGGTTAACATACTCTAGTGATGACAAGAAAATTAGAGATATTATTTATAAACACTGGACACTATTACACACAGATCAGGACATACACAGAATTGTTGGTGATAAACCATCTTTTGAATACAAGAATAAGAAATCATTAAAACATAAGTTATGTTATCCCAAATCAACTAACCAACTAAACAGGATTACATCTGGTTATGGGATGAGGAGATGTAATAATTGCTCCCGTTGTATGTATATTGACTTGTCTGGGTCCTTCATACATCCCAACAATAACAGGGAGTTTTCACATCTGCCCTTAGCTGACTGTAATTCCAAGGATCTAGTCTATCTTGCATTATGTAATGGTTGTTCGTTCTATGTAGGCAAAATGAACAGATGGCTACGAGAGCGCATTTGTGACCACTTATACTGTGCATGTGGGGTATGAGCTATAGTGCACATGCAAAACATATGATAAATTCAGGCATGGAACATTCTTTTAGGTTTGTAGCACTAGATTTAATTTATGATAACATCAACAAGGGAGACCTTGTGAACAGAACTTATCAGGCAGAACTTAAGTGTTTTTTTTTATTACAAGCACACTACTACCCTGGGTTGAATGACAGCATATCTATACAACCTACTTTAAGAGCAAGACCTTTGAAAAAGAAGTAAGCTGTACATTTCCCTGCTACGTTATTATATATTTTATTCAGTATCTATGCATTTTCTACATATATATGTTCTTTCAGATGTTTATACTTACATCCATTTTGATTTTGTACACCAGATATTGTTTTATGTGATATAGAGTGTTTGTAGCTTTAAACATACATTTGTGGTTACTATGGCAACTAATACTGGATGCACTTTGTTCTGATTTGTTGATTGTGACTGTTTCTGCACTTTTAAGACTGTAGCTTTGAAATGCATTTTAGATCTGATGAAGCTTACTGCGAAAGCGTTTATCTGTATTTTATTCTATTCTGTCATTAAAACTTGTGTTTTACATCTGCTGTGGACTACTTGGAGAAGAATTTGTTTGTTCATTTTTACTTGTTGCACTCCAGTGGTTTGACGGTTGCCACCCGTCCCGTTGTCAGCGGGACACTCATGGGTTGAGGCCTCGCATCCCGCTTCCCACAGTCACCAAGCGTGGGACTTAAGTCCTGTTTTCCCCTTTTCGCAATCGCGAATTCAATTGCCGTGGAAAAGCCGAAAATACATCCGGTTTTTCCAAGGCAATGTGGCTACGTCACCACCCAGACCTGCAGTTAGAGGGATTCCCTTCTAGGTCCGGGTGGTAATGCAGCACAGTAATTGGTTGCAGGGATTGGAGGGGGTGGGAACCTGCTAAGAAGAGCCCCATAAAGGTCGCAGCTGTAGAGCACTAAGCTCTACAACAGCTGCGAACAAAAAAGATCTGATTCTATTTCTCCAGCCAGCCCAGCCAGCCAAGAAAGAAGCCAGCCAGCCAGGAAAGAAGCCAGCCAGCTAGCCATCCATCCAGGAAAGAAGCCAGCCATCCATCCAGGAAAGAAGCCAGCCAAGCAAGGGAGCCTGCCACCCAGCCCAGCCACTACTTGAACATCCAACTAGCCATTCCAGCAGGAAGGAAGCAAGCTAGCCCAGCAATAACTGTGATAGTGGTAAGTCGATAATTGCATTTGTGGCTTTAGTTATTTAAAATGGGAATAGTGTGCTTTATTTAAGTTTTTAATGTTTAGAAGTAGATGGGGATGTAGTATGCAGTATTTAAATCTGTGCAGTAGTTATTTTGAGATTTTTGAGTAGTAGTTTAAAATGGGAATATATTGTGGTTTAATTTTTTTAATGTTTAGAGGTAGATGGTGGGTGCAGTACGCAGTATTTAAATCTGTGCAGTGATTATTTTGATATTTTTGAGTAGTAGTTTTTAAAGATATAAAACCTGTATGTATATATAATTGTTATTATTCTTGGGGGTATGATTTGGAAGCATTACTTTTAAAAGGCTGAACTGTGTATAGAAATTGTTTATTTCTGTTGGGGGGCAGTGAAATATAAATTTAGTGTGATGCATTTCTATTGTCATAGCTTTTTCTGGGTATTGTCTGTTTGCAGATAGAAAATGTTCGAGCATAGTTTGCACTTTTTTGTATGGAAATGTGTGCAATTTAATGCTGTTTTCAGGAAGTTACGATATACTGTTTAGGTTATATTTCCTGTTAGTTCCTGCAAGTCCATGTGTATGTGGTACAAAAGTCTACCTTTTGAGGGGGAATGTTAACAGTTAATGTAATTAATTTATTATTCTAGTAGGTACATGTTGCCAATTTGCAGAAGCTGTTTCAAGATTGTTTTCATTTATACTTGTAAATGTGTGCATTTAATTTATTATGCATTTTTAATAAGGTTAAAATGTACTGCTTTGCTTGTAATGTGAATATGGGTGTGTTGATTTTACTCGAGCCTGTTTATTGCATTGCTGTGCTGGATAAATTACTCTTAATTGCTATGTTTTGAGGTAAAAGGACACCATGGAGTCTGCTGTACATTGTAGTTTATATTACTTCTCTTGCAAGAAGTATTTTTAAAAGTTAAAATGTTTATGGACTTTTTTCCCGTTTATTTTTTTTGTGAATGGATGCTCAGAAGTTAATGCAATGTATTTGAGATTGTGCTAAACCATGTCGTTGTTACAGGGTAGATTGCATTTATAAGTAGCAAAGTTTGTATTTTGCGTTTTAGTGATGTCTTCAACATACTTATGTACTGTTTTCATTATAATCCGATTACGACCAGTGCTGCTGTTGGGCATGTTCATTAATAGATCATTGTGCTGTGTAAATTAGTGCCATACATTTCTTTTAACTGCTGTGGTCAAAAGCTAAATCAGGTCTATGGTATCCACTGTGCATTCTCATTCATTTTAGTGTTTTTTGGTTCAGTGAATGTGGTTAACTTTTTTTGTCTTGAGGGGTGGGGTGAGATGGGCATGTTCAGTGGTAAAAATAATGCATTTCATTTTCTACAAGCTGTATTAATGTTAGTTTTCAATGGCCAAAATGCCCCCGACATTACCTCATTTACTATTTGACCTTTTTCAAACTGTTTGTAATAACTCTTTTTTGCTCCATTCCTCGGTTCTTTCGCATGCCAATGTTTTTCAAGACAGTTCTTTCACATGCCAATGTTTTTCGAGCCAGTTCTTTCATGTGCCAATGTTTTTTAAGCCAGTTCTTTCGCATGCCAATGTTTTTCGAGCCAGTTCTTTCATGTGCCAATGTTTTTCAAGCCAGTTCTTTCACGTGCCAATGTTTTTCAAGCCAGTTCTTTCATGTGCCAATGTTTTTCGAGCCAGTTCTTTCATGTGCCAATGTTTTTCGAGCCAGTTCTTTCATGTGCCAATGTTTTTCGAGCCAGTTCTTTCGTATGCCAATGTTTTTCGAGCCAGTTCTTTCACGTGCCAATGTTTTTCGAGCCAGTTCTTTCGCGTGCCAATGTTTTTCGAGCCAGTTCTTTCACGTGCCAATGTTTTTCGAGCCAGTTCTTTCATGTGCCAATGTTTTCCGAGCCAGTTCTTTCATGTGCCAATGTTTTTCGAGCCAGTTCTTTTGTGTGCCAATGTTTTTCGAGCCAGTTCTTTCGTGTGCCAATGTTTTTTGAGCCAGTTTTTTCGTGTGCCAATGTTTTTAAAGCCAGTTAATTTGTGCTGTGCAGCAGTATGTTACTGCACCCTACTAACACAGTGTTGGTAAATATGTTGCATATCAGGTGAGTACAGATTCAAGCATGAAGAGAGCAGCAGTTTCATCACAGTCAACCAGCAGCAAGAGAACGTGCAAGTGGCAGGATGTTTGGAAAACAAAATTTGACTGGATTGAGAGATACAATGACGTCAAAGCATTCTGCAGGTACTGCAAGAGAGAATTTCTAGTGACCCACGGTGGAAGACATGATGTCTCACGACATGAGGCAACTGAACAACATAAGACTGCCATTCTTCAAGCTAAATCCACTCACCTGATGACAAAGTGGGCAAGGAACACAAACCTTGAGGGACCAGAACTTAGGATCATTGCAGCAGAAGCCTCTGAGGTGTTCCATGCTGTTAAGCACAATATTGCATATAACAGCTTGGACTGTGCAGTAAAGTTGGCTAGCCAGTTGTACAGTGACTCGGACACTGCAAAGAAACTATCTTGTGGCAGAACCAAGGCTGAAGCCATAGTCGAAAATGTTTTGGGACCATACTCACTGGAATGCCTCCTGCATGACCTTCAAAAACCAGGTACTTCATTTGCAATTTCATCAGATGCTTCCAACAAGGGGGACATAACATTATTTCCCCTTGTTGTGAGGTATTTTTCTAAAGAAGAAGGGGTGGTGGAATGGCCTTTTTGACTTCTATGAAGACCCTGATGAATCGGCACAGGCTATTTCACAGCAAATTTCCAACATTATGGAAGGCACTCCTTGCCCTGGAACAGTATTTTAGCTTATGGGGCTGATAATGCCAGTGTGAACTATGGGAAGAAATCTGGTGTGTATAACCAGATTATAAGAAAAGTGCCCATCACTCCAGAAGGCTAACTGTGTTGCCCATATCATTCACAATGCAGCCAAAAAAGCTGCAACACAACTACCATACGACGTGGAAGCATTTGTAATGAGACTTTTCAGCCACGTCTCAGGTTCGGCCACAAGGACCAGAGACTTGAAAGACTTCTTTGAGTTTTGTAGCATGGAATTTGAGAGTCTGTTAAGACATGTGCCAACAAGGTGGCTGTCACTACTCCCAGCCATTGAAACAGTAGTGAAAAATCTCCCAGTGCTCCAGTCCTATTTCCTGTCTCAGGGAGAAGAGGAGACCCCCCGGCAGATACGGCAGTACTTTTCGGCTAATGAACATGGTGAGAATGAATTGCCTATGCTGCACCAGTACTATTTGCACTTTCTCTGTGCTGTTCTTGTTGATTTTAATGAACATATAAGTACATTAGAAAAATCAGCACTTACTGCCATGGAAACTTTTTGTGTAATGGTCTCTCTGAAGCAAAAACTGCAGGCAAGAGCTGAAGGTGCTTTCTTTGGAGGGAAACATAGGGCACCTATGAGCACATTAGACAGCACTTCTGCTAACAAACTGAAAAGAGACTTCATTGTGTTCTTGGAGACAGCAGTGAAATACCTGGATCAGTGGTTTGATTATACTGAAAGCAACTACTTGTTTACACTATCTATATTATCTCTAAATGAGCCCTTTGCCTTCAGTGACTTGCTTAATGTGACCACTGCCCTGAGTCTGCAGGATGCAGATGAAGATTATCTTTTTAGGGACTACTTGGCAATTAGGCCCTCTCTCAAACAGTTATGTAACATAAGCCTGACCCCAGGAGAGAAGTGGCTGAAGCTTTTCAAAGAAGGGCCTGAACTGACTACACTATATCCGGTAATTGCTAGGGTTTTATCTATACCGCCCCCAAACGCATTTGCAGAAAGAGTTTTTTCATTGGTGAAAGATAAATGGACAGATGTACGAAACCGATGTAGTGTGGACTTGTTAAAAGCTGAACTAATGATGAGTGTAAATTACCGGATGAAATGTTGTGATTTTTACTCAAATATTGTTTCAAATCGGGCCCTTCTTCAAGCCATAAAATCAAATTCAAAATACACTTTAAAAAAAAAGTGATTTAGTGTACTAGTGTGCAGTATAAAGTACTAGGGTGCAGTTTGTAATTTTGTGTTTTTCTTTGTTTAGCATTAATTTGCTAGGGTGCATATGTAGTACTAGGGTATGTAGTTTTGTGTTTTTTATTTGCTTTAGCTTTAATTGACAATAAAAAGTCTTAATTTTATACTTGGCTTGTATGTGGTATGTAGATTTTTTTAAGTTTTCTTTCTGAATTGTAATGGTTGGTTTATGAAATTTTTAACTTTTTAAATAAACAAGTGTCTGTTTAATGAGTACTGTTTCTTATTCCTTTAAAGTTTATTTATTGTTACAACTGATTAGTGTGTGTTTGCACTAATAGTTCACTTCATTTAAATGGTTTGAGTTTTCAGTATGCTGTAATGTCACAATGTTGCATCCATAACTAATACTGCATCTCCTTTAACAACTCTGGTGATGTTGTGGTGGGGGTGTAGCCAGTGTCATGTTGGCCACACCTCTATCCTGTTGACCACACCCCCATGTCCCACTTTGCCCTTGTTAAAAGGTGGCAACCCTAAGTGGTTTTACTTTCTTCAGGCATCGCCCTCCTGTTTTGCTGTTATCATTTAAGTCCAGAATAACCAGAAGAGCATTTTGGTGAAGAAGCGCAAGAAACTGAAAGGAGAGCATTCTGAAGCAAGAAACCTTCAGAAAGTTGTTCAGTCTGGGGACATCTAGTATAGGCCTCCAGTTTACTTATTTCCTAGGAACTAGGAAAAAGTCTTGAACAGAACTGCTCTTCCAAGGACTCCTGTCATAAGATTTGAAACAACTGGAATCAGGAGTTCTTGGTCTTGAAGATTCTGAGGAATATCTGACAGGGAAGGTATAGAATTCCACTGAAGCTTGCAACCTTCCACTTATGATGTACAAGACCCATGAGTCGAAACTGGCCATCTGTCACAATGGGAAGCAAAGAGAAACTTTTATAGCTATTTTGAGGAAGGCAATGGCCAGGATAGGGAAGATGGCTAAAAGAACATTAATTATGTGAGTATGACAATTAATAGCCCTAAAAAAGTGGCTGAGGCATACATTTTTTTACCATATCTGTCTAGGGCTCTGCTCCCATTTTCATTAGCAAGAGAGTTTGGAGCAAGAAAGTACAACTGTGTTAGTGAACTTACCATACCACTAGATGTTCGAATAGATAACTCTTGTAGTAGCATAAGGAATATATCTTGCTAAGGAATGACCATCTGTCCAGTATACAAAATCTTTTGGGCACCTTTCACATGCACTGTACATCCCTGGTAGCATGATGGAATGATAGTATCAAAGTAAACATATAGGCACTAAAACAAAGAGCTTTCTCGTCTATGAAGGAGGCTGTGACCAGAAAAAAGTGTGCCAAATTTGTAATTTTGTAACATAGAAAGGGGAAAGGAATCCACCCTAGTCATGGGGAAACTGTTAAGGGAAAAGAATATTTACCAAAGAAAAAATAAAATCAGCAGGGGCTGGTGGAAAGTTGTTAGTACTGCAACAACAATCTATTCTAACATCTACTATTACGGTAAGGTCACAATCAACTGCACTTCATTAGATTACTTTTGCTCTAGCATAAATCTACATGGGACAATTGCTAAAGCTTAGACTGCAAGGGTGGAGGAAGAAGGCCCAGAATCCAGGAGCTCCTGAAGAACTGACATAGCAAATCCTGTTCCGGCCCTGGAAAATGAGCCAATTTTGTAATGCTTAGTAAATGTATTAACAGATGATCAAGTTGCTGCCTCTAGAAAAGCTCTAGAGTCCACTCCTTTCCAAAAAGCCCCAGAAGTTTCCACAGCTCTAGCAGAGTAACAGTTCCTCTTTGACACTGGTTGTTCCTTTTCTTTTCCATAAAAGGAAATAAACACCTGGTCAGAAATTCTGAAGTCTTTAGTCTTGTCCAGGTAGCACTGGAGTCAACTGTGGACATCCAAAATATTAAACAACACTGACCCAAAAGCCACTGACTTGGCTGGTGGCATAGTGATATCACTATGTTACAAGGCACAGTTTTAGAAACTGTGGAATGTTTTTGTGATGAAAATATATGAAAACAAAAATTATGGTATAAAGGGAGTATTTATATTTTAAAGTACAAAACACTTGTGTCTAATGGTCTAAATAATTACCTGAATTGGAAATGTTTGCTTTAAAGATTTGGAAACTATTAATTATTTAACTGAATAATTGTTAATTATGTAAGGTATATAAAATGTGTGTAAATGTTTGTTACTGTTTGATACTCCTTGAAGGTGGTAAATAATCAAGCGCTAGAGAATAAAAGTTTGCACTTTGCTGCTATTTTTGTCTTTTTTTTTTTGTCGTGGTCGGTGGCTTTTTGGTCAGTGTTGTATAATATTGGAGGAGGAGATGTTGGGGTATGGCTTCTGACCTACACATGGATGTTCCTGTATATTTCGAAGAACCAGTGTCCCTTATGGGAGCAATTGGTGGTGTGTGTGAGCCAGGGTGGCTCCTAAAGAACTATGGAACAGTAATTTAAATGGCTCATATTTATTTTGGGTGTGCAACATTAGAATTGGCCAGCTGATATATAACTATTAGTGTTGTATAAAAGAGAGAGAAAGAGTGCTTTGATCCTTTTTAATTCTGTGGGACCAGACTGTTTCATTCCATCTGTTACGAGAGTTATGTGAAAAAATGAACGGTTATTAAAAGAGACTAAAACCTATTTTAAATTTTTTAAATTCTAGGTGTGGAGATATAGATTTTTATTTACAACACCCAAAGAGATAACATTTTAAGAAAAATTAAAGTGTTTTGTTTTTGATGTCAAACCCAGGTAAAACAGTTCAAGGCTGGTGGTTTGCTTTGGTTGTAGTTGTATAACTTGTATAATTGTATAGAAGAGAGAAATTGGCGCAAAAATTAAAATTAAAAAAAATTAAATTCAAAACATCAACAACAAACAGGGGCGTCAAAGAGTCCAAAGTAACCATGTTTTGTTCAAAATTTAAAAATTTCATTTCATTTTTAAATGGAGCAAAAAAAGAAAAGAAATCCAAATTGAAGGGAGACGTGAATGAATATGAGGCTGGGCTTGCATTCACCTATTCATCCAATCGGAAGACGGGGAATCGGAAATGTCAGCATGTTAAGTTTAAAAGGAGTGCCTCTGCATCATTTATTTCCTCGGGGGAGGAGAGCCGTTATGAGACCGACACGAGCGATGACTTTCCTGAGTTACCACAACCAGAAAGACCAGCGGAATATGTGTGAACCTTTCGGAACCAGGAGAGACAGCCACAGCAACAACAACAGGCTCGCCAAGGACAGAAGCGTGCGAGGAACTTTGGGTATAACTATGGTGATGCAGGGAGGGGATTATAGAACATACTTTAAACAAGGACATAACAATGGACATTATTTCAACAAAAATTTAAACGGTGAGTCATGTATTGAACCAAATTCACTGGTTAATTTATCATGTTGTAATTTAATGCAGGAACAAGTTTCTGTGTTAAATTTAGGGCTCAAGTTTGTGCCCACAGTGTTACCAAGAGGACATGTGGTAAGGCAAGAAATGTTTAGATTTTTAAGAAAAATGTTTTTTAAAAATTATTTTGCTAGAATTTCAGGAGTTAATATTGATATTAGAAGTAACTCTTTGCTTAATGAATCTGACAAAAAATTATTTTCCTGTGTTGATGAAGCGGGGGGGATGTATGATAATGATGTGGAAGATAACATGCTTTGTAACGAAGGAAATGTAATTGATATGTCCTTTATTATACCAACATTTAATAAGTTTATACCACCATTTGAAAATCCACGTGTTTCACAATTTGGGTCAATGATAGGATTTGGAGGTGGAAATATTTGTGAATCTGTGTTGTTAGATAAACATAAAATAAAATATAATTTAACTTTTAGGGAATGGCAAGCATTAAGAACTTTAGAAAAAAGGAAGGATATAGTGATAAAACCTTCTGACAAAGGGAATAAGATTGTAATCATGAATGTACTCCTATATTTTAATATGTGCATGAAACATTTAAATGATGTTGATGTGTACGAGAAATGTAATATTAATAAATACAAACAAGCAGTAGTTGAATATGAGAAAATGCTTGATGACAATGTTAGGAAGGGTTATTTCACCGATAATGATGTAAAGGCAAACTTTTTAATTGTAACAGTGAAATAGCTGTTTTTTTCTGCCTACCAAAGATACACAAAAGCATGGTGGAGCCACCGGGTAGACCAATTATTTCCGCCTGCAAGTATTTTCTGCATAATATGGGTTTAGTATTACATAAAATATTGTTACCTTATGTTCAAGCATCTCCAGTATATATTCAGGATAGTTTAGATTTATTAAATAAAATTTCTCCGTTGAAATGGGATGAGAAAAAATTTTGGTTGGTACTTGATGTAAGGAGTTTGTATACCTCCATCAGACATGAAGATGGCCTAAAGGCTATTAAATATTTTATGGGAGATAGTTCTTTTTCTAATTTTGTAGTGGAAATGGTTAGTTTTTGTTTGAAAAATAAATATTTTTATTTTAATAATGAGTTATATAGACAGAAGCAGGGTACGGCAATGGGGGCAGCATTTGCCCCCATGTATGCCAATCTTTTTATGTCTTTTTTTTTAAACGGTTTTTATTTAAGTTGAATTTTATGAAAAAATATGTTGATTTTTATTTTCAATACATAGATGATCTGATATTTGTGTATGATGGAGGTTTAAATGAAGTGGATGATTTTATACTGGAAATGCCTAGGAACCCATTTGGTCTATCATTTGATGGACTACAGAAAGGGAATAAAGTGGTATATCTGGATCTAATTTTGGAAGGAAATATGGATGGAAGTATTTCTTACAATATTCACAGGAAGTTTGTTGATGGGAATCAGTATTCTCCATGCATCTAGTTGCCACCCCCCCATGTATTTAAGAGCTTTACCCTAAGGGGAATTAGTTCGCATTTCTAGATTATGCAGTAATGAAAATATGTTGGGGAAGGAAATGGAACAGACTAAGGATATGTTTTTGAGAAGGGGTTATAACCCAGATATTCTGAAGGAGGCTGAAACCAGAGTTTGGGAAAGAGTATATATAAATAGTAGTAGAAGGAGCAATAGATCCAGTTATACGGTGTTAAATAGTTTATGGGTACCTGAATATGAAGAGGCGAACATAAATATGGCAGATACAATTTATTATGTATCTGTGTATAACATCAAAAGTGAGGAAATAAGGACATTAATAGAATACTATTGGAAGTACTTGTTAGAAGATAGATTTTTGGTGGAGATTCTGCCATTGAAGCCCCTTTTTTCATAAAAGAGGGGAAGGAATCTAAAAGATGTGGTACATGGCAGATTCAGTTTACCAGCTGTTAGTATACCTAATTTATTAGTGACAAAGGGTACATCATGCTGCAAGAGATGCAGTGTTTGTGTAAATATTGTGAATACTTTTAATAATATAAATGGGGTTAAATTTGAACCCAGAGATGCTTATTCATGTAGAAGCAAAGGGGTGGTATATGCATTAAGATGTCCTTGTGCTCTGTTTTACATAGGGGAAACAAAAAGGGAATTATGTGTCAGATTCATGGAACATATAAGAGATATTAGGAATATGAGGGAAGACAAGATAATCGCTTTACATTTTAAAATGTTTCATGATAGTGATATCACTATGTTACAAGGCACACTTTTAGAAACTGTGGAATATTTTGTGATGATGAAAATATATTAAAACAAAAATTATGGTATAAAGAGAGTATTTATATTTTAAAGTACAAAACACTTGTGCCTAATGGTCTAAATAATGTCCTGAATTGGAAATGTTTGCTTTAAAGATTTGGAAACTATTAATTATTTAATTGAATAATTGATGTTAATTATGTAAGGTATATAAAATGTGTGTAAATGTTTGTTACGGTTTGATACTCCTTGAAGGTGGTAACACCGAAGCGCTAGAGAATAAAAGTTTGGTACTTGCCTTGCTGTTTGTCATTTTTTTGCCACAGTCGGTGGCTTTTGGTTCAGTGTTATTTAATATTGGAGGAAGGAGGAGAGGAGGTCGTTTGACGTGGATATCCAAAAGTTTGTAGACCCCCCCCTTTTTTTTTGGTTCAGGAAAGAACTTACAAAAGATGAACCAATTAATTTAAGGTAAATTCAGACATAACCTTGGGCATAAAGGAAGGGTTCTCATGTTCTCAAGGGCTGGACAGACATAAAAACTTACAATTCACTCTCTCTTAGCTGAAGTGAGAGCAGTAAGCAAAACTATTTTCCACATTAAAAACTTCAAGGCAGCCTTTGAAGCTAGTCCAAACTGAGGAAGAATATAACTTTTCTAAAAACAAAATTAAGATCCCAGGAAGAAGACACCCGTTTCCTATGGCGGTCAGGTATTTAACAACCTATCAGAAATGGTTTTAGTTGAAAAATAGAAGAAAGGGGGATTCAAAGGAAGGCAAGTTGAAAAGGCTGACAGTTCTACCATGATAGAAGTGTAGGACAGGCTTGATTTGAACCACTCACATAGCTCCTGGAAAACTGTGGAGAGGGACCTCCGCTCTGGATGGGTCATGGTCTCTCATGTGGCACCAACTAGAAAATCTCTTCCACTTTGCCAAATAAGAATTTTCTAGTAGGAGGTTTTCCAGCCTCTTAACACCTGTTTTATTCACAGGAAAAAAAATGCCTGAATGGGATAAAAAAACCCATCTTCCAGACAGATGTAGGTTTTGCAGTTTGGGGTGTATTAGTGATCTCTTGTCCTGTGAGTAGGTTCAATTTGAAGTAACTGCCTTGGATTGTTTCATTAGACAGGAAACACTTGGGTTATGTACTTACAATAACGACAGACTTTTTTTTTCAGTCTGGTTCAACCTGTGGGGTTATCAGATCCAACTTGGATCTGAGACCAGCAATTTCCAAAAGACTTCAGCTCCCTGAGCTCTACCTCATCTACCCATAATGCTTACTGTGAAAGGATAATCTCAGATCAAGTTTGCCCCTTTCCAAAAACAGTTTCACCACAAAACCCAAAAACCTGGCACCAAAGACCCCCAAAACAGAAGGAGGGAAACAACAGCTTCCATGACTTGGTCAACCAAAGGATTGAGAAAACATAATCAAACAGAGAGAGAACATGGGTCTATTGTTATTGTAAGTGCTGATTATGTCTTTTCCATCTGGGTTCAATCTACAGGACAAAATCCCCAGCCATGTTGCATCCTAGAGAGCCCTAGGAAACCACATGCCACAATACAGTGGAGCCAAAATGGGCTTTAGACCTTAAATGACTATAGGACTTGTAGTGGGACATAAAGATAAGAGGATCCACCCAAGTAGCAGCAGAACAAATGTCATCCATAACCACTCTCAAGAGGAAAGCCATAGAGGTAGCCATCAGTTTGAAAAGCAAATTCTTCCTCAACTGTAAACAAAAAAAATGCAATGAGACACTCACTCACTTAGAGAAGGCTTAGACACTGATTTTCCCAACTGGACTTTAGAGAAAGACAAACAACTGGTTGGACTTTCTGAAGGACTTGGTCCTATCCAGATAAAATCTCAATTGCCCATGAACATTGAGACAATGAAGCAAATATTTCCTTCATTAGAAAATTCAAGGAAGAACACCAGTAAGTGGATGGCCTAATTTAAATTATTCTCCACAGCCACCTTGGTCAAAAAAAGCAGGATCCATTCTGACACAGATCCTTTATGAAAAACAGGTATAGAGGTACCAATTAGGTCTGAAGTTCTGACATCTGCCTGGCTGATGTAACAGCCAGCAAGAACAGCTTCTTCCAAGACAACAGTTTCAAGGAAACCATTGCTGACAGTATGAAAGGAAAAGAGGTCCAGCAAGTACTTGACGAATAAAGGGCAGATCCCATTGAAGGTGAGAGTTCTGGACAGAAGGCTGCAAAAAAAAAGTTCCTTTGGAAAGCCTTTGAAACCTTTAAAGCTGCTACTGGCATATCTCTGCCAATGTGAAAGCTATAAACTGCTGCCAAATGTACCCTAAGAGTGGAAGAACTAGATCCTGAATGAAATGTCAGCAATAAAATTAAGGATAGCCTCCAACAGCACTGCAAAGGGGTATAAACCCTTAGAATAAGCCCAGAAGGCAAAGCATCTCCACTTACTAGCACAGGCTCTGTGAGTAGAAAGTTTCTGAGAAGACAGGCAAATGTGGACCAATAAGAAACTTGAAATCTTTGTCCATCAAGGGAATTGGAGGAACCTTGTGGTTAACTTGAGCGCCCAAAGATCAGGTGAGTCCAAGCCTGCCTGATAAGAAATCAGATCTGGAAAGGGATCCAGAACCCAGGGAAAGGGTACTTCAGGACAGGCAAAAGTAGGGGGAACCACACCTATCAGGGTCAGAATGGAGCAATGAAGGTTACACTTTGCAATGACAGCCCTCTGGGGCCAAACATACAGAAGTGTGTCCCTGGGTGATTGTCCCTGTGGGGAAACTAAGGCATAACTTCTGCACCTGGTGTTGGATGGGGAGGCAAACATCACAACAGAGTGCCCCAGAACTTTAAAATCTGAGCAGTAGTCCAAAGATTTAGGGACCACTCATGAGAAGTGCTCTTACTCAGACTGTCGGCTAAAATGTTAGATTTCAACAGAATGTGCACTACTACGAAAACCATTGAGATGAAATCACTCCTTGCCAGACCCTCATGGCCACCTGACAAAGAAGGTATGATCAGGTTCCTCCCTGTTTGTTCAGATACCAGATGGCAGACATTTGTCAGTCTGTACTGAGATCACACACTTGGTGAGAAGGTCCTGGAAGGCCTGCAACACAAGGAGGGACTGCCCTCATCTACACGATACTGATGTAAAGATTGGCCTCTGTCAATGACCAGGTCCCCTGGACTGTCTTCCCTTCAAAATGCCCCCCAGCTGAGAAGGGAGGCATTTGTTGTGTCTATATCCCCTGGAGGAAGAACAAAAGGTTTTCAGGCTAACAGTAGAGTCTCCAACCACCATTCAATACGACTCCAGAATATTTGTGTCAATATTAATGGAAAATCCATAAGACAGTCTCAAGTAAGACCATAGCATCGCTAGTGTCCACTGTAGAATCCTCATGTGGTACCTAGCCAGGGTATCTAAAAAAACTGCTGTGGCCATGTGACCTAAAAGTTTGGGAACCATGGATGCTGGAGGTTTTTGTAAGACAGTAATGAGATGCCCTGAAGGCAATGGGTAGATACTCTGAGTGCAGGAATTTTTGCAATCTGAGAAATGGTGTTCAACTAACACCCTATCAACTCCAATGTCTGAACTGGTTGAAGACTGGACTTCTGATCCTTTAGTGAGATTTCCAAGGAATGGCATAACTGGAGTAAGGAATCACTGGTCCCGACTAGTGATGACCTCATGGAGGCATTTAGAAGCCAACCATTCAGATACGGGAAGACCGGAAACTGCTGCCACAACTATCATTAACGTGGTGAAAACCCAGGGAGCAATGATGAGACCAAATGGCAGTGTTCTGAACTGGTAATGATTGGCTCCTAGATAGAACCATGGAGACCTCCTGTGCTACTTTGCTATCTTTATATGATGGCAGGTGTCCTTGACATCAGTGAAGCACATCCAATCGCCCTTCATCAAGAGAAGTAGAATGGTCTGAACTGTGACCATCCAGAACTTGGTCTCTTTCACAAAGCAATTTAATTTGCTCAAATTCACGAGTGACCTGAGATCCTTGTACTCTTTGCTACTAAAAAGAAGCTGGAATAGACCGTGGATCCACATTGGTCTGGTGGGACCTCCTGAATGACTAGCTGCTTCCCGTCTCTGAAAGGGTGGCCACATCTGGAAGATGTCTGGAATTTTCTCTTGGGAGAAATAGAAATGGAACTGTGTAGCCTCTCAATATGACTGAGCACACCTAAGCATCAAAGGTGGTATCTTCCTAAGCTTCTGGGTGCTAAGCAAACTACCCCCAACTGCTTGCAAAGTCAGACAGCTGGGGCAACCCTTCAGGGGTGCTGGAAGGCCTACCCAGAGAAAGCTCCACAGAAGCCCTAATTTTACAGACCACCTCTTCTGAGAGGGTAGCACTCAAACCTTTTGTAGGAGCATCCTAAAAAGGTTGCTGTGTTTTTCTACAGAAGAGGCATTTACCCTTTATGACTCCAAGGGAAGGTTCAGTGGCAGGTAGAAAAATGTACTCTGACAGCAGTCACAGTTTTCCATCCTGCTCACTACTGCTCAAGGTGTCTAACTTTAGGCCTGAAAAGTAATGAGACATCACAAGGGGGATTAACAAGGATGCCTTGAAACAATCTGCAAAGTTACAGTCTCATCCAAGTGTGGTGACACAAGGAGATGCCAGTGCCTGCATCCCAGGTTGCACAATCAGCTGAATTAGAAGCAGACACATGGACACATTAGCAACAGACAGCAATGTGGAGAATTGAGTCTCCACAGCCTGCAGTCTGTTATGACTTAACCAACCACTCGACACCTCAGATACGTTGTCTCAGTGCAAACATGGCTGATGCACAGGAGCGCTTCCCCATCTGGTCCAACACCCTAGATTCTTTATTAGGAGGGTGGACCGTTGAACTCTCTTCTGAGATGTCCTTTTTTGGTGGCTGCTGACACCACAATAGCATCAATGGGCTGGACCTTTACTCCAGTGTTAATGATCCCTAAGATGGGCCCAAGATTTTATCAGGCTTCTTGGGGATTGGTTCACCACAATGGACTCTTTACAGACCCTCAAGCACCAATGAGGGTAACCACCCAGGACGTGGATGGGCCAACCCCAAAAGTCTCCAGAAACTCCACCTCCTCTAGTGATAGTGGTTAGGCTGTCTAACCCCCACACTGGCAGAGGAGCTCCATAAGGGCACCAAAAAAGGCGTCCTTATAGGGGGATTATGGGGAACCATCTACTTCCTTAAGGTTGATATCACTGATGAGGGATTGGGAATCCAGGTACTTCCTCTTGCCAAGACATTCCTATCCAGTTGAAAGTGGAAGAGGTAGGGGGCATTAGATGTGGGGTAGCCTGGAGGCTAGTCAATGTGTTCCATCTCAATGCAAGCTAATGAGAGTTTGCAGACACAGACAATGGGAGGGATGCTGGGTGGCACTGACCACTCCATCTCTGGGTAGGAGAAAATCCTCTTTACAGTGAAGGAAGAAGCTGAAGACTCCAGGAGATGCTAGACTTTGGCGCAGAGAATAGAGCTGAGCTGTCAAGAGGTGAAGTGTCAAGGAGGAAACAGTTTGGGGACCACAAGCATCAAACCCGACCCTGGCCCCAAAGCGTTGGCACCAAGGTCTGCTCAGCTTTGAGACAGCCGGAGTGAAGAAGGCCAAAGCAGGGGTGGAAGACAAAATCTACCAACCAGTTGGACCCAACTACTGGTAAGTCAACTGGCTCCTGAAACCCTGGAGCCATCGGGACAAAGGGATGAAACAAATTTGATGACGCCTTGGGACTGGGATGTCAGGCCAAATGGATTATATACCCAAACTGTAACAGGGTTTTCATAAAGGACCGCATCTGTTGCTCTAACTCAGCAGGTTTCAAACTCCCAACTGATCGGACCTACTGAGGGGCTTAGAAGCCCACCTGCACATAGAAGGCTCTGAAGACCAGGCTCAAACCAGAGAAGCTCATATCCAGGGCAGAGATGGAAAGGACTCCAGAGAGAAAACTCGGGGAGAAGAGGGGGAGGAAAGGTGACTGAACCCTGCCTGCAGCCCCTCAATAAAAAAGGGCTAAGGACACTAAGCACCACAGTTGGTTTCTGATGGCTGTGTTGAAACAGATAGAGGAGCTGACGGCCTTGGGATCTTTGGATCCAACTGGCTAGAGATAGGTAGACCCATTCATTTACAGTCCACCTTTGAGGTACTTTATTCCCTCCCTCTGACAATGATCACCCTCATGTTTGCTGGTAGGAGAAAAGGAGGAAGCCTCCCTGGCTGGCAAAAGCCTTTTCAGTACCAGCTTGGCCTTTCTTTTGTTAATGTCCTGGAATCCGAAGCTATCACAAATGGTCCACACTATCTAATTGGGTGGGTCCAAGACAGTAGACGCACTGACCATGCAAGTTTGTGAGGGACGTTTATGGACACACACAACATACTTTAAAACCTTTCTACATATCTTCCACAAAAAGGGTAAACAAACTAACTAGACAAACAACATTACAAACACCATAACAAAGACAAAAATTTTACTACAATAAGGAAAACTATAACACAGGAAAAGCCCAGTAACTTTAAGATCATACACACACGCTCCTAACCTACTTAACACTACACTACTACAACCAATTACCATAAAACACATTAAATATCAACTAAGCTATGAAGCACAAATGGTTGAGGAGGGCCAGGTACAAATGCACACTAAACAGCAAGGCATAGGATACAAATACAGTGAAGACTTAGATCAAGCAGACAACCTGGAAGGTGGCAAATGAAATCTGAGGTTAGTCTGTCAGAGATAGGTATTATGAGTAGAGAAGACAGAACTTGGGGAGCTGAAATGTTTTGAAATGGCTGGTCTCTGATCCAAGTCAGACTGATAACCCCATAGGTTGAACTGGACAGAAAAGACATCAGATCCAGTGCTGCCTGGGTCAAAAAGGAGCTACCATAAATACCTTTGGAAAGTCCTTCTGCATCTTTACAAGATCTCTGGTTACCAGCCAAGGGGGAATGGCCACCAAAAGGTATAATACCATCCATGGAGTAGAAGAAGAACCTGTTTTCCTTACTTTTCTGCAGGTTGTCCGGGCTCAGAATTTGTCTGTTGTGAATGAAGGAAAACTGCTTGGTGTGTTACTCACAGATGTTCAATCTCCATGAAGATTTTTAACAGCAACATCTATTCCCAAGCGTCTATTCAGAAGCTGCTCAGCGTGTCTGCAATAGCCCAGTGCTAACGGAATGCAAGTTGCCTGAAGGGAGAGTGTGCGCTGAGATGCAGCTTTCTAGGTAATAGTGGCTGGTCTGAAAAAGGGTAAGACCTAACCCCAATTTATGTATCACATCATAGTGGTGTTCACTGTAATCACCTATAGGAGTCCTGGAGTCCATAGTTGATTAAAAGCTTTTAATGCTTTTATCACGTCCATCATTTTCTTGAGGTTGATGCGTTTCTTCTTGAAATGTATCACAAATCCCCTGGTCTTTGACTCCCTTGGAGACTAAACCCAAGGCAAAGTATAAAGCTTTTGTTGTTACAGACTGGGCTGGCCTAGGAGAGAAAGAGGAAGACCTGAATTCAACTGGATATGATTTACCCACCATTAGGTTGACAAAGTCCAGGACTGGGACTGGAAAGGACAGATGCTGGCATGGAGTCCAGACAGATATGAGGGACTACTGAATCTTCCACATATGATGTCTAACTAAAGGAAGCATTAGAATAGTTGGAAGTCCATAAATCCAGTCATCCTCAACCCCTTTTCCCAGTTTTGCACATAGGGTTGGGGTGTCACTTCAAAAGTGACAATCTAGAGCCAAGGTTTACATTGCTGAGTGGCTAGCCCCATCATGGCAGTTCATTCATACCACACATGCGCACACATATACACACACACACACCTAGGGACAATTTAGAGTGTGCAATCCAGCTGTTGTAGATCTTTGGAATGTGGGAAGAAACCAGAGCATGCAGAGAAAACCCATGTGAACACAGGAAGGACATGCAGACTCCACACAGAAGGCACCCCCAGCCAAGAATCAAACCAGAGAACCTCTTGCTGTGAGACGACAATGCTAACCACAGGACTACCCTACAGCCTAAAATAAGATGCTCTCTTGCAGTGATCAGTGACTAGTGAGCCAGATCTAAACGGCAGATGGTAAAAGGAAACCATTTCCAGAGGGAGATTTGCCATCACGATAGAAGTGTCTCCAGAAATGTCAACCTGTGGGAAGGAGTCAGGTAAGACTCCTCCAGTTTCAGTTTGAAGCCTAGATTTTTTTAAATTTTATGGTGAAGAGAATGAATGTTTACATGTCCTGAAGAGACTCTTGTTAGGATGAGGTGACCATCCAGATAAGGATAAATGTAGAATCTTTGCATTCTGCAGAAGGCAATTACTAGAGCCAAGCATTTTGTTAATACACCTGTTGCTGTGGAGAGTCCAAAAAATAAGGATATAAACTAAAAATGCAACCCAGACAAAGTTTAAATAAGGCATGACATGCTTTTGTGAACTGGAATACGATAGTAAGCACCCCTGTGATTTAGGGCAAGTAGAACACAATGGGAAAGAATAAGGGGAAACGGGGATTCAAGATGATGCAGGTAGGTTTCACTCTCTTCCCAGTGAGTTAATGAGCACTTACAGTAAAAAACTAACTAGCACTAAGTTACTATACTTAATTTGACTCCACGACAGCTAGAACAAGTGAGATCAGAAAAAAATAAATGGAAGATAGAAACCCAGAAGCTACACCACAAGATATAGCCAGATTACCAGTGTGGGAAATAGTAATTGAGAGTGGGTTGGAGCGTCCCTTGAGGAAAAGATAGAATGTACACACAATTTTTTTAAAATGTCCAGTGCTTTAATAGAATACATGAAAGAAAACAAAAAGATAAAAGAACTGGAAGAGACTGCCAACAAACATTACAGAGGAATAGAAAAGTGTTTCAAAGACAATCAAGCTATAAAAGTAAGAGTAAAGTATGAATTACAGCAGGAAGACATGAAGCAAAAGCAGGTAGATCTGGAAGATCACTCAGAGAGAGAACAAACCTGTGCTTCACCTCAATATCTGAGAAGCCTGAAGGTCCCAATTTTAAAGACTTTATGGTCCAAAAGCTGAGCAATTGGACTGGACTGGTTGCTAAGGATATACTCATTGAAAGGGCACAAAGAGTGTACTTACCAGCAGCACTGATGAAGAAAATGCCTAGGACAATACTGGAATACTTTCAGAGCTATAAACAAAAATTATGGCCAAGTGCCTTTTGGAAGTTGTGTAAGAACTTGAAAATAGGAGAAACAGTATATGTTGAGACTACTCCACTACTGAGAGACAGTGATGGAATGTATATTCCTTGGCTGTTAGAATCAGCAGCAATTGGGCCCAAGAGTTAATCCTGGGTATCCAGCTATGCTGTTACTTTTCTTCCCCCACAGGGTTAAACATCTCTCTCACATGAAAGAGCACTTGAGGGAATAAAGGCCTACACAGAATTGCAGGGAGCAACTCAAACAGGCCTAGAGATACCTGACTTAGAGGTGAACCATAGAGCATACCAGAAAGGCAAGCTACCCACCAGAATGCCAGTGAAACATTTCCCTGTGTTTCACCAACAAATAACTGAGAAAAAGAGGCAAACTAAAATAATTTACCAAGTACATAGAAATTAAGATGAGGCACATCAATGTCAGGTGTGAAGATCAAATAGGCTTCCAGATGGCTAAGGAACATTACCCTACATAACATTTATGACAGTAAATATACTAAAAATTGGAATTAACATGTGGACAAATACTGGTGTGCAAGAGGCAAGAGAACTATTTGGACTGGAAAAAACAGACAAGGAATAACAAGGTAAATGAAGCACTTCAAAGGGCTGTACCACAATTTATAAAGTACTAGGAAATGGAAAGCGAAGGTCTTACTATTAGTGTTCTGACATTTAACAGCTAAACAAAATCTCAGGAGACTTGTTAAAAGTTAAAAATGGAGAGGCCACCGAGGGTAGAGAGTTTGAAATACATATTGAATTTGCCAGAGATATTGATAATATTGAGGGATAGCAAGATGCTATTATTCCACTTAGTTAAATGATGAATAATAATCTTCTGCGATGGAAGGTGGAAATGTTATCTTGAAAAGCTGTGTAAGAATGAAATGTAAATATCACTTGAATACACAGATAAGATGGTGCAGTCAAACAGCATGTGTAAACTCAGCTGAACCTCATCAGAAACAGAGATACTGAAAGGAAAGTTATGTAAAATCTTACCAGATGTCCTTTAATGTTGCAGTATTCTACATGTGGGTTTACCCTTCTTCCTTCCAGTTCGTCCAGCCAAGATTCCAAAGATTTTCAGTCCCTCTAGGTCTGTCAGATGTCTGCCGTGGTGCAGGAATGTGGGCCCTAAAAGTAATGTCTGCACGCACCAGCCCTCAGAACAGAGAAAGCCCCAGTCGGAGCCAGTCCTGGTAGGGCATAGGCTGTCCAGTGTCACCTAGAAGAGCAACTGCACCCTGACAAGATGGGAAGGGGGAAGAAAGGAATATTGCAACATGGAAGAAAAGGACATCTATGGTAAGCTTTTACACAACTTTCCCATGTCCTTCTATTCCAATGTTCATAGGTTGGTACTAGGCTATCAGCCCTAAGGCCTATACAAGCCTAGCCATAACAATTCCCTGGAATTTTTTCCCACAATATTTACTTCTCTGGGCCCGTGTCTAGCAGGGTGACTGACATGATCCCCGGGGTGAATTTCCTATCTCCCATCCAATCATCAAGGTTCCTTTTGAAGACCGCCAATGAGACACTCTGCTTGACATGTATGGGCAGTCTAATCCAGAGTATGGGGAGTCTCTGGGTCAGGAACCTATCCCTCCAGCATGTTGCAGTATTCTACATGTGGGCGAGTACCAAAGCTCAATGAGAGTTGGGTGGTAGTCTGGAAGAAGTTTCCAGGAATCCACTAGGGATAGCCCTGGCAAACCACACCCTGGCCCTGGAGATGTGATCCAGCTTGTAATGTTTGGTGAAAGTGTGCACTGAGGACCAAGTAGCTGTCTCAAGGATCGAGTTTGTGTCTAGCCCCTTAAATAAAGCTCCAGAAGAGGCCATATCTCTGTGGTGTGGGCTTTAATGTTGCCTTGTAAGGTTTTCCCTCTGGTACGAGTAACAGAAGGTAATGGCCCTGGTAATCCAGGCTGAAATGGTCTGTTTGGTCACTGCTTTCCTCAGAGCTCTGGCGTGGAAGGAGACAAACAGTTGTTCAGATTTCCTAATGGTCCTGGTTTTGTACAGATAAAACCTAAGCTGTCTGTGTACATCTAGGGAGTAAAGTAATTGCACTATCCCCCTGTGGACTGTGGGAAAAGGTGGGCAAATGTATGGCCTGGTTCAAACATAGGTCATTCACTACCTTGGGTGTAAAGGACAGGTTAGTTCTAAGAGTAACCCTGTCAAGATGGAAGACCAGAAAAGGTGGTGTAGCTATCGGAGCTTGCAGCTCTGAGAACCTCCTGGCTGAGGTGAGAACCACCAATAAAAGTTTTCCGTGTGCAAAATTTTAGGGAGGCTGTATTTTGCCAGCTCAAAGGGGGCTAGTGTGAGTTTTTCTAGTACATAGCTGAGATTCCAGGGAGGAGGTGATGGGTTTCCTGGGAGGTCTCAGGTGGAGAACCCCTTTGAGGAAGAGTTTTGTGGTAAGTCTGGATGCTACAGGGAGGATCCAGAGGGAGGCAGGCAAAATTTGCAAACAACTGCGCTTTTAAAGATGAATAGGTGAGGCCCGTCTCCAACAGTTCACACAGGATAAGAGGGATGCAGCTTTCCAGCTCATCCAGCTGTCTTTTGTGACACCAAGTAGAAAACCTTTTCCACTTCGAGAGAGATTTTCTTGTGTTAGGTTTCCTGACCTCCTGCAGGGCATTGAGCACGTCCTCGTTGTACAGGTGTCTAAAGGGGATCAGAACCTTATCAACCACAGGGTGAGGTGTAGGGACTGCCACTGTGGGTGTATCTGTGATTTCTTGCACTGTGTGAGCAGGTCCACTGAGGGGTGTAACTTGTGGTGACTGTCCTTGGACAAAAGGAGAAGGGGGAATTAGTGCTGTCTTGGCCAGTAGCGAGTCACCAACCGGATTTTTGGTGAGTCCTGCTGAATTTTCAGCAGCACCTTTTGAATCAAGGGGAGGGGTGGGGTAGACATACAGAAATTTCCCCTTCCACGACATCGAGAAGGCATCTGTTGCCAGTGCCTTGGGGTCAGGTGTCCTTGTGCAGAAACCAGGAAGTTGCCTGTTTATGGAGGAGGCAAAAAGGTCTATTTGAGGTGTACCCCACCTGTGGACCAAATCCAGGAAAACATCTCTGTGAAGCATCCATTTGTGGTGGTTTGAGATGGTCCTGCTTAGGTAATCTGCCTGGGAGTTGTGCAGGGAGGGTATGTGGGCTGCCTTGTAGGGTAATTCCCTGTGAGGTGGCCAGTTCCCACACCTGCAGAGCTAGTCTGCATAGGAGGTAAGATTTGGTCCCTCCCTGTTTGTTGAGATATCACAAGACTGTGGTGTTGTCCATGAATATCTTGAGATGGCCTTGCTTTAGGTAGGGCTGGAAGGCTTGTAGAGCAAGGAGGATTGCCCTCATCTGATATTTATGTGCTGCAGTTTGTGTGTCTGTCCACAAACCCTGCACTTGTCTTTGTCCTACTGTTTCTCCCTATCCCAGAAACGAAGCGTCTGTATGCACTATCTGGGTGGGTGTGGGTGTTTGGAGAGGGAGACCTGGGTTCTTGGCCACCTGAGCAATCCACCAATGAATTTCCTGTTTCAAGCAGGGAAGAAGGGGGGACCCTGAAATCCAAGGGGTGGGAGTGCTGAGTCCATACTGACTGAAGATACCATTGCAGTTTCCTCATGTGCAGTCTTGCTAAGGCTAGCATGGGTATAGTGGCTGCCATGTAACTCAGACGTCTCAGGAACTGCCTCGCTGTCAGTTCTGAAGATTGAAGGACGCAAGGAAGGTCAGTCATGGACACCACCTTGTCTGGTGGCAGGAAGGCCTTCATCAGGTCTGTCTGGATTCTGCAACCCAGGAAAACAATGTTCTGTGAGGGCTCCAAGTGAAATTTTGGGAAATTTATTTGAAATCCTACTGCAAGAGGCACAGAAGAGCTTGAGTATGAAGAAGGAGGGTCTTCTGGTTGTCTGCTTGAATTAGCAGGTCTAGGTAAGGGAAAAAAAAGCTGTTGCCTTGTAGTAAGCGATGACTGGAGCCAGACATTTTGTGACTACCCTGGGTGCAGTGGAAAGCCCAAAGGGCAGGGCACAGAATTCAAAATGGGATGATCCTGCCAAAAACCTCAGGTACTTCCTGAAAGTGGGCTTTATTGGTATGTGAAGATAGGCGTCCTTTATGTCCAGGGTTCCCATGAAACCTTGAGGTAGGAGGAGGGGGAAAAGGGTGCGGAAGAATGAGCATTCTGAAGGTAGGAACTTTTAAGAATGGGTTGAGGCGTGAGTGATCTAGTATAGGCCTCCATGGTCCATCCTTTCTGGAGACCAGAAAGATTCTGGAGTAGAATACTCTTCCTTTTGTTTCTGTAGGCACTGGTTCTATAGTGCCTTCCCTCAGCAAGGTTTGCAGTACAGGTCGGAGGGATAACTGACTGGTGTCTGGCTGTGGAGTACCTAACCTTGCTGGGGGGGGGGTCATCCAGGTCATAAAGTAACCATTTTGGATGATGGACAGAACCCATTTGTCTGAGTAAATGTGGGACCACACAGGAAGACAGTAAGAGAGAAAGGCAGACAGGGGTAGGAAATAAGGCTGGGAGGTAGTCAGACGCTACCTGCCCTATCTTGAAAGGGAGGCCCTCTTCTGGAGGATGAAAAAGCTCTAGCTGGGGGGGGGGCTGTTTCCTAGGGGGTCTCCTGGACCTGGAGGGAGCTATAGGGTGAGAAGGTTTTCTGATTAATTCTTGGCAGGGTAGTTCCTATGGAACGCAGGGATAGGCGAGACTAGCAGGAGTTTGAGGTCCTGCAATTCTTTGCCTTTTTGTTGCAGGGACTTGAAGAGATCAGCCACTTTTCCGCCAAACAAGGCAGAGTGATCCAAAGGGGCATCAATAACTTTAGCCATGTAGTAGTCAGGGAGGGACTGAAGGCATATCCAAGAGCATCTCCTTAACGCAGAAGCTGATGCAGCTGACCTAGCATAGGCTTCAGCTGCATCATAACTGCATCTTATGGAGTGTCTACTCACCTGAGAGGTTAGTGCTAGCAGGGAGGACAGAGAAGCTTTGGCTGCAGTCTAGGATGTCAGCCAATTCCTTAATGGATTTGTCCAGCAGGGCTAAGGAGTACTTGGTCATGTAAGTTTGGTAGTTAGTGGCCCTGAATGACAAGGTGGCAGAAGTGTACATTTTCTTACCCACTTGTTCAATCATCTTGCTGTCCTTGTCAGCTGGAAGAATGGTTGTAGTTGGGAGCAGTTTGGAAGACCTATCAATAGAAATGGAGATAATGGTTGGGTCAGCCGGAGGGCACTCAAGTAGAAATTTCTCTGTTTCAGGGACTTTGTACAGTCTGTCCAGCCTGCATGGGGCTGGAGGTTGGGAGTCAGGGTTGATGGATGCAGAGGAAAAGGCATCCAAGAAGGCTGGCAGAATAGCAGGACTGAGGGAGTTCATCTATATGAGGTCATAAAACCTCTTCTGCACTTCACTCATGTCTGAGTATTCTCACTTGAAGTGGTCTTTCATTTTGCTAACAGTTTCCCCAAAGGTTAAATACTCCACTGGAGAGTCAGGCTCAATGGAGCCTTCCTCTGGAGATCCATATCCCGGGGGGGGGGGGGGTCTGTGAGGAGTAGGAGAGGGAATCTTCTGAGGAGTCGGAGAGTTCCTCCTCCACTTCTTCTACCCTCCTTTCAGTAACTGAAGCCTGAGGTCTAGGGCTTAGGAGGGGAGGAGCAATGCTCGGGCTTCCTATAGTAGTAGGACATAGGGCCATAAAGGCACTGAATAGTCTTTGGCTGAAGGCTTGCCAATTGGGCATGCTTTCAGTTTGAGGAGAAAGATGTTTTCTCTTTTGTTTTTTCTTTAGAGGCCTAGCTGTAGTCCGAGTAGGAGAAAGCCTTGATTCAGACATAGGGATGGCTTCATCGGAATCCGACGGGCCCACAGAGTGTGCTGGTTCCCCCCTGGAGTCTAAGGCAGACTCCGATAAAACCTCTACAGATCTGCAGTCTGTTCTGGATTATGCGGCCTCCTTACAAGTACCAGCTTTATCCTGTCTGGTAGAAGCAGAGTACTCAGCCAGGCCGATGGCAACAGACTGAGGTATGGGTGTAGAGGCGCAGCAGAAGAACTAGGTCACAAGGTCTTGGACCCTCTTTTTAGGTGGTTCTGACGGGGTGTCAGACATAGTTTCCATCCCTAACGCAATTTGTTTTAACTGCTGGTTCTCAAGGTAAAGGTTTAAAGCTTACAAACGGTGACGTATGGTCTTAGGTACAAATGCCTGACAAATAGGGCAGTTCTCACGGTTGTGTTCTTTACCCAAACAAAAAAGGCACTGGCCGTGGGTGTCTTTGTGGGGAATCTGCCAGCCACACTTACACTTGCCCTTTCCGGATAACATGAACAGACTATATATGTAAAACAGAAAGACTGAAAGGATCCCAAATGGGGTACATATCTGAATTTTCTTAATCAGACGTCTGCTAGTAATAGAAGCAACTGCTGTACAACTGGTGTCTGAAAAGATCTAAGGGCTACTGCATGCAGACATCACTTTTATGGCCCATGTTCCTACAGCCACATTAGACATCTGATGCACTTAGAGGGACTGAAAATCTTTGGAATCCTGGCCGGATGAATTGAAAGGAAGAAGGGTAAACCCACATGTAGAATACTGCAACACTGGAATAGGAGGACATCAGTAGATGATAAACTAATAAATATAAAACAGGTATTTTACAAAATCAGAGGTTGGTGACTGGAGAGGCGGAAAAAACAAATGAGATGGACAAAGCTTGCTCTGAAGAATATCTGTAAGGCAAGTGATGCACTGTATTTTCACGCGATGTAAACTTCAAGAATAAGGAGAAACAGAGCCTGGATGGTAAGCATTGTGATTGTTTCATATGTAGATCTTTTAAATCAAATCTTATTCTTTAAACTAAAACAAAAACTGGGATCAGAATAACCTAGCAGATATGGCTTCTTTAGTTACCATAGTCTTCTACATTTGCATCTCTTCCATTTCTACATTTCTTTTATTTTGTACCTGACCACGGAGATTCTCCACATCTTTAATGACTACCACATATACCATCCTTCCTGTATAGAAAAAGTACAGTTGTGTACCTACCATAAATGTAGATGTTCGAGTGTATTCACTGTTGCAGTCATTACTATTGGGTTTATTCTGCTGGCAGGCTACCCGCAGTCGGCCTGAATTCCAAAGTCTAGGTCCGGCGTCGGTTGCTGTAGTCTCCTCCCTGACGTCAGTGCACCAGGGGTATAAAAGATGTAGCCAACGCCATTTTCTTCAGTTTTTCTTGCCCCAGATGTCAGGTGCCCCTAAAATGGTAGGCTAATTATGCCAATAAGCATGCATGCACAAACAACAACTTTTCCTTCATCTACAAGGAAATACACCACATAGGTTGTATAGAATAGAGAAGTACAGATAAGTCCCAGCAAAGGAAAAGGGGGATAGTGGGAGGGTAACCTTGACTGCAACAGTGAATACACTCGAACAACAACATTTATGGTAGGTCCACAACTGTACTATGTTCGTTGTGTTTCACTATTGCAGTCATTACAATTGGGTTGAATCCCAAAGCTAAGATTGGGAGGCTGGCACTAAATAGGATTAGGAGAGGCTATCAGGCCCTGCAGAACTGCAGTGGCAAAACCTGCACTGGATTTAGAGTAGAGAGGTAAGTGATAGTGCTTTGTAAAAGTATGCAATGAACTCCAAGTTGCAGCCTCTAAGATGTCTTTGGTTGGTAATCCTCTGAGGAAGGCTGCTGAAGTGGCTGCTGCTCTGGTTGAATGAGGCCTAATGCCCTTAGGCACTGATTTGCCATGCTGTGAATAGCAGAAATGAATGCAGTGGCCTATCCACTTTGAAATAGTCTGCTTTGAGATAGGCTTTCCTTGTGATCCTGCAGTATATGCCACTAGAAGTTGTTCCGTCTTTCTGAAAGCTTTGGTTCTGTCCAAGTAGAAGCGTAGCTGCCTGTGAATGTCCAAAGAATGCAGAATTCTCTCCCCCCTTATTCTCAGGGTTTGAGTAAAAGGTAGGCACATGGATTGTTTGGTTAAGGGCTACACTGGACACTACCTTACACATAAATGTAGGATTTGTCCGCAGAGAAACCCTGTCAGGTTGGAAAATGATAAAAGGTTCCACAGCCATTAGTGCCTGTAACTCTGAGACTCGTCTAGCAGAGGTTATTGCTAGGAGCAAAGCTGTTTTCCAGGATAAGAATTTTATATCAGCTGTAGAGGCTGGCTCAAACGGAGGCAGTGTGAGTTTTTCCAAGACATAGTTGAGGTCCCATGCAGGTATTGGTGCTCTCCTTGGAGGTCTTATGTTTTTGGCCCCTCTGAGGAACTGCCTTATTAATGGATGAGAAAAAATAGGTGGTTCTGTATTGTAATGAGCTGAAATGGCAGAGGCATGAATTTTAATTGATGAAAAGGAAAGGCCTTTATCAAGCATCTCAGTTAGGTATTGCAAAATCTGAGGAATATTTGGAACAATCGTGTCAAAATCTTGTGCCTGGTTCCAAGCGCAGAATCTCTCATTTTTCTGCATAATATTTTCTGGTGCTAGGCTACCTGACCACCAAAATAACATCCATCACTGCTTTAGAGAGAGGTGTGTCTTGACTGGCTACATTATCCGCCATGCTGCCAGGTTTAAGGTCCTGAATTGGCTGTGCAGTATCGGACTGTCTTGTTGAGTCAATAAGTAAGGAATTTGAGGTAATATCCAAGTTGGGCATTGAGACAAGCTCTTTAGGATTGGGTACCAGTGCTGGCGGGGCCAGTCTGGGGCAATCAGTATCATTTTTGGTCTCTCTTGTTTGACCTTAAGGAGTACCTTGGGGAGGAGAGGCAGAGGAGGAAAAGCATATACTGTTAGGTCTTTCCAGCTGAAAGATAGAGCATCCACTTTCCATGCCTGTTTGTGATAAGTCCTTGTGCAGAATCTCTGTAGTTGGTAGTTGTGAGGGGAGGCAAATAGGTCTATGTCCGGGCATCCCCAGTTCCTTGTTAGCATGCTGAAGACTTGCGGATCCAATTTCCACTCATGGGGATCCATTAGGTTTCTGCTTAGTTCGTCTGCCAGAGTATTTGTCCTTCCTGGCAGGAATTGCACTTGCAGATGTACTTTGTAAGTCAATGCTGTGTCCCACAAGTTCATGGCTAGTCTGCAGAGGGGGTAGGAATGTGTGCCTCCCTGCTTGTTTATGTACCACATGACTGTAGTATTGTCCGTCCCTATCAGTAGTTGTCCTGGATGAAGTAGATCCTTGAAGGCTGTCAGGGCATTCTGAACAGCTAGCATCTTTTTTGATTGATATGTAGATGCATTTGACTTGTGGACCATGTGCCCTGAATACATCTTCCTGCTATATGGGCCCCTCAGGCATAATCTGATGCATCTGTTGTCAATGTCTGCCTGGCTGTGGGTAAGGTGAATGGCTGTCCCGTGTTGTGGTGACAGGATTTTGCCCACCATCAAAACTCCTGTTGCAGGCAGGGAATGAGGGTAATTATTGTTTCCAGGCTGTGGCAATGTTGAGTCCAAACACTTTTTAGATACCACTGAAGTTTCCTCATATGCAGTCTTGCATATGGAATTAGCAGAATGCAGGATGCCATGAAGCCCAAAGCCTGCAGAATTTTTCTTGCAGATAACTGGGTCTTTGTTGCCAACATTTTGAAATAAGTAATCAGTTGTCTGTGTTTGTCTGGCGTGAGATAAGCCAGCTGGGCAGTTGTATTTAAGCTTGCACCCAGGAATATTATCTCTTGAGAGGGTACGAGTTTTGATTTCTTTTCGTTTACTGTGTACCCTAGACCTGTTAGTAATCTTTTTACAAACGCCAGATGCTGTAGTAGAATATGTCCTTATTCTCTGCTTGAATAAGGCAGTTGTCCAAGTAAGGATATATTTGTATTCCTCTGTCTGCAAAATGCAATCACTGGTGCCAGGCATTTTGTGAAGACCCTGGGCGCGGTAGATAAGCCAAAGGGCAGTGCAGAGAACTGGTAGTGCATTGAGCTGGCTATAAATCTGAGGTATCTTCTGCATGATTGTCTGATTGGGACATGCAGGTGTGCCTCTTTTAGAGCTAAAGTCACAAGCCAAGCCTTCTTACTCAGCATGGGCAGAAGCTGCTGCAGAGTTAACCTTTTGAATTTTGGAATATCCAGGAATGTGTTTAGATAGACAGGTCCAGTATTGGTCTCCAGGCTTTGTCCAAGAATAGCCTTGAGTAGAATCCTAGTCCCTGCTCTTGCTGTGGTACTAGCTGAACGGCTCTCATGTCCATCAGTGGCAGTGGTAAACACTGAACAGCCTGCCTGCCCCTGTGGGAGTGGTTACTGCCTAGAAACTGTAGTTTTATTGGCCATTTTGGGTCAATTCCAAACTCCTTGATCCCCCTCTCTTAAAACCCGATTGCCTCATGGTTTTGGCGTCTTTTCAGACTTGTTGGCTGTTGGTGAAGCACCCACCAAGAGGAGAAAACGCTGAGAGAAGAAAGGAGCCACTTTTGAGATTTTAAGTATTTTTCTTCAGATTATTTGTTAAGATTTCTGCATTGCCGCCTACTTTTTGGCATTTTCCAGCTTGCTAAACTTGATATCTGTATTAGGAACTGTATTTAGAACACATCTAGAGCCTGTTTACTGCATTTCCTGTGTTGCACTTATTTTAAAATCGTTTTTTTCTTAAAACTTGCATTTTACCTGTCTCTGGCCTAGCATTAAAGTGTGGGGTCATTTATTGCACTGTTCGTTGTTGCTACTTGTGTATCTCTGCTATCTATAAACAAAACAAAAAAAATCTTGCTTTTTTCCCCACTTTCTGAAATTTAAAAAAAAGTTCAGTTACAGATTTGCTGTTCTGAACTGTTTGTAAGTTTCTTGGAGGCCATTGCTTGCTTGGGCTAAAGGGAAGTCTCTGTGTTCATCAGTGGCAGTGGTAAACACTGAACAGCCTGCCTGCCCGTGTGGGAGTGGTTACTGCCTAGAAAATGTAGTTTTATTGGCCATTTTGGGTACCCTGTTTTGCGCATCGCTTAATCAGGTTTAAACTATTGCCGGCTCCACAAAGTCTGCTCTTCTCTTTTTCCCTTAGAACTGTTCCAAATCTCAAAGTAAGCACTCTATTTTCCTTCTAAAACACAGCAGTAGCTAGGATAAGTGTCTTATAAGTAAGCACTAATAAAATAAAGCACTACACCCTCTTATACTCCCCTTAAGTATTTGGCTCCCTATTGGTCCTTTTTGATCAAGTCAAAAAGTAATTCCTTATACTATTCTGGCATGTCCAAATGTCAGTTTCAGGTTTACTTTCCAGTCCAGCTGGTGAATATGGGAATCTTGAGGCAATGTTACAACTGCCTTATGTACACAGACCACCCTCTCCTCTTCCCAACAAGCTCAAATACATGTGAGAGATGCAACTATATAGCCAAACTGGAGGCTGAGCTCTCTCAACATAGTACTGGCACGGCCAGTCTGGAGGAGAAGGTAATCATACACACCACAAATCCAGTCTCACATAGACCTATCACAACAGCAAACCAAACACATAAACACACAAAAACATACTTGGAGGCTCTAAATAAAAATCTGCCCAAGCAACACAGACCTCCAAAGCAGACATCCAAGCAACTGCTACCCCACAACAATACCCACATATCACATAGTTCACAAAGTCAGTGTGCCACACAGTCACAGTCCTTAAGGCTAAACAACACACCTAATAAACTTGTAATAGGTGACTCTATTGTCAGACACACTGACGTCCCTCTCACCAGGCTGTACAAGGAGAAGGTCACTGTAAGCTGCCTGTCGGGGGCCAGGATCTGCCTCATAACACAAGCACTCAGGTCACTCCAAAGCAAGTACAAATATGACTCCATCATTGTCCATGCTGGTGTGAATGACCTGAGAAGTACCTCCCTGGATTACATGAAGAGAGACAGAGGAGCTCTCTGATCATGTGCCCCAGGCCGGTATGACCCTGATCTTGAGTAGCATCTTACCCTCACCAAGAATACCACCACAGTATAAAGACAAAATGATCAATTTCAACAATTGGCTAAAGTATTGGTGTCACTCAAAGGGGATCCAGTGTCTGTCAGCCTGGGATGACATGCTTGACAAGCCACGTTGCTTCGCTAGGGAAGGCTTGCACTGGTCACCCCTGGGTTTTTGAATACTGGCCAAGGCTCTTGCCACCCCCATAGTGCCTTTTTTAGGGAAGGCTCAAAAGACAAACCCACCTCCTTAGACAACACAAGGAAAAAGAAACTAAGGGTAATGCTGCTCAACGCCAGAAGTCTGAACCTCAAGATGCACACACTCGAGGCTCTCTTCAGTATGGAGAATATCGATATCTGTGCAGTAACAGAAACCTGGTTCAAGGCTCCCGAGAGCACCCCAGCACTGCCAGGCTATATCTCATACCATGCTTTTTGGCCCCAAAACTTGGACCAAACCACAAGAGGAGGGGGAGTATCCATATTCATCAAAGATACCCATACCTCCAGGCTAGTGGCACTGCACAAAGCATCTGAGACCATCCATGTGCAACTAACAGTGGGCAAAACTGCCTTCCAGTTTTGTAGCCTGCTACAGACCACCCTCCCAAACTCAGGAACCCCACTCGGCTTTCCTGAAGACACTGGAGAATATGAAGGTCTCTCCAAACACCATTATATTTGGTGACTTTAACTACCCAAACATAGACTGGGAGCACTACTCAAGCCCCAACACCCTAGCCCAACGGTTCCTAGAATTTATAAACTCAAATGCTATGGAACAACTGGTCACCACTCCCACAAGAGGGGAAAACATATTGGACCTGATCATCACCAACATGGGGACTCTATGTTCCATACCAGAGGTATACCCCTCATTGGTAAGATCTGACCATAAATTAATCACTATGGATATCCATATCCCATCCCCACCCACAGCAAAGGAAACCATGGTCAAAAACTTTTCAAAAGCAAACTTCCCACTTCTCAAAACTGAGGTGGAATCCTTCAAAGCCCCAGTGCCAGTGGAAAATACATCCCAAACTGCAGAAAACCAAGACACACTCCTCCAAAGGCAGACCACCTGTCTGGTGGACCCCAGCCATAAATAAGCTGTACAACAGAAGGAGGAAGCTACTACATGATAGAGCAAAATCCCTGAAAGGGAAGGAAACTCTGATCAGTACTAGCAAGAAACTATGATCCCTCATAAAATCATCTAAGGCTAGCTTCGAAAGAAAAATTGCACAAGATGCTAAAGATAATCACAAGGCCTTCTTTAGTTATGTCAGAAACCTGGGTGGAAACTGCCAGATATGCTCTGAGTTGGTGCAAAATGACAAAAAATACACTGAACCCACAGACATTGCCAACATCCTGGCAGACCGGTTCAGTGCAAACTTCTCTCCCCCCTCCCCCCAAATGAGCAAATGACTATCCCAACAGAGTGTAGCCTCCCTGACATCACAGATCCACATATGAGAGCTGCCCTCTCCAAAGCAAAAAACACAGCATCATTGGGACCGGACTGTGTCCCGGGCTGTGTTTTACATGAGCTCCAAGAAGAACTGAACCCTCACTTAAAATCACTGTTCAGTCTCAGCCTTATAACAGGATATGTACCCAAATAATGGCGTACAGCAACAGTGGTCCCACTCCATAAAGGTGGTGCCACAACGGACCCCGGAAACTATCGCCCTATAAGCCTAACTAGCCTGGTCTGCAAAGCTATGGAGCGTATCATCATGGAACTCATAAACAAAGACATTGGGAACCTCCAAACACTGGATCCTACCCAATTCGGCTTTGTTAAGGGCAGATCTTGCCTCTTGAACCTGGTCAATTTCTTTGAAACAGTCACCAAGGCCATAAACGAAGGGAAGGTAGTCCACGCAGCCTACCTTGACCTTGCAAAAGCCTTCGACACAATACCCACTCGGGCATCATAAATAAGCTCACCAGCTTAAATATCAACCCCTATGTCACAAGATGGGTTGCAAACTGGCTTAAGGATAGAACCCACATGGTCAGAATTGCAGGTGCCATGTCAGACTCTAAACCAGTTACAAGTGGTGTCCCACAAGGCTCAGTCCTGGGACCTCTCTTGTTCGGTAAATATTTCTCTGAGGTACAGGCTAACACAGGAGGACTATGGCTGACAAAGTTTGCAGATGACTGCAAACTGGGGGCCATAATCGACTCACTGGCTGACACAAGCATCGTCCAAAAAGGTCTCACAGAGATGGATAACTGGTGCTAGAGCCATGGCCTAAAGCTAAATGCCAAAAAGTGCATAGTCATCCCCTTTGGGAAAAACAAAGTGCCCACAAATTACCACATAGTTGGTAATCCATTAAGTACAGAAGAAGTAATTAGGGATTTGGGGACCCAAGTAGATTGCAATCTCTCCTTTGATAATCACATTCCCAAAGTGGTTAGAAAGACATTCCATATAGTCCACCTTATCATGAAGGGGTTCACATCTAGATCAAGAGAGGTCATTGTGCCCCTCTACTCATCACTCATCAGGCCCATAGTTGAATACAATGCCCCATTTGGGATGAACCTTACCCGACACCTGCTACAACTAGAAAGACCCCAAAAGTACCTCACCAAGAGGATCAAGGGACTCAAACAGATGCCCTATGCAGTTAGGCTAAAGAAACTCCAGCTCTACTCAGTTGCTTACCGCCTACTCAGAGGCGATCTGTGCCTGACGTATAAAGCCATGTCCAACCCAGAATTAATGGACATGCTCCACCTCAAGAAATCGAAATCCATCAGAACTACACGCTCCAGTGACTTAAACCTCAGCACAGAAATAAATAGAACATGCTGGAGGGACAGATTCATATCCCAGAGGCTCCCCTCACTCTGGAACAAAATCCCAATCCATGTCAAACAGAGCCCCTCAATGACCCTCTTCAAGAAGAATCTTGACGTTTGGATGGGAGATCGTAAATTTACCCCTGGGATCTCTTCTGTGTCACTACTAGACAGAGGCACGGTAAACTAACCTTAAATGGGCTATCTTCTGTGACCTACTATACAGAGGCACAGTCAACTAATCTAAGAAGGGTGGCGAAAGCCAAACACACTCTGGCTAGGCTTGTAAATGCCCTAGGGCAGATAGCCTAGTATCAACCTATGAACCTATGTCCATGAGGGATGAAACTTGTTTTTATGCCTCTGCCCATTGATTGCGTGGCAGGTCTGGCATACCATTTGGCCTTGGCAGGGTGTGAAAGTGGAACCTGTAGCCTTGTGATACTATATTTAAGACCCGTTTGTTCTGGGAGATCACGTGCCAATTTTGTGAAAAAAGTTCTAATTTTCCCCCCAAAGGGGCTGCCAGAAGATAAGTGCTTGGTGCTGGCAGAGGAAAATCATTGAGACTGTTTCCTGTATGGCTGTGATTTTTCCTCTCCGCTTTTGGAGGTAGAAGCACCCCATTGTTTAGGCCTGTATGAGCCTTGGGGCTGTGATCTGCCTCTGAGGCATCTGTATCTGTCTCTTTGTGGCCTGTCTGACACTGGAAAGGACCAATTCTTTGTAGGCCAGTTCCTGCTAAATCTGAGAGGCTGTACCTGCAAGAAATCCTTGACTGTTTGCATAGATTTAGCTTTATCCTCCATTTTCTTCAACACCTCTTCTGCTTTAACACCAAACAAAGTATCATGCTGTAATGCAGCATCTAATAGTTTTGCTTTAACATGATCGGGAAGATTCTGTTCTTTTAACCAAGCATGCCTCCTAATGATAGAACCTGTAACAGCGGCCCTGCAGGAGGCCTCTAGAGAATCAAAACCACATTGCAAAGTATGCTTTCCCACTTGTTCAGCTGCATGCAATAAATCCTGCATTTCCTTGTTTTCTGCACATTCTGAATTTGTCAACATTTTCTGTTTAAGCAGTGACGTAAGATATTGCTGATATTTAAGCATATGAAACTGGCAATTTAAAGTTCTTACAGCCAAGGTAGCAGAAGTATAAATCTTTTTCCCCCATCTGTCCAGGGCTCTAGAATCCCTATCAGAGAGGATAGAGTTTTTTGCAGTGGAACCCTTGACCACTTTGGGACCCTGAGAGAGAGTTTCTGGGTCAGCAGCAGGGTTTTTATGAAAAAATTTATGTGAATCAGGAACCCTGTAGTATCTGTCTGGCTTAACAGGAGCTGGAGGTAGAGAGTCTGGAGACAGACCGGACTCTGAAAATACATCATCTACAATGTCTAAAACAGGGGGGATAGCAAGGGGCCTGTGCTGAGGTAATAAAAGGAAGTCTCTGAGCCTTTTCTTGGATTCTGAGTAATCTTGGCTCTCCCAGTGGAAATGCTCCCTCAAAGTATGCAGAGTCTCCCCAAAAGAATAATCCTCAGGAGGAGAGGCTGAAGGGATAGATTCTTCAGCATCAGAATCCTCATAGGGAGGAAGAGAATATTCCTCTTCAGAAGAGGAATCAGAGGAAATGGAAACCTGATTGGAAGATTCATATTCTATCTCTTGCTTAGGCCTCTTATCAGGAGGGGGATGGGAACCCCTGATCAAAGTAATTAGGTCTTCGGACATTTTAAGCATATGTTTTTTAGGCATGGAGACCTGTCCAGGAGAATGCTGCACTTGTTTCTTTGTCTTTAGAGCTGCTTTAGACTTTGTCTTTGAAGCTGAAGTAGGTTTCACATATAACTGTGTAGGCCTGAAAACACCCTCAGAAGCCGATGCCTACTCAGCGGCTCCGGACACATCTGAGGGAATAGTTTCCAAGTGTCCAATACCTTGAGTTTCCAGTGGCCTAGTCAGCTCCACGTGAGAGTCAGAAGCAGCCTGTGGCTCTGAGGTAGCGGGCATCAGGGGCTGCGAAAGCACCTCACTGAGAACCGGTGACTTGGCTAGCGGAAGCCTTGTCATCAGTTTTGGACCTCGGATGCCTGTCCTTTTCTTTTTCTTTGCGCTTTTTATAAACTCCGGTAGTCGGCTGTTATGACGGCATTATATAATTGAATCTTCTGCCAAAGTAATGAAATGCAAAATTGTACCAACGCTTAATAGTGCGTTGGTTAAATCTAGCACAAAACCGACAACTAGCAATGTCGTGGTCCGGGCCTAGGCAAGGAATACAGTAAGAATGAAAATCCTTATGCGGTATTTGTTTCCCACAAGAAATACAATTATTAACTTTTTCTGACATCAGTCTGGAGCAAGAAAAAAAGTTTCCCCAATGGGGTACTTAGCTTTAATGAAGACTTCAGATCTGAAATTCGAATTTGAAAATCTCAGGAGTCGGCCGACCGGCACTTGTGAACTGCTTTTGCTTTGGGCACCACGCGGCAAGAAAGACTGAAGAAAATGGCGTTGGCTGCATCTTTTATACCCCTGGTGCACTGACGTCAGGGAGGAAGTGACAGCAACCGATGCTAGACCTAGACTTTGGAATTCAGGCCGACTGTGGGTAGCCTGCCAGCACTATAACCCAATTGTAATGACTGCAACAGTGAAACACGATGAACATCAGTACTTTCAACAATGATTTGTTTTCAACAGCTTTTCAACATAACCGATTGAATACATATGCAGATCAGCGTTTTGCTGAATTACAAAATTCCTTATAATTATACTCCTCAACATCTTTTTCCATCTCTTCTATTAAACTGGACAGCCCCATTCCTTTATGCACAATACTTAAATGGCCCAACCAGTAAAGTCCCTTCTTTCATTCTATACTGATGCTACCATTCAAGAGGCTCCACTATTCACATGCAACTTACTCCTCCCTTAGTTATAACTTCTCAACTTGGTTCAGCAACTCTTTTATTCCCAATATCTTACTTTTTCAATTTGTTGGCTTGACCAGTGATGAGTAGCTTCAACTGAGTATCCCAACTCAGTAAGAAAAGAGCCCCTAATATTTTAATAGTAGGAACCCCATACAATGTTTTCTAAACCTTGCAAATCTCTCTTCCATTTTTAAGCTTTGTACAGCCACAAACGTTATCAAATTCTTGTCTCTTCCTAATTACATCTCCAACATCTTTTGTTAGCATTAACAAACATTTTTGCAAACCCACATGGTGTATTAAAATATCAGTGAAAGCACTTCAAGACAATAATACAAAATCTTCTAGATTTCATTCTGCACATTGGAGCTCTCCACATATTGCCACCAACTGTAGTAAGTTCAACTGCCTCTGTAACAATTTGTTTCAAATCTCCTTCAGTTCCTCAGCCCTTTGTAGTTTTCCATTAGTTTCTTAAATGTTCTACTAATTACCCTTCTTCCAAAGGCTACTTCTGTTCTTGATTCCACCAGATGTACTAATGAGTCTTTCCTTTCTTATACTACTGTTGGTGTGCCTTTTTTCCCATTCTTTCCTTAGCTCCATATATGGGAAATTCTCATATCTCCCCAGATTAAACTCGCATTTGACTACTTCCAAGTTTTTCAAACAAGTAACCTGCTCCATTTGCTCTTTTTGGTTTCTTGATTCCCTCTTCAATCCTAAACAGTTTTCTGCCACTATGTTGCCAAAACTCTCCCCTTTCTTGATACAGATCACCCCTATCAGAAACAAGTAAAACATCCACTATTGCATTTTCTGTTTCAGTCTCTCTAAAAAAACTTTGAAAGCATACCTTACTATGGCCATCCAGTCTTACAGTCAGACTCCAATACCTCCCAAATTCCATCTGTGCATCCATTTTTTTATTGTGACCCACATCCTATGATGTTCATGAGATAGCAGTGTCTTATCTGTGTGGCTGTACAGTACAACTGCAATCACCCCTAGCCCAATCGGCAGTACATATCTGTTTAAAAAAAAAAAAAAAAAAAACACCAAATAACTTGCTACAAAACTAAAAGAACTTGAGTGCTTTTCATTCTTTTAAAACTAAATTAAGAACTTCATCGGAACCATACCCCTTGATTGTTCTCCCATCGAATATCAGCATCCATCTGCCTCATTTTACTTTTGTTTCCTTTCCATTGCAACTGAACTTTACTTCCTAATCCATTCGCTCAAACTTCTCTTGCAGTCTTTTTTTAATAAGACTATCCTACATGCATATTAAATGAGTGGCCCCCAGAAGCATCTTGCATGTTATAACCATACTATCCAGATCCAGGTTTACCATCCATTTACTAATATACTGAACTTCTGTAATTTCCTCACATATTATCTGCTGCTAACTATGCAAGGTTAGTTTCTAGCTAAATACTAAGGGAAGGGGCAACTGTACACGGTGTGTTACCTTTCTGAATGGATAGATAGCAAAAGCATTGTGGTAGGGCAGCTTTTGAATTCAGAAAGGTTACACATACAGCACTTTGTGTCAACCTTTATGAATCTTCCTACAAGACATATCATCCCATAAAAAATGGGTAAAGCTGCAGTAGTAATACATAATGCGTAATTGTGTTTCTTACTTGTTAACCTTAAAACCAGCTGTCATAGGACATTGGTTCAGCATCTCATTTCTGGGGGGGGGTCAATACTACTATTTGTAAATTATGCCAATTTGTGGCACCCACACAAGTTATATTCCTGTATGGAAAATGTTATTTTATAGCTAGAGATTCAATGCATAATGCAAACAGAAACAGGGAAAAATTCTGCCTCTGGCTATACAACAGCTTCCCTATCACTTTAATGTATGCTTCTCCACCATAATCATGATCAAGTCTACCCACCACCATCTGGGAAAGCCAAAGCCCCTAAAGCATTTGATTAGGAACACCAGATGACAATCAGATTTGTTTCCTGCATGTAACCCAATCAATATAATTTCCTTACTCCCCTGTGAAGTCTCCTGAATTAACATTTATTAATATCGTCAAACATCTGCCTCCTCTCCACAAAGTCACAGTGACCCAAGTTATTTAAAGCTGATACACCTTTATCCATTCTAATTTGTCAAATATTTTACAATGGTTTAACACACGTTGGTCAGCAAGAGCAAGGGTCCACCAAGTCCTTACATATAAAGTACAGTTGTGCAATAACGTACTAGAGTAGTATACATCCTACTGATCACTGTTGCAGTATTCCAAACAAATGGGTTATCATGCTGATATCCAGCTGGGGTATCAAAGCTTAAATTTCCCTAGGCAGTTTGGAAGTGTAGGGGTATATAAGCAGATGTATGAGCATAGATCCTCAGACTGTCTCCAAGCCAGTGGCCACAAGACCCCAGAGTATGTGACTGGTCAGCTAGAGGGGCCAAGTATGAAGTGGTAAAGAGCCCTCTCAGTCCTAGGGTATTGTGACAGGGCACACAAAAGGGTCAGTAAAATACATATAGAGAAAATGGTAACCACGTAAGAGGGGAAGGAGAGTGGGAAGGAATACTGAAACAGTGATCAAAAGGACATCTATTGTTAAAGTAAATTCTTACACAACTGTACTATGTTCTAAATGAAATCAGTGTTGCAGTATTCCAAATGGCTCATTCCCAGAGCTGAAGGGTACATATGGGGGAGATGGCTAATAGGTCAAGGAACTAAGAATCCAGACAGGACTGACCAAGCAAAGGCCGCCCGGGACCTTGAAAAGGCATCAATCTTGTAGTGTTTACTGAATGTGTGTACATAAGACACGGTGGCAACATTGGATATGGAACTGGAGTCCACTCCTTTGAAGGTGGTTCCTGAGAATGCCAATACCCTGGTAAATTAAGCTTGAGGGCAAGGGGTGCAATGCAAAAAAGAGATTAACTTCTAGAGATCCAGCTTGCAAAGGTTTGCTTGGATACTGGTAGATCAAGATTTGAATCCATGAATGAGGCGAACAGTTGATCAGACTTGCAGACAGATCTGATCACAATGGAGCCTTGTCAGCTCCAAATAAAGGTTACAAATGTCCCAGGCAGCATGCCAATGGCCAGATATGTGGCCACTGGCAACGTACCCTGATGTAAACATAAAATTTATTTTTTTTCGGCGATCGCCGATGTTTAAACGCAGCGCAAACGGGCTGCGCTATAAAAAAAACCCCAAAAAATAAAAAAATTAAACCCACAAATGTGGGTTTATGCAAAGCATGAATTTACAATGGAAGGGAATAGAAGGCTAAAACAACATGGCCACTGAGTAGGGGTTGCTAAGGGGGGAAGCGGAGTGTAAGACGTAACTAAGCATTAGTAGGCAATCCTATGTAAATGAGTGGTAGGATAGTGAATCGTACTGTTACATTGGAAATGAGCACATTCCGTGCAGTGTAGGAGTAGGATAAGGGGGAGTAACAGAGTAGGAGATAGGTGACATCACAGGGGGGAATGTATGAAAGGAATGCAGCTCATTGGAGCACAGTGGCATGTGAAAGCTGTCAGTCAGACATCATGGAAAGAGGAGTGTCAACAAGTAGGCATGGGAAAGCCAAGAAATGGAAGGTGTACACTATGGGTAACACCAAAGTTTCTTGCAGGGCGTGCATGCACGCATGTGCGTGCTGGTAGGCACAAGTAAGCTAGTGTGTGCGCGCGTTTAAGGCAGAATACACATGTAGGAGCCTGTTTAAACACCTGTAAGCTTGTTTGCGCTGGTGTGCGTGCGTTTTAACCCGAATAAGCAGATTCTAGTCCATCTAAGCATGTGTGCACGCGTGTTAGCCACTGTGAGCTTGTTTTCACTGGTATGCGCGTCGCTCCCCCTGAGGAAACAGAAGGGAAAAAGGAAGCATGGGAAACAGTAGGAAGTTAGCAGGGATTACTGGCAGAGCTAGCAGGTGAAAACAATCAGAAGAAGGCAATTACACAGGCAGAACAGTAGCCCAGCCCAGCACTTAAAATTCTGCAAACAACAGTGCAGAATGTTTCTCTCAAGAGACACTGCAACAGAGGAGTAAGCTATTAGAAGTGAAAACTGAAAAAGCTTCACTCAGACCAAAAATGCTAAGGGCTGCCATAGCTGTTATAAGGAGACATATGTAACTTGCTGAGGGCGGTGACTATGCAAATGCTGCCAGACAACCCACAGTGAGGAGATGGAGAAGAGTGTACAGGCCCAGAGTCACCTACCAGGGGTTACATGAGCTGGAGATAGTGGAGGGCTATAGAGTGGACAGAGACCTCCTGCAGCAAATTGTTGAGCTGTGCAGGCCACACCTCACACACAGTACCAACAGAGGGGAACCCATCCCAGTGGAAACCAAGGTATGTGTTGGCCTAGGAATACTAGCAACAGGTACCTTCCAGAGACCAACTGCTGATATGATGGGGATATCACAGGCATCAGCATCCAGGGTACTGCACCAGTTCCTGGATGCCATGTCAGCACATGTCGGTGAGCATGTATATTTCTCCAATTCCCGTGTGGTATTGGCCAGCAATATGCGTCTCTTCCAGCAAATAGAGGAATACCGTGAGGTAGTGGGTGCAATAGACTGCACGCATATATGCATCAAAGCATCAGCTGGTGAGCGGGGTAGGGCCTACATTAACCACAAGGGCTTCCCCTCCATCAATTGCCAGGTTGTGTGCGATGCCCAGGGCATAATCATGAATGTGTGTGCTGGCTGCCCTGGAAGCTACCATGATTCCCATATCTGGCATCTGACGCAGCTGTACCAGACATTTGCCAATGGGGACATCTCACATGGTCACTTAGTGGGGGATACTGGCTATGCACTGGAGCTGTGGCTGATGACACCCATCAGAAATGCACACACACCTGAACAAGAATGCCATAATGAGGCACACGCACAAACACGAAATGTAATCGAGTGTGTGTTTCGGCTGCTCAAGTCACGGTTCCGGTGCCTGGACACATCTGGTGGAGCCTTGCAGTACTCACCAACTACATGTACCCAAATTGTCATGGTATGTGCTATGCTACATAATATGATTCTGTGAAAACAGCTGCAGCAGGACCAGCATAGGGCTGGGCCAAACAGCCCCCCACCATTGCCAAGCCAATCACAGGCAGAGAGTGACTCGGAGGAGGAACAACCTGAGCCTGCCCCAGTAGGCAGAAGGAGGCGTGCCCAGTATGCCTTGGCAAAGCGGCAACGCATAGCACATACACTGGCTCAGTAGGAACCCTGGAAATGATACCTCTCTCTGACTCTCACATATAGTAAAAGGGATGCCTAAGTTGACACAACCTGCTATCAAACATGTATAGGGAGTGTAGTATGTGCATCCAACATAGACAGCCCTGCAGCACCACCTGAGGCATGATTGCCATGTGTTAAGCAATGTAACACCATGTAGTATATGCAAACTTGATGACCCTGACTAACATCCTACCCTCACCAAGCATGATGCCACAATATGAAGACGAGATGATCAATTACAATAATTGGCGTAAGTATTGCTGTTAGTCAAAGGGTATCCAATGCGTGCCAGCCTGGGATGACATGCTGAGCAAGACATGATGCTCCACCTGCTAGGGATGGCGTGCACCTATCAGTCCTGGCCTTTTGGATACTGGCAAAGGCTGTTGTCACCCCCACCATGCCTTGAATAGGTAAGGCTCAAAACACAAACCCACCTCCATAGGTATCACAAGGGATAAGAACCTAGATGTAATGCTACCCAATGCCAGAAGTCTAAACTGCAAGATGCATGCAGTCTAAACTCCCCTCAGCATGGAGAATGTTGATATCTGTCCTGTAACAGAAAACTGGGTCAAGGCTCACAACAGCACCCTAACACTACCAGGTTACACCTCATACCGTGCTTTACAGTCCCAAAACATGGAACAAACTACAAAAGGAGGGTAACCAGCAATAATTGTCAAGGATAACCACACCCCCATGTTGGTACCACAACAAGAAGCAGCATGGACTATCCATGGTCAAGTAACAGTGGCTAAAACTGCCTCCCAGTTTGTAGCCTGCTACAGACTACCCTCCTAACTCCAGGAACTGCACTTGGCCTACGTTGGAACACATGGAGATATCAAGCTCTCCAAACAACATTAAATTGGGTGACTGAAAATACTCAAACATAGACTGGGAGCATTATACCAGCTCCAACACCCTAGGCCAAAGGTTCCTAGAATCCATAAACCAAAATGCTCAGGAACAACGTACCACTCCCACAAGAGGGGTAAGCATACTGGATGTGATAATTAGCAACATGGGTACTCTATGGCCAGATGAGAAGTGTATCCCTCACTGGTAAGATCAGACCATAGAGTAATCACACTGGATATTCACATCCTGACCACAAAACCACAGTGAAAAACATGTGTAAAGGAAATGTTGCACTCCTCCAAACTGATGTGGAATCCGTTAAAGGCCCTGTGCCTGTGGAAAACATGGGCCACACCTCAGAACCCTTTATAAACGCATTCTATGAACACTGTCAGGAATGCATGGATTATGCAATCCCAAATAAAACCAAGGCCCAATACCATACACGCAGGCATCTGGCATGGTGGACCCCAGCCATTACCAAACCATGCAAGAGAATGAGGAAGCTACTACATGATAGAGCAAACCCAAAAAGGGAAGTAATCTCTGATCAGTATTATGGCAATAAAATATGGCCACTCATAAAATCCACTAAGGCCAGCTACAACAAGTTGAATCTGTGAATCTTGGGCAATGTTACACCTGCCCCATGTACACAGACAACCCCCTCCTCCCCCCAAGAAATACAAATATATGTGAGAGATGCAACCATTTATCCAAACTGGAGGCTGAGCTCTCTCAACTCAGTACTGTCAAAACTAGTCAGGAGGAGAAGGTAACCACACACACCACAAACCCAGTCTCACATAGACCTATCACAACTGCAAACCAAAGACATAAACACACAAAAACATTCCCGGAGACTCTAATTAAAAATCCAACAAATCAACAGAGGCCTCCAAAGCAGACACCCAAGCAACCACTACCTCCAAACATAGCACATGCAACACATAGTACACAAAGTCAGTGTGCCAAACAGTCACAGCCAGTAAGGACAAATAACATGCCTGATAGACTTGTAATAGATGACTCCATAGTCAGACACACTGATGTCCCGCTCACCAGACTGAACAAGGAAAAGGGTACAGTAAGCCGCCTGTAGGCTGCTACAATCCGCCACATAACACAAGCACGCAGGTCACTCCAAAGCAAGTACAAATATGACTCAGTCATTGTCCATGCTGGTGTGAATGACCTGAGATGTACCTCCCTGGACTACATGAAAAGAGACAGAGGAGCTCTCCGATTATGTAGGCCAGGCCGATATGACTCTGACCCTGAGCAGCATCCTACCCTCACCAAGAATGATGCCACAGTACAAACACAGAATGATCAGCTTTAACAATTGTCTCAATTACTGGTGTCATTCCAAGGGGATTCAATGTCTGTCTGCTTGGGATGTCATACTTGACAAGCCACACTGCTTTGCCAGGGATGGCTTGCACCTGTCACCCCTGGTAGTCTGGATATTGGCTAAGGCTCTTGCCACCACCATAGTGCCTTTTGTAGGCAAGGCTGAAAAGACAAACCCACCTCCCTAGAAAACATAAGTGGAAAAAACATAAGGGTAATGCTGCTCAATGCCAGAAGTCTAAACCTCAAGATGCACGCTCTCGAGGCCCTCCCCAGTATGGAGAACATCGATGTCTGTGCAGTGATGGAAACATGCATCAAGGCTCCTGAGAGCACCCCAGCACTACCAAGTTATACCTCATATCATGCTTTTCGGCCCCAAAACCTGGACCAAACCACAAAAGGAGGGGGAGTATCCATATTCAGCAGAGATGCCCACACGTCCAGGTTACTGACAATGCACGAAGCATCAGAGACCATCCATGTGCAACTAACCATAGGCAAAACTGCTGTACAGTTTGTAGCATGCTACAGACAACCCTCTCAAACCCAGGAACCCCACTCAGCCTTCCTGAAGACACTGGAGAGTATGAATGTCTCTCCAAATACCAAACAAGGTACTCACAAATTACCACATAGGTGGTACTCCATTACGTATGGAAGAAGTAATCAGGGACCTAGGGACACAAGTGGACAGTAACCTCTCATGTGACACTCACATTGCCAACGTGGCTAGGAAGACCTTCTATATTGGACACCTTATCATGAAAGGATTCACATCTACATCAAGAGAGGTCATTGTGCCCCTATACTCTTCTCTTATCAGGCCCATAATCGAGTACAATGCCCCATTTGGGATGTACCTTACCCGACACCTACAGCAGTTAGAAAGACCTCAAAAGTACCTCACCAAGAGGATAAAGGGTCTCAAACATTTGTCATATGCTGCCTGGCTGATGACACCCCAGCTGTATGCAGTCACATACTGCATACTCAGAGGCGATGTATGCCTGATGTACAAGGCCATGTTCAATACAGAATTAATGGACATGCTCCACCTCAGAAAATCCAAATCCATCAGAGCCGCGAGAGATGTCAACCTCAACACATAAATAAATAGGATGTGCTGGAGGGACAGATTCATAGCCCAGAGCCTCCCTACACTCTGGAACAGAATCTCACTCCATGTTAGGCAGAGCCCCTCACTGACTCTCTTCAACAGGAATCTTGCCAAGTGGATGGGAGATCGTAGATTTACATTGGAGGTCTTCACTGTGTCACATCTAGACAGAGGCACAGTAAAGTAAACCCTAAATGGGCATAATATTCACATAGCAAAAGGTGGCGAAAGCCACACACACTCTGGCTAGGCTAATAAATGCCCTTGGGCAGATAGCCTAGTATGAACCTATGAACCTATGAAGATACAAATTGTACAGGACACTAAGGATAATCACAAGGCTTTCTTAACTGATGGTAGGAACCTTGTTGGGAATTCACAGATATGCTCTGAATTACCAAATATTACAAACAATACACCAAACCCACACACATTGCCAACATCCAACCTGACAGGTTCAGTGCAAACTCCCCCCCCCCCCCAAATGCCAAATATCTATCCCAGCAGAGTGCTGGCCCCCTGACATTGCAGATGCTGAGGTAACAGCCAACATCTTCAAAGCAAAACACACAGTATCTATGGTACGAGATGGTGTCCTGGGCTGTGCCCAACATGAACTCCAAGAAGAATGGAACGCCAAATAACACTACTGCTCAATTTCAGCCTTACCACAGGATATGTACCCAAAGAGCAGTGTACAGCAACAGTGGTCCCTCTCCACAAAGGTGGTGCCTGAATGGATACTGCAAACTATCACCCCAGAATCCTGACAAGCTTGGTCTGCAAAGCTATGGAAAGGATCATCATGGACTTCAGAAATAAAGATATTGGGGACCTACAGACACTGGACTCTACCCAGCGTGGCTTTCTTAAGGGCAGATCCTGCCCCTTAAACATGTTTGACTCATTTGAAACAGTCAAGGCCATTGATGAGGGGAATGTGGTCCACATAGCCTATCTGGACCTTGCAAAAGCCTTCCATACAATACCCCACGTGTTCATTATAGATAAGCTCACCAGCTTAAATATAAACCCCTATGTCAGTAGATGGGTTGCAAACCAGCCCAAGGACAGAACTGGCATGGTCAGAAATGCTGCAGCCATGTCAGACTACAAACCAGCTACAACTGGCATCCCACAAGGCTCGGTCCTGGGACCTCCCTTGTTTGGTATATATTTCCCATAGGTACAGGCCAACATGGAAGGACTGTGACTGAACAAGTTTGCAGAGGACTACAAACTGGGCACCATATCTGACCCTCCAGCTGACACAAGCATCCTACAAAGGGCCACATAGAAACAGACAACTGGTGCCAGAGCCATGTCATCAAGCTAATTGCAGAAAAGTGTATAGACATCCCCTGTGGATAAACAGTACGTGCCCACCAATTACCACAGAGGTGTTAACCCATTAAGTACTTTAGAAGTAATAAGAGACCTGGGGACAGATATCTTGCATTTGACAACCATGTGGCTGTAGTGGTTACAGAAACATACCATATACCCACCTAATCATGAAGGTAGTCAGATCTAGATCAGGAGAGGTCATCGTGCCTCTTCAGTCATCCTTCATCAGCCTCACAATTGAGTACAATGGCCCCTGTGGGATGTACCTCAGCAGACACCTCCAGCAACTGGAAAGACCCCAAAAGTACCTCACCAGGAGGATCAAAGAGCTCGAACAGATGCCATGTGTTGCCTGATTAAACAAACTGCAGCTCCACACAGTGCCATACTGCCTGCCCAGAGGCAATCTGTGCCTGATGTATAAAGCCATGTCCAAGCTGGAATCAATGAACATGCTGCATCTTGTACAATCTGAATGCCAGTGAGCTATGCACGAGAGACCCGAACCCCAGCACTGACATACATAGGACATGCTGTAGTGATTGATCCATAACCCAGAAGCTCCCTCCACTCTTGAGTAAACTCCCAGTACAGGTTAGCCAGAGAGTCCCTCACTGACTCTCCCCAAGAGGAATCTTGATGAGTGGATGGGAGATGGTAGGTTTACCCTGGGTATCACTGTTATGTCATGGGTAGACAGAGGCACAGTATACTAACCTTGAAATATGTCATGACAAAATCCAGTTACAATGTGTGTTGAAGGACAAACACACACTCTGACTAGCAATAGAAATGACCTAGGGCACATCGCTAGTGTTTGTCAATGTCCACCCAAGTTGCGGAATACACTACCAATGTTGGACAAGCCTGGTTTAAGTAGTCCATATCTGGACAAAATGCAACATGGTCATATGTGCACAACTGGCCCTTAACCAGTCTGGTGTGCTCACTATGAATATTTAAAGCAGTGATAGGACTGAAACCCAGGTTACTGTCCACCACAGTGAAAGTACTGAACCAGTACACTATACGATATTACAGTGTTTGGTCAGTATGAAAGGATGTTGACAACTGTATGCAAACTATCCCATGGAAACCCTGCAGGGCACAGTATAATCCCTGTTGGGTTCAGACACAAAGCAGTTGGGCAGTAAGTACACAACATGACTCCCAACACACAACTATAAATGTGAAATATTGTTGAAGTTCACACATAACCACAAATGTGGTGGACTGCAGATTTCAGCATATGGAAAGCTCACACTGGGCATGCTCACACACTTTGATAAATGAGACATATGCCAGGCAGCAAGCCATGGAAAGCCTGAACTGGGCATGCTCACACACTTAGGCCATGTCTCAGTTTAGCAGTTGGCCACACATATCTGGTATTTGTATGTGTTAATCCAGGAACCAACCACAATACAGCAATCTGCCCAGTGCACACAGTTAAATGACTACAGAGACATAAGTTAAATAGTGGATCCCTGTCATATTCAAACATCTTCCACAGATACACAAGTTGTTCATAGAAACAGGGAAAGCTATGGCAATAAAGACCTGCAAACAGTTTATCAGCAACAAATATTGTGCATCTGAAAATTAAACATATGGGTGTAGAGGTCAATACCAGGCTGTTTGCCCTAGGGAATACAAGCTTAGCCAGAGTGTGCTTGGCATCTGCCTCCCCAGTACAGTAGGCTACTGTGCCTCTGTAAAGTAGGTCACAGAAGGCACCGTTTAAGGCTAGTGTGCTGTGCCTCCGTCAAGCAGGGACACAGTGGAGATCCCAGGGGTTGAATTTGCAATGTCACATCCATGTGGCTGGTGTTTGCAGGAAGAGGGTTGGTGAGGACTTATAACAGTAATTGGGCGTCAATTACAGACTGAGGGGAGCCTTATCTGCAGTGTCTGGACAATTTCACTGTCAACACTTTGACGTGATGAGTTTGAGGGATTGAAGTGTCGTACCAATACTGTTCAGAGACATCCTCCCTCTGTGGGATATTGCTCTGTAATGTATTAGCTCCCTCCTCCTGTTGTACAGCTTATATATGGCTGATGTACACCAGACAGGTCTCCTGTTGTGGAGGAGCCATGGGTTTATTTGGGATAGCATGATCAATGCAAACCTTCCAGATGCTCATAGAATGCAATTGTCAAGGGTTATGCAGAGTGGCCTGTATAATCCCCCAGCATGGGTCCTTTGAAGTCTTCCACCCCAGTCTTCACAAGTGCAAAGTCTGCTTTTGATAAATACTTTGTTTGCAGTGACTTCCTTGCCTGGGGGTGGGGATGGGATATCGATGTCCAGGGAAAGTTGGGTATGGTCAGATATTAACAATGGTGGTCTACCTCTGGTGTGGAACACAGAGTCCCCATGTTGCAGATGGTCAGGTCCAATATGTATTCCCCCTTGTGACTGTGGTGAGTGGTCCTGCCATAGCACATGGATTCACAAATTGTAGTGGCTGTAGGGTGATGTTGTTGAGGCCTGAGTAGTTCCCCCAAACAATATACCTGTACCTAATGTTAACCACTGTAATGGTGTATGTAAACACACCTTCATATCCTACACTGTTCCCAGGGAAGCAAAGTGTGTGTCCTGGATATGGGAGGGGTGGTCTGAACTGGTTGTGTTGTGTGTTACAGGTCCTGTGGTCATGAAGCATGGTATAAAACATAACCTGGCAGTGCTGATGTGCATATCTGACCCTGAAGTAGGCGGCTGTTAATGCATATATATGCTATCCCCCTAACTGACAGATAGTAATAGATGTACATACTTCTATATAAATAATGATGTCAGCACCCTATAAATACTGCAGGAGAAGAACAGATACCCAGTAATTCGAATAGCGCGCTCCGCTGTCTCTCTCAAGTGTCATAATATAGTTAGGTAGGGGTTTGAATCCTGCAAATGCTGAGTGTGTGTGTTTGGGTAAGGGGGTTAGTGTGTGTGCAATTCTGTGTGAAAGAAATGTCCCTTTTAGCAACTAGAACACACTACATGATGCACATTCCTCTTTCTAAACACTGATGATGTCAGCACCCTATAAGTATAGCAGGAGGGAAACCTCCCAGTAATCTCTCAAGTGTCATAACATAGTTAGGTAGGGGTTTGAATCCTGCAAATGCTCAGTGTGTGTGTGTTTGGGTGGGGGGGGGGGTTAGTGTGTGTGCAATTGTGTGTGAAAGAAATGCCCCTTTTGGCAACTAGAAGAACAAACTACATGATGCACATTCCTCTTTCTAAACACTGATGATGTCAGCACCCTAATGAGTATAGCAGAAGTGGGGAAACCTCCCAGTAACACGAATAGCTCGCTCTGCTAATGCGTCTCTCTCAAGTGTCATAACATAGTTAGGTAGGGGTTTGAATCCTGCAAATGCTCAGTGTGTGTGTGTTTGGGTGAGGGGGGTTAGTGTGTGTGAAAGAAATGTCCCTTTTGGCAACTAGAAGAACACACTACATGATGCACATTCCTCTTTCTAAACACTGATGATGTCAGCACCCTATAAGTATAGCAGGAGAAGGGAAACCTCCCAGTAATGCGAATAGCGCGCTCTGCTAATGCGTCTCTCTCAAGTGTCATAACATAGTTAGGTAGGGGTTTGAATCCTGCAAATGCTCAGTGTGTGTGTGTGTTTGGGTGAGGGGGGTTAGTGTGTGTGCAATTCTGTGTGAAAGAAATGTCCCTTTTGGCAACTAGAAGAACACACTACATGATGCACATTCCTCTTTCTAAACACTGATGATGTCAGCACCCTCTGAATAGCGCGCTCTGCTAATGCGTCTCTCTCAAGTGTCATAATATAGTTAGGTAAGGGTTTTGAATCCTACAAATGCCATGTGTGTTTTTGTCACACAGTTTGTCCATGTGTGTGGGGTGTTGCTCTTAATATTGTATGACATAGATTATATCAGTAATGTCAATGCACACATGAGGTATGTGTGTGCCACATAGACATATGTACCTGTGACCTTAAATAGTTCCCATGTCTGAAGCCTGCCTCATGTGAATACATGGAATTTGCATTACACAACTTTATGACTGTGGTTTTCTGTGCAGGGGCTGCATTTGGTATGTGAACATACAGTGAGAGTAGTCTATGATGTCATCTTACCAGCGAGGGATACACTTCTGGTCTGGAGTATATAGTCCACATGTTGGTGATGATCAGGTGCAGCATGTTTTCCCGTCTTGTGGGAGTGGTAACAAGTTGTTCCATAACAATTGAGTGTATGGATTCTAGGAACCTTACACCTAGGGTGTTGGAGCTACAGTAATGCTCCCAGTCTATGTGTGGGTGTAAATGAAGCTGCCCAATATATTGTTGTTTGGAGACACCTGCAGATATTCATGTATTCTTAAGTAGGCCAAGTGGGTTACCTGGGTTTAGGAGGGTGGTCCGTAGCAGGCAATGAACTGGAAGTCAGTTTAACCCACTGTTAGTTGCACGTGGATAGTCTGTGATGCGTCACACTGTGCCAACAACCTGGGGGTGTGGGTATAGGTTCATAGGTTCATACTAGGCTATCTGTCCTAGGGAATTTATAAGCCAAGCCAGAGTGTGTTTGGCTTTCGCCACCCAGTTTAGATTAATGTTGCTATGCCCTTTTCTGAGGTTAGTATACTGTGCCTCTGTCTAACATTGACACAGAAGTGATACCCAGGGTACACCTACAATCCCCCATCCACTCATCATGATTCCTCCTGAAGAGAGTCAATGAGGGACTCTGCCTAACCTGGACTGGGGTTTTATTCCAGAGTGAAGGGAGCCTCTGGGTTATGAATCTGTCCCTCCAGCATGTCCTATTGATGTCAGTGCTGAGGTTCAAGTCTCTCGAGCGCAAAGTTCGATGGGAGTTTGATTTTCTGAGGTGCAGCATGTCCATTACTTCCTGGTTGGACATGGCATTATACGTCTGGCACAGATCACCTCTGAGCAGGCCATATGCTACTGAGTATGGAGTTATGTTAACCGGGCAGCATATGGCATCTGTTTGAGCCCTTTGATCCTCTTGGTGAGGTACTTTTGTGGTCTTTCCAGTGGCTGCAGGTGTCTGGTAAGGTAAATCCCAAAAGGGGCATTGTACTCAATTATGGTCCTGATGAGGGATGAGTAAAGAGGCACGATGACCTCCCCTGATCTAGATGTGAATCCTGTCATGATTAGGTGGGCTATATAAAATGCTTTTCTAACCACTTTGGCCACGTGGTCGTCAAATGAGAGATTACTATCAACTTCGGTCCCCATGTCCCTAATTACTTCTTCCGTACGTAATGGATTACCACCTATGTGGTCATTTGTGGCCACTGTTTTTGCCAAAGGGGATGACTATACACATTGTGGCATTTAGCTTGAGGCCATGGCTCTGGCACCAGTTGTCTGTTTCTATGAGGCCCTTTAGGAGGATGGTTGTGTCAGCTGGAGAGTCAATTATAGTGCCCAGTTTGCGGTCATCCGCGAACTTGGTCAGCCACAGATCCTCCGTGTCGGCCTGTACCTCCGAGACATATATACCGAACAGGAGAGGTCCCAGGACTGAGCTTTGTGGGACACCACTTGTAACTGGTTTGGAGTCTGACATGGCTCCAGCAATTCTAACCATGTGGGTTCTGTCTTTGAGCCAGTTTGCAACCTACCTAGTGACATAGGGGTGTATATTTAAGCTGGTGAGCTTATCTATAATGCCCGAGTGGGGTATTCTATCGCAGGCTTTTGCGAGGTCCAGGTAGGCTGTGTGGACCACCTTCCCCTTGTCAATGACCTTGGTGACTGTTTCAAAGAAATCAACCAGGTGTAAGAGGCAGGATCTACCCTTAAAGTCACACTGGGTAGGATCCAGTGTCTGTAGGTCCCCAATATCTTTATGTATGAGGTCCATGATGATCTTTTCCATAGCTTTGCAGACCAAGCTAGTCAGGCTTATGGGGCGATAGTTTCCAGGATCCGTTGAGGCAGCACCTTAGTGGAGAGGGACCACTGTTGCTGTACACCACTCTTTGGTTACATAACCTGTGGTAAGGCTGAGATTGAACAGTAGTTTTAAGTTTGGGTTTAGCTCATCTTGGAGTTCATGTAGGATGCCGCCCTGGACACAGTCTGGTCCCATTGATGCTGTGTTATTTGCTTTGGAGAGGGTGGCTCTTACCTGAGCATCTGAGATGTCAGGAGGGCAGCACTCTGCTGGCATAGATATTTGCCCTTCTGGTGGGGAGGGGGGGGAGTTTGTGCTGAACCTGTCAGCTAGGATGTTGGCAATGTCTGTGGGTTCGGTGTAGTCTTTTGTCATTTTGGACTAATTCTGAGCATATCTGGGAATTCCCACCCAGGTTCCTAACATAACTGAAGAAAGCCTTGTGATTATACTTAGTGCCCTGTGCATTTCATCTCTCAAAGCTGTCCTTAGACGATTTTATGAGTGCCCGTAGTATTTTGCTAACACTGAACAGAGATGCCTCCCCTTTTTGGGGGGTTTCTCTATCATGTAGTAGCTTCCTCCTTCTATTGTATAGTTTGGTTATGGCTGTGGTCTACCAGACAGGACATCTGCCTTTGTAGGATTGGGTCTTGTTTTTATTTGGGATTGCATGATCCATGCATTCCTGAAGGTGTTCACATAATGCGTTTATAAAGGATTCTGTGGTCTGGGCTGTATTTTCCACAGCCCCAGGGGCTTTGGAGGATTCCACCTCAGTTTTGAGGGGTGTGGAATTTGCTGTAGAGAAGTTTTACACTGTGGTTTTGTGGGCAGGGGGTGGGGTTGGGATGTGAATATCCAGTGAGATTAGTTTATGGTCTGATCTTACCAGTGAGGGGTACACTTCTGGTCTGGAGCATAGAGTCCCCATGTTGGTGATGAACAGGTCCTGTATGTTTCCCCCTCTTGTGGGAATGGTAACAAGTTGTTCCATAGCATTTGAGTATATAAATGCTAGGGACCGCTAGGAACCTTTGAGCTAGGGTGTTGGAGCTAGAGTAATGCTCCCAGTCTATGTTTGGGTAGTTGCAGTCCACCAATATAATGGTGTTTGGAGAGATCTTCATATTTCCAGTGTTCTCAGGAAGGCCAAGTGGGGTTCCTGGGTTTGGGAGGGTGGTGTGTGCCAGGCTATGAACTGGAAGGCAGTTTTACCCACTGTAAGTTGCACATGGATATTCTCTGATGCTTCCTGCTGTGCCACCAACCTGGAGGTGTGTGTATCTTTGATGAATATTGATACTCCCCCTCCTGTTCTGTTTCAGTGCAAGTTTTGGGGCCGACAAGCATGGTATGAGATATAACCTGGCAGTGCTGGGGTGCTTTTGGGAGCCTTGAACCAGGATTCTGTTACTGCACAGATATTGATGTTCTCCATGCTAAGGACAGTTTCCAGTGCATGCATCTTGAGGTTTACACCGCTGGCATTGAGTAGCATTACTATTAGTTTCCTATCCCTTGTGATACCTATGGAGGTGGTTTTGTCTTTTGAGCCTTGCCTAAAAAAGGCACTATGGGGGTAGCAAGAGCCTTTGCCAATATCCGAAAGCCCATGGGTGACGGGTGCAAGCCATCCCTAGCAAAGCAACATGGCTTGTCGAGCATGTCATCCCAGGCTGACAGGCATTGGATCCTCTTTGAATGACACCGAAACGTAAGCCAATTGTTGAAATTGATCATCTTGTCTTCATATTGTGGCATCATTCTTGGTGAGGGTAAGATGCTACTCAAGGTCAGGGTCATACCAGCCTAAGCCACATGCTCAGAGAGCACCTCTATGTCTCTTATGTAGTCCAGGGAGGTACATCTCAGGTAATTCACACCGGCATGGACACTGACTGAGTCATATTTTTACATGCCTTGGAGTGACCTGTGTGCTTGTGTTATGTGGCGGATCATAGCACCCGACAGGCATCTCACCGTGACCTTCTCCTTGTTCAGCCTGGTGAGCGGGACGTCAGTGTACCTGACAATAGAGGCACCTATTACAAGTGTATCAGGTGTGTTGTTTAGCCTCAAGGGCTGTGACTGTTCGGCACACTGGCTTTGTGAGCTATATGTGTTGCACGTGTTCTGTTCTGGGGTAGCGGTTGCTTGTGTGTCTGCTTTGAAGGTGTCTGCTGCTTAGGCAGAATTTTATTTAGAGACTCAGAGTATGTTTTCGTGTGTTTGGATTGCTGTTGTGGTAGGTCTATGTGAGACTGGAATTGTAGTGACTGTGGTTTCCTTCTCCTCCTGACAGGTTTCGCCAGTACTGAGTTGAGAGAGTGCTTAGCCTGCAGTTTGGCTATATGGTTGCATCTCTCACATGTGTTGGAATTTGTTGGGAGGAGGAGAGGGTTGTCTGTGTACATGATGCAGTTGTAACATTGCCTCTAGATTCCCAGATTCACCAGCTGGACCAGAGAGGAGATTGACAACTGACCTTTGGACATGCTAGAATAGTATTGGGAATTCCTTTATAATTAACAACAAAAAGGGCCAATGGGGAACAAGGTACTCAAGGTGAGTTTGTGAGGATGTAGTGCTTTTAATTTGTTAGTGCTGGCATATATAAATGCTTTAGTGAGCAAGTGCCAGGTAACTCAAATGCAATGTGTTACAGGTAACTTAAATGCAAAAATGACAAACAGTAACTTTCTGTCAAGTGAAACAAGGAAATATGTACAGTAAGCAATGCAGATGTCACTAGGGATCCACAGAGGTGCTGTAAAGCTGCGTTCCAGGTGGAATTAGTGTTTCAGGGAAATAACAAGCAAACAAGCATACAAACAAAGCTACATTCAGCAGGCCTGGATCTAGTCTATGCTACAGCAAACAAGGTGTACCAATTTCAGTAAGAAACAGTTCAAATATGTAGGCACTATAAGCCTTTAGCCAGAAATTCCCAGCTCAGACGGGCAGAGTCCAGCCTCTCCTCCCACAAGAGTGCAGACCATGAACCTTCGTAATGTAAAATAACTGGCCTGAAGCTCAAGTGCTTAAACCAGAACTAATACACATTTAGAATAACAGACACTGAGCCCTCAATCAGCAGTTCCCAACTTAGTAGGATGTATGCTACCCATCCTGCCACCACAGTTTCCTTGACATTTAATGAGACTCACCTCCTGTCATAGTTAGTTTTGTGTTTTGGGGCTGTCAAGCATGGTATGAGGTGTAACCTGGTAGTGCTAGGGTGCTCTTGGGAGTCTTGAACCTGTTGTCTATTACTGCACAGATATCAACATTCTCCATGCAGAGTAGAGTTTGGACTGCATGCATCTTGCGGTCTACATGTCCATCATTGAGTATCATTACTTCCATTTTCTTATCCCCTGAGCTACCTATGTAGGTGGCCTTCTGTTACAGCCTTACCACCAGAATGCAAAGATGTGCAGACATTACACTATGGTAATTAATAGGGGTGTACCAAACAATACAATGACAATCATACTGTTAATGCATCAGGCATGCTGGGATATACCCACAATATCATCATTACACTGTACAGTTGACAACATGATAATATTACTACACTTCTATGTAGTCACCCTGTGCATCAGCACCATGTTAACCGGTTCCTGCATCGATGTTACAGATTGCAGGAGGTGGCACAGTTTCATCATATGCACAGGGTGTGTACTTGGTATGCCTGAGTCTGCCACTGATACAACCAATCGACATGTGTGTGTTAGTGAGGGACAACAGTACAAGATGGGACAATGTTGATGCAGTGTGTGCGTCTATGTGTTAGCCCTAGGTGTTAGCATTATGCATGTGTGTATGCATGCACACAGTTCCACCTCGTGGCTGCCATATACGGGTGTTTGTGGACAGCCACAGACTGTACCTGCCAGGTCATACAGATCACTGTCTCTGGCTACAGACACAGTACCTGTGCCTGGCAGGGGTGCTACGGACAGTATCAGGTACTAAGCCAGATTGGGTACTGTCATCAGAAGCAGTTGGTTGATGACTGCAGACATGTCCCTGCTGGGACTGTCCAGAGCCACGTGCACATGGTCTCCTAGGGCGGTCTGATGACAGCACAGACCCAGCATTGCTGGGGCTGGTACTGGCACTATGGGAGCAGCCACGGGTTTGTTGTCGTCCGCGACAACTGCCAGCTGCTGCTGTTGCTAGCATACGTCCACGTCGATGCCTCAACCGTCCTGCGTTGCCCTGGCTCATGGACATGTAGTTGTGGAACATATCTAATGTGTCCCCCCGTCTGTCAATGACCTTGGTGAAATTACGTCATGCATAGTGTCATTCATAGCAGTGCGATATGCTCTCAGCTCCCTCAGACCCTGTCTGGTGTACCGTTCCATACGTGACTGTGCCTGCATTACAGCTCGGAACATAGCTGAGGTTGAAAGACCTCTGTGGGCACTTCTGACGGGCAGTACGACCATGGATGCTCCCACGAGAACCCCTGGACATCTGCCTGTGTGGTACCATGTCAGGACTCTGGCCATGGCTGCTGTGAGGGGATGCATGTGCCACTGATACCACATTACCCTGGTCAATGCCCACTGTATGCTGTCCATCACCTAGGGACATTGGTGACAATGCATGTATTGGCAGGATGACTGTGCGCATTGATGGGGTTGACAGCTGTGTACTGTTGATTGGCTGACCAATGGACCCTGGCACACCTCCCTGTGCCATTACACAGGTATCATCATTATCACTATCCCCAGCAGCGGATTCAGGTTCCCTGCTACACACCACCAGAGCAACACCAGAACCTGTGAGAGGAAGACAGGAAAAAAGAAGTTATGTCCTTACCATAACGTTCCATGTGGTGTGTTCATCTCGCCTTTGTTGTTACACATGGGTGTCGGAGCCGATCCTTGGCTCTGAGTCGGCTGCTTAGCAAAGCTTTGCATCCAGAAGAAGCTCGAGACCAACCTACCTCCCACAATTCCCTCTGCCTTTACCTCAGATCTAGTTTGCAAAAGAAACAACACCAGATCCAGCAATAACAATGTAATCACCCATAAAGAATACATACGTATACACAAGGAACGTAACTAGCTCAAGCCAGTAGAACAACAGAGAGACCACTAGTGGGAGACAAACAGACCAGACTTCTAAACCGAACGTTCTTCCAGACCTGAGGGTGGGAATGTAAGAACAAAGACGAGATGAACACTCCACATGGAACGTTATGGTAAGGACATAACTTTTTTATGTGAGAGTGTTCAATCTCGCCGTTTGTTCTTACACATGGGTAGCGTCCCTAGCTCTGTTGCCCTGAGTGACTCACGGAAGAACGTTCCTGAGCACAGTGGAACCAAAAGATGCTCTGTCCCTGGAAGTCCTATCCACTTTATAATGAGTGATGAATGTATGTGGTTTAGACCAAGTGGCGGCTGCACAAATAGTGTCCAAAGGTAGACGAGCCACATGAGCCAAAGATGTAGAAACTGATCTAGTAGAATGTCCCTTTGGTTTGGTGGGCAAACTCTGATTAGAAGCAGAATAAACAAAGGTAATACAATCAGTTAGCCATTTGGAAAGAGTACGCTTCGTCACTGCCATACCCTTTTTGTTGTCCGCAAAGGCTATAAAGAGTTTGTCCGCTTTTCTATTGTCTTTAGTTCTATCTAGGTAGAATCTGAGTTGTCTATGAACATCCAAACTTGTGCAACATATATTCCAGCTTATTGGAGTGGTTTTTGAAAAATGTGGGAAGCTCAATGGACTGATTAATGTTGTTAACTGAACAAACCTTAGGGAGGAAAGAAGGGTTGGTGCGTAATGATACCCTGTCCGGGTAAAAAATTAAATATGGCTGCTTAATGGAAAGAGCCTGAAGTTCTGATACTCATCTGGCTGAAGTGATAGCTACTAGGAAAAGAGTTTTCCAGGACAAGAACTTTAAGGAACAGGAAGAAGCTGGTTCAAAGGGTGGTAACATTAGTTGGGATAAGAGTAGATTTAGATTCCAAGGAGCTGTAGGAAACCTAACTGCTGGTCTAAGATGAAAGGACCCTTTCAAGAAGGCTTTACAAAGCCTATGAGCCATAATGGGCACTCCGTTCTCTCCTACATGAAAGTTAGAAATAGCAGCCAATTGAACTTTTAAAGTGGCAGTAGAGGCCCCTTGATGAAACAGCATGGACAGGAACTCCAAAATCTTGTTTAGAGGGGCTACTAAGGGATCTAAATGCTGTGCAGTCGCCCAGTAGATGAAACGTTTCCACTTACCGGTGTAAATTTTAGTAGTGGAAGCCTTATGAGAGGCTACCAGAATGTCCTGAACCGCCGGAGAGAGAAGATCAGACCTGGCTAAGTAGGGAAGCGGAGCAGCCAAGCTGCTAACTTGAGGGACAGGAGCGACGGGTGGGGATCTCCTGATGAATGAGTCAGTAGGTCTGGCACCGGGTCCAGAAGCCAGGGCTCCCGCATTTGGTGAGCTTGAAGAAAGGGAAACCAAATCTGTCGAGGCCAGAATGGGGCAATGAGAAATATAGTCCTCTCTTGGTCCTTGGCTTTCTGAAGAAATCTGGGTATCAGAGGTATAGAGGGGAAAGCGTACAGGAGACCCGGGGGCCAATCGTGAATCAGAGCATCCCTGGGGACATCCCCTGGAGGGGGTAACAGGGCAAAGTAGCTTCTGCATTTGGTGTTCATTGAAGACGCAAACAGATCGCAGCAAGGCTGGCCCCACTTGCGGAAGATTCTTTCCGCCACTCTCTGGTTGAGGGACCACTCGTGAGGTAACAGGATGGCTCTGCTCAACCTGTCCGCTATGACGTTGGATAACCCCGGGATGTGCGTTGCTATCCGAAAGCAACCCGTGGATTCTGCCCATTGCCAAATTCTCATGGCTTCTCTGCACAACTGGTAAGATTTTGTTCCTGTTTGTTTATGTACCAGACTACGGACATGTTGTCCGTCTGAACTGCAATGGTCCCTAGAGGTAGAAGGGGGGGGAGAAGTGTTGCAACGCTAGAAACACTGCCCTCATCTCTAGAACATTGATGTGCAGGTTGTACTCTAAACTGGTCCATTCGCCTTGGACTGTCTGTCCCTGAAAGATGCCCCCCCCACCCTATCAGGGAAGCATCCGTGGTCACTGTGGCTGACGGTGTGGGTAACACAAACAGTCGGCCGCTGATGAAACTGTGACTCTGTAACCACCAGGACAGGTGTGCTTTGCAGGTGTTCATAATGTGAATCTCATGTGTCAGTGGTAACTGTTGGAACGACCACTGTGCGAACAGCAGCCATTGGAGAACTCTCATGTGTAGCCTCCCCATGGGAACTGCAATGAGGGAAGCTGACATGAGTCCCAAGACTTTCAGGACTAGTTTGGCTGGGGATTTTTTGGACAATAGTAGGAGAGAAACGTGTTCTTGTAGGGAAGCTATTCTTGCGGAGGGGAGTTTTAGTAGCAAAGAACGGGTATCTAGATCTGCCCCTATAAATGAAATATGCTGCGAGGGCTGTAACGCAGATTTTTCGAAATTTATCGAAATCCCTAGCTGAACACAAAGGCTGAGTGTGTAGTCCCTGGCCTGTATCAGTTGATGCTCGGTGGTGGCAGTAAGGAGCCAGTCGTCCAGATACGGAAACACCCGGAATCCTAGGCGTCTCAAGTGAGACGCTACCACTGCCATGCATTTGGTGAAAACCCTGGGGGCTGAGGTTAGACCAAAGGGCAGGGCCCGAAACTGAAAGTGGCTGGCTCCCAGCTGGAAGCGCAGGTGATCTCTGGACGCTCTGGCCATTTTGATGTGGTAGTAGGCGTCCCTGAGATCTATTGAGCACATAAAGAACGGAAGGATCGATTGAAGCATGACCATCCGGAACTTTTCTTTCTTCACATACGTATTGAGATTGCTTAGGTCCAGAATTGGCCTCCAGTCCCCTGTCTTTTTTGGAACTAAAAAGAACCTTGAGTAAGTTCCGGATCCTCTTTGGTCCGCCGGGACTGGTTGGATGACTCTTTTTTTCTAGCAGCTTTGAGATTTCTATAGCTGCAGGTTCTCGCAGATGGGGTGGCACATCTGGGAATCTTTTTTGTGGTAACGGGGGGAATACAAAAGGAATTTTGTAACCTCTGGTAATAATGCTTTTTACCCATTTGTCTGAAGTAAGGTTTTTCCAGGCCTGAGGGTATAAAGCTAAGTGTCCCCCGACTGCCTCCAGAGCAGGACAGTCGGGCCTCCTCTCAGGAGTGCTGGAAAGGCTTCCCAGGGATGGTATCCCTGTCACCTTGGTTCTGCGGACCCCCTCTGCCACCACGGTGGCGTCTTCCACCTCTGCCCCCCCCCTCTGCCTCTGGAGGGGGCATCACCCTGTGTGCCTGGGAAAGAACCCTGGGGTTTACGAAACCACATCTTTCCACCTCATTGCCCTTTGGGGTACGGTCTGGATGGGGTGGAAAAATGGACTCCGACAGCAGACAGAGTCTTTCCCTCCTGCTCACACCGGGTCAGGGTCTCCTTTACTTTGGGGCCAAAAAGATTGGAACCATCAAAGGGGGCGTTAGTAAAGGAAGACTTGAAGGCTTCCGCAAAGGAGCACAGGTGCATCCAGGATTGTCTACAAAGAGCAATCGCTGAAGCTGCAGCCCTACTCGACCCTTCGGCCGCATACGAGATGAGCCTCATGGACGAGTTCACAATAGATGTAAGGGCATTGAGCTGTGCTGTAACCTTATCCGAGACAGCAGCATATGTACTACCCTGGAGGGTATCTCCCAACTCTTTGACTAGATCCCTCTGTAATCGTGTGAAGTGTGTCAAGTAGTTCAGAGATCGCATGGAAAAAGTCGCTGAGCTGAAAATGCACTTCCCATATCTGTCCATGGTCCTAGAGTCTCTGTTAGGAGGGTGAACAGACGAGGAATATTCGGACATCTTTTTCATGGCAGCTGCCACCACCATATCGTCCACTGGAACTCCCTTAGTGAGGTATGACTTATCCTGAGGGGCAGTTATATATTTGTTAGGCTTCCTGGGAACTGGCTCCACTGTGTCAGGTGCCTCCCACGCCCTTCGAGCAATTAATTCCATTAACTCGAAGGGCGGAGTGACCCAGGAGGAAGAAGGGCGAGCACCAAATACCTTCAGCAGAACCGACTCATCCTCAGAAGGGGGTAGGGCCTGCCAATCACCTCTCTGTTTCAGGATCTCCAGGATGTCAGAAAAGGAGACATCCTCTGAGGGTGATTTTGGGGACCCCTCTGACTCATCTAAGTCAGTATCCGATGTTAAGGATTCTTGTGGAGAATCTAAGTGCCTCCTCTTGCACAATCTTTTCCTCGGAACTTCATCGGGGGGGGCATCCGATGAAGCCTCCGAGGAAGAAGGGGCTCCCTCTGGGAGAGGCTGAGACACTGGTGCTCAACGCTTTTGTGTAGTCGTGGGTGCAGAGGAAGACAACGGACCTTTATGGGAGGGAGAAGTTGCTTCTGCTGAAGTGGTTGTCTGAGAAGACAATACCTTCCTCATAAGGTCGAAGGCCCCTGGACCCCGAGCCAAGGAATCCCCCGATTCCGAAGAACGCGGAGGTATCTCTGACGTGGAAGCCAAGGGCATCGACCCCGAGGACAGAGCCGAAGTGATCCGTGCCGAGGGGTAGAGTCGGCACCGAAACATCGGTTCGACTCTCTGTCCTGGAACCAAGGATAGATCGTCGGCTCCGCGAGTCCGGTAATGGTTCCGACGGAGTCTAGGTCAACGGTGCCGACCGAGAAAGGGACGGTTCCGGCACTGAGGTCTCCACTATCATCAGATCAGTATCTCCTGGCTCCGAAGGCTGAGTAGGCCTCGGAGGAGGATCAGATGGAGATAAAGGAAGGCCTTCGAGTCTCGACACCAATTGAGAGGAGACTGCAATGAGTTTGGACAGGGCCGTGTTCTCCATTAACTTCTGCATCACACGATCTATGTTGGTGTTGGAGAGGGGCCTGGAAGATCGAGTCGAAGGAATCGAGGACGGTGCCGACCTCAATAGAGCAGGAGGTGGAAGCTCCGTCACCGGTTCCAAGACTCGAGGCTCGGTGACAGACAGAAGTTCGACACTTGGCCCCGAAGTCTGTGGAACCGGTGAACGAACTTTAAACAAAGAACTTGGAGCTGATGACATGGGCTCCGATGTCTTCGACTCCTTCGAGGATTTAGAAGCCTGGTCTGACTTGTCAAGAGCCTCTTGGAAGGCAGGCTTCAAAAGACCTCTGTCCATAAGCTTCCTGCGCCTATCTGTCATGACCCTTCCACTAAAGGAATGACAAATAGAACAGTCTTCTTGTAGATGGAGAGGGCCAAGACAGTAGGACACAGGAGCTATGGTTGTCAGTGACAGACATCTTCTGCCCACACTGACACCTCTTAAATCCTGACTTAGCTTTTTCAGACATTCTGTAAGAAAAACTACTGTACACTATCAAAAGCACTGTCAAAATAGGTTAGTAAGTCACAGCAATAATATTGCAAGTATCAAATTCCAAGTTTAGTAGTAGGTGGGGTAGGCCCTAAGGTAAACCTAAACTATATATATATATATATATATATATATATATATATATATATATATATATATATATATATATATATATAAACTATATATAATAGAAAAAGGATGACCAGATCACACACACACACACACACACTAAATATATATGTCAAGAATCCTAAAAATTTTCAAGAAAAAAATTTTTAAGAAAAAAGTTAGCTTATCTTCCCAGTTGGTCAGAGCTCTTCAGAAACTATGCGATCAGCTGCAGCGGCAAACTAGATCTGAGGTAAAGGCAGAGGGAATTGTGGGAGGTAGGTTGGTCTCGAGCTTCTTCTGGATGCAAAGCTTTGCTAAGCGGCCGACTCGGAGCCGAGGATCGGCTCCGACACCCATGTGTAAGAACAAACGGCGAGATTGAACACACTCACATCACAGTTTACAATGTGTACACAATGTTACCACAGATGTACACATGGGAACATGCACACATGGAGACATGGGTACATGCGCACATGTGCACATGCACACTCCTCGGTACATGAGATACAAACACACAGACACAAACACACCTGCAATCAAACACACAGCAATACCGTTTGAGGGTATTATTACTATTATTATCATTAGTATTAAAGGATTGTTATTACACACTCACCAGCATGGATTGGCTGCCTTGCTGTTACACCCAAGGGACCTGCACAAATAAGACATTTATTGTCAGTGGGCACAACTGTGCCACTGATACTGTGAGTATGATACAGTTCAGTAGTACAACAGTTGGCTTTCACAGGTCTACTGCTGATATTGAGAATATCACTCTTGCACAATAATTACCAGGATAACAGCTACAAACACAGTACACACCTCACACATGCATAAAATACCAGTGTAGAGAACAGTCAACTATAGATATGGCATGTTGCCTGTACGCTCCAAGTCCTCATGCTGGGTGGCTCCAGCCTCCATCATTACACATGTGTGCGGATGTTGTTGTTGGGCAGGAGCCACAACACTTAGGAGGAGCCCCTCCAGTCTGGTGAGGGGGGGTGTATATCCGCCCCACCACCTGTGGCAAGCTGTTGCCTGTGGATATCAGACGCACGTTGATGGATATTTCTAATTAAATCACTGCAGTGATGGCGTACCTGCTCATATGCCTGGTTATGCATGCCTATGTCATTTACCCGACGGACAAGGTCTTGCCACAGTGCAACCCTCTCCTGCTGGTTCTGGCTGGTGCGGGAAAAGAGTGTGGCAAAATCCCACACCAGGCTCTGGTTTATCTCCTCTTCCTCTGCAGTAGAGTACGTGGGGTTGCGCTGGTGCACCATCGCCCTAGAAGGAAAAGAAAAATATGTGAGCAAGTGATATGGCACACACAATACTCTACTGTAGTGATATCACTGAACTACCATATATAGCATCTGTCTGTCTATTGGGGGATACACATGTAAATGACCACATACCAGTGCTCAGCCAACAACTGTGTGACAGTGCCTGGCACAATCCATACAACAAAGTATGCTCCAGCAGTCGGCACACTGTTTGAGGTCCAATGCACAGCCTCACACTGGGGGTTTGTATCAAGGTAATGTATGGGGAACATTGTCAACCCATGCAATGCACAGTACAAATTTCACTGGTAATGCACTGTAGTCTTTGTTGCCGTAACCATACCTACACCGCAGTCACATACAGGGTACCACAGCACAACATATGGCAATGTAGTATGTTTGTATCCCAATACCTGACATCTTTCTCTGGCCTCACACCAAGGACACACACTACCATGACAGACACAAAGTCATGCTGAGCAATCACACCATTACAGACCTTGCACAGAGTCAGTGGCACACTCATTCCACCTCACATAGTTGGTATTGCAATGAGTACATGTGTGTGTGCATTGTGTCATAGGCAGGTAGTATGCTATTGGCCCTGGGCCTACAGCAGCATACTGTTATGCTACCCTGCCCCTTGGGACACGTAATGCAATTGTACTTGCTCCTGTTAAACAGTTACACAGGGGGACTCATATGGCATATTACCTATCTGCATAACATTCAACAGGGGTATGTCTGACATCTACTAATGAGGAGCCTTGCTTCTTAATGCTGGGTGGTTTACTCCAGGGTATGGCTTATTTGTGGGTAGAAACCTGTACCTCCACCATGTGCTCTTTACTGTGGTGCCAAGGATGACAGACATAGGTCATTTAGGCTGGGGATATTGTGAGGTGTTACCATGGTTGTTGGACAACTGTTATGGGTGTGACTTAACTATGTATATCCAGCAGTGGTAACCTCTGTGTAGGTAGTATGAGAGGCACTCTATCTGTGGTTTTGTCAGTTACTCTGCATAGGTAATGTGCTTGAGGGCATTATCACAGTTTGTTAGGTATGACTGTGTCCTTCTCCCTTTCTGTAGTTGTCATGGGAGGTACATACCATGTAGGACATTGTGAGGTGTAGAGGGGTACAGTGACCTACATTTCCCTAGCTGACCCACCATTTCTGCTGACACGTACCATGTACAGGTATTACAAGACTAGTGTGCCACTGTGAATATCAAAGGGGAGGCTATTGTACACTTGTTTCCCATGTTCCCTCCTAACACTTCCAGTAGTAGGCAGGCAACCACATATGTGGTGGTTAGTGGTGCAAGTGTTTTGGAATGGGGTATGGTACTCCAGTATCCACACTGGTGTTCAGTCCATGCCTTTGTCACCAGACACCTGTTGCAATACATCTGCACACATGTGCCTCTCTCAGTGTATATATATATATATATATATATATATATATATATATATAGAGAGAGAGAGAGAGAGGGAGAGATATTCATATACATACATATCTGTAGACATTCATATCTGTCTGTATATGTGTATGTATCTATATATATGTATGTGTCTATTACATATATATGTATAAACATATTCTATCTATATATGTCTATTTTTACATCCCTCTTTATCTATGTATACATATATGCATATTATATATAGATACATATATAAATATACATACATATAACATATATATATATATATATATATATATATATATATATATATATATATATATATATATATACACACACACACGTAACATACTGCTAAACATCCATTACTGTACAACCTACATTGTATATTGCACTACAACCTACATTGATATGTGCACATAGCAACATTCACATACATATGTATGTCCAGCCTTCACTAACAGTTGTAGTATGTCCCCCTGCCCTATGCACATCTTCATATATATATATATATATATATATATATATATATATATATATATATATATATATATATAGACTGCTAACACATATGGAGGGTTCACAGTATGTAGACTATTACATTATTAGTTTACATTACCTTTGTTTGCCACTGCTGGTTGTGATGGCTTGCTGCTTGGTGGCCTGCTGCTTGTTAGCTTGCTGTTTTGTATTGTTTTATTTTCGATGGTTGTCTCTCTCTCTCTCTTTTTTTCTCTCTCTCTCTCTGTCTCTCCCTCCGGATGTTGCAATGAAATTATTGCATGTGTGGACTGGGAGTACAGGCTGCTTTTGTAGGTATATGCACATGTGCATGTGATGGCCTCTGCACCAATTGTTAGCCAGCATTTACTAATTGCATGCAGCCTGCTGTGTGGTAATTGCAGTTCTCACTGTGATTTCAGGACAGTGCTATAAAATGTTAGGTTAGGTAGGTGTAGCCCTTTCAGATTTTCAAGGTGGGGACCATGCTGGTATGCTGTGGACACTGTTCTGTGAGTGTAAAGGTTGGTATGTCTCTCATATTTCAGGCTGTGTTGTAGGCACTGAAATGCATGTTGTACTGACACCTGACTATTGCTTCCTCCAGTTTATTCTTCTCAGTGTCTATGTTAACTGACACCTAATAATACTAATACTGTTTAAATGGGAGTATGTGCTTTCCTGTGGGAGTTGTGGAGTAAAGTACAGTTTTGTACCTACCATAAATGTAGATGTTCGAGGATCCACATTGCTGCAGTCCTAACTATTGGGTAGTCCGCTGTCCAGTCAATACCAAAGTATATGGCTGGCGGTCACGCGCATTAGACTGGCGTCCAGTGCGTCAGGGTACTAATGCGCATGACCGACGCCATATCCTCAGTCTTTTCTTGCCCCAGATGTCAGAAGACCCTAAAAAGACAAGGCCAAAACCAAAAACACCAAACATACCTGCACCAAAAATATATACAAAATATACAAAGGTACCAGAATATAATCTCACCTACAGAACCACCCCTAAACACAGAGGGGCAGGAGGAGGGTTGGACTGCAGCAATGTGGATCCTCGAACATCTACATTTATGGTAGGTACAAAACTGTACTATGTTCTTCATTCCACATTGCTGCAGTCCTAACTATTGGGTAGAATCCCAAAGCAGAGGTAAGGGAGGCTGGCAAATCATAAGGAAGCAGGAGCTGATAACATGCCTTGCAAAATAGCTGTGGCAAAACCAGCCCTAGACTTAGAGTAGAGAGGAAGGTGGTAATGCTTAGAGAAAGTATGCACTGAACTCCAAGTAGCTGCCTCCAAAATATCCTTAGTTGCCACCCTCTTAGAAATGCTGTTGAAGTGGCAGTAGCCCTAGTGGAATGAGGCCTAATCCCAGCTGGAATCTCCTTGCCATGATGGGAATAACAAAATGCAATGCAAAACCCAATCCACCTAGAAATAGTTTGTTTTGACACAGGCTTGCCCTGAACTCAAAGCAAAAGAAACAAACAACTGCTGAGACTGCCTAAAATCCTTAGTCCTGCTTAAATAATAACGCAATTGCCTGTGTACATCTAAAGAGTGCAAAATCTTTTCCCCTTTATTTCGGGATCTGCATAAAAGTAGGCAAATGAATAGTTTGGTTTAAAGCCACACTAGAAACCACCTTAGGCATAAAGGAAGGATTAGTATAATGATACCCTATCCTTATGAAAAATCAAAAAGGCTCAACCGCCATAAGGGCCTGCAACTCAGAAACCCTTCTAGCAGAAGTAATGGCCAACAAAAAGCAGTCTTCCATGACAAGTATTTCAGTTCAGCAGTAGCAGGCTCAAAAGGTTGTAGAGTAAGTTTCTCCAACACAAAATTGAGGTCCCAAGCAGGAGTAGGAGCTCTACGTGGGGTCTTATATTCTTTGCCCTCTAAGAAATTGCTTGAACAAAGGATGTGAAAACAATGGTGGGTCACAATCATAGTGAGCTGAAATTGCTGCAGCATGAATCTTAATAGAAGAGAAAGACAAACCTTTGTCCAATAACTCAGTAAGATATTGAAGAGCCACACTCAAATTAGGCTCAGAAATCTCCAAATTTTTGCTGCAGTCCAAAACAAAAATCTCTTCCATTTTCTGTACACTTTCCTTGTACTAGGTCTTCTGGCTTCCATAATCACATTTAAAACTTGTTGAGGAAGCTGAGACCTGCTGTCCTTCAAAACAGAATATGCCAGGCTGTTAGATGAAGAGAGTGAAGCTTGACATTGAGCAGACGACCGTCCTCTGAGACAACAGGTGTGGAATCAAGGTAAAGGCCATGGAGGCTTCCTTACCAGACTCCTCAGTAATGGGTACCAGTGCTGCGAGGCCAATCTGGAGCTATTAAAATCATCCTTGGCTTGTCTTGTCTGACCTTTAGAAGCACCTTTGGAAGAAGAGGCAGAGGTGGAAAAGCATACACATGAAGACTTTTCCAAATGAAAGAAAGAGCATCCACTTTCCAAGCTGTGTGATGAAATCCCTTCGTGCAAAACTTTGGCAGCTGGTGGTTTAGTGGAGAAGCGAACAGATCTATGTCTGGAGTTCCCCATGACACTGTCAATGTTTGAAATACATGAAGATCCAGTTTCCACTCGTGGGGATCCATGATTTGTCTGCTTAACACATCTGCTAAGGAGTTCTGTGCCCCGGACAGGAACCTTGCATGAAGAGTTAGTTGCAAACTGAGCAGTCTCCCATAAAAACGTTGCCTGTCAGCACGATGGGTAAGAATGTGTTGCTCCTTGTTTGTTGATGTACCACATGACAGTTGTGTTGTCTGTTAGAATCAACACCTGCCCTGGAAGAAGTAACTCCTTGAAAGCCATTAATGCAAACTGGACTGCTAACATCTCTTTCATGTTGATATGTAGATGCTGTAGTCTGGCAGGCCACTTGTCTTGTATCCACTTTCCATTTAGATGAGCTCCCAAGCAATATCGGAGGCATCTGTCGTTAGGAGCTGACTTGGCGCTGGCCGGGACAGGGAGAGTCCCTGGTTTAGGTGAGACTGCTGAGCCCGCCACAAGAATTCCTTTTGAATGCAAGGTATTATTTGAATGACAGTGTCCAAATCCTGGCAGTGCTGTGTCCACAGATTTTTGAGATACCATTGTAGCTTCCTCATATGCAGTTTGGCATTGGGAAGCACCAGAATACAAGATGCCATGAACCCTAAGGCTTGAAGGACTGTCCTTGCAGTCAGCCCGGACTGAAGAGATAGGTGATGGAAGTAACTGGAAAGATTCTTTTGTTTGTCCGGGGTTAAAAAGGCCATCTGGGCTGCTGTATTCAGTCTCACACCCAGAAAGCACATGACTTGAGATGGTACTAGACTGGACTTTATTTCGTTCACAGAATACCCTAGGCATCTTAGCACTGCTATGACATATTCCAAATGCTGTAGAAGGTCTTCCTTTTCTTGAGCCAGAATCAGGCAGTCGTCCAAGTAAGGATAGATTTGAATTCCTTTTAGCCTGAAGTAAGCTATCACTGGAGCCAGAACCTTTGTGAATACTCTGGGCGCAGTAGATAAGCCAAAGGGCAATGCAGAGAACTGATAATGAGAATTTCCAGCTCGAAACGCAGATACTTCCTGCAACTTAGTCTTATTGGCACATGAAGGTAAGCTTCCTTTAGATCTAAAGTTACCATCCAGTGATCTTTGCCCAGCAGAGGTAAAAGTTGTTGTAACGTCAACATTTTGAACTTGGGAATGTCCAGATAAGTGTTGAGGATAGATAAATCCAAAATTGGTCTCCACGTGTTCCCCTTTTTTGGTACTAGGAACAGGCGAGAATAAAATCCTAGGCCCCTTTCTGGCACAGGAACTGACTGAATAGCCCCTATTTGGAGCAACAGAGAAATTTGCTTGTGAGCCTCTGTTCTTTGTAGAGGAGGAATGTCTGGCATGCCTTTGAAAGGAGGCAAGGTATGGAAATAAAACCTGTAACCGTGGTGAATGATATCCAGAACCCATCTGTCTTGGGTAATTAAATCCCAATTTTCTTTGAAAAGAGACAGCCTTCCTCCCAAAGGTGCTGCCAGGCGAGAATGTACTGGCAGCTTAAAAGGCAGGTCATTGGGTCTGCTTACGAAAGGACTGACTCCTGCCCTCACCAGAAGTCTGAGCAGGTGAACTCCCTGTCCTAGGCCTAAAAGAACCTTGAGCTCTGCCTCTACCACGTCTAGACCTACCCCTAGACTGGGAATCATAAGCAGGATAAGTCCACCCCTTAGTAGGCCAATTTCTACTAAACTTCGGAGGCTGCACCTGCAAAAATCCTTAACAGTTTGCATAGACTTAGCCTTGTCCTCCATTTTCTTTAAAACTGCTTCCACAGGCGAACCAAACAACACATCTGACTGTAAAGGAGCATCCAAAATCCTTGTCTTAACATGCTCAGCTAAGTTCTGATCCCTCAACCAGGCGTGCCTGAAGAACAGAACCAGTAGCAGCCACCCTCGAGGAGGCCTGCACAGCATCAAAACCACACTTCAAGGAATGCTTACCCACCTGTTCAGAAACATGAACTAAATCCTGCAATTCTTTACACTCAATACCTTCAGCCAGAGCATCCACCTTAGACTTCAATTGTGAAAGGAGATAATTCTGATATTTTAACATATGAAACTGACAATTCAATGCCCTCATGGCTAAAGTGGAAGAAGTATACACTTTCTTTCCCCATCTATCCAAAGCCCTTGCCTCTTTATCAGGAGGAACAGGATTTTTAACCACAGAAGCCTTCACACCTTTAGGCCCCTGAGAGACAGTTTCTGGGTCTGCCCTAGGACTCTTAAAAAGATACTTATGGGCTTCAGGCACCCTATAGTACCTATCCGGTTTAACTGGGGCAGGAGGCAAAGAGTCAGGATTCAGGGAAGCCTCTTCAAAAACATCTTCTACCACATTCAGAACAGGAGGTATAGCTAAAGGCCTATGCTGGGGTAAAAACAAGAAATCTCTAAGCCTCTTCCTGGAATCAGAGAAATCTTGACCTTCCCATTTAAAATGCTCCCTCATGGAATGCAGAGTCTCAGAAAATGAAAAATCCTCAGGAGGCGAAGCTGAAGGAGTAGAATCATCCACATCAGAATCAGAATAAGGAGGATACTCCTGCAAGTCTTCAGCCGAAGACTCAGAAGCCTCCGAACATTGCTCAAAACTCTCAAACTCAGGTTCCAACCTAGGCCTCTTATCAGGAGGGGGCATAGAACCTCTAATCATTGTAATCAAATCCTCTGCCATTTTTAGCATATGCTTCTTAGGCAAAGACCCTGAAACACTCGGAGCCCCCACTGAAGCTAAAGCAGGCCTGCCTCTTAAAGAAGCCTTAGAAACAGAAGGCGAGGCCCTAACCACCTTAGGAAGAGAGGGAAGAACAGCCACCTGAGAAGCCCCTTCAGGCTGGCCTACTTCCTGAGAGGATACATCCTGTAACAGTAAAGTTTCTCCCTGAGACTCCAAAGAAACTCCTGGCAGAACCTCCGGCTCCACTGAGTCTTTTAAAGAACCGGCGTCCGGGACTGTCGGTTCTTCCACTCTAGGCTTCCCTGCTTTGTCCTTGCGCTTTTGGCTGAAGCGGGCCGGAGCATCCGACGGCATTTTATAATTACAACGCTTCCCAAACACTAACCTGGCACAGTCTAACCTTCTCTTAATAGTGCGTTTGTTAAACCTAGCACAAGAGCGGCATCCAACAACGTCGTGCTCAGGCCCTAAACAAGGTATACACAAAGTATGGTAATCCCTATGAGGTATCTGTTTCCCACAAGAAATACAGTTATTCACTTTTTCTGACATCCGGTTAAATACTGAGGCAAGAAAAACAAAATATTCCACATCCGGGTACTTAGCCAACTTTGATTCGGTCTGAAACTCTGACTTCAGAAACTTTCAGAACGCCAACCTGCACTCGCAAAAACTGCTTCTGCATCGGACCATGCGGCAAAAAAGACTGAGGATATGGCGTCGGTCATGCGCATTAGTACCTTGACGTACTGACGTCAGTCTAATGCCGACGTCAGCCATATACTTTGGTATTCGGGCCGACTGGACAGCGGACTACCCAATAGTTAGGACTGCAGCAATGTGGAATGAAGAACATCTGGTATACAGCAGTGGCTCTTGCAATTTTTTGCTATGGCTTCACTATTTGGCCTTTACATTCACTCCTTGAATGCCTGCTAGGTGTCTTTACTGGAATGTGTTGCTATGGCTTTCCTATTTTCCATTTACATTCACTCCTTGTAATGCTTGCTACATTTCTTTCAGCAGCAATTCCTTATATGTTTGTTGTGGTTTGGTGGTACTGCATGCAGTCTGGTCTGGCCAAGGTGTGGGGCTTGACACCTACAAGGGTATTTTATTTTGCTGCTGAGCAGTAGTGGGGCCTTGTACTTTGTACTAACAGTTATGGATAGCAGGTACATGCAGCGCTTGTAAACTGCTATACTGTCCTTATTTTATTAGTTGGATACCTCCTTTGATATTTGTGGGTTGTACACCTACATGTGGGTGTGCTTGTGGAAGCTATTCTACAGCTATTCACAGAGTGTGTGACAGCAGACAGAATGATATGCCTGTGAGTTTGTGACACTTGCAGGCCTCAGATACTCTCAGGTGTATCTTTTATCAGCCTCAGGGAATGGTACATAACAGTGGGATACACCCATGATATATTTCAGATATTCTGCAGTTGTGACTGTGGGGTATTTTGAGCATATGTATTACTACACCATTTCTGACATGCAAGTAGTGCATACTTTGAGTAATTGACAGTTACCTTTACGTGGGATAAAACACCTTTCTGCCTACTGTTAGTACATTTCACAGGGAGTCAGTGGGGCACAGTTAACATTTGTTTTCAAATCAGGGACATCCCTGTAAATCAGTCACAGTTGTGAGGTCTGGCCTCTTACCTATTCAAATATGGCAGTGTTTATCCTGCTCTGATAGTGTGTGTGGTTTGCAAGGTGCTACTGTCACATTATTACCTACTAGCTACCGACTAGCATGGCTGTTTCTCTTCTCACACTAATGTTATACAAATCCACAAGAATTGCCAGTAAAGATACAAGAAAAGCTTTGTGTAATAGCCTTCCTATATTCCCTTTACATTCAGTCTTACTATTTCATGATATATTGCTTTCAGCACAAAGTTCTTGTATATCAGTCATGGCTTAGTGGTAAGTCATGCAGACTAGTGTTTCCATCATCCTGGGTTCGAGACTGACAGAGGAATTTTATTTTGCTGCTGAGCAGACTACAGGCCTTGCCATTCAGAGTGACTAAGGCACTTTTAAGCAGTTGTAAGCTGGTTTGCGCAGAGCTCACGCATGCGCACTGTCGCTTAGCTAAGCGCACACAAGTGCACACCCACTTACAACTGCTTAAAAGTGCTTACTCTCGTGAACACCCGCGCTAATTTCTTTGAAAGAAAAGAAAATGGGGAGATAGGAAAGTAGTGAAAAAGGGGGCACAAAGAAGGTAGGACAGTAGGAAAACAAGCTTGGGATTTGCAGGAAGGATGTAGGAAAGGCCCATAGCTGCCCATTTCTTTATCAGCAACAGCTGTGCATATGTCTGTAATTTGGTGTGCAATTTGAAACCTTCCACCCCTGAGAGAGGGGTGAGGACAACAAAATATGTTGTACAGCCAATTGTAATTACCAGTTCACATGTCCAGCAGACATGTCTGCAAAATGGGCAGCTATGTATGGGGCGCAATTTTTTTGCGGGAACAGAGTGCCCTTTTTTTATTTTTTTTTCAAGTGAGAGTGGAATGTGAGGTACAGGAAGTAGGTATATTTGGGGAGGTAGGTAGGGGAGGTTAACAGACAAGACAAGACGCATACAGGGGTGGATTATGACACATGGGGGGAAACACAATTGACTGGGATGGATGTTTGGATATCGCGAGCCCATGAGCCCACAGATGGCAACAGTGGAACTGAGATCCCCACCCATGGGCAGTTGCCACTGTGCCTTCACAGCCCAGGACGGGGGTGTGCTAGGGGCTGTGTAGGATGGGCAGCAGGCACACCCATGAGCTGCGCCACCCAAGCCTCAAGCTGGCGTAGGGGTTCAAGCACAGAATGCCTGATCTCGCTACGCACCACAGACCGGACACTTTGGAGGGTGAGTGGACGGTCTCCTCCAGCCATGCTTGCAGAGGGGGGATGAGCCCCATCCCCTGCAGCGCTTCCACCCAAAGGTGGCACAGGGCCACCGGAGGAGGTTCCGGCCTGGGCACTAGTGCCAGGTGCACTCGCCAGCTGAGGTGGGAGAGGTGGGTCCGCTGGGACCCGCCTTCCCTGTTGTCCTATGTTTAGCAATATTTTATGATATTTTGGGTTAGTAACAAACAATACCATTCAAAATTAGTTGTAACAGCATGCATCAGTATTCCCATTAACCAAACACCCATGAATTCCAAACATTGAACAGCAAGCATAACACATGCATATTTTGAACAACAGTACATAATCCAACAGAATGCAGGGTTGATTGATGGCAACAGGCCATCAGGTTTGGATATGTGAACAGGGCACATGCAGCAACGTACGTGCAAATATGTTTGAACCAACAGGATAAATGTCCATAGGAATTAATTGTGAATACACATACCCAGTTTGTTGTGGAATGGCATTATTTGTGAATATAGGGTAGGGTGAAGAAATATTTCATTAACAACTTCAACTACCTATACATATGCTGTACATCTCTAGTAGCTGCAGATATATACACCCTACAGGTCTTAGTACAGTTTCCTATATGTAACCTTAGGAATGCTGGTGATGGGACTTGTTACTGCTACATTAATATGCATTGCATTTTTATTCATACACGTTCATATCTGGCTGTGTTCAGGTACAGCATCCTGCTACATTTCATTTATATGGCTCTAGACAACTGTGGATGTTCATTATTTCATACAACCATACTATCTCCATATTGCAAGGGTACAGCAACATATCCAAATTGTGGGACAGACACATTCCAGCTTCAGTACTTTATTTCAAACATTTCACTGTTTGGTTGTGGCTATCTCATTCATTTCATTATGTACTGACTGCAGTATACTTTATTCAGACGTTATAACAGCTTTCTTGGTCAATTCATACCTCTTTCTCACACACTCACTTGTTTTATTTTTACAATTCAAGATGGTATTTTATTTTAGGCGTTATTAACATGTCATACTTGGTTACAACAATCCTTTCCAACAGACTCACTTGTTTCATATGGCAGATTTTCAAAGGGGATGTATTTGACACATGTCTATTGTCTTTAGCTTGTTTACCATTAATTTTCAGGCTGCAGCAGGTTATCTGATATTACATTACTGGTGGGAAATCACTATTTCAGACTTGTTTAATTTTTATTTCTGGATTACAGGCTGCATCACTTATCTAATCATATAGAACTAGCAGAATCTTTCTTCTAGTGTTATTCGAACTTTATTAATATGTAACTACACTGAACTCTTTTACAAGCTGTCTCACTTATATTGTATAACAATTACAGAAATATAATTACTAACCTACCTGGTGGTGCAACCGCTCCAGCCTATCACCATAGGCTCGCCGATTCACAGAACGCACACCTGCAGCTGTAATATAAATGAAGTAATATTGGAACATACATCTCCATAATATCAGCTAGGATAATTTTCCTTACATACATAATTACATGGATACTTACTCAGTAGTGGGGCATCGGGCATTTGCCGGGCCTCCTGGATCCAACGGTTCAGTTGGTCCTGTTTTCGTCTCTTCAGGTCCGCATGGTTGTGACGGACCTGTTCACCAGTCCTTGGTATGCCTGTGGCACTGGTGAGATCATGTGCCAACCGGTTCCACGCCTCTGCCTTGTACACACCCCACAGAACCTGTCCTTGCATGAGTTGAGCCTCATGATCATGGACTAGGAGCCAAACCATGTATTTGGACTCCTCAACACCCCACCTCTGTGCTCGGAAGCGACTACCCTCTCCTACACCTGCCATCCTGACTGCAAATAGGTTCCACAATCAGTTATGCTGTGTATTCCCGCCTATGGGGCTTATATATGCCGTTTTTCCCGCACTTATCTGTGATTGGCCATTTTGGAATTGTATCAGCTTAAAAAAACCTGCTTTGTCATGCTTCTATTTCCATTCATTCCTATATATATGCTAATACTGCATTTTTTGGTACAGCTGTCATGGCTTAGTGGTTCAGTACTTTGACTATGATGCACAGTATCCTGGGTTCGAACCTGGGCATTGCTTTTTTTTTATTTTACTACTGTCTAGACAGGCTAGAAGGTGTGTCTGTTTAAAGGTGGCTTTGATACAGGTTGCTCAACATTTCCCGCCAGTAAGCCGGTTGGCGAGTTGCGCAGCTCCGTGCAAATGGGTTAGGCTGGTTAACGCGTTATTTGGCTATGAGCACGCATATTACGCTATGAGAAATGTTGCTCAACTACGGGCACACAGTTTCAGCGTGTTAAAGCGCTGCTCAACTCCGGGCACTCATATTACACCTGTTAAACCACTGGTCACCTACGGGCAAACATACTCAGCTTGTTAGAGCGCTGCTCAGCTATGGGCAATTATAAAATATATTTTTTTATTGTGTCAGATTTCTTCATAAAAACATGGCCCATTTCATTACATTTTACTTAAATTATAGTTTTATATATATATATATATATATATATATATTATATATATATATATATGTATGTCAGGGGATTGTTTCGTGCTTATTTCACTAAAAAATGATGTTGTTGGGGCTCGAACCGTGACTACCTCCTCTTTGGCCGTCTCTACCACTACGCTATTGCTACTTGGCTTATTTTGCATATTTAGATCTTATATGCTTTTTCAATGACTGCTAACTGTGGCTGAGCAAAGGGCTCACCCGTGTAAATGAGCGCAATTACGGGCAAACATTTTTGAAATTATAAAAAAAATTAAACTGTTCATTTTTACGCTTTACATTTAAGTTGGGTTTATAGTCTGTGGGGGCATGTGTGCTGTTGTGTTTCTTGACATTTCTGCGGACTCGCTCATGGGAGTTTCCTTTCGGGACTGTGTTTCTTCTAGGGGCGTGTCCCTTTGCAGGACTTGCCATGAGGACACGCCCCCTACATTGCTACATGGACCATGTTAGCCTAGGGTGTGATTCAGCATGCCCTCATGAATATGCATGGCATGCTGACATCACCCAGTTTAACTGCAGCCTCCGTGTAAGACTTGCTACCTCTTACACGGAGGCTTCGTGAATCCTGCTCTATATGTTTTTTTGTAAAAAAACTTAAAAAAAAAAAAGTTTTTATAATAGTCATGTGACATTTTAGACCATGCGATTTTTTTAGTATGTAAAGTGTTTGGTGTGCCCAGAAATTATTAGTCTGAAGGCTCAGTTAATAGAAGTGAGACAAAGCGCTAATTGGAATTATCTGTTTTACTATTCTACAATAAATTTGGTGCTGTTCATCTGGAGCCTGACAACTTCTTTAGGACTGTTTACAGGTACCACTGAATTTTTCTCATATGCAGTCTAACTAGAGGGAGCATTGAGACAGAGGCTGCCATGAACTCCAGAGCTCTTAAGATATTCCCTATCTGAGCACTGGGTTGAGGGAGGAAGCAATAAGATTCTGTACTTTTCTCCTGAGGCAGTTTAGCCTCCATCTTTTTGGTATCAAGTTTGCACTCCAGAAACACAGTCTGTTGGGCTGGAAGGAGGACCTTTTGTAGCTGACAGTGAACCCCAACAGCAGAAGTTGGTAGATGGTAAACTGAAGATGTAGCATGATCTGAAGCAAGGTAGCCTGGATCAGCAGATTGTCTAAATAAGGATAAATCTGAATTCTCTAAGTTGAGCAAAATGCTATCACAGATGTTAGACACTTGGTGAAAATTCCTGGGGCTGTGGAACTCTCAAAAGGCAAAGCAATACACAAAGTGAGATGAGCTAATACAGAACCACAGGAATCTCCTGCAAGAGGGGTGAACTAGGATATGGAGGTAAGCATCCTTTAGATCTAGGGATATTAGGTATACCAGAGTACGAAAGGCAGTGGTGTGTGCAGTGAGAGCATTTTGAAGTTTGGCACTTTTAAGAAATTGTTTAGCAAAGCAAAGAGAAACCCAGTATGGGTATCCACTACCCTTCCTTTCTTGGAATCAGAAAGAGTCTGGAGTAAAAACTCCTTCCTACAAAGTTTGTGGGCATTGGATCTATACTGCCTTGTGCCTGAAAATCTTGGAGTATAGGTGGTAAAATATGGACTTGGTTGTGGGAAGAGTGTATGTCATTCAGGGGGAAGTTCTTTCCAGGAAATGACAATTTTTTTCTATAATGGAAAGCACCCAGTGGTCTTTGGTGATCTTTGCTCAGCATGAGATTGACTAAGTATGCATTTTGGAGAGGAGCAGGATCAAGGGTTTGGGAGGATACTTTTTTTGTAAATAGTCACACAGATTTTTCCTTCCAAACAGAGGCCTCCCAGATGTGGGATCTCTCTGTGGTTTCTCAGGGAATCTCTTTCTGGGAACCTTATTTTAATGAATGGGTCTGGAGTCATAACTAACAAAAGTGGGCTTGGTTGAATAATTTCTGTAGTACCTAGGCACAAAAGTTAGCAGAATCTGCCTGCAGTCTTTCATTGCCTTGTCTAGCTCTGGTAGGGCTTTAAATACATTGCCAGCTTGTGGATGAAACAAAAGGTCTTTTTCCAAAGGATAATCAACAAATGTGCACCAGCTGCTCTAGAAGAGGCCTCTACAGCAACATAACTGTATTCAATACTGTGGCTATCTCAGTAGTCTGATAAAGCAAGGCCATTTGCTGTTTGAAATGCAGCCCCTGTGGATCTACCACTACCTTGTTCAAGGAGTTCAAAATAGTTGACAGGTACTTGGTCATGTGTGTTTGATAATTACTAGCCTTGAATGCCAGAATATATGTATAAAACTCTTTTCCATACCTATCCATAGCCCTATTGTCTATCTGAAGGAAGGGCATTGACATTTTGAAAAAGTTTGGAAGGTTTATCAGAAGACAGATATTTCAGAGGGGTCTACTGTCTGATCTTTTGCAGGCAAGAAGATGCAAATCAGGGGTAGCTGAAGATGACTGGAAAGTATCCAAGAAAGCATCCAGAACTGGAAGGACAAGTGAACTGCCTGGAATGCCCACCTTCAAGAGCCTGTAGTATCCTTTCTGCACCTCTGAAATCTAACTAGACTCCTACTCAAAGTGTTGTATTATGTTTACAATGGCCTCTCCAAATAAAGTTTCTCCAAAAGGAGAGTCTTGGAAAATGGAGTCTGTATCATCAAAAGGGATTTGACAAGAGGAGTGTATTTGAGAGGAGTATGCTAGAGAATGTTCAGCGTCAGATTTCCTCTTCAAAAAATGAATTTTTTGCAGTAATTTTACAGGGTGTGAGAGGGAGAGGGGGAGGGGGAGGAGGAGGAGGAGGGTGGGTTGAAAACAGACATTTAAGAGTCCTAATGACATTGAGAAAAGTACATCCATTCCTTCTACCCAGATGGGGGAGAAGAGACCAGCTTATTTTTTTGAAGTTTCTTTTTGTGTGACATCTGCCTACACCAAGCAGGGAGGTTCAGACCCCCAATGCACCTCTATTAACTTACCAGGGATTATCTTCCCTAACCAGAAGTGGCCTTCTGATTTTTTTTTTCTTGAGAGGTGCAGGTACATATGGGGAAGTGGGATCTGCCATCTTGGAGTGGGCCAAGTGCTTCAGACACTTGGCCACCAAATGGGATCACAAAGTCTTTGGGACAAAAGATTGGCAGACAGAACAGGCCTTGTAATAGTGTTCCATACCTAGGCAAAAGAAAGAATAGCTATGTAAAACCTTACCATAACCATAGATGTCCTTCCTCTTCTACATGCTGCAGTATTTATAACATGAGGGAGTCCACCACTGGTTGACTCGTATGTCCGGCTAGTACACAAAAGTCTATTAGAACTGTGAGGTAAGTCCAACGTCGCACATCAGCAAACATACTCAGCCATACAGAGATACCAGGTATAAAGTGGACATTAGCACGTATCAACCTCAAAACTGAATCCCACAAAAGGCGCCAGCCTGATCATAGGCAAGGAAAATATGCCACCAGATGCCAGGCAAGCATCAGAGGGAAGGTGGGGGAAAAGTAATACTGCAGCATGCAGAAGAGGACATCTATAGTTATGGTAAGATTTTACGTGACTATTCCATGTCCTCCTATTCATATGCTGCAGTATTCATAACATGACGGAGAGTACCAAGGCTCATGCAGAGGAACAATTAGGTGGAGGAGCAGATGCATTCTCCACAAAGCCATGCAAAATAGTTCTGGCAAAACCCGCCCTGGACCTGGAAATGGCATCTAATTTATAGTGTTTACTGAAGGTATGAACAGAAGATCAGCAAGTGTCCAACCCTTTAAAGAAAGTTCCAGAGGAAGACACTGCCCTAGTGGAATGTGCACTAACAGGAGAGGAGAGAACCTTTCCATTGGCTACATAACAGAAAGAAATTACTTTTGAAATCCAAGAGGAGATAGTCTTGCTTGGAAACAGGTTTGCTCAGGGCCCTTGGGTGACAGGAAACAAACAGGCATTCAGACTTACGGATTGATTTGGTTTTGTCCAAACAGTATCAGAGTTGCATATGCACATCTAAAGTGTGCAGAATCCCCTCACTGGAGGACTGTGGAGAATAAAAAAGTTTGGAAGGTTGACTGACAGACTGAAAAATAACTCATTAACTACCTTAGGCATAAAAGAGGGATTAGTGTGGAAGGAGACCCTATCTCTATGCAAAACTGTGAAAGGAGAGGAAGATATCGGAGCTTGTAACTCAGATACCCTTCTGGCAGAATTAATAGCCAAGCCACGAGAAGGACAGTTTTCCAGGAGCAATGGTGCAAAGAAAAGGAACTTGCTGGCACACAGGAGGCTACGGTAAGTTTTGCCAAGTCAAAATTGAGATCCCAAGGAGGAGGAACTAGTTTTCTTGGTGGCTTGATGTGAATGAAACCTTTTAAGAAAAGTTCAACTTCCAACCTGGAAGTTAAAGGGAGACGCACAGGCATGCAGAGAAAGCAGAAAGATGGGCTTTAACTGAGGAGTAAGACAGACCACTCTTAATTACTTCACACAGACAAGACAGGACCACTGGGATATCCACTAACAGTGGTCGTAAATCCTTTTTGAGACACCAGATGGAAAACCATTTCCATTTGGAAACCATAGAATTTCCAAGTTGTGTGTTTTCTACCCTCCTGCAGAACTTGGATCATGTTCTCAGAACAAAGTGTCTGAAGGGAATCAAAACCCTGTCACCCCCCCCCCCCCCCCGAGTCAGATTTTGAGTTGACACCTGTGAATGTACTAGAGGTCCCTTGCCCTGTACGAGTAGGTCCACTCTGTGGGTTAACTTGTAGTGACTACCTTTGGCTAAATCCAGGAGAAGGGGATAACCAAAGCTGTCTTGGTCAAAAAGGGGTCACCAGCAAGATTTTTGGGTGCTCTTGCTGGATTTTCAACAGGACCTTTTGGAGAAGTGGGAAGGTGAGAATGCACAGAGAAACATCCCCTTCCAAGAGAAAGACAGTGTGTCCATCTTGCATGCCAAGGGATGTGGGACCCTGGCACAAAACTTGGGAAGTTGTCTTTTCATGGGGGAGGCAAAGAGCTCAACCTGAGGTATACCCCATCAATGGACTATATCCAAAAACACATCCCTGAGTAAAATCCATTCATGGGATTGTGTCATAGACCTACTGTGCGCATCTGCCACAACATCCTGACTTGAGGGAATGAAGACAGCCTGAAGGGAAAGTAGATTATGCACAGCTAACTCCCAGGTCTGTAAAGCCAGTCTGCACAGGAGGTAAGACTCCATCCCTTCCGGTCTATTGACATACCAGAGGACAGTGGTATTTGCCTGTGAACCACCCTGGGACCCCTGAAGAAAGTATAGCCTTGAAGATTTGGAGGGCAAAAATCAAGGCCCTCATCTCCTTTATATTGATGTGCTCCCTTGTTTGGCCTGGAGACCAGACATCTCTGACCTTCCAGGATTCCAGTGCTGTTCTCCATCCTAAGTTTAAAGTGCCTGTGAACAGCTCCCGAGTAGGGAGAGATGGTTGTAAGGGTAGACCTGGTTTCCTTGCAACTTAAAGTATCAACCAGTTTAATTCCCTTTTCAAGCAAGGCAGGAGTGGGATAAACTCCAGAGGATGAGTGTGTTGCATCCAAACTGTCCCCAAAAAACACTGGAATTTTCTCATGTGTAACTTGGCTAGAGGGAGCATGGGGATAATTGAGGCCATGAACCCCAAGAGGCAAAGAAAAACTCCCTAGTAGTCAGGGATCGGAGAGGCAAGAGGTCCTGCAAGTAGGAAGTTAGGGACAGAACCATTTCTGGAGGTAAGGAGGCCATCATCCTGTCTGTTTGAATCCTGCAGCCAAGAAAAATGTGGTCTTGGGAAGGGATCAGAGCAGATTTCTGATAGCTGATAATGAAGTCTAGACTCTCCAGGAGAAAGACTGTGAAGGAGAAGTTGTCCTGAAGGACGTCTGGAGATGAGGTCTGTAGAAGTAGGTCATCTATGTAATGAAAAATCTGTATGCCCTGTAGTCTGCAATAGGTTATGACAGGAGCTAAGCATTTTGTGAAGACCCTTGGTGCTGTAAACAGACCAAATGGCAAGGCACAGAAGTGAAAATGTGAAGAAGCAATCGAAAACAGAAGAAATTTCCTGAACCGAAGGTGAATGGGGATATGAAAGTAGGCATCTTTGATGTCGAATGACTCCATAAAGGCCTGGGGAAGTATGAGAACAACAATGGTGGGTAATGTTAGCATACGAAAAATGGGAACTTTCAGAAAGGTATTTAGATGGGAAAGGTCTAGAATGGGCCTCCAAGGCCATCCTTCCTAGTAACCAGGAACATCCTGGAGTAAAACCCTTTTCCAACTTGGAAGGGTGGCACTTCCTGAATAGCGCCTTGAGAAAGAAGGCTGTATATGACCTGGGGAAAAAGTTTCAATTGTGGTTTTGGAGGTTGTGAAATGCCCCTGAAGAGGGGAAGAGTTTTCCACACCATAAAATATCCTTGTCGGATGATGGATAGGACCCAAGAGTCCTGGGTTATCCGATTCCAAGCAGGGGGGAGGGGGGTGAAGAGACAGAGGAGTTAAATGGCCTGGAGGTGGGTAGTCAGACTACTGGCTTAGGCTGAAAGGGCTGTTTCTGGGTGGGAGTAGAAGAGGAAGATTAAGATGGAAGTTACCTAGGATCTCTCTTACCTTTGGATGATTGGGGCCTGGCCTGCTTTCTGACAAATGTGTTTTGGTAAGATAATTTCTCTGAAACCTAGGGACAGGGGAAACAAAGATATGTTTTAGATTTTGCAGCTCATTGCCCTTCTCTTGTAAAGATTTAAATAGTTCTGCAGCTGAGGTACCAAAGCCTTGTTTCTCCAGAGGAGCATCCATGATCTTTGCTTTATCATCAGGCAAGAGTTGGAGCCTAAGCCATGAATACCGCTCCTCAGGATGGCCCCAGATCCAGCTGCTCTAGCTGAGGCCTCCACAGCATCATAACTGTTCTTAATGGAGTGCCTTGTAACCTGGGCTGAGGAATTAAGAATGGAGGAGAGCTTAGCCTTGGTGGGAGAATCAGGGAGCTCAGAAAATAGCTTTCCTGCATCTGATAGAAGGGCAAAGGAATATCTGGCCATATGAGTTTGATAATTAAATTGCCATGAAGGCCAGAGTAGCAGAGGTATAAACCTTTTTCCCTAGTCTCTCCCTGACTTTGCTCTCATTATCTAAGGGAAGCAAGTAGGTAGATGGCAGCATTTTGGATGCCTTACTTGCACAGACTGAAATGGTAGCAGGGTCTGCAGAGGGACATTTGAAGAGGAATTTGGAGTCCTCAGGCACATTATAAAATATATCTGGGTGCTTGGGGACTGAAGGCTGGGAATTAGGGCACTTAGATGCAGCTGCAAAAACATCTAAGAAGGCCAGTAGAACAGGAGGTATAGTAGATGGAGAGGAGGAATCCATCTGTAGGAGGTAGTAGTACCTTTTTGGATATCAGATACTTGGCAGCAGTCTCACTTCAGACTGAAAAATAACTCATTAACTACCTTAGGCATAAAAGAGGGATTAGTGTGGAAGGAGACCCTATCTCTATGCAAAACTGTGAAAGGAGAGGAAGATATCGGAGCTTGTAACTCAGATACCCTTCTGGCAGAATTAATAGCCACGAGAAGGACAGTTTTCCAGGAGCAATGGTGCAAAGAAAAGGAACTTGCTGGCACACAGGAGGCTATGGTAAGTTTTGCCAAGTCAAAATTGAGATCCCAAGGAGGAGGAACTAGTTTTCTTGGTGGTTTGATGTGAAGGACACCTTTTAAGAAAAGCTCAACTTCCAACCTGGAAGTTAAAGGGAGACGCACAGGCATTTTGGATGCCTTACTTGCACAGACTGAAATGGTAGCAGGGTCTGCAGAGGGACATTTGAAGAGGAATTTGGAGTCCTCAGGCACATTATAAAATATATCTGGGTGCTTGGGGACTGAAGGCTGGGAATTAGGGCACTTAGATGCAGCTGCAAAAACATCTAAGAAGGCCAGTAGAACAGGAGGTATAGTAGAAGGAGAGGAGGAATCCATCTGTAGGAGGTAGTAGTACCTTTTTTGGATATCGGATACTTGGCAGCAGTCTCACTTCAACTCTCTCACCTTCAGGATAGCTTCCCCAAAGGGGATATCCTCCCCAGGGAATATGTGGCATTAGATTCATCTTTGTTGAGGCATAACTTAAAGGGGAAGAAATTTGGTCTGAATAAGCCAAAGATTCATCTCCTGCTGATTCCTGATCATCTGAGGAAACCTCCTCAGAGGTTCTCTTTAAGAGAGTAAAAGGAGAAATGAAGGGAGAGAGGAAGCTGAGGTCTGTTGTAGAGCCATAAAGGGGTTGAAAAGGCCTGCCAATCCAGTGATTACTCCTGGGGGCAAGAGAAACATGTTTAGTCTTGAGCTTTACCTTTTGTGGAACCTCTATGTTGTGGAAGATGGATGAGCCAGAAGTCAGCCTGCACTCCACAATGTTGGTAGTAACATCCTCTTGCACAATGATCTGGATGACACCATGCGGGCCTTCAGTAACAGCAAGCCGTGGCCCTTCCCATGTCCAAGTCAGACACCTACAATTCCCTCGAGGATGTTCTGGTAGGGTTCTTCACGGCCTCCACTCTGGTACCAATCAAAGGAACGTCTACCAACTCTGGAAGAGCCTTCGGGCCCACACCAGCCTTGACAGAGATGTCTGGATGAGAAGGAGCAGTGGGTAAATCAGGCCATGGTTTCTTGGCCTTTTTAGGTTGTGGCTCATCGGAAGGGCCCGATGCAGCCTCCATGTCATCCGTGAGACACTCAAGGTGCTGTTTAAGCTATAACTCCAGGGAAGCTAAATGGCTACAAAGGGTTTTGGGTACGAAGGCATTACAGAGAGCACAGGCAGTATTGGTCATGGTCTGGGCCTAGGCAAAACAGGCAAAGATCATGACAGTCCTTATGTGGAATCTGTCTTCCACACTGACACTTGCCCTTCCTAGTTGACATGTAATCACAGCAAAACACAGTAGCCAAAATATTAAAGAAAATAAAACAACGGGGTACTAGAACCAATGTTTGCAACTTGGTCTGAAGAGCGATGCTGAAGCAGGAGATTAGACAGGCAGCAGAAAAGTTCTGAGGTTGGTACGTGATGTCCGTTTTATACCAGATGTCTCAGTTTTATGGCTGATGTGCGGCATTGCATGTACCTCACAGTAGCAACAGACTTTTGTACACTTGCCAACATACGAGTCACCCGGTGGCAGACTCCCTCATGTTAGGAATACTGCAGCATATGAATAGAAGGACATACCCTGGGTATGCAGATCTTTGTAAGGGATTTGCCTACTGGACTTGCACTTGCTCCTCCTAGTTGATACCTAATACAGATATAGCATAACAAAATAGGTAAGTAAAGGATGGTCCCCCAACATATGCCTAAACTCATGAGTGGAGGTCAAACATTGTATGTACGACCTAAGGTTAAGCTTTGGTATCCCACACCTGTGGTGATAACCCACTTGTTTGGAATACTGCAACAGTGATTTCAGTCAGGATACTTGCCAATATCATGGTTATCCTCCAGGAGTCTGGTATTCATAGGACCACAGGAAGTTACTAGGCTATTAGCCCTTATAAGCCTACCCAAGACTTTAGGCCATGTTTAGACCAAGTCAGCATATTTTGCTGCACGTCTTACAATCACATTAAATATGGTTACCCAACATACATTATTAGTTCTATTGGAAATTTTTCAATTCAGTCAGTACACCACCTAGAGTCAAACTGTTGTGGACAGATGCTGCATTGCCTTTTAAATTTCTCATACGCTTTAGTTCATAGATTCATAGGTGTCTAGTAGGCTAATGGCCGTGGAGCCTTTACAAGCCTAGCCTATAGGATTACCCTGGCATCGTGCCACAATACCTTAGTTCCCAGTGCCTCTGTTGAGTAAAGCCACTGCAGTGATCCCCGGGGTGAAGTTTCTATTTCCCATCCACTCATCAAAATTTCTCTTGAAGTGGGCCAGTGAGGTGCTCTGCTTGACATGTATGGGACATCTATTCCATAGCATGGGCAGTCTCTGGGTTATGAACCTGTCCCTCCAGCATGTTCTGTTGATTGTGTTAATGAGGTTGAGGTCTCTGGAGTGTGTGGTGTGGAGGGATTGGGATTTCTTAAGCTGTAGCATTTCTAACAGAGCTGGATCAGACATGGATTTGTAAGTCAAGCAGAGATTGCCTCTAAGTAGGGGATATGAGACAGAGAATAGTTGCAGTTTGAGGCTGTCCATACAGGGCAAGTGTTTAAGGCCTAGGATCCTCTTTGTGAGGTACTTTTAAAGTCTCTCCAGTTGATGCAGGTGTCTAGTGAGGTACATGCCAAATGGGGAATTGTACTCTATGAATAGTCTAATGAGGGAAGAGTAGAGGGAGACAATGACCTCTTTTTTTCCTGGATGCAAAACCCTTAGTAATGAGATGTGACACAAAAGAGGACTTTCTGACCACAATGGCAATGTGGTGGTCAAAAGAGAGGTTGCTGTCAACCTGTGTTCCCAGACCTCTTATAACACCTTCTGTGTTCAGTGGACTACCATCGATGTGGTAATTCATGGAAACTGGGTTTTTCCTAAAGGGGATGATGACACATTTATTGGGATTGAGCTTAAGGCCATGGTTCTGACACCAGTCATTGGTCTCAGTGCGGCCTTTCTGTAGGATGTCAACATCACTTAGGGAGTTAATAGCGCCCAACTTGTAATCTTCTGCAAACTTTGTCAGCCAGAGTCCCTTCATGTTGGTCTGGACTTCAGAGAAGTAGATGCCAAACAGGAGTGGACCCAGGACTGAACCCTGTGGGACTCCACTTGTGACTGGTCGGCAGTCTGACTTGGAGTCAGCTACTTTCACACTGTGGGTTCCATCTGTGAGCCAGTTTGCAACCCACTTAGTGATACAGGGGTTGATGCCTAGCTTAGGGAGTTTTTCTATGATTCCTGAGTGGGGAGTGGTATCAAAGGCCTTGGCCAGATAAAGGTAAGCTGTATGAACCACCTTGCTTTCATCCACAGGGCTGGTGACTGACTCAAAGAAGTCGACCAAGTACAGCAGGCATGATCTACCCTTTACAAAACCAAACTGTGTGGGATCCATAGGTAGGTACTAGGGCTATTGGCCCTAGGGCTTATACAAGCCTAGCCAAAAAGGTACCCTGGCTTTTGCCACCCAAGAAAATTATTTTCCTGTGCCCCTGTTGAGCAGAGCCACAGAGGTGATCCCCTGGGTTAATTTCCTACTTCCTAATGAGCTAATGAGGAGCTTTGTTTGATGTAGAAAGGTAGTTTGTTCCAGAGTATGGGTAGTCTCTGGGACAGGAATCTATCCCTTCAGCAGCATGTTCTGTTTATTGAGGTGACAATGTTTAAATCCCTAGAGCATGTAGCTCGGAGGGATTAAGATTTCTTTAAGTGGAGCATGTCCAACAGCTCTGGGTTTGACATAGCTTTGTATGTTAGGCAGAGATCACCTCTGAGTAGGCGATATGCGACGGAGTAAATCTGGAGTTTTTTGAGTTGGTCTGCATAGGGCATCTGTTTGAGGCTGGTAATCCTCTTTGTGAGGTATTTCTGCAGCCTTTCCATCTGTTGTAGATGTTTTGTGAGGTACATATGAAAAGGGGTATTGTACTCTATAATGGGTCTAATGAGTGATGAGTAGAGGGGGAAAATGACCTCTTTTCCTGGATGAGAAGCATTTTATGATGAGGTGTGCCATGTAGAAGGATTACCTGACTACTGTGGCGATGTGATTATCAAAGGAGAGAGTACTGTCCACCTGTGTCCCAAGGTCTCATCACACTTTTGGTGTTAAGTAGACTACCACCTATGTCGTAGCTCATGGTACAGAGTTTTTACCAAAGGGGATAACAATGCACTTTTTGGCATTGTGCTTCAGGCCATGGCTTTGACACCAGGCATCTGTCTCAGTGAGGCCCTTTTGTAGGATGTCCACATCATTAGGAGTTTCAGTTATGGCTCCTACTTTGCAGTCATCTGTGAATTTCATTAGCCAAAGACCTTCTGTGTTAGCCTGTACTTCAGAAAAGTAGATACCAAACAGGAGAGGACCCAGGACTGAACCCTGTGGTACTCCACTTGTCACTGGTCTAAAGTTGGACTTGGAGTCTGCTATTTTCACAGTGTGGGTTCTGTCAATGAGCCAGTTGGCAACTCATCTTGTGACATAGGAATTTATACTTAGTTTAGTGAGTTTATCTATAATTCCAGAGTGGAGGATGGTGTCACAAGCCTTGGTGAGATCTAGATAGGCTGTGTGAACCACCTTACCCTCGTCTATGGCTTTGTTGACTGCTTCAAAGTCAATCAGGTTTAGGAGACATGATCCGCCTTTTACAAACCTGAACTGAGTGGGGTCCAGAGTTTGGAGATTACCAGTGTCTTTGTTTTTAAGTTCCATGATGATACGTTCGTTCCATGGCCTTGCAGACCAGGCTCATTAGGCTAATGGGGTGGTAATTCCTGGGGTCCGTGGTGGCTCCCCCTTTGTGGAGTGGGATAACCGTTGCTGTGCGCCATTCAGTGGGCACAAAGCCTGAAGTGAGGCTATGATTGAACATGGTGCTTAGGTGGGGTGCCAGTTCATTCTGTCGTTCATGTAGAACGCAGACTGGGATGTTGTCAGGTCCCATGGATGCTGTGTTCTTGGCTTTGGAGAGTGCAGTTTTTACCTGTGCAGCCGTGATTACAGGAAGTTTGCATTCTTCTGGTATAGAAATGGGCCCTTTAGGGGGTGAGGTGGGTAAAGGCACTGAACCTATCTGCCAGGATGATGGCAATATCAGTTGGTTCTGTATAATTAGTGCTATTGTGCTGTGACTCAGAGCAGATCTGAGTGTTGCCATTGAGATTCTTGACATAGCTATAGAATGATTTGTGGTTGTCTTTAGCATCTGTGGTGATTTTGTTTTCATAACTAGCTTTGGAGGATTTTATGAGGGATCTCAGCTTCTTACTGAGGCTGACCAGGGAGTTGTTTCAGTCAGGGGATTTTACTCTTTTCTGCAATAGTTTATTTCTTCTGTTGTACAGTTTGTTTATGGCAGGGGACCACCAGATTGGCTTCCTTTTTTTGGAGGATAGCATCTTGGTTCTGTTAGGGATAGTACAATCCATGTACTCATGTAAGTGCTTATAAAGTGAATTTGTGTAGGATTCAGCAGTCATACCTCTATTGTCCGTCAGCATGGGTGTCGTGAGGTTTGCCACTTCTGTCTTAAGAAGCGTGAAGTTGGCTTTGGAGAAATTTTTTACTGTGGTTTCCCTAATGGGGGGTTGGAGTGGGATGTCTAGGCTGATTAGCTTGTGGTCTGATCTGACCAATGAAGAACTGACCACTGGTGTGGAACACCGGTCGCCCATGATGGTAATGACCAGGTCTAGGATATTCCTGCCCCTGGTCGAGGTGTGGATAAGTTGATCCTAGAGGTTGGAATTTATGAAATCTAGAAAACGTTGAGCAAAAGAGTTGGTACACGAGTCGTTTTTCCAGTTAATGGTGGGGTAGTTGAAATTGCCCATTATAAGGGTGTCGGGTTGTACCCTAATATTTTCCAGTACATCAAGAAATGAGGAGTGGGAATAATGGGACATGGTGGGGAATCTGTAGTAAGTTACAATTTGGATTGCAGTCTTGCCCAGAGTTAAGTTGCACTTGGGTAATCTCGGATGCATTATGCTGAGCAACTAGCCTGGAGGTGTGGATATCCTTAATGAATATGGACACACCTCCACCTTTAGTTTTTTGTTCCAGGTTAGGTGGCCGAAAGGTGCGGTATGAACTATAGCCTGGTAATTCAGGGGTGCTCTCTGCAGCTTTGAACCAAGTCTTTGTCACTGCACAGATGTCAATGTTCTCCATTTTAAGAAGTGCCTCGAACGAATGCATTCTGAGGTTTATACTTCTAGCATCGAGTAGCATTACCCTCAGATTTTGCCTGCTTGTACCTGTTATGGTGGTGAATTTGTCATTTGGACCTTGCCTAAAAAAGGCACTATAGGGGTGGCAAGAGCCTTAGCCAGTATCCGCAATACCAAGGGTGACAGGTGCAGGCCATCTCTGGCAAAGCATCATGGTCTGTCGGTCATGTCATCCCAGGCAGACCGATACTGGATCCCCTTAGAATGACACCAGAAGCTTAGCCAGTTGAAGTCAATCATTTTGTCCTTGTACTGTGGTATCATTCTGGATGATGGCAGGATGCTACTCAGGACTAGGGTCATACCTGCCTGGGCTACAAGATCGGAGAGCTCCTCCATGTCTCTTTTCATGCAGTCCAGGGAGGTACATCTCAGGTCATTCATACCAACATGGACAATGACAGTCATATTTGTACTTATTGTGGAGTGACCTGAGTGTGTGCGTTATGTGGAGGATCCTGGCACCTGACAGACAGCTGACAGTAACTTTCTCCTTGTTTACCCTAAGTGGAAAATTAGTGTGCCTAACTATAGAGTCATCTATGACTAGAGTGTTGGGTATGTTGTTATGCCTTATGGGCTGTGGTTGAGTGGCACACTGAGTTTGTGGGCTGTGTGTCATTTGGGTTGTGTTGGGGGGGTGGAGGTTGCATGCGTTTCTGCTTCGAAGGTCCCTGTTGCTTGAGCAGATTTTTATTGAGAGCCTTTAGGAATGTAGCTGTGCATTTTGTGTTGCTATGTGTGTGTTTTGGTGGTGTAGGTTTTGAAGGACTGTGTGATGAGTGTGGTGAGGTGCAAGTGTTTACCTTCTCCTCTTGGGTGAATAGAGCTTTGCTTCCAGTTTAGCTATAGAAGTCAACTCTCACAGGTTGTAGTGTTGGGTGGTAGGAGGAGAGTTTTGTCTGTGTACATGAGGCAATTGCTGCATTGCCCCAAGATGCCCAGATTAATTAGGTAGACAGGAGAAAACCCGGAAACTGACCCTTAGACATGCCTGGATAGGTGCTTATTTATTAAGTACTAAAAACTGCTTTCCTCTAGATAAGTGAGGAAAGTTGACTGCTGTAGTAATTTGTAGCTTATTTAGTGCTTACGAGTTCTGAACAAGTGCTGAGCTCAAAGAAACAGATTTGAGTGCTAAAATTAAAAAAACTGGCTAGTTCTAAGGGAAAATTTTGAAGAGCAGACTTTATGATGCTGGGAATAGTTTAACCCTAGCTAAGCGGCGATGCATAAAGTGTATTTTTTTTTAATATAACAATAGCAAATGAGCAAACTGTTTTAAACAAATTAACCAATAAAAAGCTAAAAACTGAGCCCCGTTCCAGTAGTCTTCGATCAGACAAGTTCTAACTGCACACTCATGCCACTAGGGTACAGCGGAACCTTCTCCAAAAAAAAGATGGTCTGGATTAGTGCTCAAGTTATACAAACAAAGCTAGATTCAGCCGGTCTGAATTTAGTCTATGCTACAGCAAACAAGGCGTACCAATTTCAGAAAGAAACAGTTCAAATAAGCAGGCACAATAAGCCTTTAACCAGAAACTCCCAGCTCAGAAGGACCCTCTCCTTCCCCAAGAGTGCAGACCACACCTTCTTAATGTAAAATAACTTTCCCAAAGCCCAAGTGCTTTAACCAAAACTAATACACTTTTAGAACAACTGATACTAAGCCTTCAATCAGCAACTCCCAACTTAGGATGTAAGCTACCTGTCCTACCACGACGGTGCAGACCACAAACCTTCTTAATGTAAAACAACTGGTCTGCAGCCCAAGTGCTTCAACCAAAGGCTTAGAATAACAGTTACAATTTACTCAGGCTACTAACAAGCAGTAATAAATGGAGCAGAATAAATGCAATAAAGTAGGAATAAACACAAATACAGTATAAGCAGATGAATAAAGTGCAATTTTTTATATAATAGAAAATGAGCAAACTGATTTTAACAACTTACCCAATTAACCAGTAAAAAAGCTAAAAACTGAGCCCTGTCCCAGCAGTCTTCAATCAGACAAGTTCTAATTGCACACTCCTGCCACTAGGGTGCAGGGGAACCTTCTCCAAAAAAGATGGCCTGGATTAGTGCTCAAGTTATGCAAAGCTAGATTCAGTATGCCTGAATCTAGTCTATGCTACAGCAAACAAGGTGCACCAATTTCAGAAAGAAACAGTTCAAATAAGCAGGCACAATAATCCTTTAACCAGAAATTCCCAGCTCAGAAGGTCAGAATCTAACCTCTCCTCCCACAAGAGTACAGACCACAAACCTTCTTAATGTAAAATAACTGGCCTTAAGCCAAAGTGCTTAAACCAGAACTAATACACTTTTAGAATAACAGACACCGAGCCTTCAATCAGCAATTCCCAATTTAGAAGGATGTAAGCTACCTCTCCTGCCACAACAGTGCATAATGCAAAAAAAAACTGGTCTGAATCCCAAGTGCTTAAACCAAAAGGCTTAGAATAACAGTTACAATTTAATCAGGCCACTACCAAGCAGTAATAAATGCAGCAGAATAAATACAATTAAGTACTTTTAAGAAGAGGCAAAAGCAAAATAAAGTGCAATTTTTTCATGTACAACTGGCATGTTTTCATGTTTGGAGACTCCCTATATCCTTGTTTATTAACTCCATGGTGATGTGTTCCCATAGCTTAGCATATCAGACTCATCAGGCTAATGGGGACACTAGTTCCCAGGGTCTGTAGTCATTCCTTTGTGGGACAGGGATGACTAGCAGTGCGCCATTCGGTAGGGACAAAGCCTGAGGTAAGGCTGTGATTGAACAGAGCACACAGGCAAGGTGCCAAGTCAATCTGTAGTTCATGTAGAAGACAGCCAGGGATATTGTCAGGTCCCACAGAATCTCGTGGACTTGTACAGTGCTGTGTTAATCTGTGCAGCAGTAATACTGGGTGCCTGGCAATCTACTGGTATTGTGATTGGTCCTTTGGGGGGAGAGAGAAGGGTAAAAGTTGGCACTGAATCTGCTGATCAGTATACTGCCAATATCTGTTGGCTCAGTATAGTAGGTACCATTGTGCACCAGCTCAGAGCAAATCTGGGTATTGCCATGGAGACTCTTTACATAACTATAGAAGGGCTTGTGGTTGTCTTTACTGTCTGTTGCAATTCTGTTTTCATAGCTAGCTTTAGAGGATTTGATGAGGGTGTTCAACATTTTGTTGAGGCTGATAAGGGAGTTTTTCCAGTCTTGTGACTTCACCTTATTCTGAATCAGTTTCCTCCTCCTTTAGTAGAAATTTGTGTATGGCAGGGGACCACCAGATTGGCTTTCCTTTTTTGGATGAGAGCGTTTTGGTTCTATTGGGTATGGCGAGAGCCATGCATTTGTGTACATATTCATACAGTGCATTGGTGTATGATTCAGTGGTCATGCAACTATTTTACATTTTCATGGGTGCCGTGAAGTTAGCAACCTCAGTTTTTAGCAGCCCAAAGTTAGCCTTGGAGAAGTTTTTCATGGTGGTTGCCTTTGTGGATGGGGTGGGGGGGATGTGGACTTCCAAGGTGAATAGTTTGTAGTCAGATCTAACCAGAGAGGAGTTGACTATTGGTGTAGACCATGTTAGTAATGACCAGGTCAAGGATGTTGCTACCTCTAGTGGGAGTAAGAACGAGCTGGTCCAAACGGCCAATAAGTAATCTTCTCATACTTTCATTCAGCCTTGCCAATTCTAGCTCCTGGAGAAAGCTTGTTTGTACACCCCCATCCAATTACTATTTTTTTATATATACAAGTTCTCGCAGCACTTGCAAAATGTCTCCCCTTACCTTTCTTTCTACAATTTTAGCTGTATCATGGTCTCAGAGTTGATTATCTACATTTCTTTCTGCACAAGTATCTTGGTATTTCTTGGGGTGGCATCAGAAATATATAGGACAATATTATTTTTCTGAATTCATTAATTACTAAACACTCCACACCATCCTTTACTTTTGTCAGTCTTCTATTTCCTTGTCTGTCAGCTCCCATGTTTTAGTCTGATGAGGCCGTGGTGCTGTAGCGGTTAATGTTATTGCCTCACAGCAAGAGGTTCTTGCAGTTCTATTCTCAGCTGAAGCACCTTCTGTGCGGAGTCTGCATGTCCTCCCTGTGGTCGAATGAGTTTTAAAGACATGCAGGTAGGAGGTTGCATGCGTGCGCCTTCTGTGAAGGTTGGGTGCTGGGCTGGCAACTCAATGCCATTAAAACTCTACTGCTAATCAATCCGCTGTGGTGACCCCTAATGGGAGAAGCCAAAATACAGAGTTCCTCCACTTTCTTCCAGTTTCTGTTCATATCTTTTGTTCCCATTCCACTTTCCCATGTAGGCACCATATACTGTAGTGTCTCCCACACCATTAATTCAGTTTCTCTTGCCTTCAACAACAAATGTTTCTGTAAAGATGACTTTACATGTTTCTTGAAGCTTACTTTTACTGGGAAGCACCAGTGCCTTAACCCTCCCTCATATGACGTGTACATGAACATTTCCGTGAACATATGCTTATTATGTGCGTCATCAAACCTCACCATTCTTTCACTATGCTATATTAATGTGCAGAATCTACTTAATTTTGCACAATTCCCATATTGGTGGGAGAAATAAACAATTACTACTTTGTTCTCACTTTGCTATATTTTAAAGACCTATGATCTTCACATATTTTCCTAGAAACTCTGGTACCTTAACTTTCCCAGGTCCTCCTGAAATAGCACTTGAATTTGTAACTAAGCTCTAGTCCCTACCCCATTAGTAGTAGATCCCACTGCTGTGCAAAAAATCTCCCCCCAAATCCCCTTAAGTTCTCTTTGCATCCTTTTAGGTGGTATAAATACACACACATTTAACAACATTATTCTTTCTCCTTCCAATTACCCTCAACTACTATAAATCTACTCATCAATTTCTAATTCACACAGGAACGTGGATCATTTTTTTTTCAGTTAGAGTCAGCAGTCTCATACCTCATTCACCCACTTTTATTTTATTTACTTATTTGTTTACTGGTAAAGTCTGACTTGGAACAAAGCAAGTTTAGAGCAGAGGTCCGGACAGAAACACTCCAGACGCATATATTTGAAATGTGGGAGGAAACAGGAGCACCTGGAGGAAACCCACATGAATACAGGGAGGACATGCAGACTCCGCACAGAAGGCAACCCAGATGAGAATTGAACCGGAGAACCTTACTGTGAGTGGACAACACTACCACTGCATTGTCCATTTTTATATTTAAAGCCCATCATCCCATACTTAAAAAAAAAAAAAAAAAAGTACTTGTGTTCTTCAGTTAGGTATGTCTACTTAACATTCCAAATAATCACTTAAGCTAATCATATTTGTAATTTATTGCCCGATAACCATTCCATCCAACTTTCCCCACTTACATCAACTGTTAAATGGAACCATGCTTCTGATTTTTCCCTTGCTGTTTTAAGTCCTCTTGTTCTAATATTAATCCCCCTCAACCCCTCTGAAATATTCTAAAAAAAGTATATTACTTTACCTTCTCAAAAAGTATGTACATTATCCCCTACTGTTCCTCCATTTCCCCACAGTTAGACACACTGCTCTTTTCAGTTGGAAAACTTTGCCTTTTACATGATCATTTCTTTATTCTTCCTCCTCCTCCCTTTAAAACTTCTCACTTCCCTGCTGGTTACAATAGCTATGGAAGAATTAACTTTTCCTCACTCTCCCAATTAAATGGGAGGTCACCAGCCCAGCTAGACATCTTCAAAAACATAACCAGGTTAGCCCCCAATTAACAATCTATGTTTTTAAGCCCTCTCCCTTCCTTCTTAAACGATCACTTTTAGTTCTTTGTAGTCCCCTTACATAAATAGCACTTTGTGATCACTACAGAGCAGTGAGAAATGATGTTTAAACAAGAGCTTTTTATCACAACTTTCTGGCTTTAAAGTTGAAACTTGCTTGTGATTTTTTATTGTAAAATGAAAGCTTTTTTATTAGGCTTTCATTGGAAATTTAAGTTTTAGATGCTCCCCAAAGAGAAAAAAGGGTGGACTGAATTTCTGCTGTTACATTCTCGCTAGGATGATGTTTGGATCCATTTGATAATGAATGCTTTTGGTGGGCACACAAAGAGCTAAGCTTTATATCAGTGGTCAGAAGCTCCAGAGTCACTCAATCCCAAAATGTGTGAAACTGCAGAGAAAGAATAGTTGTGTAAAACATAACCACAGACATCCTTCTCTTCCATGTTGCAATATTCTTAACCTTTGGGTTGGTCTCCGCCTAGCGACCCGAACGTCCGGCCAATATACAAAAGATTTAGTCACTACAAGGTACGTGGGACGTATGATGTTGGCCATAGGGAACGTGGGCCATAAAAGTGATGTCTGCATGTACTTTCCTCAGAAATGAGTGCCCCAGTTGGATCCCAGTCCCAGGATAGCTGTAAAAGTCCATAACCATCCAGCAAAGCCCAAATTTTGTTTTGAACAGGGGGTAGGAGGGTGGGATAGAATACTGCAACATGGAAGAGGACATAGTACAGTTGTGTACACTTACCATAGGCCCCCCACTGCTTAGTTCTGAGAGTCCTCTGGGAATGAAACCTGGGGTTTTTGCTGTGTCTGGGTTTGGCTTGAGAGGACCTGGAAGGGTATGGAAAGGACCAATTCTTAGTAAGCCAGTGCCTAATAAATCTCTCAGGTTGCACTTGTAAAAAATCTTTAACAGTTTGCATAGATTTAGCTTTATCTTCCATCTTTTTAAGAACTTCTTCAGCCTTGTTGCCAAACAGGCGGTCCTGATTTAAAGGAGCATCTAACAATTTAACATTATCAGGCAAAGATTGCTCCTTAAGCCAAGCATGCCTTCTGAGCACAGACCCAGTAACAGCAGCCCTGCAAGAGGCCTCCAAAGAATCAAAACCACATTGCAAAGTATGTTTTCCAACTTGTTCAGCAGAATGCATTAAGTCCTGTAAATCTTTATTTTCCACACAGTCAGAAATCATCATTTTCTGTTTAAGCAGTCCAATAATGTGTTGTTGATATCTTAACATATGAAATTGGCAGTTTAAAGCTCTGATTGCCAAGGTTGCTGAAGTATAAACCTTTTTACCCCATCCATCCAGTGCCCTGGAGTCTCTATCAGAAGGGGTAGGATTTTTAGCAGTAGAAGCCTTAATGCCCTTGGGCCCCTGAGAAATGGTCTCTGGATCTGCAACAGGATTTTTGAAAAGGAACTTGTGGGACTCAGAAACCCTGTAGTAGCTGTGTAGGTTTACTAGGAGCAGGAGGCAGGGAATCAGGGGCCAAACTGGATTCCGAGAACACAAACAATGTTGAGTACAGGAGGTATAGCCAAAGGCCTATGCTAAGGTAGGAGGAGGAAATCCACAAGTCTCTTTTTTGAATCAGAAAACTCCTGGCTTTCCCAGTGGAAATGCTCCCTTAAGGTATGTAAAGTTTCCCCAAAAGCAAAATCCTCAGGAGGGGAAGCAGAGGGAATAGAATCCTCTGCATCAGAATCCTCATAAGTAGGTATGGACAAATCCAGGTAGTCAGAAGAAACAGTATCCTGATCAGAAGATTCATAATCAAGCTCAGCCCTAGGCCTCTTGGGGAGGGGTTGACTACCCCTGATTAGAGTTATTAGATCTTCAGCCATTTTAATCATTGTTTTTTAGGCATGGGGCCTGAGCATGTGGCCTGGGCATCGTTTTTTTAGATATGGATCGAGATTTAGACCTTAGTAATGAAGGAGTCATCGATTTAATATGCAAGTCTTTAGGCCTGAATACACCCTCAGAAGCCGGTGCCTACACAGTGGCTCCGGACTCATCCAAGGTAGAGACATCCGCGGGTTCCATAGTTGAAGTATCTCACGGCACACCGGACTCCGAATGAGTCTCAGTAGAGCCTGTGAATCAGAAGTAGCGGGTATCAGGGGCTGCAAAAGTGCCTCACTGAGTACCAGTGAACTGGCGACTGGCTTAGAAGCATCGACAGCAGGTTTGGACCTCAGTGGCCTGTCTTCTCTCTCTCTCTGTTTTTTCAGAATCCCGGTAGTCGGATGGCTAACCGACATTTCTGGATAATTAAATCGAGAACTGAAATATTTAGAGGCAAAAATATACAGACGATGGATAGTGCGCTGATTAAATAAAGCACAAAACCGACAGCAAGGTACTTTGTGGTAGGGCCTAGGCAAGGAATACAGTACGAATGAAAATCTTTATGAGGTATTTGCTTTCCACAAGTAATGCAATTATTAACGTTTACTGACATCGGAGCAAAAAAAAGTTTCCCCAAAGGGATACTTAGCTTTAAGTTGAAAACTTTGGTTCTGAAACTCGAAAATGAAAGTTTCAGGAGTCGGCCGACCGGCACTTGCGAATTGCTTCTGCTTCAGGCACCACACGAAAAGAAAGACTGGTGTAATGACGTCGTCTGCATGTTTTATACCCCTGATGACCTGACATCATGGAAGAAGGGACAGCAACCGACGCAGGACCGAAGACTTTGTTAATCAGGCCGACTGAGGGCAACCTGCAAGCAGATTACCCAAATGTAATGACTGCAATAGTGAAACACAAAGAACATCTATAGTTATGTAAGACTACACAACTACTATTCTGTCTCATCCTATTGTCATGTTGCAGTATTCTTAACCTTTGGCTGAGTACCATAGCTCAAAGGGAAGAAGAGGGTGTTTGGAACTACTTCCAAAAATCCAGTCAGGATTGCCTTAGCAAACCTTACTCTGGCTCTGGAGATGTGAACCAGTTTGTAATGTTTTGTGAAGGTACGGACAGATGTCCAGGAAGCAGCTTCTAGAATAGAGGCAGTGCCCAACCCCTTGAAAAAGGCTCAAGAGGAGGCCATGGCCCTAGTAGAATGGGCTTTAATATTGGAATCTATGTGTTTTCCATGGAAGGCATAGCAAAAGAAGATGGCTTTGGAAATCCATGCAGAAGCAGTCTGTTTAGTCACAGCTTTTCCCAGAGCCCTGGGGTGAAAGGAGACAAACAATTGCTCTGATCTTCAAATAGACTTAGTCTTGCCAATGTAGAATCTGAGTTGTCTGTGAACATCAAGGGAATGCAGGACTCTCAATCTGGGGCTTCAGGAAGAAAGTGTGAAGGTGGATACCTTGGTTTATGGATAACTCATTGACCACCCCTTAGGCATAAAAGATGGGTTAGTCTGTAAGGTAAAGTACAGTTTTGTACCTACCATAAATGTAGATATTCAAGTGTATTCACTGCTGCAGTCATTACACTAGGGTTATCCTGCCGTCAGGCGGTCCCGCAGTCGGCCAGAGTTCCAAAGTCTTGGTTCAGCGTTGGTTGCTGTCGCTTCTTCCCTGACGTCAGTGCACCAGGGGTATACAAGATGCATCAGACACCATTTTCCACAGTTTTTCTTGCCCCAGATGTCAGGTGCCCCAAATAGGTAGGCAATACATATTGCTAATAAAACATACATAAAAGGTAAAACCAAAAACCTTCAGTTACCAGCAAATACACCACATAGGTAAGTATAGGGTAGAAAGGTATGGATAAGTCCCAGCTAAAAAAGAGGGGATGGAGGGAGGGTAACCTGGACTGCAGCAGTGAATACACTCAAACATCTACATTTATGGTAGGTACAAAACTGTACTATGTTCGTGTTTCACTGCTGCAGTCATTACACTTGGGTTGAATCCCAAAGCTGAGGTAGGGTGGTTGGTTCTATAGAGGATTCGGGGTGGCTATGAGGCCCTACAGCACTACAGTGGCAAAGCCAGCTCTGGATTTAGAATAAAGAGGCAAGTGATAATGTTTGGTAAAGTTGTGCACTGAACTCCAAGTTGCAGCTTCCAGGATATCTTTGGTCGGTACTCCTCTAAGGTAGGCAGTTGAAGTGGCTGTTGCCTGGTGGAATGTGGCCTAATGTTGCTAGGTACAGTTTTTCCATGCTGTGTGTAGCAGAAACGGATACAGTATCCTATCCACTTTGAAATGGTCTGCTTTGTAATAGCCTTTCCCTGTGATCCTGCTGCATATGCTACAAACAATTGCTCAGTTTTCCTGAGAGCTTTTGTTTTGTCCAAGTAGAAACGTAGCTGTCTGTGTATGCCAGCACAAAAATAAATAGGACATGCTGGAGGGACAGATTCATTTCCCAGAGGCTCCCCTCACTCTGGAATAGAATCCCAATTCATGTTAGACATATCCCCTCGCTGACCCTCTTCAAGCGAAATCTGGACGTGTGGATGGGAAATCGCAAATTCACCCATGGGATCTCTTCTGTGTCCCTGCTAGACAGAGGCACAGTAAACTAATCTTAAAAGGGTACCTTCCTGTGACCTACTTTACAGAGGCACAGTAGGCTAATCTAATAGGGAGGCGGAAGCCAAATACACTCTGGCTAGGCTTATAAATGCCCTAGGGCAGATAGCCTAGTATCTAGCTATGAACCAATGAATGCAGAAGTCTCTCCCATTTATTCTGGGGATTTGGATAAAAAGTTGGCAAGTGAATAGTTTGGTTAAGAGCCACACTGGAGACTACCTTTGGCATAAATGAAGGGTTTGTTCTTAAAGAAACCCTGTCTTGGTGAAAAATGATGAAAGGCTCCACTGCCATTAGTGCCTGTAACTCTGAGACTCTGTGCTGAGGTTATTGCCAGAAGCAGAGCAGTTTTCCATGACACATTTTAATTCTGCTGAATTGGCTGGCTCAAAAGGAGATAAAGTTAGTTTTTCCAAGACAAAATTGAGGTCCCAAGTTGGTGTTGGTGCTCTCCGGGGCGGTCTTATGTTTTTAGCCCCTCTGAGGTACTGTTTTAGCGATGGATGAGAGGAAATAGGAGGATCTGTGTTGTAATGAGCTGAGATGGCAGAGGCGTGGATCTTAATGGATGAAAAGGATAGGCCTTTGTCCAGCATCTCAGTTAAGTATTGTAATATCGGAGGAATATTTGGGACAAGAGGGTCAAAGCTTTGAGCCAGGTTCCAGGCACAGAATCTTTTTCCATTTTTCTGAGTAGGATTTCCTGTTTCTAGGCCTCCTGGCCTCCAAAATGACATCCATAACAGCTTTAGAGAGAGGTGTTGTCTGCTTGACTAAGGAATCTGCCATGCAGCTAGGTTTAATGTTTTGAGCTGGCTGTGCAGGATCTGTTTGTTTTGTTGAGTCAGAAGATGTGGAATTTGAGGTAAAATCCATAGTGGGCCTTGAGCTAAGTTCTTTAAGATTGGGTACCAGTGCTGGCGTGGCCAGTCTGGGGCAATCAGGATCATTTTTGGCTTTTCTTGTCTGGCTTTTAGGAATACCTTTGAAAGGAGAGGCTGTGGTGGGAAGGCATAAATGTTTAGGCTTTTCCAGCTGAACAAAAGAGCATCCACTTTCCATGCTTGTGAGTGGTAAGTTCTTGTGCAGAAATTCTGTAGTTGGCAATTCATTGGGGAGGCAAAAAGATCTATGTCTGGGCTCCCCCATTTTTGTGTTATCATGTTGAACACTTGTAGATTTAATTTCCACTCGTGAGGATCCGTGATGTTTTTGCTTAAGTCGTCTGCCAGAGCATTTTTCTTTCCTGGCAGGAATTGTGCTTGCAGGTGAACTTGATAGGTTATAGCAGTGTTCCACAAGGTCATGGCTTGTCTGCAGAGGGGATAAGAATGCGTGTCCCTTTGCTTGTTTATGTACCACATAACTGTGGTGTTGTCTGTCTTTAGTATTAGTTGTCCTGGATGCAGAAGGTTCTTGAAAGCTGTTAGGGCATTTTGTAAAGCTAGCATCTCTTTTTGATTGATGTGAAGATGCAGTTGGTCTGTGGCCCACTTGCCCTGAATACATTTTTCTGCCATGTGTGCTCCCCAGGCGTAATCCGAAGCATCTGTTGTTAGTGTCTACCTGGCTGTGGGTAGAGTGAAGGGCTGTCCCTTGTTGAGGTGACATGCCTGTACCCACCATCGAAACTCCTGTTGTAGGCAGGGAATTAGTGGTATTACTGCTTCCAAACTGTGACAGTGTTGAGTCCAAACACTTTTTATGTACCATTGTAATTTCCTCATATGCAGTTTGGCATATAGTATCAGTAGTATGCAGGATGCCATGATCCCCACGGCCAGCAGAATTTTTCTTGCAGGGAATTGGAATTTTGTTGTCATCAATTGAAAGTACTGAGTCAGTTGTCTTTGCTTGTCTGGCGTGAGATAAGCCATCTGGGCCATTGTATTTAAGCTGGCACCCAGGAATATTATCTCTTGTGAGGGCACTAGTTTTGACTTCTTTTCGTTTACTGCGTACCCTAGGCAAATTAGCAATCTTTTTACAAACGCCAGATACTTTAGCAGAATGTCCTTGCTCTCTGCTTGAATAAGGCAGTTGTCCAAGTATGGATATATTTGAATTCCTTTTTGTCTGCAAAATGCAATTACTGGTGCCAGGCATTTTGTGAAGACTCTGGGTGCAGTAGATAAGCCAAAGGGCAGTGCAGACAATTGGTAATGCATTGAACCAGCTATAAATCTGAGGTATCTTCTGCAATTTTGTCTGATAGGGACATGCAGGTATGCCTCTTTGAGGTCCAAAGTAACAAGCCAAGCCTTCTTGCCCAGCATGAGAAGAAGCTGCTGAAGAGTCAACATTTTGAATTTTGGAACATCCAGGTAAGACGAGTGGAAAGGTCCAGTATGGGTCTCCAGGCTTTGTCCTTTCTGGGGACCAGGAAAAGTCTTGAGTAAAATCCTTGTTCTTGTTGTGGCACTTTTTGAATAGCTCTTATGTCCATGAGGGCTGTAATTTGTTTTTGTGATTCTGCCCATTGATTTGGAGGCAGGTCTGGCATTCCTTTTAGCCTTGGTAGAGTGTGAAAGTGGAACCTGTAACCTTGAGACACAATATTCAGAACCCATTTGTCTTGGGTGATTATATGCCAATTTTGTGAAAAAAGTGCTAGTTTTCCCCCTAAGGGAGCTTCCAAAAGGTAAGTGCTTGGCATTTGAAGGGGGAAGTCATTGGGACTGTTTCCTATAAGGTTGTGACTTGTCTTTTCCTCCTTTTGGGGCTGAAGCACCCCACTGTTATGGTCTGTAAAAGCCTTGGGGCTGAGATCTGCCTCTTGGGCGTCTGTATCTGCCTCTTTGTGGTCTGTCTGACACTGGAAAGGACCAATTTTTGGAGGGCCAATTTCTGCCAAATTGTGGTGGCTGTACCTGTAAGAAATCCTTCAATGTTTGCATAGATTTTGCCTTCTCCTCCATTTTCTTTAATACCTCTTCTGACTTAACACCAAATAAAATATCCTACTGTAAAGGAGCATCCACTAATTTTGCCTTAACATGATCAGGTAAACCTTGTTCTTTTAACCAAGCATGCCTTCGTATCACAGATCCTGTAATTGCTGCTCTACAAGAAGCCTCTAATGAATCAAAACCACATTGCAGAGTGTGTTTTCCCACTTGTTCAGCTGCATGCAATAAATCCTGCATTTCCTTATAGTCAGGATATTCTGAACTTGTAAGCATTTTTTGTTTTAACAGAGACATTAAATATTGTTGGTATTTAAGCATGTGAAACTGGCAATTTAAAGCCCTCACTGCTAAAGTTGCAGAAGTGTAAACTTTCTTCCCCCATCTGTCTAATGCTCTAGAATCCCTGTCAGAGGGAACTGGATTTTTAGCTATGGAAGACTTTACCCCTTTAGGACTCTGGGAAATAGTTTCTGGGTCAGCAACAGGGTTTTTATAAAGAAATTTGAGAGAGTCAGGGACTCTGTAGTACCTGTCTGGCTTGACTGGAGCAGGGGGGCAAAGAATCAGGATTTAAACTGTATTCAGAGAACACATCATCCACAATATCTAACACTGGTGGAATAGCAAGGGGGCTGTGCTGAGGCAATAAAAGAAAGTCTCTGAGCCTTTTCTTGGATTCTGAGTAATCCTGGCCCTCCCAATAGAAATGCTCCCTCATGGTATGTAAAGTTTCCCCAAAAGAGTAATCCTCAGGAGGAGAGGCTGAAGGGATTGATTCTTCAGAATCAGAGTCCTCATAGGGGGGGGTAAAGAGTATCCCTGGTATGAAGAGGAATCAGAAGAAATAGAAACTTGGTCAGAGGAATCATAGTCTGTATCCTGCCTAGACCTTTTAGCTGGAGGAGGATGGGAACCCCTGATCAGAGTAATTAAGTCTTTGGCCATTTTAAGCATCTGTTTTTTTAGGCATGGAGGCCTGTCCAGGTGAATGTTGTACTTGCTTCTTTGTCTTTAATGGAGTTTTAGATTTGACTGTAGATTTAATAGTAAGTTGTGTAGGTCTGAAAACACCCTCAGAAGCCGATGCCTGCTCAGTGGCTCCAGACCCATCTGAGGGGTTAGTTTCTGTAGGCCCAATACCTTGAGTTTCCAGAGGCCTAGACATCTCCACATGGGAGTCGGAGGCGGCCTGTGGCTCTGAGGTAGCGGGTTGTCAGGGGCTGCGAAAGCACCTCAATGACAACCGGAGACTGGCCTAGAAGAGGCTTCGTCGTCAGTTTTGGGCCTCGGATGCCTGTCCTTATCCTTGTCTTGGCATTTTTTGTGTATTCCGGTCGTCTGTTGTTCTGACGGCATGGTATAATTGAACCTTCGGCCAAAGTAATGGCGAGCAAAGTCAAACCGACGTTTAATAGTGCGTTTGTTAAATCTAGCACAAAACCGACAGCTAGTGACGTTGTGGTCTGGGCCTAGGCATGGAATACAGCAAGAATGAAAATCCTTATGAGGTATTTGCTTCCCACAAGAAATACAATTATTAACTTTTACTGACATCTGACTGAGGCAAGAAAAAGTTTCCCCAATGGGGTACTTAGCTTTATTGAAAACTTTGGTTCTGAAAATCGAATAGAAAATCTCAGGAGTCTGCTGACCGGCACTTGCAAACTGTTTTGCTTCGGGCACCACGCGGCAAGAAAGACTGCGGAAAATTGCGCTGGCTGCATCTTATATACCCCTTGCGCACTGACGTCAGGGAAGAAGCGACAGCAACTGACGCTGGACCAAGACTTTGGAACTCTGGCCGACTGCGGGACCACCTGACGGCAGGATAACCCTAGTGTAATGACTGCAGCAGAGAAACATGATGAACATCCTCTATCCTTGTGGAAGATCAAAAAAAGAGGTGAGGTGACCATGAGGGCCTGGAACTCAGACTCTCTTATCTGAAGTTAAGGCCACCAAAAGCACAGTTCCAAGTGCAATACTTCAGAGAGGCTGTAGCTGTTGGTTCAAACGGAGCAACAGTGAGCTTTTCCAACATGCAGTTCAGGTCCCAGGGCAGTGGAAATAGCCTCCTGCATGGTCTGAGGTATAGAACAATTTTTAGGAATAAATTCACTTGAAGTCAAGAAGCAAGTAGTGGTTCTAAAGGCAGACATGCAGAAATAGCAAACTTCCCTTTACACAGGTATATGCCATCCCTGCCTGCAACAATCCACACAGACAAGACAGTATCAGGGGACCCCTACTTGAAATAGGTCTAGCTGTCATCTTAGACACCAAATGGGGACCCTTTTTCATTTGGACAGATAGGATCTCCTAGTACTGGGTTTCCTGGCCTCCTGCAGGAAATTTAGTATGTCCTCAGAATAAATGCGTCTGAAAGGGATCAAAACTCTATCACCCACAGGGTTAGGTTTAGAGATTACAGGTGGGGATGAATCAGAGAGCTCTTGTCCTGTGTGAGTAGGTCCACTCTGTTGTAAATTGTGATGATTGCCCCTGGCTAAATGCAGAAAGAGGGGGAACCAGTGCTGTCTTGGCCAAAACAGCATCACCAGCAAGACTTGATTTGCCCTGCCGAATTTTCATAAAGTCTTTTTGCAGGATTGGGAAGGAAGGAAGAGTACAGAAACATCCCCTCCCAAGAGATAGAAAAGGCATTCTTAGGGTGTCTACCTGCATGTTCTGTCCTGAGGGTATATAGACTGCCTGCAGAGTTGCTCCATGTCGGATAGCCAGTTCCCAGGCTTGGACTGCAAGTCTGCATAGCAAGTAAGATCTTGTTCCCCCATTTGTTCACATACCAAAGAAAGTACAGTTGTGTACACTTACCATAAATGTAGTTTATTCACTGTTGCAGTCATCACACTTGGGTTATCTGCCTGCAGGTAGTCCTCAGTCGGCCCAAATACTAGAGACGTAGTATTTCTGCATCGGATGCTGTCGCTCCAACTGACGTCAGGGGTATAAAAACAGGCAGCAGATGCCATTAGATCAGTTTTTCTTGCTCCAAATGTCAGGAGCCCCCCAAATAGAGAGCTAGGTTATGGTGGGGAAAAACACCACCAGTAAAAAGTAAATACCAATACCCCAAGAAGGGGGTAGTAATAGCCATAGATAGGAGAGCGAGAGAGAAAACCAGGGGGCTAGAGGAAGGGAAACCAGGACTGCAACAGTGAATACACTGAACATCTACATTTTTGGTAAGTGTACACAACTGTACTATGTACTTCATGTTTCACTGTTGCAGTCGTAACACTTGGGCAGATTCCCAACGCTAAAGGAGGGTGGAGGCAGTCAAGAAGAGTTAGGGCTGGCTAGTATGCCTTGCAGGACTGCTGTAGCAAATCCTGCCCTCGATTTGGAAAAGATAGGCAGGTGGTAATACTTGAAGCTGTGTACAGAACTCCAGGTAGCAGCCTCCAGGATATCCCTGGTAGGGGACTCTCCTGAGAAATGCTGTAGAGGTAGATGGTGCCCTAGTGGAATGTGTTCTGATCCCCTGAGGGATTGGTTTCCCATGGTGCTTGTAGTAGGAATGGATGCAGTGCGCGCTATCCATTTGGAAATGGTTTTGAAATGGCCTTGCCCTCTGCCCCTGCTGCAAAGCTGACTAGTAACTGGTCAGATTTTCTGAAGGGCTTAGTCCTATCAAGGTAGAATCTGAGCTGTCTGTGCACATCCAAAGAGAGCAGGATCCTTTCCCTTTTGAGGATTAGTGAAGAAGGTTGGCAAATGGATGGACTGATTGAGAGCCACACTGGACACCACTTTGGGCATAAAGGAAGGGTTAAGTCCCGAGGGAAACCCTGTCAGAATGGGAAATAATGAAGGGTTCCACAGCCATGAGTGCTTGTAGCTCAGACACCCTTCTAGCTGAAGTGATGGCTAGAAGCAAGGCTGTTTTCTGAGAGAGGAATTTTACCTCTGCTGATGCAGCAGGTTCAAAGGGGGGGGGGGAAGCGTGAGCTTTTCCAGTACAAAGTTAAGGTCCCAAGCAGGGGTGGGTGCTCTCCTTGGTGGCCTTAAGTTGTTTGTCCCTCTCAGGGACTGTTTGATAAGAGGGTGCAAGAAGAGAGGTGGCTCAGTGTTGTAATGAGCAGAAATGGCTGAGGCATGTATCTTAATGGAGGAGGAGGACAGGCCTTTGTGGAGTAGATCTGCTAGGTAATCCAGGATAAGAGGCAGAAAGGGCAGAGTTGTGTCCTTCTCTTTTAGATTGAATCCATGAGCAGAACATTTTCCACTTATCAGCATAGGCTTTTCTTGTACTGGATCTTCTGGCTTCAAGAATGACGTCCAGCACCTGTTTGCTTAAGGTTGCTGGGGGAGAATTCAAGGAATAAGCCAAGCTGCAAGATTTGGGGTTTGCAGTTGTGGATGAAGAATCTGTCCCTCCTGCTGAGAGAGGGGGTTGGATTCTGGTGTAGGTGCCAGGATGGCATTGACATCGGGCTGCGCAGGAGTGGATACCAGTGCTGGCATGGCCAGTCAGGGCAATCAGAATTGTCCTTAGTCTGTCCTGCTTTATCTTGAGTGATACTCTTGAAGGAGGGGCAGAGGGGGAAAGGCATAGATTGAGAGATTTACCCACTGAAAGGATAGGGCATCCACTTTCCAGGCCCTGCTGTGAGGATTCCAGGTGCAGAATTTGCTGAGCTGGTGGTTGTAGGGGGAGGCAAAGAGATCCACCTCTGGGGTCCTCCATTTCTGAATCAGAAGGTTGAAGGTGCTGTGCTCTAATTGCCACTCGTGTGGGTCTAGGAGATTTCTGATCAAGTTGTCTGCCAGTAAGTTTAGTTTGCCTGGCAGGAATTGAGCTTGCAGATGGACTTCAATACCAAAGGCCATGTTCTACAGGGCCATGGCTAGCCTGTACAGTGAGTAGGAATGGGTCCCCCCCCCACGCTTGTTGATGTACCACATAACTGTGATGTTGTCTGTTTTTATTAGCAGTTGGCCTGGAAAGATTAGGGATCTGAAAGCTGTCAAGGCATTCTGTAGAGCTAGCATCTCCTTTTGGTTGATGTGCAGATGAATTTGACTTGGGCTCCAGTGGCCCTGAATACATGTTCTGCCCGTGTGTACCCCCCAAGCATAATCTGATGCATCTGTGGTTAGGGTATGGGTGGCATGGGGTTGAGTAAATGGCAGTCCCTTGTTGTGGTTGCATGCTTCTGCCCACCAGAGAAACTCTGTCCTTAGACAGGGGATGATAGGAATGACTGTTTCCAGGTCCTGAGAATGTTGGCACCAAAGACTTTTAGTACCATTGGAGTTTCCTCATATGCAGTCTTGCATATGGAATCAGCAGTATACACGAGGCCATGAACCCTAAAGGCTTGCAGTATTTTTCTTGCAGATAGCTGGGTTCTGATGACCATTTGTTTGAAGTAGTCTGTCAGACTTGTTTTTCTGAGGTGAGGAATGCCACCTGGGAAGTTGTTTCCAAACTTGCTCCCAGGAATACAATCTTTTGACTGGGTACCAGGTTTGATTTCTTTTTGTTGATGGTGTACCCAAGGAAGTGAGAATGTTTTTCACAAATGTCAGGTGCTGCAGCAACAATTCCTGACTGTCTGCTTGAATCAGGCAGTCGTCCAAGTACGGGTAAATTTGGATATTTCTCTGCCTGCAGTATGCAATAGCTGGAGCCAGGCATTTTGTGAATACTATGGGCATGCAGAGAACTGATAATGCATAGACCCTGCCCTGAAACATAGATACTTCCTGCATGATTCCCTTATGGGGATATGGAGAGATTCTTCCTTTAAGTGTAGAGCGACTAACCAGGCATCCTTGGCTAGCATAGGAAGAAGCGGTTGCAGGGTAAGCATTTTGAATTTTGGTACCACCGGGAAGGTGTTGAGAATGGAAAGATCCAGGATTGGGTCCCAAGAGCCCCCTTTCCTGGGTACAAGGAAGAGTCTGGAGTAGAATCCTTGACCCCTTTCTGTTCTACTGGAACCAGTGGAATAGCTCTGATATTGAGTAGGGAAAGTACTTGGTTTTGAGCCTCTGCCCACTGGCTTGGAAAAAGGTCTGGAAACCCTCCTGGTGTTAGCAGTGAATGGAAGTAAAATTTGTAACCCTGGGATACAATGTTGAGGACCCAGCGGTCGTGAGTGATGGTTATCAGTTTTTTTGCATGAAGGGCAAGTTTTCCTCCTAGGGGCACAAGCAATTGGGCAGGGTTGGGGAGTGGAGTAAAGAAGTCATTGTGAGCTTCTTCCATAAGGAGGTGGCTTACCACTCACTGCTTTAAGGGTTGGGGTACTCCATTGCTTAGATCTCTGCATACCCTGAGACTGTAGTCTGGGTGGTCTGTTTCCCCTGGGTCTGGTTTGAGAAGGCCTGGAGGGGGCTGGAAAGGACCAGTGTTTGGAAGGGCAATGCCTACTGAATCTAGGGGGGGTACACTTGTAAGAATTCTTTAACAACCTACACAGACTTAGATTTTTCTTCCATCTTTTTAAGAACCTCTTCTGCTTTGGTGCCAAACAAACAGTCCTTATTCAAAGGAGCGTCTAGTAACTTTGATTTGACATGGTCTGGCAAGGTCTGCTCCTTCAGCCAAGCATGTCTTCTCAGTATAGAGCCAGTGACAGCTGCCTGGCAAGATGCTTCTAGGGCGTCAAACCCACACTGCAAAGTATGCTTGCTAACTTGGCTTGCAGAGTGCATAAGCTCCTACAATTCTTTGTTTTCTGCACAGTCTGAAAATATTGCCACTTTTTGTTTAATAAGTTCCATAATATGCTGCTGGCACTTTAGCAAGTGAAACTGACAATTCAGTGCCCTAATAGCAAGAGTTGCAGAGGTATGTACCTTCTTACCCCATCTGTATACAGCTCTGGAATCCCTGTCTGAAAGGGTGGGATTCTTGGCTGTAGTAGCCTTGATACCTTTAGGCCCCTGGGAAATGATCTCTGGGTCAGCAGTAGGATTCTGCAGTACCTGTCTGGTTTCCTAGGGGCAGGAGATAAAGTGTCAGGAGTAAGACTGGATTCCATAAAAACATCATCCACAACATCCAGGACAGGGGGTATTGCTAAGGGCCTGTGTTGAGGCAACTCTAGAAATTCTCTTGGTCTCTTTTTGGGCTGAGCATAGTCTTGGCATTCCCAGTGGAAATGCTCTCGCAAGCTATGCAAGGCTTCACCAAAAAAAAAAAAAAAAAAATCCTCTGGAGGGGAGGCAGAGGGAATGGATTCCTCCAAATCTGAATCCTCATAAGCAGATAAGGGCATCTCTTCATAATCAGAAATTTCAGTGTCATCGGACTCCAGGTCTGTAGAAGCTGAAGGGGACTGAACTCTGTCTCTTAGCAGGGGAAGGCTGACTTCCCCTAATCAGCGTAATAAGGTCTTCAGCCATTCTAAGCATTTGTTTTTATGGCAGGGGAGCAGGTGCATGTGCTTTGGTTGTCAGTTTTCTAGCTGTAGTGTGAACTCTGGGACTAAGAAACTTAGTAGTTTTGGTTAAAAAAGAAGTCAGTCTGAGTCGAACATCGGTTGAGCGAAAAACTGCCTCAGAAGCAGGTGCCTGCTCAGAGGCTCTGGATCCATCCAAGGTAGAAACATCCACAGGTTCCATAGTTGAAGAGTCTCACGGCATAACGGACTCCAAATGGATCTCAACAGAGGCCTGCGAATTCACTGAAGCGGGCATCAGGGGCTGTGAAAGTGCCTCACTGAGTACAGACGGACTGGCGACTAGCTTAACGGAAGCATTGTCAGCAGTTTTGGACCTATGCGTTCTGTCTCTGTCTATCTTTACATTTTTTTGGAATATCAGTAGTTGAATGGCTTACAAAAGCCATTTCAGAATACGGAGATAGACAGCGAAAGAATTTAGCGACAGAGAGCCCGATGAATAGTTTGGGCATTAAATAAGGCACAAAACCGACAGCTAGGAACATCGTGGTCTGGGCCTAAACAGGTGACGCAGTAAGAATGAAAATCTCTGAGGTATTTGTTTTCCACAAGCAAGATGATTGTTAACTTTTTCTGACATCGGTTAGAGCAAGAAAAAAGGATCCCCAATGGAGTACTTAGCTTTAGAAGACTTCAGGATTATTAAATTGGTAAATTAAATTTGGGTAGCGGCCGACCGGCACTTATGAACTGCTTCTGCTTCAGGCTCCTCGGCAAGAAAGACTGATGTAATGGCGTCAGCTGCCTGTTTTTATACCTCTGACAACCTGACATCAGTCTTGGAGCGACAGCATCCAATGCAGAAAGTCTTTGGGCAGACTGAGGGCTACCTGCAGGCAGATAACCCAAGTGTGATGACTGCAACAGTGAAACACGAAGAACATCAGTAGTGGTGTCTGTGAACAGTTTCAGAGGTTCTTGCTTCAGGACATGTTGGAAGGCCCTCAGAGCAAAGATGACAGCCCTCATCTCTCTGATGTCGATCTGTTCCTCTTGGTGGGGTCTTGTCCATGGGCCTTGCACCTTTAAGACACCCATAGCAGCTCCCCACCCCAGGTCTGAAGCATCTGTGTACATTTCCTGTACTGGGGCTAGGTGTTCATAGGTAGGTACTAGGCTATTGACCCTAGTGGCCTATATAAGCCTAGCCAAATCGTACCCTGGCTTTCGCCACCCATGAAAATTATTTTCCTGTGCCCCTGTTGAGCAGAGCCACAGAAGTGATCCCGGGGTGAATTTCCTGTCTCCCATCCAATCATCAAGATTTTTCTTGAAGAGTGCTAATGAGGAGCTTTGTTTGATATAGATAGTGTGTTCCAGAGTATGGAAGTCTCTGGGATAGGAATCTATCCCTGCAGCATGTTCTGTTTATTGTGGTGACAAGGTTTAGGTCCCTAGAGCATGTAGCTCAGAAGGATTGGGATTTCTTTAAGTGGAGCATGTCCACCAGCTCTGGATTAGGCATAGCTTTGTATATTAGGCAGAGACCGCCTCTGAGTAGGCGATACGCAATGAAGTAAAGCTAAAGGTTTTTTTGAGACTGCGTAGGGCATCTGCTTGAGGCCAGTAATCCTCTTTATGAGGCATTTCTGTGGTCTTTCCAGTTGTAGATGTCTTGTGAGGTACATGCCAAAAGGGGTGTTGTACTCTATTAATGGGTCTAATGAGTGACTAGTAGAGGGGAACAATGACCTCCTTTTTTTCCTGGATGAGAAACCTTTTGTGATAAGGTGTGCCATGTAGAAGGATTTCCTGACTACTGTGGCAATGTGATTATCAAAGCAGAGGCTACTGTCCACCTGTGTCCCAAGGTCTCATCACACTTTCGGTGTTAAGTAGACTACCGCCTATGTGGTAGTTCATGGGTACAGAGTTTTTACCAAAAGGGATGACAATGCACTTTTTGGTAATGAGCTTGAGGCCATGGCTTTGACACCAGGCATCTGTCTCAGTGAGGCCCTTTTGTAGGATGTCCACATTGTTAGAGTTTTGATTATGGCTCTTAGTTTGCAGTCATCTGTGAACTTCGTTAGCTAAAGACCTTCTGTGTTAGCCTGTACTTCAGAGAAGTAGATACCAAACAGAAGAGGACCCAGGACCGAGCCCTGTGGTACTCCACTTGTCACTGGTCTGAAGTTGGATTTGGAGTCTGCTACTTTCAGTGTGGGTTCTGTCATTGGCAACCCATCTTATGACATAGGGATTTATACCTAGTTTAGTGAGTTTAGCTATAACTCCAGAGTGGGGGATGGTGTTGAAAGCCTTGGCGAGATCTAGATAGCTGTGTGATCCACCTTACCCTCATCTATGGCTTTGGTGACCTCTTCAAAGAAGTCAATCAGGTTTAGGAGACATGATCTGCCTTTTACAAACCCGAACTGGGTGGGGTCCAGAGTTTGGAAATTACCAATGTCATTGTTTATAAATTCCATGATGATACGTTCCATAGCCTTGCGGACCAGGCTAGTCAGGCTAATGGGGGTGGTAGTTCCCAGGGTCCGTGGAGGCTCCCCCTTTGTGGAGTGGGATAACTGTCACTGTGCGCCATTCAATGGGCACAAAGCCTGAGGTAAGGCTATGACTGAATATGGTACTTAGGTGGGGTGCCATTTCATTCTGTAGTTCATTTAGAACGCAGCCTGGGATGTTGTCAGGTCCCATGGATGCTGTGTTATTGGATTTGGAGAGTGTTTTTTATTTACCTGTGCAGCCGTGATTACAGGAACTTTGCATTCTTCTAGTATAGAGATGAAATGAGGGGGCTAAAGTTAGCACTGAACCTATCTGCCAGGATGTTGGCAATATGAATTGGTTCTGTATATTTAGTGCTATTGTGCTGTAACTCAGAGCAGATCCGAGTGTTGCCATTGAGATTCTTGACATAGCTATAGAATGGTTTGTGGTTGCCTTTAGAATCAGTGGCAGTTTTGTTTTCGTAACTAGCTTTGGAGGATTTTGAGGGATCTCAGCTTCTTACTGAGGCTGACCAGGGAGATCATCCAATCATGGGATTTTACTCTCTTTTTTTGCAGCAGTTTCTTTCTTCTGTTGTAGAGTTTGTTTATGGCAGGGGAACACCAGATTGGCTTCCTTTGTTTGTAGGACAGCATCTTGGTTCTGTTAGGGATTGCACGATCCATGTACTCGTGTAAGTGCTTATAAAGTGCATTTGTGTAGAATTCAGCAGTCGTACCTCTATTGTCCATCAGCATATGGGTGTCATGAAGTTTGCCACTTCTGTCAAGAAGCATGAAGTTGGCTTTAGAGAAATGTTTTATGGTGGGTTCCCTAATGGGGGTTGGGGAGGGGTGTGGATGTCTAGGGTGATTAGCTTGTGGTCAGATCTAACTGAGGAACTGACCTCTGGTGTGGAACACCGCTTGCCCATGTTGGTAATGACCAGGTCTAGGATATTGCTGCCCCTGGGTTGGGGTATGGATAAGTTGATCCAAGGCTTTGGAATTTATGCATTCCAGAAAACGTTGAGCACAAGAGTTGGTACATGAGTAGTTTTCCCAGATAATGGTGGGGTAGCTGAAATCGCCCATTATTAGGGTGTTAGGTTGTGCCCTAATATTTTCCAGTGTATCAAGAAATGAGGAGTGGGAATCCTGGGGCATGATGGGGGATCTGTAGCAAGCTACAATTTGGACTGCGGTCTTGCCCAGAGTTAGTTGGACTTGGATAATGTTAGATGCATTATGGATATCCTTAATGAATATGGATATGCCTCTGCCTTTAGTGTTTTGGTCCAGGCTAGGTGGCCGAAAGGTGTGGTATGAATTATAGCCTGGTAATGCAGGGGTGTTGTCTGGAGCCTTGAACCAGGTCTCTGTCACTTTACAGATGTCGATGTTCTCCATTTTAAGGAGTGCCTCGAGTGAGTGCATTTTGAGGTTTAGACTTCTAGCATTGAATAGCATTACCTTTAGATTTTGCTTGCTTGTACCTGTTACGGTGGTGAATTTGTTTGCCTAAAAAAGGCACTACAGGGCGGAAGAAGTACAGTGGTAGCTTTAGGGCTTGAAACTTTGGCCTCTTTCGGTGGCTTGGCAGTATGACCGGATGGCCCTTCCATCCCAAGAGCCAGACATTTAAGTCTTTGATTTTCCAGGTAAATGTTAAGGGCATGCAGACGGCAGCAAAGGGGCTTCGGGACGAAGGCTTGACAAATGGAGCAGGCCTTATGGTCATGGTTGGGCCCTAGGCAAAATAGACAGGTCAAGGGTGTCCTTATGAGGGATCTGACGTCCACACCTACACTTTCCTTTTCTGGATGACATGAACCTGGGCAGGCATACAGTTACCAAGAAAATAAGAAAAGGCTCCAACGGGATACTTAACTTTACTTGCAGGATCCGACAGCAGAGATGGCAGGATGAGCTGACATTCAACTGGTGAAAGTAGTTCTGAGGAAGATACGTGCAGGTGTCACTTTTATGGCTCATGTTCCATACAGCCAATGTCAGACGTCCCACGTACCTTGCAGTGATTAAAGCTTTTTTATACTGGCCAGCTGTTCGGGTGGGTAGGCGGCTAACCCAAAGGTTAAGAATATTGCAACATGAGAACAGAAGGACATCTACAATTTAGTAAACAATTCAATTTTAAAGAGGTTTTCTCAAAGTTTGCCAGATTAACTGTTGAGAACTGTGTAGCAGTTTTTCAATTACAGTGTACTTCCATGACAACGCCATGGACATACTAACTAAAAGGTTTTGTACAAAAAGGTACATCAAAAATGTGCCTCTGGAGCGTTTCTCCCTGGGCCTCCGCTGAAAATTGGCTATATTCCAAGTCAGACTTTCCCGGTTAACAAATATTAAATAAATAAAATTTTGCCAATAGGTGTACAGATTCAAGTTTCCAGTACTTGTGGAAATTTTTTAAACTTAAATTTTCAATGAAAGCCCGTTAAAAGTATTTCCTTTAACAAACTATTGATTGCAAGCTCAAAGATGCAATCAGAAGAATGGCTGCATTTGTTACAGTCTGTCATTTTGACCTTTAACAGAGCATTTCCCTACAAAGGGAAGGAAGACTACCTTTGAAACATTTAAGTGAACACTTACTCCCCCCCCTTAGTCTTCTTACCTTTACTTGGTGAGTGGTTCAATTTAAAAATAAATGCACAGTTAGATTCTATAAACCAGAGAGAAACTACCACAAATGTTTATATCACTCACAAAAATAAAATTGAAAATTCAAAATCATTTTGGCAGATCAGTCCAATACTTGGAGTTTGATGCCTTACAGTTCACCCTCCATTACATCTGTTTCATGCAATGCAGGCAACTAAGCAATTCTGGCTAATTTGGCCTTTCCAGTGAATTAACACATTTCCTTCTGCTTCTTGTCCATTTTGATTTTAAGCAGGGGAAATGCTTTACGGGCATTCTAACAGTGATTTCTGCTGGCCTGTAGTATTACCTTTTCGCAATCATTACAATTGAGCCCTCCCTGGGGTTATCCCCAGAAAGTACAGTTGTGTACATTTACCTTAAATGTAGATGTTAGAATGCCTTCACTGATGCAGTCATCACATTTGAGTTATCCCCGTTATCACATTTGGGTAATCCCTGCCAGGGTAGCTCTCAGCCGGCCCGAATACCAGAGACTTAGTATTTCTGCATCGGTTGCTGTCACTTGAGGACTGATGTCACGTCGTCAGTAGTATAATGCAAGACAGCTGACGCCATTACATAACTTTTTCTTGCCCTAACCTGTCAGGAGCCCCCAAACTAGAAAGCCAGCTTCTGGTGGAAGTACCCCACCAGTGGAAAATAAATACCAATATGTCCCTTGTAAGGAAAAGAGAACAACAAGGAAGAATGGTAATAAAAGGAGAAAGAGAAGAAAGGGGGAAGGAGGGAGGGAAACCAGGACTGCAACAGTGAATACACTCAAACATCTATATTTATGGTAAGTTTACACAACTGTATTATGTTCTTCGTGTTTCACTGTTGCAGTCATCACATTTAAGTTGATTCTTAAAGCTGAAGAAGTGGGTGGAGGCAGTGAAGGAAACTAGGGGCTGACTAGGATGCCCTGCAAGGCTGCAGAGGCAAACCCTGCCCTGGATTTGGAGGAGAGAGGCAGGTGGTAATGCTTGACAAAAGTGTGAACAGTTGTCCAGGTGGCAGCCTCCAGGATGTCCCTGGTGGGGACTCCTCTGAGGAAAGCTGCAGAGGTGGAGGCTGCTCTGGTGGAGTGTGTCCTGACCTCCTTGGGGGGAGGCTTTTCATGCTGTTTGTAGCAGAAATGGATGCAGTGTGCTATCCATTTGGAAATGGTTTGCTAGGAGATGGCTTTGCCCTCTGCCCCTGTAGCAAAGCTAACCAGCAATTGGATCAGACTTTCTGAAGGATTTAGTCCTGTCCAGATAGAATCTGAGCTGTCTGTGCACATCTTGAGTGTGAAGAATCCTTTCCCCTTGTTCTGGGATAAGGAAAGAAGGTGGGCAAATGAATGGATTGGTTGAGAGCACACTGGACACCACCTTGGGCATGAAGGATGGGTTAGTTCTGAGGGATACCCTGTTTTTATGGAAGATGATGAAGGGCTCCACATCCATGAGAGCTTGCAGCTCAGAGACTCTTCTGGCTGAAATGATGGCCAGAAGGAATGCTGTCTTCTAGGAGAGAAATTTTAGTTTTGCAGAAGAAGCTGGTTCGAAAGGGGGCAGGGTGAGCTTTTCCAAGACGAAGTTAAGGTCCCAAGCTGGTGTTGGTGCCCTTCTGGAGGCCTCAAGCTGCTAGCCCCTCTGAGGAACTGTTTGATCAAAGGGTGAGAAAAAGGGTCTGCTCAGTGGGAAAATGAACAGAAATAGCACAGGCATGAATTTTTATAGAAGAGAAAGAGATACCACTGTGAAGCAGGTCAGCTAAGTAATCCAGGATGAGAGGGATGGAGGGCTGTGCTGTATTGGCTCCCTTAGCCTGGATCCAGGTGCAGAACCTTTTCCATTTATCTGCACTAGATTTTCTGGTGCTAGGACGGCTGGCCTCATGGAAAATATTCAGAACCTGTTTACTGAGGACGGCAGATTGGTTCGGGGTTAGGGAATAAGCCAAGCTGCCAAAATGAGTGTCTGCAATTGGGGATGCATGAATTCCCCTTCCCTCTGGGCCAGGAGGTTTGGAATCTGAGGAAAATGCCATGGAGGTAGCGGGGACAGGCTACGCAGCAAGGGGTACCAGTGCTGTCGGGGCCAGTCTGGAACTATAAGAATAGTCCTTGGTTTTTCCTCCCTTATCTTGAGCAGTACCCTGGGGATAAGAGGTAGGGGGAGGAAAGGCATAGACTGATAGATTGACCCAGGGGAAGGATAGGTCATCCACTTTCCAGGTCATGCAGTGATGCTCCATGGTGCAGAATTTGATGAGCTAATGGTTGGTATGGGAAGCAAAGAGGTCGACCTTTGGGATTCCCCATTTCTGAGTTATTAGGGTGAAGGTACTTCTGCGGAGTTGCCACTCGTGTGGGTCCAGAAGGTTTCTGTTTAATTGGTCTGCCATAGAGTTGAGAGAGCCTGGTAGGAATTGTGCTTACAGGTGTAGTTGCATGGAAGAGGCTGTGAGCCAAAGGGTCATGACCAGCCTGCATACAGGGTAGGAGTGCATCCCTCCCTGCTTATCGATGTAACACATGACAGTGGTGTTGTCCGTTTTGATCAGGATAACCCCTGAAGAGAGAAGGGGTTTGAAAGCTATCAAGGCATTTTGTACAGCCAATCAACTCTTTTTCACTGATGTGCAGAGGGATTTGCTGTGGGCTCCATTGGCCCTGTATGCATATGCCATCCAGGTGTGCACCCCAAGTGTAATCTGATGCTTCTGTGGTGAGGGTCTGGGTGGCGGGGGGTGGGGAGAAGGGCAGTCCCTTGTTGTGGGAGCATGCTGTTGCCCACCAAATAAATTCCATTCTGAGGCAAGGAATTCTAGGTAGAAAAGTTTCCAGGTCTTGAGTGTGTTGACACCAAAGGCTCTTTAGGTACCACCGAAGTTTCCTCATATGCAGTCTGGCATATGGAATGAGCAGTATGCAAGATGCCATGAACCCCAGAGCTTGCAGGACCTTCCTTGCAGATAGCTGGGGCCTGGTGGCTAGTTGAGAGAAGTAGGCCATCAGGAAAATTTGTTTCTCTAATGTAAGGCATGCCATCTAGGATGCTGTGTCCAGACTTGCTCCCAGGAAGACTATTATGTTTGGATTTCTTTTCGTTGATTGTGCACCCCAGGGAAGTTAGTATGGTCTTTACAAAGGCCAGGTGCTTGAGCAGCTTTTCCTAGCTGTCTGGCTGAATAAGCCAGTCATTTAAGTATGGGTAAATTTGAATATTTCTTTGTCTGCAAAAGGCAATGGCCAGCGCCAGACATTTTGTGAAAACTCTGGGAGAAGTAGATAAGCCAAAGGGAAGCGTAGAGAACTGAAAATGTTGAGATCCTGCCCTGAAACGGAGATATTTCCTGCATGACTCCCTGATACGAATGTGGAGATAGGCCTCTTTTAGATCTAGGGTGGCTAGCCAAGCGTTCTTGGAGATCATGGGTAGCAGCTACTGGAGCGTGAGCATTTTGAATTTTGGGATCACCAGGAAAGTGCTTAGAATGGATAGATCGAGGATGGGTGCCAGGTGCCCTCTTTTCTGGGCACCAGAAAAAATCTGGAGTAGAAGCCTTGGCCTATCTGTTCTGCAGGAACGTGCTCTACTGCCCTCATAGAGAGGAGGGAAATTATTTACTTTTGAGCCTCTGCCCACTGATTTGGTGGTAGATCTCAGAACCCTTTTGGGGTTGGAAGGGTGTGCAATTAAAATTTGTATCCCTGAGACACAATGTTCAGAACCCATTTGTCCTTGGTAATGGTGGCCCAGAAGTTTGAACAAAAGGAGAGTTTTCCTCCTAGGGGTAAGTGAAGGTGGGCAGGGGGGGTGGAGGAGGCGAGTCATTGTGAGTTCTTACCATAAGGGGGTGGCTTAGAACTCCCTGGTTTTGAAGTGGAGGCAGTCCAGTGCTTAGATCTCTGCATTCCCTGGGGCTGTTGTCTGGGGGGGGGGCTGTTTCCATGGGGCCAAGGCTGGGTCGGTTTACTCGGAGCAGGAAAAGACCAGCGCTTGGTGGGACAAGGCCTGCTGAACCTAGGGGGCTGAACCTGCAAAAAATCCTTAACTGCATAGATTTTGCTTTTTCTTCCATCTTTTTTTAAGATCTCTTCTGCCTTAGTGCCAAATAGGTTAGCTTTGTGCAAGGGGGCATCCAACAATTTAGATTTGACATGGTCTGGAAGGTGTTGTTCCTTAAGCCATGCAAGTCTTCTAATAACAGATCCAGTGACTGCTGCCCTGCAAGAAGCTTCTAGGGCATCAAAACCACAGTGCAAAGTGTGTTTAGTTACTTGACTTGCAGAATGCATTGTCATGTAAATCTTTAGATTCTGCCCAAGTAGGAAAGGAAGACATTTTTTGTTTAAGGAGTGCCAAGGTATGTTGCTGAAATTTCAGTATATGGAACTGACAATTTAATGCCCTGGATATCAAGAGTAGCTGAGGTGTATACTTTTTTACCCCATCTGTCCAATGCTCAGGAATCCCTGCCTGAGGGGGTGAGATTCTTAGCAAAGGTTGCTTTAATCCCTTTTGGCCCATGAGAAATTACTTCTGGGTCAGCTGTTGGATTTTTAAAAATATATTTGTGTGAGTTAGGGACTCTATAGTACTTGTCTGGTTTTCTGGGAACAGGAGGTAGGGCATCAGGAGTCAAGCTGGATTCAAGGAAAACATCCTCCACAACGTCCAGGACTGGAGTGGATGGCCAAGGGTCTGTGTTGCTGAAGATCTAGGAATTCCCTGAGTCTCTTTTTAGACTGAGGGTCGTCCTGACTCTCCCACTGGAAATGCTCCCTTAATGTATGCAGAGTTTCCCCAAAGGAAAAATCCTCTGGGGGAGAGGCTGAAGAAATTGAGTAGTCTGCATCAGATTCCTCATAAGTGGAGAGTGGTTGCATATCTTCATTAGTCAGATGCATCAGATTATTCTGACTCTTGTTCAGACAAAACTACAGGGGACAGATATCTTTTCCTTTATGAGGAGGTAGCTTGATTTCCCCTGATCAGCATGACAATGTCTTCTGTCATTTTAAGCATTTGAGACTGAGGCAAGGTAGCAGGCGCCTGAGAGTGGGTCGTAGGTTTCTTGGGTGTGGGTTCAAACCCTGGGCCTAAGAAACTCTATCGTTTTTGAAAGAATGGTAGTTGCGAAAGACATCGGTTTGTGTCAAAATTTGGTAGTTTGAAGGACTTCCTCGGAAGCCAGCACCAGCTCAACAGTTCCAGACCCATCCACGGTAGAGACGACCACAGAATCCTTAGTCGAGGAGTTTTGCGACATACCAGACTCTGAAAAGGTCTCGGTAGCGCCCTGCGAATCAAATGAAGCGAGAATCAGGGGGTGTGAAAGCACCTCACCGAGTACTGATGACTTGCTTAAAGGAAGCGTCATTGGTAGGTTTGGACCTGTGCAGTCTGTTTCTACCTTTATGTTTTTTCAGAAGATCTGTAGTCGGATGGCTTACCGAAGCCATATCAGAATTCAAGGACTGTAAACGAAAATATCTGGCTACAAAATAAGGGCCCAAAGATGTATAGTTCTGGCGTCGAACAAAGCACAGAAGTGACAATGGGGACATTGTGGTCTGGGCCTAAACAAGTGACGCAGTAAGAGTGGAAGTTTCAGTGTGGTATTTGCTTTCCACAGGCTAGACAATTCACTTTTTCTGACATCAGTTAGTGCAAGAAAAACGGATCCCCAATGGGGTACTTAGCTTTAGAAGACTTCAACTTCAATTTGGAGACAAAAACTCAGGTAGCGGCCAACCAGCACTCGTGCAAACTGCTTCTGGTTTGGGCTCCACGGCAAGAAAGAAATGGCGTCGTCTGCCTTACTTTATGCTACTGATGACCTGACGTCAGTCCTCAAGTGACCGCAACCAATGCAGAAATACTCGGTCTCTGGTATTCAGGCCGGCGGCTACCCTGGCAGGGATAACCCAAATGTGATGACTGCAACAGTGAAACATGAAGAACATTCATAACCTCATCGCCAGACAACTGTTCTGCATCCAAAGTAGTTTTGCATCCACCGGGAAAGAATATCCTTATGTTTGTATGACATAAAATCATGAACTTTACAGAGCTTCCTACATAACCTGATTACTGGGATAAACTTTTATTAATTTTTGCCTGGTGATTTCTGCACAATTACTGAAATCTTCATATATGAGCTTCTTGCCTTTTTTTTCAAAAGATTAAGTTTGTAATGTGACTAACAGTGATCTATGGGTCATCCTAGCTTGTCCTAGATGGCAAATGTTTCATGTGCTCTTTCTAGAAACATTTCTTCTCACACTATAACCGCTCCTTAGGCAATTTACTTTTTTATCAGGTCTATACATTTACACTATTCTGCTTTTTTTGAAATGTTCATAAAGTGAAGTCCACAGTTTCAAGCTCACTTGAGTGCCAAGTTTTTCCTCCATTTCTTCCATGCTCTCTTTTTCTTTGTTTTTATGCAATATGATAAAGTTCCATTTAATTTCATGACCCGTTCAACATCCAATTGATTTTTGTTGCGTTGTGGCCATACTTTTTTTGTATCTTCATATTTTTTTTGCTCTTCTCTCTTCATTCCTGGCATGAGTATCCGCTTTCTACTCAACAAGGAATTTTCTTGGGTGTGTAGAAATCTTTTTACTTCCTACTTCTTGATTTAGACAGCCAGGATTTCAAAATGTTCTACAGCCACTGAAAATTGAACTGTTCTTTTAATGTGCTGTTTTTTTCTCTGTAAATTATTAGTAACTATGCAGGAGGGACATTTAGCATTTTAGCGCCATACAGGAAGTCTTCAAGCATTTAAAATTTTAGAATTTTTATGGATGTTTAAAAACAAGTGTTATGTATGTCCCATAAAGTACAGTTTTGTACCTACCATAAATGTAGATGTTCGAGTGTACATCCTGCTGCAGTCATCACACTTGGGTTATCCTGTCGTCAGGCAGTCCCACAGTCGGCCGGAATTCCAAAGTCTTGGTCCGGTGTCGGTTGCCGTCGCTTCTTCCCTGATGTCAGTGCGCCAGGGGTATATATAATGCATCCGACGCCATTTTCTTTAGATTTCTTGCCACAGATGTCAGGTGCCCCCAAAAAGGTGGTCAGTAATTAGTACCAATTTATGAAGTTTTAGCACAAACACAAAATCCCTCTAGCTATAAGCAAATACATCAGTAAGGTTTTGTAGAGATTTAGTCAGTTAGATCAGAGGGGATGGAGGGGGGGTAACCTGGACTGCAGCAGGGTGTACACTCGAACATCTACATTTATGGTAGGTACAAAACTGTACTATGTTCGTGTTACCCTGCTGCAGTCATCACACTTGGGTAGAATCCCAAAGCTAAGGATGGGTGGAAAATTCATACAGGGTTAGATGAGGTTAGAAGGCCCTGCAGAACTGCAGTGGCGAAGCCAGCTCTAGTCTTAGAGTAAAGTGGTAAGTGGTAGTGTTTGGTAAAGGTGTGTACTGAACTCCAAGTTGCAGCTTCCAAAATATCCTTGGTTGGACCCCCCTGAAGAAGGCTGTAGATGTAGCCGTTGCCCTGGTAGAGTGGGGCCTAATGGTAGCAGGAAAGTACAGTTGTGTACACTTACCATAAATGTAGATGTTCCAAGTGTCTTCACTGTTGCAGTCATGACTGTAGGGTTCTCCCCTGCCGGCAGGCAGTCCTCGGTCAGCCAGAATCCCAAAGTCGGGGTCCGGCGTCGGCTGCTCAACCATGCTCCCTGACGTCACAGCGGCAGGAGTACAAAGCTGACAGCAGACGCCATGTTCTCCAGTTTTTCTTGCCCCAGATGTCAGGTGTTCCAAAATGAGTAAGATCCCATACCCTTTGCAAATACACCTCAGAAGAAGGGTGAAGAAGGGAACCACACAAAAGAAAGAATAAGAGGGGACAGGAGGGAGGGTAACCCAGACTGTAACAGTGAAGACACTCGAACATCTACATTTATGTTAAGTGTACACAACTGTACTATGTCCATCGTGTTTCACTGCTGCAGTCATGACTGTAGGGTTGAATCCCAAAGCAGAATAAAAGGGAGGTGGTCATAAAGTAGAGGGGGTGGCTAAAAGGCCCTGCAAGACTGTAGAAGCAAAGCCTGCCCTAGACTTAGAGTAGAAAGGTAGATTGTAGTGCTTAGAAAAAGTATGCACTGAACTCCAAGTTGCAGCTTCCAAAATGTCTTTGGTAGGAACTCCCCTGAGGAAGGCAGCTGAAGTGGCAGCAGCTCTGGTAGAGTGAGTCCTTATGCTCCCTGGGATTTGCTTTCCATGGTGTGAATAGCAAAATCTGATTCCATGAGCAATCCATTTAGAAATGGTCTGTTTTGAAATGGCTTTACCTTGGGAACTTGAAGCATAAGAAAAGTACAGTTTTGTACCTACCATAAATGTAGATGTCTGATAGGAATGCATCTGCAGTCCTTACAAATGGGTTGTCCTGTCGTCAGGCAGCCCTTCGGTCGGCCGGATTCCAAAGTCTGGGTCTGGCCTCAGCTGGTGTCGCACTTCACCCGGCCATAGCTGCAGTTATTCGGTATAAAGGCATCAGCCGACGCCATTTTCCTCAGTGTTTCTTGCCCCAGATGCCAGGTGCCCTCTTGGAAGGCTAAATTTGGATAAATGCCAATGATTCCAAATAGTAGAGAGCAAACACAAAAATAAGCATGTATGTACATATATACAAACAAATACACCATAATAGATTCCCCAGCTAGCTATAAGATGGGCAAATACCCTAGGAGCACCACAGAGGGGAAGGCGGGTGGGTAATCCTGACTGCAGATGCATTCCTATCGGACATCTACATTTATGGTAGGTACAAAACTGTACTATGTCCTTCAAGGATGCATCTGCAGTCCTTACAAATGGGTAGAATACCATAGCCAAACTGGGGGAGGTGGACAAAAAGTTATGGTGTAGTTAGGATCCCTTGCAAAACAGCAATGGCAAAGCCTGCTCGGGATCTAGAGTATAAAGGTAAATTATAATGCTTGGCAAATGTATGCACGGAGCTCCAAGTAGCAGCTTCTAAAATGTCCTTGGTAGCCACTCCTCGTAAGAAGGCTGTGGTAGTGGCTGTTGCCCTTGTAGAGTGAGGCCTGATGTTCTCTGGAGTTTTTTTTCCATGGTAGGAGTAACAAAATCTAATGCAATTTCCTATCCACTTGGAGATTGTCCGTTTTGAAATTGCTTTTCCTTCCCTTCCTGTTGCATATGCTACCAGGAGCTGGTCAGTTTTCCTATTGCCCTTGGTCCTGTCCAGGTAATAGCGTAATTGTCTATGTACATCCAAGGTATGTAGCAGTCTTTCTCCCCTGTTCTGTGGGTTAGGGAAGAATGTAGGTAGGTGGATAGCCTGATTTAAAGAAACTCTGGAAACCACCTTAGGCATAAAGGAAGGATTTGTTCTCATGGACACTATCTTGATGGAAGATCAGAAAGGGTTGCACTGCCATTAATGCCTGAAGTTCAGATACCCTTCTTGCTGAAGTGATTGCCAGCAGGAAAGCAGTCTTCCATGATAAGTATTGCAATTCTGCTGTTGCTGCTGGTTCAAAGGAGGAAGTGTCAATTTTTCTAGCACAAAGTTCAAGTCCCATGCTGGTAATGGTGGCTTCCTAGGAGGCTTTACATTTTTAATTCCTCTCAGAAACTGTCTGAGCAGAGGATGTGAGAAGACAGGAGGATCCAAGTCGTATTCTGCTGAAATAGCTGATGCATGAATCTTGATGGAGGAATAGGACAGGCCTGTGTGGAAGAGCTCTGCCAAGTATTCCAGAATGTTGGCTATGTTTACCAGTGACACATCTTCTCCTTTTTCAGTACTCCAAATGAGATATCTTTTCCATTTTGCTTAATAATTTTTTCTTGTTGAGGGTCTGCGAGCCTCAAGGATAATGTCTTTAACCCTTTGGGATAAATTTGGGTTAACTGGTCTTATGCAATGTTCCAGGCAGTCAGCTGCAGAGTTTTCAGGTTTGGATGCAGATTGTTGTAGTTATTCTGTGTTAACAGCAAGGGAACCAGGGGTAGTGGCCATATTTGTTCCCGAGACATGCTCCTCAGTAATGGGTACCAATGTTGCCTTGGCCAGTCTGGAGCTATCAGAATGATCCTTGGACGGTCCTCTTTGATCTTCAATAGCACTTTGTGCATCAAAGGAAGTGGTGGAAATGCATATGCTGTCAGGTTTTTCCAACTGAAGGATAGGGAGTCCACCTTCCAAGAAAGTGGGTGGTACGTCCTTGTGCAGAATTTCTTTAGTTGGTGATTGCGTGGGGATGCAAATAAGTCTATTTCTGGGAGTCCCCATTTTCTTGTAATGGTTTTGAAGATGTCCGGATGCAGCATCCATTCGTGGGCATCCGTGGTAGTCCTGCTTAAAATGTCTGCTAGGATGTTTTCTTTTCCTGGTACAAAAATTGCTTTTAACTGTATGTTATAGCTCAGGGCCACATTCCAGAGATCCAGTGCCATCTGGCAAAGAGGATACGAGTGTGTGCCTCCCTGTTTGTTGATGTACCACATAACTGTGGTGTTGTCTGTCCTTATCAATAGACCTTGCTGAAGGAATGGTCTGAATGCCTGAATTGCCAGTTTTACTGCCAGCATTTCCTTTAGATTTATGTGTAGGTGCAGCTGGTTTTGAGACCATAAGCCTTGTATGCACTTGTCCAGCATGTGTGCCCCCCAACCGAGGTCTGAGGCGTCTGTCGTGATGGTTTGGCTTGGTTGAGTACTGTGAAAAGGCAATCCTGTGTTTGACAAGCCTGAGCCCACCATAGGAATTCTTGCTTCAGGCATGGAATAATGGGAATCTGGGTTTCCAAGCTGTGCTTGTGTTGAGACCATAAATTCCTTAGGTACAACTGTAGTTTTCTCATATGCAGTCTGGCATGAGGAACCAATATTATGCAGGATGCCATGAAGCCCAAGGCTTGCAGAACTTTTCTTGCTGTCAGATGGTTCTGTTTTGTTAAGGCCAAAAAGTAGAGAGGTAGCTGCTCCTGTTTTTCTACTGTTAGGAATGCCATTTGCCTTGATGTGTCCAACTCTGCACCCAAAAAGGTTATTCTCTGGGATGGTATCAGTCTTGACTTTTTTAAATTGACTGTGTATCCCAGGGCTTGTAGCAGATAAATGACCCTTTGTAAATCTTCTGCTAGCTTGCTTTCGTTGTCCGCTTGTATCAGGCAGTCGTCCAGGTATGGGTATATTTGGATTCCCTGAAGCCTGCAATGAGCAATTACTGATGCCAGGCATTTCGTGAACACTCTGGGCGCAGTAGATAAGCCAAAGGGCAATGCTGAGAATTGATAATGCTCTGATCCTGCAAGAAATCTGAGGTATCTTCTGCAGTTTGGTCGTATGGGGACGTGCAGGTATGCCTCCTTGAGATCTAGAGTCACCAGCCAAGACTCCTTGCCCAGCATGGGAAGAAGCTGCTGTAGGGTCAGCATTTTGAATTTTGGAACAATGAGGAATGTGTTTAAAGCGGACAAGTCGAGAATAGGTCTCCATTTGCCTTCTTTTCTTGGTACCAGGAAGAGTCTGGAGTAAAATCCTTCCCTTGCTCCATAGATGGTACCTTTTCTACAGCTCTCATCCTTAATAATTGGGATATTTGTTTTAGTGCTTCTGTCTTTTGATTTGGAGGTAGGTTTGGCATTCCTCTCTTCCCTGGTAGAGTATGGAAGTGAAACCTGTAACCTTGGTCTATTATCTGTAAAATCCACTTGTCTCTTGTGATGTAATGCCAGTTTATCGTAAATAAGGCTAGCTTCCGCCTAAGGGTGCTTGCAGTTGTTCCCTGGTAGGCGGTGCCAGAGCCAAGTCACTGTGATTGACCTGTAGTTGTGGTGGTGGCTGTGTCTGTGGCTGTGCCTCTGGTTGTTGCCCTGCCACTGACGCCCTCTGTAAGCACCCCTGGATTGGCTTCTGCCTCTTGAACGCCTATTCCTGCCTCTCTGAGTTCTGGAGGAGTCTGGAAAGGACCAATTCTTGGAGGGCCAATTCCTGCTAAACCTCGGAGGTTGGACCTGTAAGAAATCTTTTACTGTTTGGACAGATTTTGCCTTCTCTTCCATCTTCTTCAGTACTTGTTGTGCAGGAGAGCCAAACAAATTGATCTTATCCATAGGAGCATCTAATAGTTTTGATTTGACATGGTCTGGTAAGGCCTGTTCTTTTAGCCATGCATGCCTTCTGACGACTGTGCCAGTCATGGCTGATCTAAAGGAAGCCTTCAAGTGCATCATAACCGCATTTTAGGGAATGGTTACTGACTTGTTGAATGTTATGTACCATTTCCTGCACATATTTTTTGTCTACTGTTTCATCTGAGGACACTTTTTTGGTTAACTGATCTAGCAAAAATTCTTGATACTGCATCATGTGAAATTGACAGTTCAAGGCCCTAGCTGAAAGAGTAGCAGAAGTGTAAACTTTTTTACCCCATCTCTAAGGATCTCGATTCCCTATCAGAGGGAGGGTTTTGGCAGAGGTGGCTGCTACAGCCTTAGGTTCCTGGGAGATAGTCTCTGGATCTGCAAGGGGAGCCTTATACAAGTGGTAATGTGTGTCCGGGACCCTGTAGTATCTATCGGGCTTAACTGGGGCCGGAGGCAGAGAATCAGGAGCAGTACAAGCATCATTAAATGCATCATCTACAACAGAAAGAACTGGAGGTATGGCTAAAGGCCTATGTTGTGGTATATGCAGAAAAGTTCTAAGCCTTTTTCTGGAATCTGAAAAATCCTGGCCCTGCCACTGAAATTGTTCCCTCATAGCATGCAGGGTTTCCCCAAAGGAAAATTCCTCAGGCGGAGAGGCAGAAGGAATGGACTCTTCACCATCAGAGTCTTCATAAGGGGAGTATGGGGCCTCTGGAGGGTCTGTATCATTTGAGTCATCAGAGGAATCATCTGTAGACACTGGCTCAGGGGCTCTGCTCTAGGCCTCTTCTCTGGAGGCGGGTGAGAGGCCCTGTCTGGTTGAGGTTGGGATCCTCGGATTAAAGAAATGAGATCCTCTGCTAAACTTAGCATTTGTGAACTAGAGCTAGGCCTGTGAGAGGGGCTTAGCAGGCACAGATTTAGTAGTTTTAGCTGCTTTAGCCCTGGCAAAGGCCTTAATGGACATGGCTGCAGGTGGCCTAGCAGCTCCACGTGCAGGGGTTGAAATATCCAAGGGAATAGTGTCTGATAATTCCTGAGAAACTGTAACAGTAGGTGGGATATCAGAAGCCGATTCCACGAGGTTAGAAGAGGCCTCGCAGGAGGAAAGTTTTCGCTGAAGGAGGAACCGCTTGCTCGGTTTCAGCCGAAACCGAGACACTCGGTTGGCTTAATCGCGGTTTCGCCGAAACCGCGGACCGCGAGTGTCAGTCCTTTTCCTGCGCTTTTAGATATTTGCGGTCGGAGGATCCGACGGCATAATATAAGCAAAATCGGAGCCGAAAAACTCCTCAGCAAACTCCGACCGACGTTTAAGCGTCCGCCGGTTAAAAGAAGCACAGGCTAGACAAGCTGCGACGTCGTGGTCTGGGCCTAGACAAGGTAAGCAGTAAGAGTGGAAATCTTTATGAGGTATTTGTTTCCCACAAGTTAAACAGTTATTCACTTTTTCTGACATCGGCTGAGGCAAGAAAGAGTCCCCAACGGGGTACTTAGCTTTTTAAGAAGTCCTCGAAGTAGTTTTCGGTAGTAGTAATCTCTGGTTCTGACTGACCGGCACTTGCGAACAGCTTCTGCTTTGGGCGCCACGTGGCAAGAAAGACTGGGGAAAATGGCGTCGGCTGATGCCTTTATACCCGAATAACTGCAGCTATGACGTCGGGTGAAGTGCGACACCAGCCGAGGCCAGACCCAGACTTTGGAATCCGGCCGACCGAAGGGCTGCCTGACGACAGGACAACCCATTTGTAAGGACTGCAGATGCATCCTTGAAGGACATCAAACAATTGTTCTGATTTCCTGATGTCCTTGGTTCTGTCCAGGTAAAAACGTAGTTGTCTGTGTACATCCAAGGAATGCAAGATCCTTTCCCCCTTATTTTGAGGACTGGGGAAAAAAGTTGGCAAGTGAATAGTTTGATTTAAAGCCACTTTGGAAACCACCTTAGGCATGAAAGTAGGATTAGTCCTTAAAGACACCCTGTCTTGATGAAAAATAATATAAGGTTTTACAGCCATGAGAGCTTGCAACTCCAAAACTCTCCTGGCAGAGGTCAGAGCTAACAGGATGGCTGTCTTCCAAAATAAAAACTTGATGTCAGATGTGGCAGCAGGCTCAAAAGGAGGTAAGGTGAGTTTTTCCAAAACATAGTTGAGATCCCAAGCAGGAATGGGTGGAGAACTAGGGGGCCTTAAGTTCTTCGCTCCTCTGAGAAACTGTCTCATGAGCTGGTGGGAAAAGATTGGAGGATCTGCGTTATAATGAGCAGAAATAGCAGAGGCATGTATCTTTATGGAAGAGAAATAAAGACCTTTATGTAAGAGGTCTGTCAGGTAAAGTAAAATCAGAGGAATGTTAGGAATAAGAGGATTCAAATCCTGAGCCTGCATCCAGGAGAAAAATCTTTTCCATTTTCCTGCATAAGATTTTCTAGTGCTAGGACGTCTGGCTTCTAAAATGACATCCATAACCTGCTTGGGTAGGAGAGAATGAATCATAGATCCTGGATTAACCAGGCCGCCAGGCTGAGAGTTTTGGCATGGGAGTGCAGAACCTGACCCTGGTGTTGGGACAGAAGGTTCGGAGTCTGTGATAAAACCCAAGGGGGCTCCAGAGAAAGGTTTTTCAGTGTTGGGTACCAAAACTGTCGAGGCCAATTTAGGGCCAGCAAAATTATCATCTTGGGCTTGTCCTGTTTGATCTTTAATAACACCCGTGGAAGAAGAGGCAGAGGCGGGAAGGCATACCCCAAGAGGTTTCTCCAACTGAATAATAGTGCATCCACTTTCCAAGCTAGTTCGTGGAATGTCCTGGTGCAAAACATCTGTAGTTGATGACTGAGGTGGGATGCAAAGAGGTCTATGTGAGGACATCCCCAGACTGCTGTAATCATCTTGAATATTTCGGTGTCCAGCATCCATTCATGTGGATCCGACAGATTTCTGCTCAGACTGTCTGCCAGGAAGTTTTGCTTCCCTGGTAGAAACTGAGCTTGAAGGTCCAGTTTGTAAGCTAAAGCTGTGTGCCATAGATTCATGGCTAGTCTGCAAAGGGGATAGGAATGTGATCCCCTTGCTTGTTTATGTACCACATAACTGTGGTGTTGTCTGTCCGTATCAGTAGTTGTCCTGAATGTAGAAGATTCCTGAAGGCCAATAGAGCATTCTGAATGGCTAACATTTCCTTTAAATTGATATGCAGGTGCTTCCGATCCTTTGTCCAAAGGCCCTGCAGACAGTTGCCCTGCAAATGGGCTCCCCATGCATAGTCTGAGGCGTCCGTGGTTAGTATCTGACTGGCTGGAGGCAGACTGAAGGGTTTTCCTTTGTTTAGAGTACATGCCCTGGACCACCAAAGGAATTCCTTTTGAAGACAAGGCAGGACGGTGATCTGTATGTCTAAACTGTGGCAATGCTGAGACCATACACTTTTTAGGTACCACTGTATTTTCCTCATATGTAGTCTTGCATATGGTACGAGAAGGATGCAGGAGGCCATGTAACCCAAAGCCTGCAGGAATTTCCTTGCAGATAGCGGAGTTAATGTTGCCAAGGTTTTGAAAGTTGAAGCCAGCTGTAATTGTTTTTCGGATGTCAGAAATGCCATCTGGGTTGTTGAGTTTAGAAGAGCACCCAGAAAAGTTATCTGTTGTGAGGGTGTCAAATTTGACTTTTTTATGTTTACAGTGAATCCCAGGAACTTGAGAAGATTCTGAACAAATTCTAGATGCTGGAGTAAGACATCCTTGCTGTCTGCCTGAATAAGACAGTCATCCAGATAAGGGTAAATTTGAATTCCCTTGAGTCTGCAATAAGCTACTATTGGAGCCAAGCATTTGGTGAAGACCCTGGGCACAGTAAATGATCCAAAGGGCAGCACAGAGAATTGATAGTGCCTCGATCCAGCCTTGAACCTGAGGTATTTTGTGCATTCGTGCCTGATGGGAATATGTAATTATGCCTCCTTTAAATCCAAAGTTACCATCCATGCATTTTTGGTCAGCATTGGAAGTAGCTGCTGTAGAGTAAGCATCTTGAACTTTGGTATCTCGAGAAAAGTGTTCAAGACTGACAGATCCAGAATGGGTCTCCAAGAATTTTGCTTTCTGGGGACTAGAAAGAGCCTTGAGTAAAAACCTTGTCCCATTTCTGAAAGTGGAACCAGTTCTATGGCTTTCATAGCCAAGAGACCTTCCACCTGGTTTAAGGCCTCTAACCATTGATGTTTTGGAAGATCTGGCCATCCGCTTGGTCTTGGTAGGGTATGAAAATGGAATTTGTAACCTCTTGAAACCACATCCAGAACCCACTTGTCTTGGGTTATAAGAGTCCAATTTAGGTGAAAAAGAGTAAGTTTTCCTCCTAGAGGGGCTTCCAGGCAAGAAGTTCCTGCAGCCCAACAGAGGGAGTCATTGAGCCTATTTTTTATGAGTTTGCGACCTGTCCTCTCCTCCCCTAGGGGTGGAAGAAGTCCACTGTCTTGGTCTGTAAGAGGCTTGCGTTTGAGGCCTTCCTCGGGAGCATCTGTATCTACCCCTCTGAGGCCTGTCTGAATTGGGAAAGGACCAATTTTTTGTAGGCCAATTCCTACTAAATCTGGGTGGCTGTACTTGTAAGAAATCTTTAACCGTTTGCATGGATTTTGCCTTATCCTCCATCTTCATCACCTCTTCAGCCTTAGATCCAAACAAAACATTATGCTGAACAGGGCATCCAATAACTTAGCTTTTACTTGATCTGGCAAGTTTTGTTCCTTTAACCAAGCATGCCTTCTAATGACTGTGCCAGAGGCAGCAGCCCTACAGGAAGCTTCCAAGGCATCAAATCCACAGTGTAAACCATGCTTCCCAACTTGTTCAGTGGCATGCATTAAGTCATGTAATTCCTTATCATCTGCACAGGCGGAAATGGAAGTTAGCTTTTGTTTCAAAACAGACAGAAGAAATTGCTGGTATTTCAGCGTATGAAATTGACAGTTTAAAGCCCTAATAGATAAAGTAGCAGAAGTGTACACTTTTTTGCCCCATCTTTCTAAAGATCTGGAATCCTTCTCAGTGGGAATGGGGTTTTTAGCAGTAGTGGCCTTAACCCCCCTTAGGGCCCTGAGAAATGGTTTCAGGATCAGCAGTAGGATTCTTGTATAAAAAAAGGTGGGAATCAGGAACCCTATAATATCTGTCTGGCTTAACAGGAGCTGGAGGAAGAGAGTCAGGAGTTAAGTTAGCCTCCAAAAAAGCATCATTCACAATATCCAAAATAGGAGGGATAGCCAGGGGTCTATGTTGGGGAAGAAGAAGAAAATCCTTAAGTCTCTTCTTAGATTCCGAGTACTCCTGTCCTTCCCAGTGAAAATGTTCCCTCATATCATGTAGTTTCCCCAAAAGAGAAATCCTCAGGGGGAGAAGCTGAAGGAATGGATTCCTCAGCATCAGAATCCTCATAAGCAGGGAAAGAATATTCCTGGTCAGAAAAAGAAACTGAAGAAACAGAAGCCTGATCAGAGGAGTCATAATACACTTCCTGCCTTGGCCTTTTATCTGGAGGGGGATGTGTACCCCTGATCATAGTAAGTAAGTCCTCCGCCATCTTAAGTAACTGTTTCTGAGACTTGGGTGCTGGATCAGAAGAGGCCTGGGCCGTAGTCCTTGACTTGGAAGGAGTCTTTGGCATTGCCGTTATTAGAAGCTGAGTAGGCCTGAAAACCCCTTCGGAAGCCGGTACCTGCACAGCGGCTCCAGACCCATCCAAAGGAGCATTGTCTGAAGGTCCTGCAACAGAAATATTCAAAGGCCTAGTTGGCTCCTTGTCGGAGTCCGTTTTGGCAATCTGTTCCAAAATGGCCGACGACAGGGGCTGCAAAAGCGCCTCACTGACGACGGCCGAACCAGAAGCTGGCTCTGCTTGTACAATATTGTCTGATTTGGACCTCGGAGGCCTGTCTTTATCCTTGCATCGTTTGTGAACTCCGGTAGCCAGAACCGTGTCCGACGACATTTTGTAATTGAAACGCCTACCGAAGTAATGAAATGCAAAATCGTACCTTCATTTAATCGTACGTTGATTAAATCTAGCACAAAACCGACAACTAGCTACGTCGTGGTCAGGGCCTAAGCAAAGAATACAGTAAGAATGAAAATCCTTATGAGGTATTTGCTTCCCACATGAAATACAATTATTAACTTTTTCTGACATCGGACTGGAGCAAGAAAAAAGTTTCCCCAACGGGGTACTTAGCTTTGAGTAGGAGAAGAAAGTCTTCGGACTGAAGTACGTTTAGAAAAAATTGTCAGGAGTCAGCCGACCGGCACTTGTGAACTATTACTGCACGGCAAGAAAGACTGGAGAACATGGTGTCGGCCGTCAGCTTTGTACTCCTGACGCTCTGACGTCAGGGAGCATGGCTGAGCAGCCTACGCCGGACCCAGACTTTGGGATTCTGGCCGACCGAGGACTGCCTACCGGCAGGGGAGAACCCTACAGTCATGACTGCAACAGAGAAACACGATGAACATCTGGTTTTCCATGATTTTTATAGCAAAAACGAATGCAATGTCCTATCCATTTGGAAATGGCTTGTTTTGATATAGCCTTCCCTTGTGAAGCTGTAGCATAGGATACAAAGAGCTGGTCAGAGTTTCTGAAAACCTTAGTTTTATCCAAGTAGTAATGAAGTTGCCTGTGAATGTCCAAGGAATGCAGGAGTCTTTCTCCTTTGTTCTGGTGGGTAAGTGGATGGTTTGATTTAAAGCCACACTGGAAACCACCTTAGGCATGAAGGAAGGATTAGTTCGTAGAGAAACTCTGTCTTGATGGAAAATGAGGAAAGGTTCCACTGCCATTAGTGTCTGCAGCTCTGAGACTCTTCTAACTGAAGTTATTGCTAGCAGCAGGGCAGTCTTCCATGATAGAAACTGTAGATCTGCAGAGAAAGCTGGTCAAAGGGAGGTAGTGTGAGTTTTTCCAGAACAAAATTGAGGTCCCATGTTGGTGTAGGTGCTCTCCTGGGGGGTCTAATGTGTTTTGCCCCTCTGAGGAACTGCCTTAGAAGTGGATGTGAAAATAAGGGTGGATCCATGTTGTAGTGGGCTGAAATAGCTGATGCATGGATTTTAATGGAAGAAAAAGAAAGTCCTTTGTGCAACATCTCAGTTAAATACTGTAGAATCTGAGGCATTTGAGGCTGAAGTGTGTTTTGGCCTTTAGCTTAGTTCCAGGTGCAAAATCTTTTCCATTTGTCCGAGTAGGCCTTCCTGGTGCTGGGCCTCCTAGCTGCCAGAACAACATCCATAACTGCTTGCGAAAGAGGAGCTGGCTGGATGCTTAGTTGATTTGCCATGCAGCCAGATTTAAGGTTTTGAGCTGGCTGTGTAGAATCTGATTGTTTTGCTGTGTGAGCAAATGAGCAATTTGTGGCAAAATCCAAGGTGGGCCCTGGGCCATATTCCTTAATAGTGGGTGCCAGTGCTGGCGTGGCCAGTTTGGGGCTATGAGTATCAGTCATGGTCACTCCTTTCTGATTTTCAGAAGCACCTTTGTGAGGAGAGGCAATGGAGGGAAGGCATATACTGTCAGGTTTTTCCAACTGAGTGATAGTGCATCCACTTTCCAGGCTTGATGGTGAAGTGTCCTTGTAAAAAAATTTGTTAGCTGATAGTTTTGGGGGCTGGCAAACAGGTCTATGTCTGGAAGGCCCCATTTTTGAGTGATCATTGCAAATACTTGTGGATCCAGTTTCCACTCGTGGGGATCCGTGATGTTTCTGCTGAGGTCGTCTGCCAATGTGTTCTTTTTTCCTGGCAGGAATTGAGCTTGTAACTGAACTTGGTAAGCCAGTGTTGTGTTCCACAAGGTCATTGCTTGCCTGCATAGAGGGTAGGAGTGTGTACCCCCTTGTTTGTTTATGTACCACATTACTGTGGTGTTGTCCATCCTTATTGTAAGTTGTCCTGGATGTAATAGGTTCTTGAAGGCTGTCAGAGCATTCTGTACAGCTAGCATCTCTTTTTGATTGATGTGCAGATTTCCTTGATCTGCAGTCCATACGTCTTGAATGCACTGTCCTGCCATGTGTGCCCCCCAGGCATAGTCTGATGCATCTGTTGCATAGTTTGCCTGGCTGGGGGCAAGGTGAAAGGCTGACCCTTGTTGAGGTGACATGCCTGTGACCACTATAGAAACTCCTGTTGTAGGCAAGGAATGAGAGATGATATTGTGTCCAAGCTGTGGCTGTGTTGAGACCATACACTTTTTAGGTACCACTGTAATTTCCTCATATGCAGCTTTGCAAATGGTATTAGTAGTATGCAAGATGCCATGAAGCCCAAGGCCTGCAGAATTTTTCTTGCAGGGAGTAGGGTCTTTGTTGCCATTGTTTTGAAATATTGAGTCAGTTGTAGTTGTTTGTCTAGCATCAGATAAGTCTTCTGGGCCATTGTATTCAAGCTGGCACCCAGGAATGTCGTATTTTGTGAGGGTACTAGTTGTGATTTCTTTTCGTTTACTGTGTACCCCAGGCAACTTAGAAGATGTTTTACAAAAGCCAGATGTTGTAAGAGGATGTCCTTGCTTTCTGCTTGGATAAGGCAGTCGTCCAGGTATGGGTATATTTGAATTCCTATTTGAAGTATGTAATTACTGGCGCCAGGCATTTTGTGAAGACCCTGGGTGCAGTAGATAAGCCAAAGGGCAGTGCAGAGAATTGGTAATGGGTTGAACCTGCAGTGAAACGGAGGTATCTTCTGCAACTTTGCCTGATAGGGACATGCAGGTATGCCTCCTTGAGGTCCAACGTTACTAGCCATGCTTTCTTGCCCAACATGGGAAGAAGCTGCTTTAGTGTTAGCATCTTGAATTTGGGTACTCGTAAGAAGGTGTTTAGAATTTAATGGTCCAGAATTGGTCTCCAGGCATTGTCCTTTCTGGGGACTAGAAAGAGTCTTGAGTCAAATCATTGGCCTTGCTCTCGTGTAGGTACCAGCTGAATGGCTGTCATATCCATGAGAGCTGTAATTTGTTTTTGTGGCTCTGCCCATTGATTTTGTGGCAGGTTTGGCATTCCTCTTTTCATTGGCAAGGTGTGGAAATGGAATCTGTATCCTCGTGAAATTATGTCTAGGACCCATTTGTCCTTTGTGACAATGTGCCAGTTGTCTGAAAAAAGTGAGAGTTTTCCTCCCAAGGGAGCTGCCAAGAGAGTGTTGCTTGGCCAGATGAGGTGCAAGTCATTGAGTTTGCCTTCTGGTAGATTAGGGCCTGTCTTCTCCTCCCTTCTGTGTTGCAGTGCCCCATTGTCGAGGTTTGCATTGGGCTTGTGGTTGGCCTCTGTCTCTTGGACGTCTGTATTTACCCCTCTGTGGTCTGTCAGTAGCTGGAAAGGACCAATTTTTTGTTGGCCAATTTCTGCTGAAGTGAGGGGGCTGTAACTGTAGAAAATCTTTGACTGTCTGCATAGATTTTGCCTTATCCCCCATTTTCTTCAAGACTTCTTCTGCTTTAACTCCAAATAGAACATCCTGCTGTAAGGGAGCATCTAGAAGCTTTGCTTTAGCATGATCAGGCAGAGTTTGTTCCTTTAACCAAGCATGTCTACGTATAACAGACCCAGTGACAGCTGCTCTGCAGGAAGCCTCCAAAGAATCAAAACCACATTGTAAAGTATGTTTGCCCACCTGTTCAGCTGCATGCAACAGATCCTGCATTTCTTTCAATTCAAACTGTTGACGGAGTGTGCTCATTTTTTGTTTTACCCGAGACATAAGAAATTGCTGATATTTTAGCATGTGAAATTGGCAATTTAGTGCTCTCATAGCTAGAGTGGCTGAGGTGTAAACCTTTTTCTCCCACCTGTCTAGTGCTCTGGAGTCGCTTTCAGAAGGTACAGGATTTTTTGCCATAGAAGCCTTAGCCCCTTTGGGACCCTGGGAGATAGACTCTGGATCAGCAACAGGGCTTTTATAAAGGAATTTGTGGGAATCAGGCACTCTAGAGTATCTGTCTGGTTTGGCTGGAGCAGGAGGCAGAGAATCTGGGTTCAAACTAGATTCTAAGTAAACATAATCCACAATGTCTAAAACTGGGGGGATAGCTAGTGGTCTGTGCTGGGTGAGTAAAATAAACTCTCTGAGCCTTTTCTTCGAGTCAGAGTAGTCCTGACCTTCCCAGTGAAAATGTTCCCTCATAGTGTGTAAAGTTTCCCCAAAGGTGTAGTCTTCAGGAGGAGAAGCTGAGGAAATAGAATCCTTAGCATCAGAATCTTCATAAGGGGAGGAGGAGTAATCTTGATCCTCAGAGGAGCCTGAGGAAATAGACACTTGATCAGAGGAGGCATAATCTTCCTCTTGTCTAGGCCTTTTGTCGGGTGGGGGTTGGGACCCCATGATTAGAGAGATCAAATCTTCAGCCATTTTAAGCATCTGTTTCTTAGGCATGGGGCCTTGAACTGGAGACTGAAGTGCAGTCTTTTTAGGTTTAATAGGAGTCTTAAGTTTAGGATACATTTTTATGGTGAGCGCTGTCAGTCTGAAGACGCCTTCAGAAACCGAAGGTGTTTCTGCAGCACCATCTCTTTCTGCAGTCTCGTCGGTAGGGGCTGAACAAAATGGCTGCGTCGGCCTAGCACTCTCCGCCAAAGGCTCCGAAGCGGTCTCGGGTTCCAAATCTGCGGTAGTCAGGGGCTGCGTCGGAGCTTCACTGAAGACCGGTCTGGCCGAGGCCTCGGAGTCTGGCTTGGGCTTAGACTGCCTGTCCTTATCCTTGTGTTTTTTGTGCACGCCGGTAGTTGGTTGCTCCGACCGCATTGTGTAGTTAAATTTTCTACCGAAGTAGTGTCGTGCGAAATCAAAGAGTCTTTTTTATAGTACGCTAATTAAACCTAGCACAAAAACGACAACCAGTGATGTCGTGGTCTGGGCCTAGGCAAGGTATGCAGTAAGAGTGAAAATCCTTATGAGGTATTTGCTTCCCACAAGAAATACAATTGTTAACTTTTTCTGACATTGGTCTGAGGCAAGAAAAGTTTCCCCAACGGGGTACTTAGCTTTATTGAAGACTTCGGATCTCAAATTCAACTTCGAAAATCTCAGGAGTCGGCCGACCGACACTTGCGAACTGCTTCTGCTTTGGGCACCGCGCGGCAAGAAAGACTGGAGAAAATGGCGTCGGATGCATTATATATACCCCTGGCACAATGACGTCAGGGAAAAGCGACAGCAACCAACACCGGACCAAGAGTTTGGAATTCCGGCCGACTGCGGGACCGCCTGACGACAGGATAACCCAAGTGTGATGACTGCAGCAGGGTAACACGATGATCATCACTAGATCTGTGTTGTCTTCTCCTGTCTGCCTCAAGTATTGGTATATTGGATTCGACCAGATCAGAATACAGCAACTTATAGACTAAAGACTCAGGCTCCTCACCTCTAACCATAACCCCCCCCCCCAGACTTCACATTTCCTTAGGCCAAGTTTGTATAACCATACCAAAGACTTCAACTTATACTATATAAAAGGAAAAAGGTACCAGACATAACACAGTGTCAGACTGTAAATAACACAAGGTTCCAGACAAGTCCAATATGTTTAGTCTAGAATCACACATGAGAATTTGGTAGGGGGACAAAAGGAGGAAAGAATGAGATGGCTGGAAGAAGATAACATGGATCTAGCATTATGGTTAGATACATAACCTTTGTATCAGATGCCTTTTCCGTCCTGCTCAACTAATGGGTAAGAGTTCCTAGCTACTAAAAGCTCAGCTGGGGGGGGGGGGGGTTCTCAGAGGAGCTAAAGGAAGCGTGGGACCTAGACTGCATGTCAAGCTTATAATAGTAAACAAAGGTATGAAAAGTACACTAAGTAGCCGCACACAAATATGATATATGCGAACTGTTATAAAAGGCAGCAGATGAGTCCCTTCGTTTTGTACACAAAGGCAATACAACTGGACAACCACCTGGACAGGGTGACCTTGGAAACCACATCTTCTAATTTAACATTGGAAATGGAAAGAAAAGGTGATCAAGTTTTTCTGAAACTCTTGGTGCAAAATAAATAAAATCCCACCTGATTATGAACAGCTAAAAAATGTAAGGCATTGTCTCCTTTGTTCGAAAAGTTAGAGAAGAAAACTAGCAAATTAATGACATGATTCAGGGCAGATTCTGAGACCACCTTAGGAAGAAAATTAGGACTGGCTCATAGAGAAACCCTTTCCTTGTGGAAAATCAAATAAGCTGGTTTAGCTAACCAGCCACAAGGAAACATTTTCAAAGACAAATACAAGGTTCATAGGTGTTTACTAGGCTAACAACCACAAGGGTCTTTTTAAGCCTAGCCATGCATCCCAAATCTCTGACAAGTTTTGAGATCCCTTGATAAGTGTAAGCATGGGCCTGGGAGACCAACCGTTTACAGGTTACCTGTTTGCATCAGAGACATACGTGCTAAACCAGGGATGAATTTCTGTTTTCCCATCCAATTGTCCCAGTTGCACTTGAATTGGATTGGGGAGAAACTCTGCTTCACATGGATGGGGAACCTGTTCCATAGACGGGGTAGTCTCTAGGATACATACCTATCTGCTGAAGCTGCTGGTTTAAAGGAAGGTCTAAGTCAGGACTTGCAGCAAAACAGTAATATCTCAAAAGCAAGACATAGTCTCTTAACTAATGGTGGTCTAAAAAGAAATGTCCTCCATAAAAAAGACTTAATTTAAATGAAGCAACAGGACTCTATTCCCTCCTACATGAAAACTGGAAATAACTGCCAGCTAAACCCAACTTGCATCCTCTTGAAATCAAACTTACCCAAAAAATTGGAGGGTAACCGAGCTGAAAAATGGTCTGATGCTTGTAGGACCCCAGGTTGCAAACCTTTCCACTAACTTCTGTAGACTTTTCTGGAGGCTGTATTTTTTTTGGGGGGGTGGGGTGGGGATAATGGAACAAAAAAGAAGTAAGCCTACAATTTCTGACCATCACCAGAAATAGAGAAATCTAATGGTCAGCTTTAAGGTTTTGATGTCTGGGTTGAAAGGATGAGAACAGGTCTGGAAGAGATTTCAGCACCCAAGGAGGGTATTTTCAGATGAGGCCAAAGGAAAGCTAACCATATCTGACAAGGTTAAAAGGGAGCAATGAGGATCCCTCTTGCCTTGCACTAAACTACTTTCTAAAGAAACATTGATATAAGGAGAAATGGCAAGGTGGCTTGCAGGAAACCTAAGGGCCAAGTGCTGGTCAGAGAAGTTCTTGGTGATTTGCCTTCCTGGGGAATCACGGCAAAGCCAAGTGGTGCACAAGGGGTAGCAAAAAACACTAGAGCAAGGCTGGCCCCAGTGGCTGAATATCTTGGCAGGGTGAGAGAGGCATGCAAGACAGGAAAATGGACCTGCTTAGCTTGTTCACTGAAACACTGGACTTCAGCAGAATACGCACAGCCACAAGACAGTGTTAGAAAGACATTGCCCACTACCCCACCCTCAAGGCTTGTAGACACAATGGAAATGATCGAGTTTCCCTTGTTAGCTAAGGTACCAGAGCACCTGCATATTGTATGTCTAAATCAAAATCGCAGCCTGTATGAGGGACCAAAGTTATGGAAACTGTTTTTGAGCCCAAGTGCAAAAAATGGATTTTGCTGGGGGTGTTGGCAGAAAGAGTAACTTGGCTGCCTGTAGACAGGGGGAGGGGGCAAAGACTCTGGAATCTGGGATTTGGGCAATCTGAGACGTGCTATCAGGGTGGCATTCTATTAGCACTCTCATCTGGGCTGGAGTCAACAGATTTCTTCAAGTTTATTGTGATTCCCGAGTGGTGGCATAAATGGAGCAAGGACTCTCTGGTGTGAAAAAGCTGATCTTTTGTGGAAGCAATTATGAGCCAGTCCAAACATGCCAACACCCGGAAACCCTGCAGACAAAAATTAATGTCTGACACTTGCAATCTGGCATCTAGCATAACTTGTGCCACTGTACAAAAATTTGCATGGTAAAAAAGTGGTGCACAAACCAAAACAAAACCTGTGACAAATTTCACCAACTAAGGAAAGAAGCAGCCATAAAGAATGACTAAGTGATGGGTCACCTGGTAGTCTAACGGAGGCAGTAAAATTAAAATTTCAACCTCTACTGGTAAACCGATGAACTACGAGTTGTACGTCAGTAGAAGAAAAGTAAAATTGTGTACACTTACCATAAATGTAGATGTCCGAGTGTATTCACTGTTGCAGTCCTTACAAAATGGGTTATCCGGCTCCCGGTACCCCACAGTCTGCCAGAATACCAAAGTCCTAGGTATATGTCCATCGGGTGCCCTTGGATTAGGCCTGACGTCAAGTACAAAAGAAGGCATTTCTTCAGTTTTTCTTGCCTTAACTATCAGGAGCCCCCCCAAAAAGATTAGCCCAGGAAAAGAAAATCCAGTCTGTGCCCTAGGAAAAAAAAAGGGAGGGGGGAAAGTACAGTTGTGTACACTTACCATAAATGTAGATGTTCGAGTGTATTCACTGTTGCAGTCATTACATTCGGGTAATCCTGCTGGCAGGTTGCCCTCAGCCGGCCTGAATTCCAAAGTCTTGGGTCCTGCATTGGCTGCCGTCGCCCCTTCCCTGACGTCAGGTAGTCGGGGGTAAAAAAGCAGCAGCCGACGCCATTTTCTTCAGTTTTTCTTGCCCCAGATAACTTTATATATATATCTATATATATAGATATATATATATAGATATAGATATATATATATTCAGTAGTACACCAATATAAAATTTACCTTCATCTATAAGCAAATACACCACATTGGTAGTATAAATCAGAGAAGGAAAGATAAGATCCAAAAGAAAAAAGGGGGAAGGTGGGTAAGTAACCTGGACTGCAACAGTGAATACACTCGAACATCTACATTTATGGTAAGTGTACACAACTGTACTATGTTCTTTGTGTTTCACTGTTGCAGTCATTACATTTGGGTAGAGTCCCAAAGCTATGGTTGGGGAGGCTGGAACTAGACAGCAGTAGGAGCGGTTATGACGCCCTGCAGGACTGCAGTGGCAAAGCCTGCCCTGGATTTAGAGTAGAGTGGCAGATGATAAAGCTTTGTGAAGGTGTGCACTGAACTCCAAGTAGCCGCCTCTAAAATGTCTCTGGTTGGTACTCCCCTGAGAAAGGCTGCTGAGGTGGCTGCAGCTCTGTTGGAATAAGGCCTAATGCCCTTAGGCACTGGGTTGCCATGATGTAAGTAGCAGAAACAAATGCAGTGGCCTAACCACTTAGAAATAGTCTGCTTTGAGATGGGCTTCCCTTGTGATCCTGCAGCATATGCCACTAGTAATTGCTCTGTCTTCCTGAAAGCTTTGGTTCTGTCCAAGTGGAATCTAAGCTGTCTGTGTAAGTCCAAAGAATGCAGAATTCTCTCCCCCTTATTCTGTGAATTTGGATAAAAGGTTGGCAGATGGATGGCTTGGTTAAGAGCCACACTGGACACTACTTTAGGCATAAATGTTGGGTTTGTCCTCAGGGAGATCCTGTCTGGATGAAAAATGATGAAAGGTTCCACAGCCATGAGCGCCTGTAGCTCTGAAACTCATCTTGCAGAAGTAATCGCTAAGAGCAGAGCTGTTTTCCATGATTAAAACTTCATATCAGCAGTAGCAGCTGGCTCAAAAGGAGGCAGTGTGAGCATTTTCCAAGACACAGTTGATGTCCCATGCAGGTATTGGTAGTTTCCTTGGGGGTCTTAAATTTTTGGCTATTCTGAGGTACTGCCTTAATAAAGGGCGAGAAAAAAGTGGTGGTTCTGTATTGTAATGAGCCGAAATGGCAGAGGCATGAATTTTAATTGATGAAAAAGATAGGCCTATGTCCAGCATCTCTTAAGTATTGCAAAATCTGAGGAATAATTGCTACCGCTGTATCAATTCCTTGTGCCTGGTTCCAGCCACAGAATCTCTTCCATTTTCCAGCACAAGATTTTCTAGTACTAGGCCTTCTGACTTCCAGAATGACAACCATCACAGATTTGAGTGGTGTTTTTTGTATGATTACATTATCCGCCATGCTGCCAAGTTTAATGTCCTGAGTTGGCTGTGCATGATCTGATTGTTTTGCTGGGACAGTAGTCGAAGTATTTGAGGTAAGGTCCAAGTTGGGTATAGAGATACGTTCCTTAGTATTGGATACCAGTACTGGGGTGGCCAGTCTGGGGCAATCAGTATCATCTTTGGCTTCTCCTGTGTGACCTTTAGGAGCACCTTGGGGAGGAGAGGCAGTGGAGGAAAGGCATATACTGATAGTTTTTTCCAGCTGAAAGATAGGGTGTCCCCTTTCCATGCTTGTCTGTGATAAGTCCTTGTGCAGAATCATTTTAGTTGGTAATTGAGAGGGGAGGCAAATAGATCCATGTCCGGGCATCCCCATTTCCTTGTTATCATGCTGAAGACTTGTGGATCCAGCTTCCACTCGTGGGGATCCATGAGGTTTCTGCTTAGTTCTTCTGCCAGAGTATTTTCCTTTCCTGGCAGGAATTGTGCCTGCAGATGTACTTGGTAAGTCAAAGCTGTGTCCCACAAGGTCATGGCTAGTCTGCAAAGGGGGTAAGAATTTGTGGCCCCCTGCCTGTTTATATACCACACGACTGTGGTGTTGTCTGTCTATCAGTAGTTCCGGTTGAAGTAGGTTCTTGAAAGCTGTCAGTGCATTTTGAACAGCTAACATCTCTTTTTGATTGATATGTAGATGCATTTGGTTTGAGGACCATGTGACCTGAATGCACCTTCCTGCCATGTGGGCTCCCCAGGCATAGTCTGATGCATCCACTGTTAGTGTCTGCCTGGCTGGAAGTAATGGGAATGGCTGTTCCTTGTTCTGGCGACAAGCCTTTGCCCACCATCGAAACTCCTGTTGCAGGCAGGGAATGAGAGTAATGACCGTTTCCAGGCTGTGGCAATGTTGAGTCCAAACACTTTTTAGGCACCACTGACGTTTCCTCATATGCAGTCTTGCATATGGAATTAGTAGGATGCAGGAGGCCATGAAGTCCAAAGTCTGCAGAATTTGTCTTGCAGATAGCTGGGCCTTTGTTGCCAACATTTTGAAATAGGTAGTCAGTTGCGTTTGTTTGTCTGGTGTGAGATAAGCCATCTGGGCAGTTGTATTCAAGCTTGCACCCAGGAAATATTATCTCTTGTGAGGGTACTAGTTTTGATTTCTTTTTGTTGACTGTGTTCCCTAGGCATGTTAAAAGTCTTTTCACAAAAGCCAGATGTTGAAGAAGAATGTCCTTGTTCTCTGCTTGAATGAGAGTGTCATCCAAGTAAGGATATATTTGTATTCCTCTGTCTGCAGAATGCAATTACTGGTGCCAGGCACTTTGTAAAGATCCTGTGTGCAGTAGATAAGCCAAAGGGTAGTGCAGAGAATTGGTAATGCATTGAACCAGCCTTGAAACTTGGGTATCTTCTGCATGATTGTCTGATTGGAACATGCAGGTATGCCTCTTTTAGGTCTAAAGTCACAAGCCAAGCATTCTTGCCCAGCATGGGCAGAAGCTGCTGCAATGTCAACATTTTGAATTTTGGAATATCCAGGAAAGTGTTCAGAATAGATAGGTCCAGTATCGGCTTCCAGGCCTTGTCCTTTCTGGGTACCAAGAACAGTCTCGAGTAAAATCCTTGTCCCTGCTCTTGCTCTGGTACTTGTTGAATAGCCCCCATGTCCATGAGGGATGAGACTTGTTTTTGTGCCTCTGCCCATTGATTTTTTGGCAGATCTGGCCAGCTGCTTGCCTTTGGCAGAGTATGGAAATGGAACTTGTAGCCTTGTGACACTATATTTAGAACCCACTTGTCCTGGGTTATGATGTGCCAATTTTGAGCAAAAAGTGCTAATTTTCCCCCTAAGGGTGCCGCCAGAAGATAAGTGCTTGGTGCAGGCAGGGGGGAGTCATTGGGAATGTTTTCTGTATGTTTGTGATCTATCTTCTCCAGCTTTGGAGGTAGAAGCTCCCCATTGCTTGGGCCTATAAGAACCTTGCGCCTGGGATCTGCGCCCTAGGGCGTCTGGATCTGCCCCTTTGAGGTCTGTCTGACACAGGAAAGGACCAATTTTTTGTAGGCCAGTGTCTACTAAACCTAGGTGGCTGTACTTGTAAAATATCCGACAGTTTGCATAGATTTAGCTTTGTCCTCCATTTTCTTTAACACCTCTTCTGCCTCAACACCAAACAAAGTATCAAGGTGCATCTAGTAATTTTACTTTAACATGATCAGGCAGATTTCCTTTAACCAAGCATGCCTCCTAATTACAGAACCTGTAAGTGCGACCCTGCAGGAGGCCTCCAAAGAATCAAAACCACATTGCAAAGTATGTTTTCCAAAGAATCAAAACCACATTGCAAAGTATGTTTTCCAACTTGTTCTGCTGCATACAACAAATCCTACATTTCCTTGTTTTCTGCACATTCAGAATTTAACATTTTCTGTTTAAGCAATCCCATGACATGTTGCTGATATTTAAGCATATGAAATTGACAGTTTAAGGCCCTTATAACCAAAGTTGCAGATGTGCAAACCTTTTTTCCCCATCTATCCAGTGCCCTTGAATCTCTGTCAGAGGGGGTTGGGGTTTTTTGCAGTGGAAGCCTTAACTCTCTTTGGACCCTGTGAAATTGTTTCTGGATCAGCAGCAGGGTTTCTAAAAAGAAATTTGGGTGTGTCAGGAGCCCTGTAATATCAGTCAGGCTTAACAGGAGCTGGGGGGTAAGGAGTCAGAGGTCAGACTAGACTCTGAAAATACATCATCTACAATGTCTAACAGGTGGAATGGCTAGGGGCCTGTGCTGAGATAGTAAAAGAAAATCCCTGAGCCTCTTTTTAGATTCTGAAAAATCTTGGCTCTCCCAGCGGAAATGCTCCCTCATGGTATGCAAGGTTTCCCCAAAGGAATAGTCCTCAGGAGGAGATGCTGAAAGTATAGACTCTTCAGCATCAGAATCCTCATAGGGGGAAGAAAATATTCCTGATCAGAAGAGGAATCAGAAGAAATAGAAACCTGATCTGAAGACTCATAGTCAGTGTCTTGCCTAAGACTCTTATCGGGAGGGGGATGGGAACCCCTGATCAAGGTAATCAAGTTTGCGGCCATTTTGAGCATCTGTTTTTTGGGCATAGAGGCCTGTCCACATGGCTCTTGCATTTGTTTCCTTGCTTTAGAAGGTGCTTTAGTCTTTGCCTTTGAAGCTGAAATCGTTTTAATGTAACGATGTTTAGGTCTAAATACACCCTCAGTAGCCGGTACCTGCTCAGCGGCTCCGGACCCATCTGAGGGATTAGCGTCCGAGGCTCCAATACCTTGAGTTTCCAGCAGCATGGCCGACTCCACGTGGGAGTCAGTAGCAGCCTGCGACTCTAAAGTAACGGACGTCAAGAGCTGCGAAAGCGCCTCACTGAGAACCAGTGAACGGCTTAGGAGAAGCTTCGTCGTCGGTTTTGGGCCTCAGTTGTTTTTCTCTATCCTTTTCTTTGTGTTTTTTGTAAACTCTGGTAGTCGGATGGCTATCCGATGACATTATTTCAGGATAATTAAATCGGCGTCCAAAAAAGTTTAAACCAAAATCATACCGACGCTTAATAGTGCGTTGGTTAAATCTAGCACAAAACCGACAATCAGTAACGTTGTGATCAAGGCCTTGGGAATGAATACAGTAAGAATGAAAATCCTTACGAGGTATTTGCTTTCCACAGGAAATACAATTAACTTTTTCTGACATCGGTCTGGAGCAAGAAAAATGTTTCCCCAACAGGGTACTTAACTTTATTGAAGACATCAGATCTGAAACTAGAATACGAAAATCTCAGGAGTCGGCCGACTGGCACTTGCGAACTGCTTCTGCTACGGGCACTGTGCGGCAAGAAAGACTGAAGAAAATGGTGTTGGCTGCTGCTTTTATACCCGACGACCTGAAGTCAGGGAAGGGGCGACGGCAGCAGACGCAGGTCACAAGACTTTGGAATTTAAGCCGGCTGAGGGCAACCTGCCAGCAGGATTACCCGAATGTAATGACTGCAACAGTGAAACACGAAGAACATCCAGGACTGCAACAGTGAATACACTTGAACATCTACCTTTATGGTAAGTGTACACAACCGTACTATGTTTATTGTGTTTCACTGTTGCAGTCCATACAAAATGGGTTGATTCCCAAAGCCCAGGAAAAAAAACAAAAGGGAGGAGGAACACCCACTGTTTAAGGGTTGGTAAGGATGCCCTGCAACACTCCAGTATGTCCCTAGTAGGTACACCTCTTAAAAAAAGCTGTTGAGGTAGAGGCTGCCCTAGTAAAATGGGTCCTAATACTCTGAGGAGGAACCTTGCCATGCTGTATGCAACAAAAGTGAATACAATGAGCAATCCACTTAGAAATGGTCTGTTTTGAAATATCTTTGCCCTGAGCTCCAGGAGCAAAACTGACCAACTGATAGAACTTTCGAATATATTTAGTCCTGTCCAGGTAAAATCTACACTATCTATGCACATCCAGGGAATGCAGTAACCTTTCACCTTTATTCTGAGGATTAGGAAAGAAAGTGGGCAGGTGGATAGACTGGGTGAGTCAGACTAGAAACCACCTTAGGCACAAAGGAGAGATTAGTACGAAGAGAAACCCAATCCACATGGAAGATGATAAAAGGCTCTACTGACATTAAGGCCTGCAGCTCAGAAACTCTTCTAGCTGAAGTAATAGTGAAAAGAAAGGCAGTTTTCCAGGAGAGAAACTTCAGGTCTGCTGAAGCAGCTGGTTTAAAAGGAGGCAGAGTAAGTTTCTCAAGTACAAAATTGAGATCCCAAGAAGGAGTAGGTGCTCTTCTGGGAAGCTTTAAATTGCTTGCTCCCCTGAGGAAAGTACAGTTGTGTACACTTACCATAAATGTAGATGTTTGAGCGTATTCACTGTTGCAGTCATTACATTTGGGTTATCTGCTTGCAGGTAGCCCTCAGTCAGCTTGATTAACAAAGTCTTGGGTTTTGCGTTGAAGAAGTTAGGGGGCTGGAGGGAGGGTAACCAGGACTGCAACAGTGAATACACTTGAACATCTACATTTATGGTAAGTGTACACAACTCTACTTTGTTCTTCGTGTTTCACTGTTTCAGTCATTACATTTGGGAAGATTCCCAAAGCTATGGTTGGGAGGAGGAATTTAGATAGTATTAGGACCAGCTATAAGGCCCTGCAAGACTGAAGTGGCAAAGCCAGCTCTGGATTTAGAGAAAATTGGCAAATGATAATGCTTGGTGAAAGTACGCACAGAACTCCAAGTAGCAGCTTCTAGGATGTCCCTGATAGGGACACCTCTGAGAAAAGCTGTAGAGGTAGATGCAGCCCTGGTGGAGTGAGGTCTGAACCCCTAGAGGATAGGTTTTACATGGTGCTTATAGCAGAAATGAATGCAATGGCCTATCCATTTACAAATGGTTTGCTTTGAAATAGCCTTCCCCTCTGACCCTGCAGCAAATGCCACCAGCAGTTGTTCAGATTTCCTTTGAGATTTAGTCCTGTACAAGTAGAATCTAAGTTGTCTGTGCATATCTAAGGAATGCAGTATCCGTTCCCCTTTGTTCTGTGGATTGGGAAAGAAGGTTGGCAAATTAATGAACTGATCAAGAGCCACACTGGATACCACCTTGGGCATGAAGGATGGATTGGCTCTGAGGGACACCCTGTCCGCGTGAAAAATGATGAAAGGCTCCACTGCCATAAGGGCCTGTAATTCAGATACCCTTCTAGCTGAAGTGATTGCTAAAAGGAATGCAGTTTTCCAAGAAAGAAATTTTAAGTCTGCAGTAGCAACTGGCTCGAAAGGAGGTAGAATGAGTTTCTCCAAGGCAAAGTTAAGGTCCCAGGCTGGGGTTGGAGCTCTCATGGATGTTCTCACATTTCTGGCCACTCAGAGTAACTGCTTGAGCAGTGGAGGAGAGAAGAGGGGAGGTTCTATGTTATAATGAGCTGAAATGACTGAGGCGTGGATTTTAATGGAGGAAAAAAGACAGGCCCGTGTGAAGCAACTCAGTTAAGTATTGTAAAATCTGAGGTAAATTGGGCGCTGCTGTGCTCATCCCTTGAGACTGGTTCCAGGCACAGAATCTTTTCCATTTTTCAGCATAAGATTTTCTAGTACTAGGCCTCCTTGCCTCTAAAACAATATCCATCACAGGTTTACTGAGGGATGGTAAAGGAGAGATTATGTAATTAGCTGGGCTGCAAAGGTTCAGTGTTAGAAGCTGAGGTTGCAGAATCTGGTTCTCCTGCTGAGACAACAGGGAAGGAGTCTGAGGCAGGTGCCATGGAGATAACTGTGACACACTGCGCAGGAGGGGGTACCAGTGTTAGCGTGGCCAGTCTGGAGCAATCAAAATCATCCTTGGTTTGTCCTGTTTGATTTTTAGTAGTATTTTGGAGAGCAGAGGCAGAGGGGGGAAGGCATAGACTGATGGGTTTTCCAGCTGAAGGAAAGAGTATTCACTTTCCAGGCTTGTTTGTGGGGAGCCTTGTGCAAAATTTGTCCAATTGGTAGTTCTGGGGAGATGCAAAAAGGTCTATATATGGGCTCCCCCATTTGCTTGTCAACATGTTGAAAATCCTTGGTTCCAGCTTCCACTCGTGTGGGTCCATGGGGTTTCTGCTTAGTCCGTCTGCCAGTGTATTTAATTTTCCTGGCAGGAATTGAGCTTGTAGGTGCACCTAGTAGCTCAAGGCTGTGTTCCACAATGCCATGGCTAGTCTGCAAAGGGGGTAATAATGTGTACCCCCCCCTGCTTGTTTATATACCACATAACAGTGGTGTTTGTCTGTCTTTACCCTTAGTTGTCCTGGAAGAATGTGGTCCTTGAAGGCTATCATATTCTGTACAGCTAACATTTGATATGCGGGTGCATTTGACTTGGGGTCCATTTGCTCTGAATGTACTTCCCTGCCAGGTGAGCCCCCCATGCATAGCCTGATGCGTCTGTTACGGTTTGGGTGGCAGGGGGTGGTGTGAAAGGCAGTCCCTTGTTTTGGTGGCAGAACTCTAGATGTAGACAAGGTATGATAAGAATCATTGCTCCTAGATCCTGGAAATGTTGACACCATAGGCTTTTTAGATAACACTATAGTTTCCTCATATGTGGTCTTGCATATGGAATTAGAAGAATGCAGGAGGCCATGAACCCTAAGGCTTGCAGTATCGGCCTTGCAGATAGCATGGTTTTTGTGGCCACTTGTATGAAGTAGGTTGTCAAATGAATGTGTTTCTCTGGCGTGAGGTAAGCCATCTGGGAAGTTGTATTCAAGCTTGCTCCCAAGGAATATAATTTGTTGAAAGGGTACCAGGTGTGATTTTTTTCATTTATGGTGTACCCCAGACAAGTTAGAACCCTTTCAACAAAGGCCAGATGATTCAAAAGTATGTCATGGCTTTCTGCCTAAATTAGACAATCGTCCAGGTATGGGTATATTTGAATATTTCTTTGCCTGTAAAATGCAATAACTGGAGCTAGGCACTTTGTGAACACCCTGGGTACAGTAGATAAGCCAAAGGGCAGTGCAGAGAACTGGTAGTGCGGCGTGTAGCCTGCTTTGAAGCGTAGGTATCTTCTGCAAGATTCCCTGATTGGGATGTGCAGGTATGCTTCTTTTAAATCTAGTGTTGCCAACGAGGCATCTTTGCCTAGCATAGGAAGTAATCGGTGAAGAGTCAGCATCTTGAATTTTGGAATCTCCAAAAAGGTGTTTAGAGTAGACAGGTCCAGGACAGGGCGCCATGAACTGTCTTTTCTGGGTACCAGGAAAAGTCTAGAGTAGAAACCTGGTCCCTTTTCCTCTTCTGGTACCAGCTGAATAGCCCCCATGCTTAAGAGAGAAAGTACTTATTTTTGGGCCTCTGCCCACTGATTTGGGGGTAGGTCCGGCCACCCGCTTGGTGTTGGCAACGTGTGGAAGTGAAATCTGTATCCTTGGGACACTATATTTAAAACCCATTTGTCCTGGGTAACGAGTTCCCAATTCATTGCATGAAGAGCAATCCTTTCTCCCCAAAGGGGCAGTCAGTTGATAACTGCTTGGACATTTTAAAAGGAAGTCATTGGGACAGTTTACCATGGGGGGGGGGGGTCTTATTACTCCCAGATTTGGAAGTGGAAGCCCACCACTGCTTAGTCCCGTGTGTCCCCTGGGACTGAAACCTGGGGTTTTTTGCTGTGTCTGGGCTTGGCTTGAAAAGACCTGGAAGGGGCTGGAAAGGACCAATTCTCAGAAGGCCAGTGCCTACTAAATCTAGGAGGCTAAACTTGTAAGAAATCTTTAACAGTTTGCATAGATTTAGCTTTATCTTCCATCTTTTTAAGAACTTCCTCAGCCTTGTTGCCAAACAGGCGGTCCTGATTTAAGGGAGCATCCAAAAATTCAGCTTTAACATGATCAGGCAAAGACTGCTCCTTAAGCCAAGCATGCCTTCTGAGCACAGACCCAGTAACAGCAGCCCTGCAAGAGGCCTCTAATGAATCAAAACCACATTGTTTTCCAACTTGTTCAGCAGAATGCATTAAATTCTGCAATTCTCTATTTTCCACAGTCAGGAATCAACATCATTTTCTGTTTAAGCAGTCCAATAACATGCTGCTGATACTTTAACATATGAAACTGGCAGTTTAAAGCCCTAATGGGCAAGGTTACAGAAGGGTAAACCTTCTTACCCCATCTATCCATCGCCCTTGGAGCCTCTATCAGAAGGGGTAGGATTTTTAGCAGTAGAAGCCTTAATGCCCTTGGGCCCCTGTGAAATAGTCTCTGGATCTGCAATAGGATTTTTAAAAAGGAACTTGTGGGTCTCAGGGACTTTTTGGTATCGGTCAGGTTTTCTTGGAGCAGGAGGCAAGGAATCAGGGGCCAAACTAGATTCTGAAAAAAGCATCAAGAATGTCTAGTATAGGAGGAATAGCTAAAGGCCTATGCTGAGGTAGGAGAAGGAAATCCCTAAGCCTCTTTTTTGAATATGAAATATCCTGGCTTTCCCAGTAGAAATGCTCCCTTAGGGTATGTAAGGTTTCCCCAAAAGAAAAATCCTCGGGAGGGGAAGCAGAGGGAATGGAGTCCTCTGCATCAGAATCTTCATAAGTAGATAAGGGCAAATCCAGATCATCAGAAAAAACAGACTCTTGACCAGAAGATTCATAATCAACTTCAGTCCTAGGCCTCTTAGAGGGGGGGGGGGGGTTGGCTACCCCTGATTAGGGTTATTAGATCTTCAGCCATTCTTTTTTTTTAGGCATAGAGGCCTGAGCATGTGGTCTGGGTGTAATATTTTTAGGCAAGGTTCGGGATTTAGGCCCAAGTAAAGAAGGAGGCGTTGGTTTAATATGCAAGTCCGTAGGCCTGAATACACTCTCACAAGCCGGTGCCTGCACAGCAGCTCCAGACCTATCCAAGGTAGAGACATCCGCAGGTTCCATTCCATCTCGTGGCATACCAGACTCTGAATGGGTCTCAGTAGAGGCCTGCAAATAACAAGTAGCGGGTATCAGGGGCTGTGAAAGCGCCTCACTGAGTACCGGCGAACTGACTACTGGCTTATGAGAAGTGTCGTCGGCAGTTTTGAACCTCGGCAGCCTGTCTCTGCCTTTATCTTTGCATTTTTTTCGGAATCCCGGTAGTCGGATGGTTAACCGACGACATTTCTGGATAATTAAACCAAGAAACAGAATATTTAGAGGCAGAAATAAACAGACGACAGATAGTGCGCTGATTAAATTAAGCACAAAACCAACAGCAAGGTACGTCGTGGTCAGGGCCTTGGCAAGGAATATAGTACGAATGAAAATCTTTGAGGTATTTGCTTTCCACAAGTAATATAAATATTAACTTTTACTGACATCGGTAAGGAGCAAGAAAAAGTTTCCCCAATGGGGTACTTAGCTTTAGTTGAAGACTTTGGTTCTGAAACTCGAAAAAAGAAAATTTCAGGAGTCGGACGACCGGCACTTGCGAACTGCTTATGCTTCGGGCACCACACGGCAAAAAAGACTGGGGTAATGACGTCGGCTGCATGTTTTATACCCCTGACGTCATGGAAGAAGGGACAGCAACCGATGCAGGACCCAAGACTTGTTAATCAGGCCGACTGAGGGCTACCTGCAAGCAGATAACACAAATGTAATGACTGCAACAGTGAAACACGAAGAACATCTGCTTCATCAAGGGACGAGAGAAAATGGGATGCTCAAAGGAACAATGAGCAGAAGTAGCTGAAGCATGGAATTTGATAGAAGAAAAGGAAAGTCCACCATTAAGCAAGCCTGCCAGATAGTCAAGAATAAGAGGAAGAGTAGGTTGAGAAGGGTCTTCCCCTCTAGTCTGCATCCAAATGGAGAAGCTTTTCCACTTATCTGCGTAAGATTTCCTAGTGCTAGGCCTCCTGGCCTCACGAAGGACCTCAACCACTTGTTGGAAAGGTTTAACTTATGAGCCAAGCTGCCAAATGCAGAGTCTGAAGATGAGGATGCAGTCCACCCCCGAACCAAGAGATCTGGTATCAGAGGAAGATGCCAAGGCCGAGACTGGGAGAGACTACGAAGTAGTGGATAGCAATGCTGTCTGGGCCAGTCTGGAGCTATTACGACGGTCCTTGTTTTTCATCCCTTATCTTTAAGAAGAGGCAGAGGAGGGAATGCATAGATCGAGAGCTGCGTCCAGGAGAAAGACAGAGCATCCATTTTCCAAGCTTTGTTGTGATGATCCCTGGTGCAAAAGGTTGGAAGAAGGTGGTTGGTTGAAGAGGAGAAGAGATCCACCTGGGGAGTGCCCCTACACTGAATGTGATCTTGTTTAGTTGCCACTCGTGAGGATCCACGATCTGCCTGCTCAACCGGTCTGCCAAGGTGTTGAGCCTTCCTGGAAGAAACTGAGCTATCAGATGAATGCCCATGGAAGCTGCTATGGACCATAGTATCATGCACTGCCTGCACAGGGGATAAGAGTGCGCCCCACCCTGCTTGTTGATGTACCATATGATGATTGTGGTGTCGTATGTCCTGACCAGAAGAGTATCAGGAGAGAGAGAAGATGTTTGAAAACCATTAAGACCTGCTCGACTGCCATCAATTCCTTCAGATTTATGTGCAAATGAACCTGTTGAGAATCCAAAGTCCCCTGCCCGCTAGATGTGCTCCCCAAGTGTAGTCCGAGGCATCTGTGGTAAGAGTCTGGCAGGAGGTGGACAGAAAGTCAGGCCTTTGTTCTGTGCACAGGCCGTTGCCTACCAAAGGAACTCAGTCTGCAGGCAGGGAATCAGAGGAAGTATCAAGTCTAACTCCTGAGTGTGTTAACACCAAAGTTTTTTGAGGTACCATTGTATTTTCCTCATATGCGGTCTGGCATATGGAATCATCAGAATACATGAAACCATGAATCCCAGGGCTTGCAGAGAGCTGGGTCATGCTTGCCAAATTTTTGAAATAATTCGAAAGATCCATTTGTTTCTCTTGAGGGAGGAATACCATCTGGGCGGCTGTGTTCAGGCTCGCTCCCAGGAACACAATCTCCCTGGTGCGTACCAATTTCGACTTCTTTTCATTAATGGTGTAGCCCAAAGAGGTGAGAAGGTTCTTTACAAAGTCCAAATCGTTTAGAAGTTGCTCTGAAGAGTTTGCCTGAATAAGACAATCGTCCAAGTAAGGGTAAATTTGAATGTTTCTTTGCCTGCAAAAAGCAATGACTGGAGCCAGGCATTTGGTAAAAACTCTGGGAGCAGTAGATAAGCCAAAGGGAAGTGCAGAGAACTGGAAATGCCTGTTCCCCACCCTGAAGCGAAGGAACTGCCTGCAGCTTTCCCTTATTGGGATGTGCAGATAAGCTTTTTTGAGATCCAAAGTCACCAGCCAGGAATCCTTGGCCAGCACTGGCAGCAACTGCTGAAGAGTGAGCATTTTGAATATGGGAATAACCAGAAAAGTGCTTGGAATGGACAAATCCAGAATAAGGTGCCAGGTGCCCCCTTTTTTGGGAACCAGGAAAAGCCTCAAGTAGAAACCCTGGCCTATCTGAAGTGCAGGAACTGGCTCTATTGCTCCCAGGTTTAGTAAAGAAGAAACTTGCTTTTCTGCTTCTGCCCTTTGATTTGCGGGGATATCTGGGTATCCTTTGTGGACAGAGAAGGTGTGAAAGGAGAACTTGTAGCCTTGGGATACTATTTTGAGCACCCATTTGTCGTCTGACATGGCGAACCAGACATTTCCAAACATGGCTAACCTTCCCCCCAAAGGAAACTCTGGGCCCGCAGAGTCAGGCAGTGTAAGGCCGAAGTGATTGGGAATGCTTACTTTGGGAAGTTAGCTTAGAACTCCCTGATTTTGAAGAGGAAGCCTGCCAGTGCTTAGCCTTTTGAGGGGTGGAAGTCTGTCCCCTAGAAGACCTGTAACCCCTAGACCTAGTGCGACTCTGTTTACTAGGGTCAGGAAAAGTCCAATTCTTAGAAGGTATACTTTCTACTAAAACGCAGAGGCTGAACTTGCAGAAAGTCCTTAACAGTTTGCATAGATCTGGCTTTATCCTCAAACTTTTTCAACACCTCTTCTGCTTTGCTACCAAAAGGATTGTCCTTGTGCAAAGGCACATCCAATAATTTAGACTTGACAGGTTCAGAAAGGGGCTGTTCCCTGGGCCAAGCATGTCATCTAATGACAGAACCAGTGGCTGCTGCCATGCAAGAAGCCTCCAAAGTGTTGAAACTACAATGTAGAGAATGTTTAGTGACAAGAGAGGCAGAAGTCAATAAATCACGCATGTCCTTAATCTCCCCATCAGGGAAGGAACACCAGCAATTTTAGCCTTAATAGCCTCCAAAGTATGCTGCTGATACTTAAGCATATGAAAAAGACAATTAACAGACCTAATAGCCAGGGTGGAAGAAGTATAAACCTTTTTACCCGATCTATCCAGGGCCCTAGATTCCCTATCAGAAGGAACAGGATATTTAGCAACCGTGGCTTTAACGCCCTTAGGGTCCTGAGAAATAATCACTGAATCAGGAACACTATAACATCTGTCAGGCTTTCTGGGAGCAGGAGGAACAGAATTAGGAGTCAAAGAACTCTCTATGAAAACATCAACAACTTCCAAAACTGGAGGGACAGCCAAAGGCTTATGTTGTGGCAAATCCAAGAATTCCCTAATCCGTTTCTTAGACTGAGGATAGTCCTGACTTTCCCATTTGAAATGCTTCCTAAGAGTATTCAGAGTATCTCCAAAAGAAAAATCTTCTGGAGAGAGGCAGAAGGGATGGAGTCTTCTGCATCAGAATCCTCAAAAACCAGAAAAAAGTGGAGAGTTTCCCTCTTCATCAGCAGAGTAAGAGGTCATTGTTCCCCTCTACTAGACACTCAAACCCATTATAGAGTACAATGCCCCTTTTGGAATGTACCTCACGACATCTGCAGCAGCTGGAAAGGCCACAGATGTACCTCACAAAGAGGATTACTGGCCTCAAACAAATGCCCTACACTGACCGCCTCAAAAAACTCCAGCTTTACTCCGTAGCATATCGCCTACTCTGAGGTGATCTCTGCCTAACATATAAAGCTATGTCAAACCCAGAGCTGTTGGACATGCGATACCTAAAGAAATCCCAATCCCTCTAAGCTACATGTTCGAGGGACCTAAACCTTGTCACCACAATAAACAGGACATGCTGGAGGGATAGATTACTGTCCCAGAGAGTTCCCATACTCTAGAACAGGCTACCCATCTACGTCAAGCAAAGTTCTTCATTAGCACTCTTCAAGAAAAACCTTGAGTGGATGGGAAATAGGAAAGTACAGTTTTGCACCTACCATAAATGTAGATGTTCGAGTGTACACCCTGCTGCAGTCATCTCACTTGGGTTATCCTGCCGTCAGGCAGTCCCGCAGTCGGCCGGAATTCCAAAGTCTTGGTCCGGCGTCGGTTGCTGTTGCTTCTTCCCTGACGTCAGTGCGCCAGGGGTATATATAATGCATCCAACGCCATTTTCTTCAGTTTTTCTTGCCCCAGATGTCAGGTGCCCCCAAAAAGGTGGTCAGTAATTAGTACCAATTTACGAAGATTTAGCACAAACACAAAATCCCTCTAGCTATAAGCAAATACATCAGGAAGGTTTTGTAATGATTTAGTCAGATCAGAAGGGATGGAGGGGGGGTAACCTGGACTGCAGCAGGGTGTACACTCGAACATCTACATTTATGGTAGGTACAAAACTGTACTATGTTCATCGTGTTACCCTGCTGCAGTCATCACACTTGGGTAGAATCCCAAAGCTACGGATGGGTGGAGGATTCATAGAGGGTAAGAGGAGGCTAGAAGGCCCTGCAGAACAACAGTGGCGAAGCCAGCTCTAGTCTTAAGAGTAAAGTGGTAAGTGGTAGTGTTTGGTAAAGGTGTGTACTGAACTCCAAGTTGCAGCTTCCAAAATCACCTTGGTTGGAACCCCCCTGAGGAAGGCTGTAGATGTAGCTGTTGCCCTGGTAGAGTGGGGCCTAATGGTAGCAGGAACTGGTTTTCCATGATGGGTACAGAAAAAACGAATGCAATGTCCTATCCATTTGGAAATGGTTTGTTTTGATGTAGCCTTCCCCTGTGAAGCTGTAGCATAGGATACAAAGAGCTGGTTAGATTTTCTAAAAACCTTAGTTTTATCCAAGTAGTAACGAAGTTGCCTGTGAATGTCCAAGGAATGCAGGAGTCTTTCTCCTTTGTTCTGTGGATTTGCGAAAAAGGTTAAGTGGGTGGTTTGATTTAAAGCCACACCGGAAACCGCCTTAGGCATGAAGGAAGGATTAGTACGTAGAGAAACTCTGTCTTGATGGAAAATGAGGAAAGGTTCCACTGCCATTAGTGCCTGCAGCTCTGAGACTCTTCTAGCTGAAATCATTGCTAGCAGCAGGGCAGTCTTCCATGATAGAAACTGTAGATCTGCAGAGAAAGCTGGTTCAAAAAGAGGTAGCGTAAGTTTTTCCAGAACAAAACTGAGGTCCCATGTTGGTGTAGGTGCTCTCCTGGAGGGTCTAATGTTTTTGCCCCTCTGAGGAACTGCCTTAGAAGTGGATGTGAAAATAAGGGTGGATCCGTGTTGTAGTGAGCTGAAATAGCTGATGCATGGATTTTAATGGAAGAAAAAAAGTCCTTTGTGCAACATCTCAGTTAAATACTGTAGAATCTGAGGCATGTGAGGCTGAAGTGTGTTTTGGCCTTTAGCTTGGTTCCAGGCGCAAAATCTTTTTCATTTGTCCGAGTAGGCCTTCTTGGTGCTGGGCCTCCTAGCTTCCAGAAGAGCCTCCATAAAGTACAGTTTTGTACCTACCATAAATGTAGATGTCCGATAGGTATGCAACTGCAGTCCTAACATATGGGTTGTCCTGCCTCAGGCAGCCCTTCGGTCGGCCGGATTCCAAAGTCTGGGTCCGGTGTCGGCTGATGTCGCCCTTTCCCCGACGTCAGAGCGCCTGGGGTATAAAAGTGTCAGCCGACGCCATCTTCTTCAGTGTTTCTTGCCCCAGATGCCAGGTGCCCTCTAAGGAAAGCTAAATTTTGAAAATAAAGAAAAAATTCCAGACAAGTACAACAACATAAAAACAAATACACTATAAAAGATTACCCCAGGTAGCTAAAATGAGGGGTAGAACCCAAAAGAAGACCACAGAGGGGTAGGTGGGAGGGAAAACCTGACTGCAGTTGCATACCTATTGGACATCTACATTTATGGTAGGTACAAAACTGTACTATGTCCTTCAAGGATGCAACTGCAGTCCTAACATATGGGTTGAATACCATGGCCAACCTGGTGGTGGTAGGCACTAAAACAAAGATGGTGTAGCTAAAATGCCCTGCAGGACTGCAGAAGCAAACCCTGCTCTGGATCTGGAATATAAAGGCAGGTTGTAATGTTTGGAAAATGTATGCACGGAGCTCCATGTAGCGGCTTCTAAAATGTCCTTTGTTGCCACTCCTCTTAAAAAGGCTGTGGAGGTGGCTGCAGCTCTGGTGGAATGTGGCCTGATGTAAGCTGGCACAGTTTTCCCATGAAAAGAGTAACAGAATCGAATGCAATTTCCAATCCATTTAGAAATTGTCTGTTTGGAAATTGCTTTTCCCTGCAATCCAGCAGCGCAAGCTACAAAAAGCTGGTCAGATTTTCTGAAAGACTTTGTTCTGTCCAAGTAATAGCGCAACTGTCTGTGTATGTCCAAAGTGTGCAGAAGTCTCTCTCCTTTATTTTGAGGATTGGGAAGGAAGGTAGGCAGGTGAATAGCTTGATTCAGGGACACCCTGGATACCACCTTTGGCATGAATGACGGATTAGTTCTCAGAGAAACTCTGTCCTGATGAAAAATGAGAAATGGTTGTATTGCCATAAGGGCCTGTAGCTCAGAGACTCTTCTTGCTGAGGTTACTGCCAGTAGGAAAGCTGTCTTCCAAGACAGAAATTTCAAGTCTGAAGATGCTGCTGGTTCAAAGGGAGGAAGAGTTAATTTTTCCAGCATGAAGTTGAGGTCCCATGCAGGCACTGGTGGTTTCCTTGGAGGGTTGATGTTCTTTATACCTCTTAGAAACTGTCTTAGCAATGGGTGAGAAAATACAGGTGGATCAGTGTTATATTTGGCAGATATTGCTGAAGCATGTATTTTTATGGAAGAATATGAAAGGCCATTGTGGAGCATTTCAGCCAAATATTCTAGGATCTGTGGAATGCTCATCACTGATGGGTCTTGACCCTTTTTGCTGTTCCAGATAAGAAATCTCTTCCATTTTGCTGAGTATGTTTTTCTAGTGGAAGGTCTGCGCGCCTCCAGGATGATATCTTTTACCCTTTGGGAAAGTGTATCCTGAGGAGTAGTCATGGAATCTTCCAAGCTGTCAGCTTCAATGTTTTCAAGCTGGGGTGTAGTGTCCTGTAATTGTGCTGTGTCAGAAGAAGTGGCCATTGAGGAAGGAGCCACGGATTGGCGTGTGTCAAGCTCCGTAGCAGTGGGTACCAGTGTTGTCTTGGCCAGTCTGGAGCTATCAGTATGACTTTCGGCTGCTCTGTCTTGATCTTTAATAACACCTTGGTCATCAAAGGAAGAGGTGGGAAGGCATATAGTGTTAGAGAGTTCCAAATGAAGGAGAGAGCGTCCACCTTCCATGCTTGAGGATGGTATGTCCTTGTGCAAAACTTTTTCAGATGATGGTTGAGGTGGGAGGCAAAAAGATCTATGTCAGGCCTTCCCCATGCTTGACTTATTTGTAAGAAAATGTCTGGATGCAACATCCATTCGTGTGGATCCATGATGTTTCTGCTTAGGCTGTCCACCAGAACATTGTCCTTCCCTGGTACAAACTGGGATTGTAGCTCTATTTTCAATTGAAGGGAAATATCCCAGAGATTCATTGCCAGTCTGCAAAGAGGGTAGGAATGGGTACCTCCTTGCTTGTTTATGTACCACATAACTGTGGTATTGTCTGTCTTTATTAGTAGATGGCCCTGATGCATGAACTTTTCGAAGGTTTGATTGCATGTATCACTGCCAGCATTTCTTTTTGGTTGATGTGCAGGTGCTTTTCTTTTTGTTTCCATTGTCCTTGAATGCATCTGCCCTCCATGTGCGCCCCCCCATCCATGGTCTGAGGAGTCTGTTGTTATGGTTTGACTTGTATGAGGCTTGCTGAAAGGCAGACCTTTGTTTACCTGGCTTGCTTGGGCCCACCACAGAAATTCCTTTTGAAGGCATGGAATGAGTGGGATCAAAGCTTCCAGGCTGTGGCTATGTCGAGACCATAGACTTTTTAGATACCATTGCAGTTTCCTCATATGCAACCTTGCATGTGGAATCAGAAGAATGCAAGATGCCATGAAACCCAGGGCCTGCAGGATTTTCCTTGCAGTCATCTGGGTATGTGTTGCTCATTTTCTGAAGTATTCTGGGTAATTGTTTTTGTTTTTCTTTTGTCAGAAATGCCATCTGGGTGTTTGTGTCCAGTGTGGCACCCAGGAAAGGTATTTGTTGGGAAGGTACGAGACTTGATTTCTGAATATTGACTGTGAATCCCAAGGCCTGCAGTAGGTGAATGACATAGTCCAAGTTTTTTTAACAAGGCTTGTTGGCTGTCCGCTTGTATAAGGCAGTCGTCCAGGTAAGGGTATATTTGTATCCCCTGAAGTCTGCAATGTGCAATTACTGATGCCAGGCATTTCGTGAACACTCTGGGTGCAGTAGATAAGCCAAAGGGCAATGCTGAGAATTGATAATGCTCTGAGCCTGCAAGAAATCTGAGGTATCTTCTGCAACTTTGTCTGATTGGGACATGCAGGTATGCCTCCTTGAGGTCCAGAGTTACCAGCCAAGACCCCTTGCCCAGCATGGGAAGGAGTAGCTGTAAAGTCAGCATTTTGAATTTTGGCACAATAAGGTAAGTATTCAGTGCGGACAAGTCCAGAATGGGTCTCCATTGGTTTTCTTTTCTTGGAACAAGGAACAGTCTTGAATAAAATCCTTGGCCTTGCTCTGCAGAAGGAACCTTTTCTATTGCTCTTATTTGAAGTAGGTTGGTTACTTGTTTGAGTGCCTCTGCCCTTTGATTTGGTGGCAGGTTTGGTCTGCCATGTCTTGTTGGTAGTGTATGAAAAATGGAATCTGTATCCTTTGTCTATTATGTCCAGTATCCATTTGTCCTTTGTAATATTGTGCCAATTTTGTGAGAATAAAGATAATTTTCCACCCAAAGGTGCTTCAAATTGAGCCCTGGATGGCGGAGTCAAAGTCAAGTCATTGAGATTGTCCCTGTGGAGCAGTGGAAGGTCCTGCCCCACCTCTCTGGTTTGGAGGCTGCCATTGACGTCCTCTGTAGGAGCCTCGAGTTTGCCCTCTACCTCTGCCACGTCTGTTTTTGCCTCTTTGAAATTTGTCTGTGTCTGGAAAGGACCAATGCTTGGAAGGCCAATTCCTGCTGAATCTTGGAGGCTGTACCTGGAGGAAATCTTTGACTGTTTGCACTGATTTTGCCTTTTCCTCTATTTTCTTTAAAACCTCTTGTGCAGTAGCACCAAACAGCTTATGTTTCTCTAGTGGTGCATCCAAAAGCTTAATTTTCACATGGTCTGGCAATGTTTGTTCCTTTAACCAAGCATGTCTGCGTATGACCGCACCTGTCATTGCTGTTCTACATGAAGCTTCCAATGCATCATATCCACACTGAAGGAAATGGTTGCTAACCTGCTGAGTCTTATAAACCAATTCCTGTAACCCCTTTCTATCTAGTGGTTCAGGGGAAGCCAATTTCTTTTGCAAGTCCTCCAACATGTATTCCTGATACTGAATCATATGAAATTGACAATTTAATGCTCACATAGAAAGGGTGAAAGATGTATATACTTTCTTGCCCCACCTTTCTAAAGCCCTAGAATCTCTTTCTGAAGGAAGTGGATTCTTAGCAGTAGTGGAGGAAACCCCTTTAGGCCCCTGAGAAATCATTTCAGGGTCAGCAGTATGGCCCTTGTACAGAAATTGATGTGTGTATGGGACCCTGTAGTACCTGTCTGGCTTGACAGGAGCAGGGGGGAGGGAGTCAGGGGAAACACTAGAATCTAAGTACACATCATCTAAAACATTTAAAACTGGAGGAATAGCTAAGGGTCTATGCTGAGGTAGCTTTAAAAATTCCCTTAACCTTTTCCTAGAATCTGAGTATTCTTGGCCTTGCCATTTGAAGTGTTCCCTCATGGAATGAAGTGTTTCCCCAAAGGAAAACTCCTCAGGAGGAGAAGCAGAGGGAATGGATTCCTCCGCATCAGAATCCTCGTAGGCCGGGAAGGCCTCCTCCTGGTAGTCTGAATGTGCAGAATCACCTGAGGCCTCATCAGAGGACTGGGGATCCACCTGCTCAACCCTAGGCCTCTTGACAAAAGGCAGCGGAGAGCCTCTATCTGGATGTGGCTGAGAACCCCTAATTAAAGAAATAAGGTCCTTGGCTAAACTTATAATTTGAGAACCAGAAGTGGATCCCAGAGAAACACATCTTGGAGGGAGAGACTTAGCCTGTTTGGCAGCCTTAGCACGTGTGTAGACCTTAATGGACATAGACACTGGAGGCCCGGCAGCCCCGCGTGCTGGAGTAGTCTTATCCACTGAAATGGTGTTAGAAGTATCCTGGGCTTCGGTCTCAGAGGGGAGAACAGAAACCGGCACAGAGCTGGCCTCCGGTACTGAAGTAACCGGTGGGGCAGTGTCGTCGGTCTGTAGCGGTTGTGAAACCGGCTCAGAAGAGACAGAGACACTCGCGGTAGGCCTAAGCGTGGTGTCGGTCGAGACCGCGGGCGTCAGTCCTTATCCTTCCGTTTTTTAGGTAAATGTGCTGTCAGAAGCTCCGACAGCATGATATAACTGAAATCTTCCCCAAAATAATCCTGTGCAAACTCTGTCCGACGCCTAAGAGTGCGTCCATTGAAAGAAGCACAAGCTGTACAGGCAGAGACGTTGTGTTCTGGGCCTAGGTAGGGTAAGCAGTAAGAGTGGAAATCCTTATGAGGTATTTGTTTCCCACAAGTTAAACAATTATTAACTTTATTCCCAAACTCCCAAAGCTGTAGAGTGTAGTCTCTGGTCTGAAGAAGCTGACACCTGGTGGTGGCGGAGAGGAGCCAGTCGTCCAAATAAGGAAACACCTGGAATCCTTGACGTCTCAGATGAGCTGTGACCACTGCCATGCATTTGGTGAACACTCTGGGGGCTGAAGTGAGGCCAAAGGGCAGGGCTCTGAATTGGTAATGACTGGTCCCTAGCCAAAAGCGGAGAAACCTTCTGGAGCGCCTGTGAATCTTTATGTGATAGTACGCGTCCTGAAGGTCTATAGAGCACATCCAGTTGTCCTTGCCCAGAAAGGGCAGAATGGACTGAAGCGTGACCATCCGGAATCTTGCCTTCTTGACAAATCTGTTTAGACTGCTCAGGTCTAATATTGGTCTCCAATCTCCCGTCCTTTTGGGGACCAAAAAGAATCTCGAGTAGACGCCGGATCCTACCTGGTCTGCCGGCACAGTCTGGACGGCTCTTTTTTCTAGGAGCTTTGAAACCTCCTGTTCTGCCAAATCCCTTTGACCGGGTGAGATGTCTGGAAGGGATAGTTGAGGTACGGGATACCTTTCAAAGGGGATTTTGTAACCCTCTGATATGATCGACTGTACCCACATATCTTGTGATAGGGATTGCCAGGCTACTGGGTACAGCGAAATCCTTCCCCCGACTGCCTCCAAGGGTGGACAGTCGGGCAACACCTCAGGGATGCTGAAAGGGCTTCTCAGGAAGAGGCTCCCTGTTGCCCTGGTTCTGAGGACCCCCCCCTGCCTCTAGGGCGGCGTCTATTGTTGTTACCCCCTCTGCCTCTGGGGGTAAACTGACCACGTGTGTCCAGTGTAGCTCCTTGGGCTTTGCGGAACCACATCTTCCCCCCCTTCTGACCCTTGGGATATGGTCTAGAAGGAGTGGAAAAATGGACTCCAACGGCAGAAAGAGTTTTACCGTCCTGCTCACACCTGGTCAAGGTATCCTTCACCTGAGGTCCGAACAAAGCCGAACCATCAAAGGGGGTATTGGTGAAGGACGCCTTAAAGGGGTCCGCAAAATTACAAAGTCGCATCCAGGCTTGGCGTCTAAGAGCAACTCCTGTGCCTGCGGCCCTGCTCGCTCCATCGGCCGCATAGGATATGAGCCGCATGGAGGAGTTGGATAGGGAATTCAGGATTGCTAGCTGTGAAGCAATCTTTTCTTGAGCCCCAGCAGCAGAAGGATCCTGGACCACTTCACCCAGTTCCTTGAGAATATCTCTTTGAAGCCTGGTGAAGTGACAAAGGTAGTTCAGCGAATGCATAGCAAAGGTCGCTGAAGAAAACATCTGCTTTCCATACCTGTCCATGGTCCTAGAATTCTTGTTAGGAGGATGGACAGGTACTGAAGGATCCGCCAGTTCCTTCTTAGTGGCCGCCGCCACCACCATAGCATCCACAGAGATGCCCTTGGAAAGAAACTGTTTGTCCGTAGGGGCAGTGATAAATTTGGATGGTCTCCTGGGGACAGGTTCCACAGAATCTGGAGCCGCCCTTCGAGCCACTACCTGCATAAGTGGGTCGAAGGCTGAGACACCCAGGAGGTGGAGGGTCGGGATCCAAAAGCCTCCAGGTATACAGACTCATCCTCGGAGGGATCAATGGATGGCCAATTCCCCCTCTGTTTGAGGAGCTCAAGGATGTCTGAAAAGGAGACATCCTCAGAGGGGGATCGTGGGGAACCCTCAGACTCATCTAAGTCGGTATCTGATGTAGTAGACTCGGGGGAGTCTGTGTGTTTCCTCTTACACGTCCTCTTCCGAGGGGGTTCACCTGCTGGATCAGGAGAAACTTCGGAAGAGGAGGAAATTCCCAATGGGGAAACCTGGGGCGATGGATCGCTGGGCCTGAGAGCAAGAGGCTGGCAAGAGGCGTCTACAGGCACTGAAGAGGGAGGAGCTAGAGGGATGGACAGTTGACCTGGCTCAGAGGCCAGGACACTCCTCATCACCTCAAAGGCTCCCCTCCCCGGGAGGCCGGAATATCCCCGCTCCGAGGATACAGGAATTCCCGGCTCCACTGAGAGGGAAGGCTCCGAGGCCGATGTCGGCGCCGAGCTTACCAAAGCCGAAGCCCCGAGAGGGAGAGCGGGGTCGGACAAGGGTCCGATGCCACTAGACCCTCGGAGCCAAGGGAAACCCGACGTCCGGATCCCTCCAAGGAAAACCTCAAGGAGGAGATTGGAGCAGAGGACGACAGAGCCGAAGGTTGTATCGGCTCCGGCGCCGAAACAGTCGCTGTCCCGAGAAGCTCCGGCTCCGAACTCTGGTGTGGAGTCGGAGGAGGAAGTTCAAGGGGTGAGGCAATAGCCGAAGTCTGTTGAGACGGGCTATGGAGCATTTGGGCCAGTGCCTGCGACTTCAACAGCCTGCTTACCACCCTCTCTAAGTCGTGGTCAGACAGCCTGGAAGATCTCGAAGATCGGCTCCGATGGCTCCGCTCCGACAAAAGAGGAGACCCGGGCCGAGTGGATACTCTGCAAAGGGGACCAAGATCTCTTCGGGACAAAGTCATCGGAGCGAAGTCCCTGAATTCCAGATGGAGCCGAAGGTTTCGCTCGATGCTGGATAATGTCGGCTCCAGCCGAGCCGACAAGGCCACAGTAGACAAGGTGTCGGAACCAGTCGGTGCCGAACCCACTACTTTGAAGTAGATAGATCGGTTCCAGCGGAGCATCTGGCTCCGACGGAGCGGAGCCACCGGAGGAGGCTTGGATACTGAAGCCTGAGCCGGTGGCTTAGAAGGTTTCCCAGACCCTGCTTTAGAGGGAGAACCTTCTGGCTTAAGTAAGCCACGGAGGATAAGCTTATTCCTCTGTTCCTGCAGGACTCTCTGGCTAAAAGAGTGACACAAAGCACAGGAGTCCTGCAGGTGCAAAGGCCCCAGGCAGTAAACACAAGAAGTGTGACCGTCTGTCAGAGACATTTTCTGACAGCACGAGTCACACTTCTTGAAGCCTGAGACCTTGCCTTCCTTAGACATAATCCTAGGAGGAAGTCACACACAAACCCCAACAAACACACAAAATTAATCCCCTAACACACAACACACAGGAAGGGATTAACCAATGGGGTTTAGGCCTAACTAAACTTTTACACTAAAGGAAATACAAAGTTTTGAAATATAAGGGAATAGGGTGGGCTGTAACACACTACAGACTATAAAAATGGATACAAGGGGGAAATAAAACCCTAACTAAGCTTTTCTCTTTTGACAAGAAAATTACTTACCTCAGCTGGCAAAGGAGACCTCTTTCGCTAAGCGGCAAACGAGATCTGAGGTAGTTCCGCCTTGCATCATGGGATATAGGGTTGCCTCGAGCTGGTAAAAGGAGTTCTCAAGCTAAAGCAAGTGCCGAGTTGGAGCCGAACCCATCCAGCAAGAATGAAGGCGAGATTGACAACTTAACATCAATTATTAACTTTTACAGTTTTATCTGACATCGGCTGAGGCAAGAAAAGGTCCCCAACGGGGTACTTAGCTTTTTTGAAGACTTCAGTAGCTGAAAACACAGGAGCTGGTCGACTGGCACTTGCGAACTGCTTCTGCTTCGGGCGCCGCGCGGCAAGAAAGACTGGAGAAGATGGCGTCGGCTGACGCTTTTATACCCCAGGTGCTCTGACGTCGGGGAAAGGGCGACATCAGCCGACGCCGGACCCAGACTTTGGAATCCGGTCGACCGAAGGGCTGCCTGAGGCAGGACAACCCATATGTTGGGACTGCAGTTGCATCCTTGAAGGACATCTGCTTGTGAAAGAGGAGCTGGCTGGATGCTTAGTTGATTTGCCATGCAGCCAGATTTAAGGTTTTGAGCTGGCTGTATAGAATATGATTGTTTTGCTGTGTGAGCAAATGAGCAATTTGTGGCAAAATCCAAGGTGGGCCTTGGGCCATATTCCTTAAGTGGGTACCAGTGCTGACGTGGCCAGTCTGGGGCTATGAGTATCTGTCGTGGTCTCTCCTTTCCGATTTTCAGTAGCACCTTTGTGAGGAGAGGCAATGGAGGAAAGGCATATACTGTCAGGTTTTTCCAACTGAATGAGAGTGCGTCCACTTCCCAAGCTTGATGGTGAAGTGTCCTTGTACAAAATTTTGTTAGTTGATAGTTTTGGGGGCTGGCAAACAGGTCTATGTCTGGAAGGCCCCATTTTTGAGTTATCATTGCAAATACTTGTGGATCCAGCTTCCACTCGTGGGGATCCATGATGTTTCCGCTGAGGTCTGCCAATGTGTTCTTTTTTCCTGGCAGGAACTGAGCTTGTAACTGAACTTGGTAAGCCAGTGATGTGTTCCACAAGGTCACTGCTTGTCTGCATAGGGGGTAGGAGTGTGTACCTCCTTGTTTGTTTACGTACCACATTACTGTGGTGTTGTCCGTCCTTACTGTAAGTTGTCCTGGATGTAATAGGTTCTTGAAGGCTGTCAGAGCATTCTGTACAGCTAGCATCTCTTTTTGATTGATGTGCAGATTTCTTTGATCTGCAGTCCATACGCTTTGAACGCACTGTCCTGCCATGTGTGCCCCCCAGGCGTAGTTGATGCATCTGTTGTCATAGTTTGCCTGGCTGGGGGCAAGATGAAAGGCTGACCCTTGTTGAGGTGACATGCCTGTGACCACCACAGAAACTCCTGCTGTAGGCACGGAATGAGATATCACTGTGTCCAAGCTGTGGCTGTGTTAAGACCATACACTTTTTAGGTACCACTATAATTTCCTCATATGCAGCTTTGCCAATGGTATTAGTAGTATGCAAGATGCCATGAAGCCCAAGGCCTGCAGAATTTTTCTTTGCAGGGAGTAGGGTCTTTGTTGCCATTGTTTTGAAATATTGAGTCCGTTGTAGTTGTCTGGCATCAGATACGCCTTCTGGACCGTTGTATTCAAGCTGGCACCCAGGAATGTCATATTTTGTGAGGGTACTTGTTTTGATTTCTTTTCGTTTACTGTGCACCCCAGGCAACTTAGAAGATGTTTTACAAAAGCCAGATGTTGAAAGAGGATGTCCTTGCTTTCTGCTTGAATGAGGCAGTCGTCCAGGTATGGGTAAATTTGAATTCCTCTGTCTGCAGTATGCAATTACTAGTGCCAGGCATTTTGTGAAGACCCTGGGTGTAGTAGATAAGCCAAAGGGCAGTGCAGAGAATTGGTAATGGGTTGAACCTGCAATGAAACGGAGGTATCTTCTGCAACTTTGTCTGATAGGGACATGCAGGTATGCCTCCTTGAGGTCCAACTTTACTAGCCATGCTTTCTTGCCCAACATGGGAAGAAGCTGCTGTAGTGCTAGCATCTTGAATTTGGGTACTTGTAAGAAGGTGTTTAGAACTGAAAGGTCCAGAATTGGTCTCCAGGCATTGTCCTTTCTGGGGACTAGAAAGAGTCTTGAGTAAAATCCTTGGCCTTGCTTTCGTGTAGGTACCAGTTGAATGGCTCTCATATCCACGAGAGCTGTAATTTGTTTTTTTTGCCTCTGCCCATTGATTTTGTGGCAGGTTTGGCATTCCTCTTTTCATTGGCAAGGTGTGGAAATGGAATCTGTATCCTCGTGAAATTATGTCTCGGACCCATTTGTCCTTTGTTACAATGTGCCAGTTGTCTGAAAAAAGTGCGAGTTTTCCTCCCAAGGGAGCTGCCAAGAGACTGTTGCTTGGCCAGATGAGGTGCAAGTCACTGAGTTTGCCTTCTGGTGGATTGGGGCCTGTCTTCTCCTCCCTTCTGTGTTGCAGTGCCCCATTGTCGAGGTTTGTATTGGGCTTGTGGTTGTCCACTGCCTCTTGGACGTCTGTATTTACCCCTCTGTGGTCTGTCAGTAGCTGGAAAGGACCAATTTTTAGTTGGCCAATTTCTGCTGAAGCGAGGGGGCTGTACCTGTAGAAAATCTTTGACTGTCTGCATAGATTTTGCCTTATCCTCCATTTTCTTTAAGACTTCTTCTGCCTTAACTCCAAATAGAACATCCTGCTGTAAGGGAGCATCTAGAAGCTTTGCTTTAACATGATCAGGCAGAGTTTGTTCCTTTAACAAAGCATGTCTATGTATAACAGACCCAGTGACAGCTGCTCTTCAGGAAGCCTCCAAAGAATCAAAACCACATTGTAAATTATGTTTGCCCACCTGTTCAGCTGCATGCAACAGATCCTGCATTTCTTTCAATTCAGACTGTTGAGGGAGTATGCTCATTTTTTGTTTTAGCTGAGACATGAGAAAATTGCTGATATTTTAGCATGTGAAATTGGCAATTTAGTGCTCTCATGGCTAGAGTGGCTGAAGTGTAAACCTTTTTCCCCCACCTGTCTAGTGCTCTGGAGTCCCTTTCAGAAGGTACAGGATTTTTTGCCATAGAAGCTTTAGCCCCTTTAGGACCCTGGGAGATGGTCTCTGGATCAGCAACAGGACTTTTATACAGGAATCTGTGTGAATCAGGCACTCTATAGTATCTGTCTGGTTTGACTGGAGCAGGAAGAATGAATCTGGGTTCAAACTAGATTCTAAGTAAACATCATCTACAATGTCTAAAACGGGGGGGGGGATGGCAAGTGGTCTGTGCTGGGGGAATAAAAGAAACTTTCTGAGCCTTTTCTTTGAGTCAGAGTAGTCCTGACCTTCCCAGTGAAAATGTTCCCTCATAGTGTGTAAAGTTTCCCCAAAGGAGTAGTCTTCAGGAGGAGAAGCTGAGGGAATAGAATCCTCAGCATCAGAGTCTTCATAAGGGTAGGAGGAGTAATCTTGGTCCTCAGAGGAGCCTGAGGAAATCACTTGATCAGAGGAGGCATAATCTTCCTCTTGTCTAGGCCTTTTGTCAGGTGGGGGTTGGGAACCCCTGGTTAGAGAGATCAAATATTCAGCCATTTTAAGCATCTGTTTCTTAGGCATGGGGCCTTGAACTGGAGACTGAAGTGCAGTCTTTTTAGGTTTACTGGGAGTCTTAAGCTTAGGATAAGTTTTTATGGTGAGCATAGTCAGTCTGAAGACACATTCAGAAACCGAAGATGTTTCTGCAGCATCGACATCTCTTTCTGCAGAGTCGTCGGTAGGGGCTGAACAAAATGGCTGCGTCGGCCTAGCGCTCTCCGCCAAAGGCTCCAAAGCTGTCTCGGGTTCCAAATCTGCGGTACTCAGGGGCTGCGTCGGAGCCTCACTGAAGACCAGTGAACCAGAGACTGGTCCAGCGAGGCCTCGGAGTCTGGCTTGGGCCTAGGCTGCCTGTCCTTATCCTTGTTTTTTTGTGCACGCCGGTAGTCGGTTGCTCCGACGGCATTGTGTAGTTAAATTTTCTACCGAAATAGTGTCGTGCGAAATCAAAGCGTCTTTTTATAGTACGCTTATTAAACCTAGCACAAAAATAACAACCAGTGACTTTGAGGTCTGGGCCTAGGCAAGGTATGCAGTAAGAGTGAAAATCCTTATGAGGTATTTGGTTCCCACAAGAAATACAATTAACTTTTTCTGACATCGGTCTGAGGCAAGAAAAGTTTCCCCAACAGGGTACTTAGCTTTATTGAAGACTTCGGATCTGAAATTCGACTTCAAAAATCTCAGGAGTCAGCCGACCGGCACTTGCGAACTGCTTCTGCTTCGGGCACCGCACGGCAAGAAAGACTGAAGAAAATGGCGTCGAATGCATTACATATACCCCTGGCGCACTGACGTCAGGGAAGAAGCGACAGCAACCGACGCCAGACCAAGACTTTGGAATTCCGGCCGACTGCGGGACTGCCTGACGGCAGGATAACCCAAGTGTGATGACTACAGCAGGGTAACACGATGAACATCTACACCACAGGGATCACTTCTGTGTCTCTGCTCGACAGTGGTACAGGAAACTAACTTTCTTGGGTGGCGTAAGCCAGGGAACCTTGTTGGCTAGGCTTACGTAAGCCCTTGGGCCGATAGCCTAGTACCTACCTATGAACCTCAGAGTCTGAGGCAGAGAAAGCTTCTGGGGACAATTCCCTAATCCTTTTAGGAGGTGGTGGCTAAGAGCCCTTTATAAGGGTCAACAGATCACTAGCCATTTTAACTATCTGAGCCCGAGGCATTTGAGGGGAGGCCGATGCCTGCTTAGGAGTAGATTTTCGGCAGGATGGCCTGCGAGAAAGCCGGAGGGACTCGAGAGGCCTAGCCACAGCAGGTCTAAACCAAAGTAGTCGGTCTGGATCTGGTCTCCAGGCGGAGAAAAGTGGCCTCAGAAGCTGGCACCTGCTTAGCGGCTCCGGATCCATCAGAGGCAGCGACTGGCAGAAGGTGAGAAGATGAAGTGGAAGCCTGCGGTATGGAGGACTCAGAAAAGGTCTCCGCAGACGCCTGCTGTTGAACATCTGCGGACTGCAGGGGCAAAGAAAGCGTCTTTCTGACTGCATCTGGGATGACAACCAACTTAAAAGGGATGTCACCGGCTAATTTGACCCTAAGCCTGTTGGGGTCCTTATCCTTGCGCTTCTTAGGAACATCTGTAGTCAGTAGACCAGAAGACACCATACTGATAAAACTTAGGCCAAACTCTGAAATGCTTCAATAAAATCCTAGCTCTATGGCGTATGGTACGCGGGTTGAAAGAAGCACAGAGAACACAATTAGGGACGTCGTGCTCAAGGCCCAAACAAGTAATACAATAGGAGTGAAAATCACAGTGCGGAATCTGTTTTCCACAGGCAAGACAATTATTAACTTTTTCTGACATTCATTAAAGCAAGAAAAGAGGGTCCTCAACGGGGTACTTATCTGAGGATGTGTTCAACTAAGCAGTCAGAATACAAAAAGAAGGTACTCGGCCGACCGGCACTCGCGCAAAATGCTTCTGCTTCGGGCTCCGCGGCAAGAAAGACTGAGGAAATGGTGTCGGCTGCCTTCTTTTGTACTTGACGTCCTGACATCAGGCCTAATCCGAGGGCAGCCGACGTCATATACCAAGGACTTTGATATTCTGGCCGATTGTGGGCTACCGTTAGCCGGATAACTCATTTTGTAAGGACTGCAACAGTGAAACACGATGAACATCACTTTCAGTGGAAAAGAATGTATAGTTCTTTGTCACTATTTTTGTAGCGCTATTCAGGTAGTAATTGTAGACGCATGCTTCTCATCATGCGTCACTGATAACTACTTGCTGGTGGCTGTTACTAATTCCACAAAACCAATTTGAGAACAGTATACACCTTGAGATCAAAAGGATGAAATAGTTCATTTGGTCCAGCAAATTCGTCAAGTTTTATAGCCAGCAGTGAAGAATTAGACTTAAGAGGCTTCACCTCTTTTGCTGAAAACAATTAAAACTACCATTACAAGTTACTTTTAACTATACAGCTTTTGAGTGCCTGGCAATTTAATCCTCCTAACATTCTTTCAGAGGTGATACCTTTTTATGCAATACTAGGGCATGAGAATGACTGCAGGAGGGGGAAGACTGTTTTTCTTGCATCTATTTCCAGTTTCTGAAGGGTTTTTTAAGAACCAACAAGTTTCAAAAATCTTACCATTTTGTACACCATCTTTTGTATGTATACTTTTCATGCTGTTTGCATGTAATAACCACCATCCTCAACTATAATAAATGTACCACATAAGCCACCATTATCAGCGAGTCCCTTAAATACATTAACACAAGCTAGCCATGCAGGTAATGGAAGAGTTCTTTTTTCTGCAATCCTCTGTCACTACAGAAAGCACCTTTACAACCATGCTAGGACAAGACAGATGAAACAGCAGTATCATAGTAAAGCTAATCCAAAATTACAAGACCTAACTTCTGGTACAAACCTCAAAGTTATGCCAAAAGCTGCCTATTCCATCTACAGACACCATCCAAGTGCTGTGACAGCAAAGAAAGTTACCATTCGGAATGTCATATAGTGGATATGCTTACTGAAGCTGAAGTCCAAATGGGAAGGAAGTATTTTGTTCTATTTAGCAAAGAAGAGGTGGAAACAGGGCCTTTCTACACTCCCCAGAGGAGGAATAGGATCTATTGCCTATGATGATTAGAAACCTGGCCTGATTCAGTAACACTGCTGAGATCACCAAACAATTCTAAGATATGGTCACCTGAAACCACAGGTGCTTAGTAAATGGATTTTAAGTTGGAGCAAACATGACTAACCAACTTCTGTGAGCAGTCCTTTGGGGGCAGATAGGACAGACATGGTTACACCTAAAGAAACCTGCTGCCTAGGTGACTCTGAAGGTGAATACTGCTGGTTGGGAAGAACAGTACCAGCTGACAGTTGTGCCCTCAACTTAAAAAAAAAGCTTCTTGGGGGGAAAAGGGTAGCAAGCGATCAAAGAAACCCTCCACAGCTATACAATGCCCATATCCTTTTTGCTAGCTTTCCATCTAGGTCATGTGAAGCCTATCATGAGTATCCCACTCAAAAATGGCATCCAGAATGACCTGCATCAACTTGTCTTTAAAGGAAGAGAGGATGAGCCATGCCACCCAGCACATTCTTGACACCACTGAGCAGGCCACTACATAACCATAGTTAAGACTACAGCAGGTTTTGTGAAAGCCCACTGAAGAAGTGGTCACAAATCTCTTTTTCCAGAGGCTTCCTAAACCTACAATCAGGGAACTCTACCAGCTTTCCTGAAGCTGATCCATAAGGGAACAGGACGACTGGAAATGGGACAAGAAAGACAGTTAAGGGACCAGAATTCCTAAGATGATGAAAAGAAAGAATTATTGCCCAGTTTGTACAAGGCTAAAGCCTCCTTATCAAGCAAAGTAGAAAACTGCAGGGATCTCATAGACCTGTGCAGGAAACATCTACGAATCTGTCCTAGGATACTTTATATGAATACATCAGGGACTTGCAGAAGACATCAGCCTTCTTATGAGCAGATTGAATAAAATCCAGATGCTTTCAAAACAAATAAATGACATCCTTCACACAATTTCAGACTTAAGATGTCTCCTTCTCCAAATATTGGTTCAGCATTTTTGAGGAAGATGACAAAGGAACTGTGCATATCAGTCCAGAGAGCACCTTATGACCCTGAATCCATAGGGGGTCATAGGAAAGAGGAGTATCAGAAGCATGAAATGCAGTATCCTCAGAATTTTCATGAAGTGTGTGCATGCGTGCGTACACATGTTCACAGGGCAGAACACTTCCCTGATCCTAGTCCCAGGAAACAGCAGCCTGCAGCTGCATTCACCGAACTACATGAAGTCATGACAACAGGCAGGTATTGGGTGTCAAGTGATGAGGCCACAGCACTGGGGGTGGCACCCGAATGTCAAATGTCTATGTGGGGCCATATGTGGGTTTCAACCCACATCCCCCAAGTATGTGTTCTAGTCCCAATAAAATATTCCACTAAATGCCAATACTTCATACGGTTCCCTAACTGTGCCAAACTGTGGAAGAAATACCTACAATTCTGACTGGTGAATATTCTCTAACCTAGGGGAGATGAGAAAATTGGACTCCTTCAGTCAGAGTTCTACGGGCAGCAGTATAATTGCTCAGTAGTAAAATCTCTGCCTCCCAGCTCAAGGGTATGGAGCTCAAGAATGACAATTGCTCAGTCAAGAAGACTGCACACTTATTCCTGTATCTGTGTTGATTTTCTACAGATATTCCAGTTTCCTCTTGAATCCCAGAAACGAGCTATTTCACTGGCTAAATGACTGCACTAAGCTGTCCTTACATATTTTCTTTCTGTTAGCTTTGCATTTAACTGAGCTGCCTCTGGAGAAGTTCAGTGGCCAAACCATGCAATATGATCAGTTGCAGTAATGTTGCAGAAACTTAAACATGGGAAAGAAGAGATGTGACACTTGTTGGACTCTGCCTTAAAGATGAATGCTGCAAGGACATCTCTCTTTCTCTCCATCAGCCAAGAACAAGCAAAAGCTTGACCCCCTCCTCAGGAGTGGCATATCAATAGTCAAAAGGATATAGCAGCAACAGTTATAAATTCCTTACCTTTTCCTATCGCTTTAACCATGGAACAAGAGGAATACCCTACTTATCATGCAGGCCGCCCCAAAAGTATACCATCCTGTATGAGACTATGTAAGCATTTATCAAACTTTGCATTCCTTCTTTTTTTTTGGTGGCTATGGTGAAGCACAGATGACCGCAGACCATTATATCACACATCTCTCCTAAAGGCACAAGATAAGGTCATGACCAGGGGTTTAATAACCACTGGAATAAATTAGCATGTTTTAGCATTTTAGTCACTGAATACAGGATCTTTCTGAATACACATGTACTGGCTGAGATCCAACCAAGTAAAAGGAAGAACAGAAATGGAGATAACAGGGTCTTGGTATTTCTTCCTAGTTCAGTGTCCTATGTCATGATATTCACCAGCAGGTCGTCAAGTTCATCTTACTGTGTCAGCTGAAGCTCTTTCAAAATGTGAGGAGCTAAAAACATAGGAGAAAATCCAAAATGTTGCATAAAATAGAGGCTTTTAAAATTAGACAAAGGGCATATTACTTTTGTAGAAAGGCAGTGAGGATCAGAGAATTGGCCACAAATCACAAAACAAATCCAGAAGCAGCATTCCATCCAGTAAATGACTTACAAGCTTAGAGCGATATCTTTCAATTAATAAAAGATCAGCGGGAGAAAATCTAATTTAAACGATGCACTGGTCCACATTAGCAGATCTAAAAATGAATCCGTAATGATGCACAGGCACTGGGGACTGACAGAATTTTCACAATATAGCTGTAGGAAAACACATAGGTTCCATGAATATAAGGCAAAGCAAAAAGTACAGTTTTGTACCTACCATAAATGTAGATGTTCCCAGAGTAAACACTGCTGCAGTCATTACACTTGGGCTATCCTGACATCAGGCGGTTCCCCAGTCGGCCTGAGTTCCAAAGTCTTGGTCCGGCGTCGGTTGCTGTTGCCTCCTCCCTGATGTCAGTGCAACAGGGGTATATAAGATGCAGCAGACGCCATTTTCTTCAGTTTTTCTTGCCCCAGATGTCAGGTGCCCCCAAATAGGTAGGCAATTCAAATTGCTAGTAAAATACAAATACTCCCCATGGGTAGTAAAGGGTAGATGACCTAAGTACGTACCAGAAAGCAAGAGGGGAAGGAGGGAGGGTAACCTGGACTGCAGCAGTGTTTACACTCTAACATCTACATTTATGATAGGTACAAAACTGTACTATGTTCATCGGGTTACACTACTGCAGTCATTACACTTGGGTGGAATCCCAAAGCTGAGGTAGGGAGGCTGGATCTATAAGGCATTAAGGGTGGCTAGAAGGCCCTGCAGCACAGCAGTGGCGAAGCCAGCTCTGGATTTGGAGTATAAAGGAAAATGGTAATGCTTGGTGAAGGTATGCACAGAACTCCATGTTGCGGCTTCCAAAATATCCTTGGTAGGTACTCCTCTGAAGTAAGCAGTTGAAGTGGCTGCTGCCCTGGTGGAGTGAGATCTAATGCTGCTAGGTACAGGTTTCCCATGGTGAGTACAGCAGAAATGTATACAATGTCCTATCCATTTTGAAACAGTCTGTTTTGAAATGGCTTTTCCCTGTGCTCCTGCAGCATATGCTACCAATAACTGCTCAGCTTTTCTGAAAGCTTTGGTTTTGTCCAAGTAGAAGCGTAACTGCCTGTGAATGTCCAAAGAATGTAGTAGTCTCTCCCCTTTGTTCTGTGGTTTTGGATAAAAAGTTGGCAAGTGAATAGTTTGGTTTAGAGCCACACTTGATACCACCTTTGGCATAAACGTAGGGTTAGTACTTAAAGACACCCTGTCCTGGTGGAAGATGAGGAAAGGTTCCACTGCCATTAGTGCCTGTAATTCTGAAACTCTTCATGCTGATGTTATTGCCAGTAGCAGAGCAGTTTTCCACGAGATGTATTTTAATTCTGCTTTGTTAGCTGGCTCAAAAGTAGGTAAAGTTAATTTTTCCAAAACAAAGTTGAGGTCCCAAGTTGGTGTAGGTGCTCTACGGGGTGGTCTTATGTTTTTAGCCCCTCTGAGGTACTGTTTGAGCAAAGGATTAGAAAAAATTGGTGGATCCGTGTTGTAATGAGCAGAAATGGCTGAGGCTTGGATCTTGATGGATGAGAAGGAGAGGCCCTTGTCCAGTATCTCAGTTAAGTATTGAAGTATCTGAGGAATGTTTGGGACAACAGGGTCAAGGCTGTGCTCTTGGTTCCAGGCACAAAATCTCTTCCATTTATCCGAGTAGGCTTTCCTGGTGCTAGGCCTTCTGGCCTCCAGAATGACATCCATAACAGCTTTGGAGAGAGGCATTGCTTGCTTGACTAAGGAATTTTCCATGCAGCCAGGTTTAAGGTCTTTAGCTGGCTGTGAAGTATCTGACTGCTGTGCTGTGTCAGCAACTGTGTGATTTGAGGCAAAATCCAGGGTGGTTCTTGTACTAAGTTCTTTAAGATTGGGTACCAGTGCTGGCGTGGCCAGTTTGGTGCAATCAGGATCATCTTTGGCTCTTCTTGCCTGGCTTTTATGAAAACCTTTGGAAGGAGAGGTAAAGGAGGGAGAGAGTATACTTGTGGGTTTTTCCAGCTGAATGAGAGGGCATCCACTTTCCATGCTTGTGGATGGTACCTCCTTGTGCAGAATTTCTGTAACTGGCAGTTCATTGGGGATGCAAACAGATCTATGTCCGGGCTCCACCATTTTTGTGTTATCATTCCGAATATTTGTGGGTTCAATTCCCATTCGTGGGGGTCCATGATGTTTCTGCTTAGGTCGTCTGCCAGTGTGTTTTTCTCTCCTGGCAGGAATTGTACTTGCAGATGAACTTGGTAGTCTACAGCTGTGTTCCACAAGGTCATGGCTTGTCTGCAGAGGGGGTAGGAGTGTGTGTCCCCTTGCTTATGTACCACATAACTGTGGTGTTGTTTGTCTTTAGTAGTAGTTGTCCTGGATGCAGCAGGTCCTTGAAAGCTATAATTGCATTTTGTACAGCTAGCATCTCTTTGATTGATGTGGAGATGTCTTTGCTCTGTGGGCCACACGCCCTGAATACATTTTCCTGCCATGTGTGCTCCCCAGGCGTAATCCGATGCATCTGTTGTCAGTGTTTGCCTGGCTGTGGGTTGAGTAAAAGGGTGTCCCTTGTTGAGGTGACAAGCTTGAGCCCACCATCGAAACTCCTGTTGAAGGCAAGGAATTAGTGGTATAACTGTTTCCAAACTTTGACAGTGTTGAGACCATACACTCTTTAGGTACCATTGTAGTTTCTTCATATGCAGTCTGGCATATGGAATTAGTAGTATGCAAGATGCCATGTAGCCCAAGGCCTGCAGAATTTTTCTTGCAGGGAGTTGGGTCTTTGTTGCCATCAAATGAAAGTATTGAGTCAGTTGTCCTTGCTTGTCTGGTGTGAGATAAGCCATCTGGGCCGTTGTGTTCAAGCTGGCACCCAGGAATATTATCTGTTGTGAGGGCACTAGTTTTGATTTCTTTTCGTTTACGGTGTACCCCAGGCAACTTAGTAAACTTTTTTACGTACGTCAGATGCTTTAGAAGAATGTCCTTGCTCTCTGCTTGAATCAGGCAGTCGTCTAGGTACGGATAAATTTGAATTCCTTTTTGCCTGCAAAATGCAATTACTGGTGCCAGGCACTTTGTGAAGAGTCTTGGCGCAGTAGATAAGCCAAAGGGCAGTGCAGAGAATTGATAGTGCATTGAACCAGCTAGAAATCTGAGGTATCTTCTGCAGTTTTGTCTGATAGGGACATGCAGGTATGCCTCCTTGAGGTCCAAAGTCACGAGCCAAGCTTTCTTGCCCAGCATGGGAAGAAGCTGCTATAGTGTCAACAATTTGAATTTCGGAACATCCAGGTAAGTGTTTAGAGAAGAAAGGTCCAGAATGGGTCTCCAGACTTTATCCTTTCTGGGAACCAGAAAGAGTCTTGAGTAAAATCCTTGTCCTTGCTCCTGTGGTGGTACCTTTTGAATAGCTCTCATGTCCATGAGTGCTGTAATTTGCTTTTGAGCCTCTGCCCATGGATTTGGTGGCAGATTTGGCATTCCTTTTAACCTTGGCAGAGTGTGAAAGTGGAACCTGTAACCTTGAGATGCAATGTTGAGAACCCATTTGTCTTTGGTGATGCAATGCCAATTGTGATAGAAAAGTGCCAGTTTTCCTCCTAAGGCTGCTGCCAAGACAGAGACGTTTGGCAGCTGTAGTGGGAAGTCATTGAGGCTGCTTTTTATAAGGTTGAGGCTTGTCTTCCCCTCCTTTCTGGCCTGGTGTACCCCATTGTCGAGGCCTGTAAGGGCCTTGTGCCTGACATCTACCTCTTGGACGTCTATATCTGCCCCTTTGAGGTCTGTCTGTGACTGGAAAGGACCAATTCTTTGTTGGCCAATTTCTGCTAAAACGAGGAGGCTGAACCTGTAAGAAATCTTTTACCGTTTGCATAGCTTTTGCCTTATCCTCCATCTTCTTTAATACCTCCTCTGCCTTAACTCCAAACAACACATCCCGCTGCAAAGATGCATCCAATAATTTGGCCTTAACATGATCTGGTAACTTATGTTCTTTTAACCAAGCGTGCCTTGTAATGACAGAGCCTGTAACTGCTGCTCTACAGGAGGCCTCTAAGGAATCAAACCCACATTGCAAAGTATGTTTTCCCACTTGTTCAGCTGCATGCAATAAATCCTGCATTTCTTTAAAATTAGGAGGATCTGAATCTGGAAGCATCTTTTGTTTCAACTGAGACATCAAAAATTGCTGATATTTTAGCATGTGAAACTGGCAGTTCAAGGCTCTCATTGCTAGAGTTGCAGACGTATATACTTTCTTTCCCCATCTGTCTAATGCTCTGGAATCTCTGTCAGAGGGAACTGGGTTTTTTGCTGATGAGGCCTTAATCCCTTTGGGTCCCTGAGAAATAGTTTCAGGGTCAGCAACAGGGCTTTTGTACAGAAATTTGTGAGAGTCAGGGACTCTGTAGTATCTATCCGGTTTAACTGGGGTTGGGGGTAAGGAGTCAGGGTTTAAGCTGGATTCAGTGTACACGTCATCCACAATATCCTACACTGGCAGAACAGCAAGGGGGTCTGTGTTGAGGCAAGAAAAGGAAGTCTCTGAGCCTTTTCTTGGATTCTGAGTAATCCTGGCCTTCCCAATGGAAATACTCCCTCATGGTATGTAAGGTCCCCCCCAAAGGAGTAGTCCTCAGGCGGACAGGCTGATGGAATTGAATCCTCAGGATCAGAATCCTCATAAGGGGTAAAGAATATCCTAGGTCTGGGGATGAATCTGAGGAAATGGACAGCTGGTCGGAAGATTCATAGTCTGCATCCTGTCTGGGCCTTTTATCAGGAGGGGGATGGGATCCCCTGATCAGGGTGATTAGGTCTTCGGCCATTTTTTTGCATTTGTTTCTTAGGCATGGAAGCCTGTCCTGGAGAATGCTGTGTCTGTTTCTTTGTTTTTAAGGGGGGCTTAGACTTAGCAGAGGGTTTAATGGTTAACTGGGTAGGTCTGAAAACACCCTCTGAAGCTGGGGATTGCTCAGCTACTTCGGTTCCCTCTGAAGAGTTAGTTTCGGTAAGCTGAAAACCTAGAGCGTCCAAAGGCCCAGCCAGCTCCACGTGGGAGTCGGAGGCAGTCTGTGGTTCTGTGGAAGCGGTCGTCAGGGGCTGCGTAGGCACCTCACTGAAAACTGGAGAACCGGTGACCAGCCTAGAACAGGCCCCGTCAGTTTTGGGCCTCGTATGCCTGTCCTTGTGCTTTTTATGTATTCCGGTCGTCGGAAGTTCCGACGGCATGCTGTAATTGAATTTTCTGCCAAAATAACATTGGGCAAAATCAAACCGACGTTTAATAGTGTGCTTGTTAAACCTAGTGCAAAACCGACAACCAGTGACGTCGTGGTCTGGGCCTAGGCATGGAATACAATAGGAGTGGAAATCCTTATGAGGTATTTGCTTCCCACAAGAAATACAGTTATTAACTTTTACTGACATCGGTCTGAGGCAAGAAAAAGTTTCCCCAACAGGGTACTTAGCTTTGTAGAAGACCTCCGTTCTGGATTCGGAAAGAAAATCTCACGAGTAGGCCGACTGGCACTCGCGAACTGCTTCTGCTTCAGGCACTGCGCGGCAAGAAAGACTGAAGAAAATGGCGTCGGCTGCATCTTGTATACCCGTCACACTGATGTCAGGGAGGAGGTGACAGCAACAGACACCGGACCAAGACTTTGGAACTCAGGCCGACTGGGGAACCGCCTGATGGTAGGATAACCCAAGTGTAATGACTGCAGCAGTGTAACACGATGAACATCTATGCAGCAGCAATTTCATTCTACATTCTATATGCAGTAATGAACATATTTGGCCATGGTATTGCTCATTTTACCAACATGATGCATTTAAAAATGCTGGAGGACTTCATTTTGATAGATGTCTAGGCTACTGAACAAAATTAACAGTCTTTAAAATCAAATCTTACCCTCTGGTAGTTCCCTATACAAAACCACTAAAATGCGAGTAAACTTCAACAAAGCATACACAAACTATACATAACCTCTCAGAACTTTATTAGGTGGCATAAGGGTTAAAAAGAAATTAAATTTCTAAAACATGTACCATACTCACTGCAGGGCATTAGGAATAGAGCATATTTTCCTCAAACACAGTCTATTCAAGTTTATAAAGGGCAGAGGTGAAGATCATTGCTCTAGTTGAGTCTGATAGTATTGGAAAAGAATCTGTCTTCTGTTTGAAGGGAGAGGGAGGTTAAGAATTAATGCCAATTATTTCATTTACATAACTTCTACAACATGTTGAGGTTCTGCATTTAAGAAATAAATATTTCTTCAAAATATCAATACTTTCTGTAATGGCTCTGAAATTAAAACAAAATGCTAAAAATAAGACGGTGACTGCTTATGAACACACAAATCAGTTTTCAGTGTCCATCACATTTTTCTTAAATTTGTTAAATAAAAATATATATATATATATGGACTCTATGATGATATAAAACTCAAGTTCTGATGTGAATGAAAAAGGGTAAAAGCGTTTACAAGACAACCCAATTTCTTTTTCCCCGTTTTGCTGGATCTTTCACAGTCTTAACTAGGAAAAACAAAACAAAAAAAAACAGATCAAAATGAAACAGAAATCTGCATTAAATAAAGAAGACCCCAACTTCTAACTGCACAGATAAAAAGTTCATAGAGCTTGAAGAAAACTATACACTGCTGCAGAGGAAGTTTGGGTTGGTAGGTTATTTTTTTTTCCTACAAAGGAAAAAAGGCTGCAAAAATGCAGAAACCACATAGAGGCTCTACTATTACATGTACAAATACATACATAAATATATTACATATAACAGCAAATCAAAGAAGCGGGCAATAGTCATCACATCTGAGGACGTGTTTGAAGGTCTCTGTCTCCCCCCAGCAGAGACATTTGGCTGTGCCCATTTGCTTTTTCATCATCTGTTAATAAAGGTGGGTCCTAAAAACTGGACACCTGCATTCAGTTCTTTTCATCTAAACTTTAATTTGCCCAGTATGGAGAGTTTCCATAGTTGGTTTTGTTAGCCTGAGTCTTCTGCTGCATACTGTTTTGCTGGCTGCGCTGACCAGATCCACCCTAAAAAAAACAAAAAAAACAGGAAAAATGTTATCAGAGAAATAAAAAGCTATTAAGCATGCATTCACAGTACTAGTCCACATCTGAAGTTCCCTCAGTCCCTAACTGCAATGTGTGCCATGTATTATTTTAGGAAATAATTACACACCACAGCCAGTTCTATAAGACAAGCTCAGTTAGGTCTTTTTTTTTTTTTTTAACAGGAATGAAAAACAGACAACATAATGACAAAGAAAGCTACAACACTGCATAAAGTACAGTTGTGTACACTTACCATAAATGTAGATGTTAGAGTGTATTCACTGTTGCAGTCATTATATTTGGGTTATTTGCTTGCAGGGAGCCCTCAGTCGGCCTGAATAACAAAGTCTTGGGTCCTGCGTCGGTTGCTATCCCTTCTTCCATGAAGTCAGGTCGTCAGGGGTATAAAACATGCAGCCCATGCCATTACATCAGTTTTTCTTGCTCCAGATGTCAGTTGCCCCCCTAATGGGAAGCAATTAAACATAAAAGTACAAAGATATACCTCCAACAAAAAAGCAAATACACCAAAAAGGCTTTTAAGCATAGTAAAGGAAAGTAGAGGTATAGCCAAAAGAAGTTAGGGGGCTGGAGTGCAACAGAGAATACACTTGAACATCTACATTTATGGTAAGTGTACACAACTGTACTATGTTTTTGTGTTTCATTGTTGCAGTCATTGTATTTGGGTAGATTCCGAAAGCTATGGTTGGGAGGAGAAATTTAGAAAGCATTAGGGCCAGCTATAAAGCCCTGTAAGACTGCAATGGCAAAGCCAACTTTAGATTTCGAGAAAATTGGACAATGACAATGCTTGAACTCCAGGTATCAGCTTCTAGAATGTCCCTGGTATGTCTCTGAGAAGGGCTGTAGAGGCAAGATGTAGCCCTGGTGGAGTGAGGTCTGATCCCCTGGGAGATAGGTTTTCCATGGTGCTTATAGCAGAAATGAATGCAATGACTTTATCCATTTACAAATGGTTTGCTTTGAAACAGCCATCCCCTCTGCCCCACCAGCAGTTGTTCAGATTTCCTTTGCGGTTTAGTCCTTTCCAAGTAGAATCTAAGTTGTCTGTGCACATCTACGGAATGCAGTATCCGTTCCCCTTTATTCTGTGGATTGGGAAAGAAGGCTGGTAAATGAATGGACTGATTAAGAGCCACACTGGATACCAGCTTGGGCATGTAGGATGGATTGGTACTGAGGGCCACCCTGTCCGCATGAAAGATGATGAAAGGCCCCACTGCCATAAGGGCCTGTAATTCAGATAACCTTCTAGCTGAAGTGATTGCTAAAAGGAAAGCTGTTTTCCAAGAAAGAAATTTTAAGTCTGCAGTAGCAGCTGGCTCGAAAGGAGGTAGAGTGAGTTTCTCCAAGACAAAGTTAAGGTGCCAGGCTGGGGGTGGAGCTCTCCTGGGTGGTCTCAAATTTTTGGCCCCTCTGAGGAACTGCTTGAGCAGTGGATGAGAGAAGAGGGGAGGCTCTGTATTATAATGAGCTGAAATGGCTGAGGCGTGGATTTTAATGGAGGAAAAAGACAGGCCTTTGTGAAGCATCTCAGTTAAGTATTGTAAAATCTAAGGTAAATTGGGCGCTGCTGTGCTCATCCCTTGAGATTGGTTCCAGGCACAGAATCTTTTCCATTTTTCAGCATAAGATTTTCTAGTACTTGGCCTCCTTGCCTCTAAAATTGATATCTATCCACAGGTTTGCTGAGGGATGGAAAAGGAGAGATTAAGTAATTAGCCAGGCTGCAAGGTTGGTTCAGTGTTAGAAGCTGAGGGTGCAGAATCTGGCTCTCCTGCTGAGACAACAGGGAAGGAGTCTGAGGCAGGTGCCATGGAGATAACCATGACACACTGCGCATGAGGGGGTACCAGTGTTGGCGTGGCCAGTCTGGAGCAATCAAAACCATCCTTGGTTTGTCCTGTTTGATTTTTAGTAGTACTTTGGAGAGCAGAGGGGGGGGGGGGAGGATGTGTACCCCCTTGCTTGTTTATGTAGCACATAACAGTGGTGTTGTCCATCTTTACCATTAGCTGTCCTGGAAGAATGTGGTCCTTGAAGGCTGTCAGGGCATTCTGTACAGCTAACATTTCTTTTTGATTGATATGCAGGTGCATCTGACTTGGGTTCCATTTGCCCTGAATGTACTTCCCTGCCAGGTGAGCCCCCCATGCATAGTCTGATGCGTCTGTTAGGGTTTGGGCGGCAGGGGGTGATGTGACAGGTAGTCCCTTGTTTTGGTGGCAGGCCTCTGCCCACCAAAGGAACTCTAGGCGTAGGCAAGATATGATAGGAATCATTGTTTCTAGGTCCTAAGAATGATGACACCACATGCTTTTTAGATACCACTGTAGTTTCCTCATATGGGGTCTTGCATATGGAATTAGAAGAATGCAGGAGGCCATGAACCCCAAGGCTTGCAGTATTTGTCTTGCAGATAGCAGGGTTTTTGTGGCCACTTGTTTGAAGTAGGTTGTCAAATTAATTTGTTTCTCTGGCATGAGGCAAGCCATCAGGGAAATTGTATTCAAGCTTGCTCCCAGGAATATAATTTGTTGACAGGGTACCAGGTGTGGTTTCGTTTCATTTATGGTGTACCCCAGACAAGTTAGAACCCTCTGTACAAAGGCCAGATGATTCAAAAGTATGTCTGCTTTTTGCCTGAATTAGACAATCGTCCAGGTATGGGTATATTTGAATATTTCTTTGCCTGCAAAATGCAATAACTGGAGCTAGGCACTTTGTGAATACCCTGGGAGTAGTAGATAAGCCAAAGGGCAGTGCAGAGAACTGATAGTTTGTGTAGCCTGCTTTGAAGTGTAGGCATCTTCTGCAAGATTCCCTGAGTGGGATGTGCAGGTATGCTTTTTTAAATCTAGTGTTGCCAACCAGGCATCTTTACCTAGCATAGGAAATAATTGGTGAAGAGTCAGCATCTTGAATTCTGGAATCTCCAAAAAGGTGTTTAGAGTAGACAGGTCCAGGACAGGATGCCATGAACTGTCCTATCTGGGTACCAGGAAAAGTCCCGAGTAGAAACCTTGTCCCTTTTCCTCTTCTGGTACCAGATGAATAGACCCATGCTTAAGAGAGAAAGTACTTGTTTTTGGGCCTCTGTCCACTGATTTGGGGGTAGATCCAGCCACCCGCTTGGTGTTGGCAATGTGTGGAAGTGAAATCTGTACCCCTGGGACACTATTTAAAACCCATTTGTCCTGGGTAATGAGTTCCCAATTCTTTGCATGAAGAGCAATCTTTCCCCCCCAAAGGGGCAGTCAGTTGATAAGTGCTTGGAAATTTTAAAAGGAAGTCACTGAGACAGTTTACCATAGGGGGCAGTCTTATTATTCCCAGATTTGGAAGTGGAGGCCGCCCACTGCTTAGTCCTGTGTCCCCTGGGACTGAAACCTGGGGATTTTGCTGTGTCTAGGTTTGGCTTCAGAAGATCTGGAAAGGGCTGGAAAAGACCAATTCTTAGAGGGCCAGTGCCTAACTAAATCTAGGAGGCTGAACTTGTAAAAAATATTTAACAGTTTGCATATATTTAGCTTTATCTTCCATCTTTTTAAGAACTTCCTCAGCCTTGTTGCCAAACATGCAGTCCTGATTTAAGGGAGCATCCAACAATTTAGCTTTAACATGATCAGGCAAAGATTGCTGCTTACGCCAAGCATGCCTTCTGAGCACAGACCCAATAACAGCAGCCCTGCAAGAGGCCTCTAATGAATCAAAACCACATTGCAAAGTATGTTTTCCAACTTGTTCAGCAGAATGCATTAAATCCTGTAATTCTTTATTTTCCAGAGAGTCAGGAATCAACATCATTTTCTATTTAAGCAGTCCAATAACATGTTGCTGATACTTTAACATATGGAACTGGCAGTTTAAAGCCCTAATGGCCAAGGTTGCAGAAGTGTAAACCTTCTTACCACATCTATCCAGCGCCCTGGAGTCTCTATCAGAAGGGGTAGGATTTTTAGCAGTAGAAGTCTTGATGCCCTTGGGCCCCTGTGAAATAGCCTCTGGATCTGCAATAGGATTTTTAAAAAGGAACTTGTGGGACTCGGGGACCCTGTACTATCTGTCAGGTTTTCTGGGAGCAGGAGGCAGGGAATCAGGGGCCAAACTAGATTCTGAAAAAGGATCATTAACAATGTCTAGTACAGGAGGAATAGCTAAAGGCCTTTGTTAAGGTAGAAGGAAATCCCTAAGCCTCTTTTTTGAATCAGAAAAATCCTGGCTTTCCCAGTGGAAATACTCCCTTAGAGTATGCAATTTTCCCGAAAAGAAAAATCCTCAGGAGGGGCAGCAGAAGGAATGGAGTCCTCTGCATCAGAATCTTCTTAAGTAGATAAGGACAACTCCAGATCAGAAGGAACAGGAACAAAAAAAACAGAATCCTGATCAGAAGATTCATAGTCAATCAACTTCAGTCCTAGGCCTCTTAGAAGGGGGGGGGGGGTTGGCTAACCCTGATTAGAGTTATTAGATCTTCAGCCATTATTTGTTTTTTAGGCACAGAGGCCTGAGCATGTGGCCTGGGCATCGTTTTTTTAGGCATGGATCGAGATTTAGGCCAAAGTAAAGGTAGAGGCGTCGGTTTAATATGCAAGTCTGTAGGCCTGAATGCACCCTCAGAAGCCGGGGCCTGCACAGCGGCACCAGACACATCCAAGGTAGACACATCCGTGGGTTCCATAGCTGAAGCACCTCGCTGTATACCGGACTCCGAATGGGTCTCAGTAGAGGCCTGTGAATCAGAAGTAGCAGGTATCAGGGGCTGCGAAAGTGCCTCACTGAGTACCGGAGAACTGGCGACTGGCTTAGGGGAAGCATAGTCGGCAGTTTTGGACCTCGGCGGCCTGTCTCTGTCTTTATCTTAGCGTTTTTTCAGAATCCCAGTATTCGGATGGCTAACCGACGGCATTTCTGGATAATTAAACAGAGAACCGAAATATTTAGAGGTGAAAATATACAGACGGATAGTGCGCTGATTAAATAAAGCACAAAACCGACAGCAAGGTACATTGTGTTCAGGGCCTAGGCAAGGAATACATTACGAATGAAAATCTTTATGAGGTATTTGCTTTCCACAAGTAATGCAATTAACGTTTACTGACATCAGTAAGGAGCAAGAAAATGTTTCCCCAATGGGGTACTTAGCTTTAGTTGAAGACTTTCACTCTGAAACTCGAAAACGAAAATTTCAGGAGTCGGCCGACTGGCACTTGTGAACTGCTTCTGCTTCAGGCACCACACAGCAAGAAAGACTGATGTAATGGTGTCGGCTGCATGTTTTATACCCCTGGCGACCTGACGTCATGGAAGAAGAGACAGCAACCATTGCAGGACCCAAGACTTTATTAATCAGGCCAACTGAGGGCTACCTGCAAGCAGATAACACAAATATAATGACTGCAACAGTGAAACACAAAGAACATCTGATAAACAGAACTCCTACTTATAACCTGCTTGGATGAGGCCAAGAAGAATGGACTTTGGATTACACATTCCCTTTCCTACCAGGGACTGATAAGATATAAGCAAAAAAAAAGTGAGAGGCATATGCTCAATGACAGATCAACTCTGGGAGAGTTTTTAACTGAACCTACATTAGAAGTTACTATTAAAAAATGGAATATTCGTATGGCACATAAAATATTGTACAGTTATAAAAAATCATTCAGAACAGGCTAGAAAATATTGGGAAGAGAGAATAGAAAGGCATGTTTCAAAAGAATAGTGAAATTACATCTGTATGGTTCCCCAGGTGTGCAACAAAGGCCAAAGATTTTAGGCTTTTTGCTTTTAAGTATCTGCATATATATTTTATACCGAAATCAGACAATTTCTCCACAGGTAGAAAACACATGCTGGAGACGCAATGGGAAAGAAAGATAATTGCAAACATGTTCTACACAATGTAACGAGTTGGCAGACTAACACTTCCCTACAGAATACTTTGTCAGAAATGTCGGGAGAACAAATTTGTCTCTTCAGCTGAGACAGAGGATCTGAACTGCCCAGACATAGAAAGGCCTTGCTTGGCTGCCAAATACACAATTAATAGAAATGGAAATCAAAATCTAAACCAATTATAATTAAAACATGTTTACTATGGTTTGTTCTCTTTTTCTATTAATACGTGTACCTATGTCATTGTTTAAAATAAAAATTTAATAAAGGTGCTCCAAACACGGCCTCCCTTACTACGAGTCCAACAACCAATGTCTTCAATGCGAAACGTATCAGAAAGTGAGATCCCAAGTAAGTTTAGGTGATGTATGCTAACCAATCCAGGTCTCATTGACCACAGAAGAAGGTCTGAAGCATATAGTGGCTTTGCTGCCACAAACTCCATATAGTCTGCAGCAATATCCACGACTTCAAACATGTGGCTGCACAAGAAAGTGGTTGCATTTTGTTCAAAAGAATGAAAGTATGTCTCAGCTCAAATCCAGAGACGCATACTCCCTTCAGGCTGTCATAGTCAAGAGACTGGGGCACTCTCAAATGGCAGACAACCATGAAGCAGAAAGTACAGTTTTGTACCTACTATAAATGTAGATGTCCGATAGGCATGCATCTGCAGTCCTTACAAATGGGTTGTCCTGTCGTCAGGCAGCCCTTCGGTCGGCCGGATTCCAAAGTCTGGGTCTGGCCTCGGCTGGTGTCGCACTTCACCCGACGTCATAGCTGCAGTTCTTCGGGTATAAAGGCATCAAACGACGCCATTTTCCTCAGTGTTTCTTGCCCCAGATGCCAGGTGCCCTCTAGGAAGGCTAAATTTGGATAAATGCAAATGGTTCCAAATAGTAGAGAGCAAACAAAAATAAGCATGTATGTACATATATACAAACAAATACACCATAATAGATTCCCCCAGCTAGCTACAAGATGGGCAAATACCCTAGGAGTACCACAGAGGGGAAGGAGGGTGGGTAATCCTGACTGCAGATGCATGCCTATCGGACATCTACATTTATGGTAGGTACAAAACTGTACTATGTCCTTCAAGGATGCATCTGCAGTCCTTACAAATGGGTAGAATACCATAGCCAAACGGGGGAGGAGGAGAAATAAGATTATGGTGTAGTTAAGATCCCTTGCAAAACAGCAGTGGCAAAACCTGCTCGGGATCTGGAGTATAAAGGTAAATTATAATGCTTGGCAAATGTATGCACGGAGCTCCAAGTAGCAGCCTCTAAAATGTCTTTGGTAGCCACTCCTCGTAAGAAAGTTGTGGTAGTGCCTGTAGCCCTTGTAGAGTGAGGCCTGATGTTTTCTGGAGTTTTCTTCCCATGGTAGGAGTAACAAAATCTAATGCAATTTCCTATCCACTTAGAGATTGTCTGTTTTGAAATTGCTTTTCCTTCCATTCCTGTTGCATATGCTACCAGTAGCTGGTCAGTTTTTCTGTTGCTCTTGGTCCTGTCCAGGTAGTAACGTAATTGTCTATGTACATCCAAGGTATGCAACAGTCTTTCTCCCCTGTTCTGTGGGTTGGGGAAGAATGTAGGTAGGTGGATAGCTTGATTTAAAGATACCCTGGAGACCACCTTTGGCATAAAAGTAGGATTAGTTCTCATGGACACTCTATCTTGATGGAAGATCAGGAAGGGCTGTACTGCCATTAATGCCTGTAGCTCAGATACCCTTCTTGCTGAAGTGATTGCAAGCAGGAAAGCAGTTTTCCATGATAAGTATTGTAATTCTGCTGTTGCTGCTGGTTCGAAAGGAGGTAGTGTCAATTTTTCTAGCACAAAGTTCAAGTCCCATGCTGGCAATGGTGGCTTCCTAGGTGGTTTTACATTTTAATTCCTCTCAGAAACTGCCTGAGCAGAGGATGTGAGAAGACTGGAGGATCCAAGTTGTATTCTGCTGAAATGGCTGATGCATGAATCTTAATGGAAGAATAGGACAGGCCGTTGTGGAAGAGCTCTGCCAAGTATTCCAGGATGTTAGCTATGTTTACCAGTGACACATTCTCTCCTTTTGCTGTACTCCAAATGAGATATCTTTTCCATTTTGCTGAATAATTTTTTCTTGTTGAGGGTCTGCGAGCCTCCAAGATAATGTCTTTAACCCTTTGAGATAAATCTGGGTTATTTGGTCTTATGCAATGTTCCAGGCAGCCAGCTGCAGTGTTTTCAGGTTTGAATGCAGGGTTTTGAAGTTGTTCTGTGTTAACAGCAAGGGAACTAGGGGCAGAGGCCATATTTGTTCCCGAGACATACTCCTCAGTAATGGGTACCAATGTTGCCTTGGCCAGTCTGAGCTATCAGGATGATCCTTGGACGGTCTTCTTTGATCTTCAATAGCACCTTGTGCATCAAAGGAAGAGGTGGGAATGCATATGCTGTCAGGTTTTTCCAACTGAAAGATAGGGAGTCCACTTTCCAAGCAAGTGGGTGGTACGTCCTTGTGCAGAATTTTTTCAGTTGGTGACTATGTGGGGATGCAAATAAGTCTATTTCTGGTAGTCCCCATTTCCTTGTAATGGTTTTGAAGATGTCCGGATGCAGCATCCATTCGTGGGCATCCGTGACAGTTCTGCTCAGGATGTTTGCTAGTATATTTTCTTTTCCTGGCACAATAATTGCTTGTAACTGAATGTTGAGGCTCAGTGCCACATTCCAGAGGTCCATTGCCATCCGGCATAGAGAGTATGAATGTGTGCCTCCCTGCTTGTTGATGTACCACATAACTGTGGTGTTGTCCGTCCTTATCAGCAGTTGACCCTGTCGAAGAAATGGTCTGAATGCCTGAATTGCCAGTTTTACTGCCAGCATTTCCTTTTGATTTATGTGTAGGTGCAGCTGGTCTTGAGTCCATAAGCCTTGTAATGCACTTGTCCAGCATGTGTGCCCCCCAACCGAGGTCTGAAGCGTCTGTTGTGATGGTCTGGCTTGGTTGAGTGCTGTGGAAGGGCAGTCCCTTGTTTGTTTGACAGGCCTGAGCCTACCATTGGAATTCTTGCTTCAGGCATGGAATTATTGGAATTTGGGTTTCTAGGCTGTGCTTGTGCTGAGACCATAAATTCCTTAGGTACCACTGTAACTTTCTCATATGTAGTCTGGCATGTGGAATCAATATTATGCAGGATGCCATGTAACCGAGAGCTTGCAGGACTTTTCTTGCTGTTAGCTGGTTCTGCTTTGTTAATGCCATGAAGTAGAAAGGAGTTGCTCCTGTTTTTCTACTGTCAGGAATGCCATTTGTTTTGATGTGTCCAGATCTGCACCCAAGAAGGTTATCCTTTGGGATGGTATCAGCCTTGACTTTTTATATTGACTGTGTATCCCAGGGCTTGTAGTAGATGAATGACCCTTTGCAAATCTTTTGTTAATTTGTTTTGTTGTCCGCTTGTAACAGGCAGTCGTCCAGGTAAGGGTAAATTTGAATTCCTGAAGCCTGCAATGAGCAATTACTGATGCCAGGCATTTCGTGAATACTCTGGGCGCAGTAGATAAGCCAAAGGGCAATGCTGAGAATTGATAATGCTCTGATCCTGCAAGAAATCTGAGGTATCTTCTGCAATTTGGTCATATGGGGACGTGCAGGTATGCCTCCTTGAGATCTAGAGTTACCAGCCAAGACTCCTTGCCCAGCATGGGAAGAAGCTGCTGTAGGGTCAGCATTTTGAATTTTGGAACAATGAGGTATGTGTTTAAAGCGGACAGGTCGAGAATAGGCCTCCATTGGTTTTCTTTTCTTGGTACCAGGAAAAGTCTGGAGTAAAATCCTTGCCCTTGTTCCATAGATGGTACCCTTTCTACAGCTCTCATCCTTAGTAAGTGAGCTATTTGTTCTAGAGCTTCTGTCTTCTGATTTGGAGGTAGGTTTGGCATTCCTCTCTTCCTTGGTAGAGTATGGAAGTGAAACCTGTAACCTTGGTCTATTGTCTGTAAAATCCATTTGTCTCCTGTGATGTAATGCCAGTTTACTGAAAATAAGGCTAGCTTCCGCCTAAGGGTGCCTCTAGTTGTTCCCTGGTAGGCGGTACCAGAGCCAAGTCACTGTGATTGTCCTGTGGAAGTGGTGGTGGTGGCTGGATCTGTGGCTGTACCTCGCTGGTTGTTAGCCTGCCACTGACGTCCCCTGTAGGCACCTCTGGATTGACCCCTGCCTCTTGAGTGTCTATTCCTGCCTCTCGGAGCTCTGGAGGTGTCTGGAAAGGACCAATTCTTGGAAGGCCAGTTCCTGCTAAACCTTGGAGGCTGGACCTGCAAGAAATCCTTGACTGTCTGGACAGATTTTGCTTTCTCTTCCACCTTCTTCAGCACCTGCTGTGCAGGGGAGCCAAACAAATTGAGCTTATCCATGGGAGCATCCAGGAGCTTTGATTTAACATGGTCTGGTAAGGACTGTTCTTTTAACCATGCATGTCTTCTGATCACTGTGCCAGTCATGGCTGATCTAAAGGAAGCCTCCAGTGCATCATAGCCGCATTTTAAGGAATGATTACTGACCTGCTGAATGTTATGTACCATTTCCTGTACAGATTTTTGTCTAATGGTTCATCCGAGGACAGGTTTTTAGTTAACTGGTCTAACATAAATTCCTGATACTGAATCATGTGGAATTGACAGTTCAAGGCCCTAGCTGAAAGAGTAGCAGAAGTGTAAACTTTTTTACCCCATCTCTAAGGCCCTAGATTCCCTTTCAGAGGGGAGGGGGTTTTTGGTAGAGGTAGCTGCTACAGCCTTGGGTCCCTGGGAGATAGTTTCAGATCTGCAAAAGGGGCCTTATACAAATGATAATGTGTGTCCGAACCCTGTAGTACCTATCGGGCTTAGCAGGGGCCGGAGGAAGAGAATCAGGAGCAGTACAAGCATCATTAAAAGCATAATCCACAACAGTAAGTACTGGAGGAATGGCTAAAGGCCTATGCTGTGGCAAATGTAAAAAGGTTCTAAGCCTTTTCCTAGAGTCTGAAAAATCCTGGCCCTGCCATTGAAATTGTTCCCTCATAGCATGCAAGGTTTCCCCAAAAGAAAATTCCTCAGGCGGAGAGGCAGAAGGAATGGACTCTTCTGCATCAGAGTCTTCATAAGGAGAAAAAGGGGCCTCTGGAGGGTCTGAATTATCTGATTCATCAGAGGAGCCATCTGAAGAAACTGGCTCAGAGGGCTCTACTCTAGTCCTCTTCTCTGGAGGTGGGTGAGAGGCCCTGTCTGGATGTGGTTGGGATCCCCGGATCAAAGAAATGAGATCCTCTGCTAGACTAAGCATTTGTGAACTAGAACTGGGCCTGTGAGAGGGGGTCTTAGCAGGCACAGTTTTGGTAGTTTTTGCTGCTTTAGCCCTGGCAAAGGCCTTAATCGACATGGATGCAGGAGGCCTAGCAGCTCCACGTGCAGGGGTAGAAATATCCAAAGGGATAGTATCTGATAAATCCTGTGAACCTGCAGGAGCAGGTGGGATTTCAGTAGCAGATTCAGCCAAGCTGGATGAGGCCTCGGTAAGTGGCAAGCTTTTGGCCGAAGGAAGAACCGTGGACTTGGTTTCAGCCGAAACCGAGACACTCGCGGTTGGCTTAACCGCGGTTTCGGCCGAAACCGCGGACCGCGAGTGTCGGTCCTTTTCCTTGCGTTTTTTAGAAATTTGCGTAGTCGGAGTATCCGATGGCATAATGTAAGCAAAAGCGGAGCCGAAAAACTCTTCAGCAAATTCAGACCGACGTCTAAGCGTTCGTCAGTTGAAAGAAGCACAGGCTACACAAGCTGCTACGTCGTGGTCTGGGCCTAAAGCAAGGTAAGCAGTAAGAGTGGAAATCTTTATGAGGTATTTGTTTCCCACAATTTAAACAGTTATTCACTTTTTCTGACATCGGCTGAGGCAAGAAAGAGTCCCCAATGGGGTACTTAGCTTTTTAGAAGTCTTCGGTACTTGTAGTAGTAATCTCTGGTTCTGACCGACCAGCACTTGCGAACAGCTTCTGCTTCGGGCGCCACGCGGCAAGAAAGACTGAGGAAAATGGCGTTGGCTGATGCCTTTATACCCGAAGAACTGCAGCTATGATGTCGGGTGAAGTGCGACACCAGCCGAGGCCAGACCCAGACTTTGGAATCCGGCCGACCGAAGGGCTGCCTGACGACAGGACAACCCATTTGTAAGGACTGCAGATGCATCCTTGAAGGACATCAGCATAGCTCTCTGTCTGAAAAAGGTAACTAAGCATGTGCCAGGAAGTGCATCTGCAAATTTAAAGTGAGCTCCGGAAGACTGGAAGGGGTGACTTCTATGAGGAAGGTGCCATCCCTGGAAATCCCCTGGCAAAGTAACCAAGAGCCAATCACTCTAGAAGGAAGCAAAGGTTCACTTCTCTCAGGCTGCAGCTTCATTTACTAACACCTAGGAAACTTTTGGACTCTAAGAGAACCTCAAAGGGGAACACTTTTTTAGAAGCAAAGTCCATCCAGAACCACCTGTGGAAACTACAGAAAAGAACCATAATAAAAAAGATGTAAAAGCATTCCAAGGACTTAATATGTCACAAAAACATCCATTCTGCAAAAGAAGGGGATAAAAACCCAACAATCTGCTCAAAACAGCTGGGAAGCTAATACCTAGAAGTAGACAAAAGTACAAGCTCTTCGCAATGGGGTGGGCCCTTTTGAGTTCCAATGCAGAGGAACAACCAACAGGGGAAAACAAGACAGGAAGATCACAAGGTAACAGGGAGGAGTAAAAGCAACAAAGCACCAGACTTAAATGCTCCACATTGTTTTTTCCAGCTGATGTCAACAGAGAAATCGCATTCCCCACCAAGCCAAACATAGATCACAGCTAGGATGAAAACAAGTGGCCAGTATACAGACAGCCCTAGGTTTCCAAACTGTTACACAAAGATTTTTTTTTTTTGGGGGGGGGGGGGGGGTTCTTCTATAAAGTCTCCTCTGCCTTTTAGGATTTGGACAGTGGACTGGAAAAATGGGAAACTGTTCCTTCACACAGGGGGTGACCTGCTTTCTTTCCATGAGGCCATCCACCAGAATCTGGCAAGTGTGGCCAAAGAGCACTCTCTCCTTGAAGTGGGAGTTGACAGCACTCCAAATGAGCCAATTCTCGAGGGTGAACAACCTCAGCTAACCAACTATTTTTTAATGATATGCCAGAGTCTATGGCCCTAGCCACAGTGTCTTTCAAATACAATTTACAAGAGGACTTCCTGGATGTCTGACTTGGCTTTAGAAAAGGATGAGAGAAGGTATTCCTTGAGCCCAGACTGCTGGATGTCCTCAATCTTGATCAGTGCCAAGTCCACCAAGATGAAATACAGAGCGATACAATGTAGAACTGAGGTACCTAAGAAGCAGTGTGGCAGAAGAGTGCGGCAATCTAATTACACTTGGCCAGCTCTAGTTTCCTTGCTAGACAGCACAGGGAAAAAGGTTGCAGCCCTCTGTCTCATTCTTTATGTACAGATACCATGGTGGACTTAACCCTAGGGTGCTTAAAAGGCAACTCAATCCAATTAGATGGGGACTTGCACCATTAACTAGCCTTCTCGGGGGTCACAGAACCACAATGAGGTTGCTTCCACTGTTCCACGATAGCATTCCTGGAGACCTGCCTCCAGGTAGGATGTTTAGAGGATCTTATGGTTCTTCCCTGGGTATGCAACTAGGGGAAATGATAGGAATATGGAGGCCAAAACATGGTACACTTCTGGAGCCATAAGGTCTTCCCAAAATTCAAGCCATCTAAAGAAAGATGCAAGGGGCTGAATATCTTTGCTCGTTTTAGAAACAAGGGTCTCAACAGCCTGACATCATCTTAGGAAACCCAAGGGGGTAAGGAGATGTGAATTCGAATAGCCTCAAATAAGGGCTTTCATACAGGCTTCCTGTAAATGCAAGCATGTAACGGTACATCCCACATGTCAAGCAGAAGAGATCTGTACACATCATCATCAGCAGCAAAAGATGGGGAGAGCCTAGCACTGGCATTAAATCAAAGTCTAAGTATACAATATTGAAGATGTGATTCAGGTTCTTAACAAGCATCATGTAAACATTCAATACTTTGCACTAAGGCCACAGACCTTACAGTAGAGGGTCTCCCAATGGCCGCCTCCTTAATTGACATGCAGCAAACCTGCTGGGTGTACGAGATGGGGATGGGGTCCCAGGAGACTGAATAGAGGCCTTGGCCCTCTCCCCAAGTTCCACCAATATATAACTGGTTGACTCAAGGAGCTGCTGCCCAAGATTAAGTTGAAGAGCCCTAAACAAATGACTAGTGCATTGATACTGCCCAGAATACACCCCAAATGTAGGAGCAGCAAGCATGCCACTCTAGCTTACCTGGTTTGCTGCCATGGTGGAAAAACAGTCCCAAGATCTTGATGGTGAGTAGTGATCCCTTTCCTCTAAACAGTAATGCAGTGCAAAAAAATGGACTTGCCTCTAGTAGGGCTGGGCCTACATCAATCTTTCATAATAAAGAACAGTGAACCCACTGGCAAGTGATGATACATAATCATGGTGGCAAGGTTACATCTGCAAAGGTGACTATTCCTTGACAGCCTTATAAATACGCATGGCCAAGTGTTACTCAAACAGGTAGGCAGATAAAGATCATATTACATAGAATGAGAGGTAGATGTGCCAACAGTCAGATGAACAGTATAGTTATGTAAATGGACATGAACAGTAGATGTTCAAATAGATCACTTCTGCATTAGCCTAAGCTATACTGAATGCATCCTGCCTATGATACAACAGCTGGCCAGCTTCCAAAGCTTAAGGTACCTTCCACGTGCCCAAACCATTGCAAGTATGAGCACAGCAAGGAGAAAAACATCTCCCTCTTGAAATGTCAACAGTTGAACACAGACTGCAGACACCTGGAAAAAAGACACTGAAAATGCAGGACAGCGAATTGTGAACTTTTTCTCCTTTAAACTTCTTTTTTTTTTTGCAGGGGACAAGCCCCCTCCTCCCAACTCCCTGAACTTGTACATACCAACTCCGAGACAGCCATACCCTGGAGAAAAGGGAATATTCTATGAAATGGCCACCTCAGACTTTGTATATGCAAGTCCATTTTTTTTCAGCCATTCAATCTTAAGCGTTTTGGGAATCTTCCTAGTGTTCCCAACATTTCAAATGGTTAGAGAGAAAAAACAGAGGTCTGGACACCAAGCCCCTCACAGCTATCATGCCAACTGAAGAAGGGAGGTTAGTGGCCTGAAGCAGGTCAGTGCTACGTATATAAAATCAATGTCCTCATTTTGGCAAAGGAAACTGCAGCAGTGATCATTGCAGCAGTGATCTATTTAAACAGCTACTGTTATGGAAGGTTTAGTTACATAACCACCATGTTTATCATTAGGACACTGTTGCAGTAGCCTAAGCTATATGGGTAGAATATCAAAGCTTAGGAAATTTGGGAGGATGTGGGTCCAGGTGTCCCTGGAAAATGGCTTTAGTGAAGACTGTAGTGCTCTGTGAAAGTATGTACAGAGAACCAAGCTGCTGCCTCTAGAATGCTTCTAGAAGCTACTCCTTTCCAAGAAGGCATCAAGGTCCTAGCAGAATGTGCCTTAACCTTGCCCAAAACTGACCTGTTATGGTGGAAACAACAAAAGGAAATTGCATGGGACAACCATTTGGAAATGGTCTTTCTTTGACACTAACTGCCCCTTTTTTTTCCCTTACCTTTGTAATAAATTAAAAACTGATCAATATTTCTGAAGGTTTTACTGCTGTCATGATAATATCAGAGTTGTCTATGGACAGAGTATGAAGAATCCTTTCTCCCTCATTTATAGGTTCTGGAAAGAAGACAGGGGACATGGACAGCTTGACTCGAAGTAAACTCGGAAACAGTTTTATGCATGAAAGAATCATTCACAAAGAAACCCCATCCTCTGCGGAAAATGAAATAAGGATGACTCACCATGAGAGCTTGCAACTCGGTCACTCTTCTTGCAAAAGTGAGAGCAATCAGCTTTCTTTGTTAAGAACATTAAATCAGCCTGATGAGCTGGTTCAAATGGCCCAAGTGCTAATTTTCTTTTCACAACAAAATTAAGATAAGGGGAAGTCACCTATTTTCTAGGTGGACAGGTAAGAAAAGCCTCTTTCAAAAATAGCTTAACATGAGAGGGCACTGAAAGAAGGGGATCCATAGGCATTCATGCTGAAAGGTGAAATCTGATAGAGGAATAAGAAAGGCCAGAGGACAGCAACTCAGACAAATGCTGCAGCACCAGAGAAATGTTAGTCTTAAAAGGGTCTTAGCTCTTAATATACAACCAACTAATAAATCTCTTCCATTTGCTAATATACTATTTCCAAGTAGAAGGCTTCTTTGCCTCCTTTAGATAGGTGCTTAAAAAGTACTGAAATTCTACCAGGAAGGCAGTGAGCTGAAGTTGTTTCAAGAAGGGTTGTATGAAACAACCTGTTTAATGTCAGTAGGGGTAAGTGTGTGAGGAAGCTTGTGGTATCATCCCTGGTTTGGCACTTGTCTCTAATGGACACCGGTAACCTGTAAATGTATCCTCTTCCAGCCCCATGGTTACACTTATCAAGGGTATCAGAACTTGTCAGAGATTTGGGATGCATGACTAGGCTTAAAAGGGCCCTTGTGGTCATTATAGGTTCATAGGTTAGTACTACGCTAACTGCCCTTGCGAGCCATTTTAAGTCTAGCCAATTATCCCTTGTGAGACTCAAACCATGAGCCTTGTGTTTGTAAGGCAAACACCTTAACCATTAGGCCACCCATCCCAACCCCCCTAGTAAACACCTTGGCTATTTAGAAAAGAACGAACCAAAGTTGTCTGGGTGAGAAAGGAGTCACCAATAACAACATGACCTTCAAAGAGGCCTTCTGAATCTTCAGAATGACCCTGAATATCAATCAAAGACATACAGGAACATTCTCCAGGCCTGCTTACATGGAGCTCTGGAGCAGAATACAGTGAACTGATCTGAGGTGTTCTCTACAGCTGGACCTAATCCTGCAACACCCCCTAGTTCAATTTCCATTTATTAGGGTCCATCCTGGTCCCACACAGCTTTCTGCCTCAAAATGTTGCTCTGACAGAATACAAGAAGCCTGTTCAGTGAGCTTGTGTTAAACTTCTATAACCCAGGCTAATGTGCAGAAGGGATAAGATCTGGAAAACCACTGATTTATGCACAGTATCACTGTGGTGGTGTTTGGGATCATAGCCAACTGAATGTGTTAAGTGCATTTACTACTGCCAACATCTCTGACAGTTGTGTTTTGGCTTGTCTTTTTTCTTCCAAAGATTCTGCATTATTACCCTCAAGGAGAGAGTACACCCCGCCCCAAAAGCAGTTTGAGGCATATGTTGTTAAAGACTGTAGTGGATCTGGAAGAGAGAGTGGGAAAACTGGATTCAAATAAAACTGGTCTCGCCATTAAAGCAGTTCCCTTTTTACAAACCCTAAAACTGAAATTTGAAAAGTCACGAGGTACTGATGTTGGGACCAACCAGATTTTAGGAATGACCGAATCTTTCTCATGTGGGATATGGCTAAAAAAACATTAGTATCATAGATGCCACAAATCCTAAAATCCTGAGAAATTTCCTTGCTGTAGTCCTTAAATGAGTGGGAAAAAACTAAAGATTTTTAAATCTACTTTTTTCTTGTCAGAGGTAAGCTCTTTGAACGGACATCTCCAGTTGATATCCCAGAAATACTATTCTGTGAGATGGAATTAACCAAGATTTGTGAATGTTTTCATGGAAATCCATTCTGCAAAGGAGACGACTTACCCAAATAAGAGATTTCTGATGCTTCGAAAAAAGACTTGGCAAAGAAAAAGGGGTCTAAATTAGGAAAATGTGAACACCTCACAGTCTGCAAAAGGCTATTAGTGGACTAAGACACTTTGTGAATACCCCTGGAGCAGTGGATAACCCAAAGGGTAATGCAGAGAACTGCAAGTGTAATCCAAACACAGAACACCTTAAGAAATGTTTGAGAAGTGTGACTACTGGATTGTGATTTTTTTTAAATCTAGAGCTACTAAAAAAAATGGAAAGGGGAGGGGGCAGTAACTGCTTTTGAAGGGATAGCATTCTGAACTTTGGAACTTTCACAAATTGGTTTCGGAAAAAAAAAAAGCTCTACGACTAGTCTGCATGAAGCTTCTTTCTTTGGTGCCAGGAGCATCCCTGAATAAAAACCTTTCCTTTGAAGGGAGAGAGGGACAATTTCTATTACCCTTTGATCCAGCTGAATGGCAGGAAGAAAATTAAGTTTGATCTGGTGGATGAGGAAGAATACACTGAAAAGGTGGTAGGGACTCTCACTGACACCTGTATCCCCAATGGATAACTCTCTGAACCCATTTGTCTGAGACAGTCTCTAACCAGAGACAGAAATAAAGAACCAGACTTTGGGGAAAAATTAAAAGGTTGGCAGGGTGTGTGTGTGTGTGTGTGTGTGTGTGGGGGTACATTTTCTAGACAGTAATCTCAACTTGTTGGATTATCCTTATTTCTGTGAAGCTTCCCTTTCTTTTAAAGGCTCCTTTCCATTGTTTTTTTTTTAATGTCTACTTGCCTAATGTTTGCAGAGACTGCTTATATTGATTTTTATAAAAGGATCCTGAATTAGGAATGAAAGTTTTAATAAACTTGGAGAAGGAAGCCTACAAAATCAGTCACTCCTTGAATTAATTTTTCCTCTCATCACATTTTTCAGGACCTCAGCAGCAAATGGCTCAAATACAATCTCCATATCAAGAGAAGATTCCAAATGTTCAACTCTGACATCTTCAAAATTTTGAGAACATAACCATGCAAATCTTCTTATGACAGACTCATTCAGCTGCTGCTCTGGAAGAAGGATCACCTGAGTCACAAGAACACTTCAAAGAACAGTTACTTGAGAAACAACCAATAAAAGCATTTACAGAAAAGTTACCCTCAGATGAAGGAAAATTGCAGTTGTAGTCCTCTTATTCTTAAAGGAAGCAAGCAAAACCTTTAACATGTCAGCTTGACAATTAAAAATTCTAAAACGATCTAAAAATAAGAGCGGCAGAAGAAAACTCTCTTCCCAAATCTATCAAAAGCTTTCCCATCTTTTATCAGAGGAAGAGGGATCAGCATTTGCAAAATGTTCAGTCAGATATGGGATTAGAAAAAGTACTTTTATATGATGGAGGAACCTTATACAGTCTATCTGCCTTCTTGGGGGCTGCAGGCTGGCTGTCAGGCATGTTGCAGGCAGTAACACAAACATCCTCCAAAGATAGAACAGCAGTAAGCTGAGGAAATTTCAGTTGTAATGAAAGAAAAAAAAAATTAAAAGTTATGCACTTATTACCGCAACATTCCATCTGTGTTGCTCATTTTCATTCTTCAACTGCTGGGTTTGGATCCAATCCTCAGATCTAACTTGGCCGTTACTTTAGCTCATGGCCACCAAAAAACTTTTGAGCTCCACCCCTTACCCATAATGCACCAACCCCTAACATACTCCAGATCTTGTTTGCTATTTTATCTACAGTAGGTCATATTAATATATTTCCTACAGAAGAAACTATATCTGGAGCTCAACATGAGGGACAGTGGTGTCCTTATATCCTCTTGTTCTTCCAGTAATCATATGTGAAAAAGGGTGGGGGTTGGTGGGTGGAAAGCTGAATGAAAATGGACAACACAGATGGAAAGTTGTAGTAAGTGCACAACCTTTTTCTCTGATGATGTCAATTTCATTCTATCCTCAACTGTTGGGACAGTCTCTCCAGGTGCCTAAATTCCCAGGTGGACTCCAGGGAAGGATATTCCTGAGCACAGTTGAGCCAAAGGCTGCTCTTCCCCTTTGAGACCAGATCCAGTTTCTAATAAGTAATAAAGGTATGAGGACTGGCCCAAGTTGCAGCTGCATATGTCATCCGCGGATGCTCTGGAGAAACAGTAGTAGTTGCTATGGACCTACTTGAATGGGCTCTTAAAGATCTTGGTAAGGATAGGCCCCATTTGTTGCAGATAAATGATATGCAAACTGTCAGCCATCGAGCTAAAATCACCTTTGCAAGTGATTTGCCCAATTTAGAATCTGCAAAGAAAACAAATAATTGATCTGTCTTCCTAATTTCTTTTGTTGTATGCAAGTAAAAACGTACAGTCTGCGGACATCCAATAAATGCAACATATATTCACCTTTGTTCATAAATTTAGGAAAGAACACTGGCAGATTAATGGACTGGTTAATACTGGATTCTGACACCACCTCAGGAAGGAAAGGAGGGCTGGTACGTAATGATACTCTATCCTTAAGAAAAATCAAGTAGGGAGGTTTAGAGGATAATGCTTGAAATTCTTCTAGCAGAGGTAATGGCCACTAGAAACTTTTTTTCAGGTCAGGAATTTAAGATCACATTTTACGGCTGGTTCAAAGGGAGCATGAGTTAATGCCTGCAGTGCCAGATTTAAATCCTATGATGGAGTAGGATCTTTACAGGGAAGTCGCAGTAGGAGAGTGCCTCTCAAAAAAGCATTACAAAGCTTAGATGAAGCCAAAGAATTGTCAAACCCAATACGAAAGTTGGCAATTGCTGCTAACTGAACTCTTAACTGTTGAGGCACTAGCTCATTCATTAAAAAGCGTTGCTAAAAACTCAAGAACACTTTGTATGGGAGCTGAGAAGGGGTTAATGCCTTTCTGATGTGCCCAAAAAACAAACCTTTTCCATTTACGTCTGTAAAGTTTTCTTGTAGAAGCCTTCTGGGAAGATAAAAGCATATGACTGATGGGGAAATACAGCCTCAGTTGTCTGGCTAACAGAACTGCAGAAAGCACACTGTTAGCTTGAGGTTTGAGATCTCCGGATGAGTCATGCCTGTTGGGTGTAACAGGTCTGGAATCTGATCTAGAATCCAAGGTGGGTAAAGGGATGAAGCCAAAGGAAGGGGAACCAAATCTGTCAGGGCTAGTAGGGTGCGATGAGGATGACTCTGCACTTCAAATGGTCAGCTTTTTGCAGAAATATTGGAATTACGGAAGTTTGTGGGTAAGCACAGAAGAGACCTGGGGGTCGATCGTGGAGTAGAACATCCCTCGGTGATTCCCCCGGTGTGGGGATCAGGGCAAAGCTGCTGCTGCACTTGTTTAGGGGAGAAGCAAAAAGATTGCAGCAAGGCTGGTCCCACTGATGGAAAATCATTTGTTACTTTCATTTTGAGAGGCAACTCATGACACAGTGGAATGGACCTGCTCAATTTGTCTATCCCATTGTACTTCCCTGGAATGTGCACTAACAGAAAGTGGTTAGAAGAGATTGCCCACTGCCACACTCTGAGGGCTTCTCTACACAAGGGGTAAGGTTTAGCTCCCCCTTGCTTAGGTACCAGACTACGGACATGGTGTCAGTCTGTAAGGCAATCATCTTAAAAAGGAGAGAGTCTTAAAAGGCCTGCAATGCTAAGAGCACCACTCTCATTTCCAGGACACTGATATGCACATTGGCCTCTTCGGGGGACCAAGTACCTTGGACTGTATTCGCCAGGAAAAACTCCCCTCCCAATCTTGGAAGCATCCGTGGTCACTACAGCCTTGGGCTGAGGGAAAATGAAAGGGTTGCCTTGTAGACCTCAATATGATCGAATTCACCACCAAGGGTATCTCTTGCATGGCTCAGTGATTCTTATTTGAGTTGACATGTGTTGATAAAGAATCGACCATCATGTTGCTAACATCCATTGAAGAATTTTCATATGAAATCTTCCTAGAATAGCTAAAATTATGGCCAGTGACACTGACCCAAATGCTTGAAGAATCGAATGTACTGAAACTGTGGTACTGTGAATTTTTCTTCTGATCTGGAATCCGATAGTTTGCACTCGAGACAGGAAGAGAAGCTGTTAATGAATTCTATGAATTCCAATGTTTGACACAGTTGCAACTGAGACTTGTAATTTATGGTTATCCCCAGCTGACAGCAAGGCTGGATTAGCTGATTTCTTGCTCTTATTAGTAGATGCTTGGTCGGGGTGGTAATGACCCAGTCATCCAAGTATGGAAACACTCAATCCCTGCAGTTTCAAGTGAGCTGCTACCAGTGCCACCGATCTGAACACCCTGGGGGCTGAGGTGAGGTCAAAGGACAGTGTTCTGAACTGGTAGTGACTGGCTCCCAGTAAGAAACATAAATACCTTCTGGATAGTCTGTTAATTTTTATGTGACAGTACGCATCCTCAAGGTCCATCAAACACATCCAGTTGTCCTTGCTTAAAAAAGTCAGAACAGACTGAACCATGACCACCTGAAACTTTGTGTCTATCTGTTTTGGTCAAGTCACCAAGATCCAAAATTGATCTCCAGTCTCATTTTCTTTGGCACCAAAAAGAATCTGGAGTAAGTTCTGGTTTCTATCTGGTCTGGTGGGACCTCTTGGATGACTCTCTCTTCTAGCTGCTTTGGTATTTCCAGAGCTTCTATTTTCCTCTGACTGGGCGAAGATCTGGAATTTTGCATATAGGTGTTGTTAGTAGGGAAAAGGGAACTATATAACCTCTGGAAATAATCCTCTGCACTCATGTATCTTTTTATTTCTAGGCAGGCTCTCTGGTGTAGTGATAAATAACCATGACTGCCTCCAGATGTGAACAATCGGGCATCCTTTTAGGACCGCTGGTAGGGTTTATTGGAGAATGAAACTCTGGACCCCTGATTCTGCGGGTCTCCTCTGCTGCATGGGCATTGTCCTTTTCAGTCCGCCTCCCCCCCTGCCCCTTGCGGAACTATCTCCATGTGGATCTTGGAAAGGCCTTCAGGACTTATTGAACCACATTTTTTGACCTCCTTGTTGATTCCTATAGAAGGAAGAGAGTGTCTAACTTTAGGGCCAAACAAAAAACTGCAGTCAAAGGGAGCGAGGATTTGAAGGGCTCCGCAAAACCACACAAGCACATTCATGCATGCCTTTTAATGAAAATGCCTGAACCCGACGCCCTTGAGGCACCTTCAGCTGCATGCAAGACAAGCCTCATGAATGAATAAGCAACCAACTGAGAGGCCACAGAAATCTCAGTCTTGGCAGTATTGGTCCCAGAAAGGGATTCTGAGAGTTTCTTTATCAAATCACTTTGCAGTCTCAAAGTGTGCCAGATAGTTTAGCAACCTAAGGGCAAAAGTCGATGAATCATACACATGCTTTCCAAATCTGCCCTATGTCCTAGACTCCCTGTTAGGGGGATGGACAGAGGAACTTTACTCAAAGTTCCTTTGTGGTCACTGCCACGACCATAACATATATGGGCATGCCTTTGCTCCAGTATTCCCTATGTACAGCTGGAGCCAGAATTTAATTTGGTGTTTTGGGGATTGGATCAACTGAGTCAGGCTCCTTCCATGCCCTCAATGAGCTCACTGGTGGATGGAGTAACCCAAGAGTTAGGTTGGCCAGCTCCAAAGGCTTCCAGAAATACTGATTCCACTGGGAAAGGGTCATCGGAGGACCAACCACACCTCTGCTTAATGATCTCAAGAATGTCCTCAAATGAGACATCTTCAGACAGTGATCTTGGGGACCCTTCTCCAATGAAATCAGTATCCTCTGTGACTAACTCCAGAGTAGAGTCTAAGTGCCTCCTCTTGCTCTTCCTCGGTGGGATGCTCCCGTGAAGTATCAGAAGACAAGCAAAACAGTGAACAGACCTCCGGTAAATACAAGTTGATTTTACCAAACAGCAATTAAAAGAAAATACACAAGTCACCGGAACCATGACAATTAACATTTATTCCCAAGTAGCCAGATAAAAATGCAGTAGTCAAATAAAAACGCAAGTTTAAAACTTTCGCCCTAGAGGCTTCTTCAGGCGTTAGACATTAAAAGATTGAACTGCAGCACAACATATACTGGCCTAGAATCACATAACATATTAATCAAGTAATTGATCTCATACATAATTATGTTTATTTTTCAATAAAGGTTTTAAAGAAGCAACACTATTTAGACTTGCCAAGATGTGGGCTTTAAGCCGAAGTATCCATCTCAATTCTGCAAGTTCTGTTTTTAATAAAATAACTTCCCCTTCTTATATTTGGAGTACAAACTTCTAAAATAGCCAATTTGAATATGTGACTTTCACCTCTATCTAATATATACTTATAAAGTACATCTGTGCATTTCTTTACATTTCTAAACAGTGTAAGAAACTTCTCTGTGTGGAAGATTTTCAGTTTATACATCTCTAATTAATCAATGTATATTAATCAGATCAGACAAAAGTGGTAGAAGTAGTGAACTTAAACTTGACAAGTAAAAAAAAATAAAAAAAATAACATAAAAATAAATAAATAAACAAAAAATACACAATTGTACAGAATTACTTCGTATTTGAAAGTAATCCAAGCAAGGCAGGTAGTCTGTTTCCAGTCGAAAATCCTTTATTAAGTACATAGACAAGCGATCCAAGTAAAATAAAAATAGAGTAAATGTTTCCTCACAGGCTAAATATATATATATATATATATATGTATATATATGTGTATATATATATATATATATATATATATATATATATATATATACACTTTTTATCAGGCAGCTACACATTATTTTGAATAAAGTAGTAAAAAGAGAATCAGAAAAAGAAAAAAAGAAAAAATGCATGATGATGGAAACAAAATAAACACTTAAATTACAACTGATTTAAAATGGTATTTAAAACCAACTAGTAAAATAAAATAAAATAAAATTAGCCATGTAAACAATGTGGCAATTTTCTAATTTCCAGTGCACTTTTAACTGAACAGGAGTAGTTTAGTACAGGCTTCCTAAAAGAGTTCAGCTTTAATTGCCACATGAGTTCATGTTTCTCCAGAATATTCGGGATGTCTCCCTCAAGACCACCCATGTTTATGCGATCCAGGATCTGGAACTTAAAACCTGTGTGTCTTTTATGAAGAGAAAGGTGTTTGGCTAGTGTATTATTTTTTACATACAGAGTGGACTCCTGACATATGACATGAAATCATACGCTTGAGTTTATTTATAGTCTTGCCCACACAGAATGCATCACATTCATTGCACTGTGCCCTGTAAATTACTTTTGTAGTGTTACAGTCACCTCCTGCACTGGTCTTAGTTTTTATTGCCCTTATTTAAAGAAAATCATTATCACCTTGCTGTACAAATATACACAATGCACAATTAGTTTCACATCTTTTAGTGTTTCTCTCATATAGTCTAGGTTTAAATTCAACAAAACCTACTGTTCCTGGCTTTCACTTAAGATGTTAATCAGAAAAGTGTTTCCTGTGACAATGCCCCAGTTTTCTTCAATAACATTTTTGATACTGTGATAATTCAAAGTGTATGTCAGGATGCAGCTATTTTTGCATTTGTTATTCTCTGTGGAATTTCTTAACATTTTCCTACTGGGGAGGGTGAGTGAAGGTGCTTCAGTCCTTTTCAGTTCTATAATGGGTTCCAGGATGTTTTTTTTTAACATCTGACTTTCATAGCCTCTCACTAGAAAATCATTCAATAAGTTGTTCAGGTTTCTCAAAAAAAGGTTCCATCTCTGTGGTAATTCTTGCTAATCTATAGCCTTGGGACTTCACTACATTATACTTGTCTTTTGTAGGATATAGACTTACTGTGGAGTAATAAGTTAACCCTCGTTGGTTTTCTGAATAGATCAGTGGTGAGTCTGTTATTGTTGGTGTCCTTGGAAATCTGGATATTCTGTTACTGTTGGTGTCCTTGGAAATTTTGTTACTGTCCTTTTTGCATTTGTTATTCTATGTGAAATTTCTTAACATTCTCCTACTGGGGAGGTTGAGTGAAGGTGCTTCAGTCCTTTTCAGTTCTATAATGGTTCCAGAATGTTTTTTTTAAGTGAGAGGCCATTTATGGAACTGGTACCAATGAAAGGAAAAACAGAGGATGATACATTTGTAAGTCTGGTAGATGCGCTAGATAAAACAGGTATAGACTGGACAAAAACAGACAGTCTGGCTACAGATGGAGCACCTCAAATGGTTGGTAGAAAAGCTGGTGTGGCAACAAAGGTAAAGGAAAAACTACTACCTATGAACTCAGACCATCGAATTCACAGTGTTCATTGCATAATTCAGAGAAGTGCTTTGCAGTAAAACATTAAAGATGGATCATGTCATCGATGTTAAGGCAATGAACTTCATATGCACACGAGGTCTGAACCACAGACAGTTCAACAGCTTATTTTTTTCCACCAAAAACTTCTTTATTAAATTATGTATGATACAGGCAAACTTACATTTATATAAATGAAAAACAAACACTGACACCACTTTAGTTGCAAACATTATACATCAGACACCACTGAAACAACTATAATTGCAAGCATTATACATCACATAATCTATAAAGTTGTCAGTTAAGCATTATATGGCTCATTCAAATCCTGCCTTTTAAACCCTGTTCCTTTTCTACATATACTGTTCCCACAATTTACTCTATTCCTTTTCTAAAGATCCCAATTCCAGTTGTTTTATTTATGTCACTATATTCACTACTTCTAGTAAAGTTGGTGCAGACTTTGATTTCCATTTTCTAGTAAATTGCTCTTTTGGCAGCCACCATAACGGTCTCAGCAAAGCTTTACTAATCTAGGCAATTCCGATTCTTTATTATAGCTAAAAAAAAAAATCATCTCCCCAGTCAGTTCAATCCACTCACCCAGCATTTCTGACAGAGTGGCTCGCAGGGAGTCCCTAAAGTCTGCCAGCTCATTACATTCTCAAAAACATATGTTCTCAGCCACATCTTTCTTGCTCGTCACACCTCCAACATTTGCTATCCACCTGAGGAAAAATTCTTTGCAGCCTATTTTGGGTATAAAAATACCTATATAAACACTTCCAGGAAAATATCTTAGATGATCTAGACTTTGTTGCATACTTGTGTTTAGAATTCTGCAGAAAGTGCAAAGGGCTGTCACCAAGCTTGGGGAGCCTTTAACAAGGAAAATAACAGATCCTGTAGAAGATCCATATTTTTATATGCTCCACTAATTAATTATTCCTTTTTTAATGGCAGCTTCTGTTCTAGATTCTAGTAAAAACACTACCAGTCTTGGTCTTTCATTTAGGACACCCCTATTTCTTTCTCTTTGTATTTACACTGATATCAGCCCTTGATAGGGAAGGCAATCTCTAACCTGCAGCCCAAATAAATTCTGGGCCCCTTCCCATTCTATTACCATTCCCTTTCTTGTTATTTGCTCCCAATCAAACCTCTCAACTTGGAAACATCAAAAATCTGGACAAGGCCCATGAAAAATAGGTAAAAATCTGTACGCTGATTAACAAATTTTGCATACATAAATACGTAACCTCGCCCACTCCAATGGAATTGTTGGATACCAACTTTCAAACGCAAACCGAAGAACAGACAACCAAAATATGACACCAGAGTCCCCCTGCAGCCATTCCCAATGTCCCTTTACCTGTCTATTTCCCCCACCTATCATAAACACCAATGTGTGCATACTGCTTTACTTCTACAATGATTATTTGGATTTTACTTTTACATTTTATAGCACAATGCACAAACATTAATAGAGGTCTGCTAAACAAAGCAATATTGTCTCACAATGAAAATGGACATAGCATTATAACGTCTCTGCCCTTGAAATTCACATTCATTGAAACCCACACCACATCCCAAGAAAATGCATCTGGCCAGTGGTGGATAAAGATTACCTCTGGGCTGTTTTCAAATCATTGGCCCCTTGCACCACAAAACAAGAAACATACATGTGTTCTTTGATACACCTTCCTGACTTTATTAAATTATACCCTTGTATAATACAGCACACTTGTTAAACAGATTGCATTTCAAATTTATTGTTTAAACATTTTTCCAGTAGGCAATGAAACAAAATGCATGAACCAATAATGACAAAACTCCCCAACTCAGAACATGTCCATCATAAAAGTCTATTTCCATACCCACACAATATCATACATACATATATATATATATATATATATATATATATATATATATACACACACACACATATATATATATATATATATATATATATATATACATACTTAGACTAAAGGGACTCAAAACATTTTAATTGCTTGTGTTTTAGTATCCATATACCAAAGCTACCAGCTTCTCAATTTTTGTATTATCTTCTGTTTAGTCCCATCCCACATATCCTTAGCTGCCACAACAGTGTCATTTCTAATCCATACGACTAAATACTTAATTTTATCATGTATCCATAAATATGGATATTGATGGACCAATTATCGTGTGGGTACATAATTTATTGCTATTGTCTTTGTTTTAGCTTCATTAATTTTGTATCCCGAGAAAATATGAAACGGTCTTAAAATGTTCCACAACACTGTAATGTCCCTTTCTGGTTTTGTTATGCATAAAATAATATCATCTGCAAATAAAGGCAGCTTTTCCTGACTACCATACCAATTACATCCTTGAATTTCTGAGTCCCATATTGTCTTTGCCAATGGTTCTAAATATATTGCAAACAAAGGGGAAAGCAGACAACCCTGCCTGGTTCCTCCACTCAAGCAGATGTTATCAGAGAGGACCCCACCCACTTTAATTTTCACCTCTGATCCCTCATATACACTCCTAATTAACCTTATAAATGTATCAGGGAAAGCAAATGCTGCCATTGCCCTGCTCATGAAGTCCCAAGTCTACTCTGTCAAGTGGTTTCTCTGCATCAAAACCCACCAATAACAGTGGTATTTTCTTACATTCTGCTTCCCTCTGGATCATCGATGTTCTGTTAACATTGTCAAATGTTTGCCTCCCCGCCACAAAACCACACTGATCCATATCAATTTTGGCATCACTTTTAACATTCTTTTAGCCATTACACACAAATGTTATCATGGTTTAGAAATGAAATGGGCCTGTATGAAGCTGGAGCCAAAGGACTTTTACCCTCTTTGGGTATGACCGTTACCACCACCTTCTTCCAGGATGCCGGTACTTCTCATCCTCCTAAAATACCTTTAAACAAAACCTTCCAGATCTTTATCAGTTTTTCCCTCCTAGCTTCCAAACTTCCATAGGAAAACCATCTATTCCAGGGGACTTTCCAGTAGCTTGGTTATACATAGCCATTTTTTATCTCATCTCTTCCTATCCCAACTGTTAGCAATTGGGCCTCATCTACCTCTAACCTTGGCATACTTAATTTTTCCATATTTCTCTGCTTTATACAAACTTTCGTAAAATTTTCAAAATATTTCTAATACTTCTACTGGATCTGTTATCTTCCTTGTTAAAGGCTCCCTAAGCTTGGTGACAGCCCTTTCCACTTTCTGTTGACTGAGTCATGCTAACAGCTTTTGTGCTCTAGAATTATCATCAAAAACAGTTGCTTAACAGCAATCTTTCTAAACTTGTGCATATTACCAAGGTAATCTCTTATTTGCTCCTTTTCTTGTTCTGAGAGATTTCCCCTATTTTGCAACACATTGAACATTTACCAGTCCCTCTAAATAATTCTTGTTACTTCTTAGGCATGTCTCCCTTGCCTTTATTTTCACCCTAGTTTTAAACTCCACTTCAATTTTATCCCACTCCATAGCTATATTTTCAGAAGAAATTTCTTTCTTCTCTAGTAGCTCCTGAATTAATTCCAAAACCCATTCCTTAAATTCCTCTCTTTTCAGTCAATAGCTGGGAAAGGGCCAGCATCTTATTTTTATTTCATTACCTTGCAGTTCATTTTAGTTATTACTGGCGCATGATCTGAAATACTTAATTGGGTGCATTTCAAGACCTTCAATAAAATGCACATGTTCCTGTGAGATACCAATTCTATCTAGCCTAGCTCAGTTTTTGCATCTTAAAGAATAATATATAAATTCACACTGGACTCCTACTACTGAACTTACATCTTCCACGCCAAACTTTTTCATAAAATTCTTCAAAATCTACCCTCCTTGGTTATACTGTCCCTTCTAGGGCCCCCAGACACATCTTCACTGTTGCGAACCAAATTCCAGTCTCCACCTATAAGCATTATTCCTTGCTGAAAGCTGATAATTTCTCCCAGAATTTTCTTAAGCTCAATTATAGCAGTTTTAGGTGGAATGTAAATGCTTGCCAATTTAATCCTCCTCCCTTGCCAGTAGCCCCTTAGTACTATGCATCTTCTATTATCATCTTTTTTCCCCTCTTCTATCACTACTGGAGCTCCTCTTGCAATTAATATACATACTTATCTTTTCCTTTGCCTCAGACATTCTACTGAACAACCATTCTAAAAACTTTTATCAAATTCACATGTTCAGTTCTTTCCAAGTGTGTCTCCTGTAGCATAGCTATTTGCGCTCTACATTTTTAAATATAGTTCACTACCCTTTCTTTTTTATATTTACCTGTAAGAGCATTCAGACTGAAAGACATTACAGAATGCATCACTTTCTTATGCAGTTATTACCACCTTTTATGAGCACTTTTTTGTTAAATGTCTAGTTCCAATTTTTATGTTGCATGCATATACTTGTTCAGCAGGTTGGTCTTTTACACAGTTGTTTCTCTTCATATCTATTTGAGCCCATGCCACATCTTACATAACCTTTTGTTTTTGAAAGCCCTCAAACAGAACAGACAGACCCTCCCAAAAAACTATTAACTTTATAACACACAAATCTATGTACATCTTCAAATACTGAAGTTTTTGCTTCCTAATAACAAAAGTGCCAAGTTAATAGCCACACAAACAGGCTAGGGTTAACCAAAATGAAAGGTCAGTCATGCTAACATGCATGGTACAGCCTGTGCTATTAGTAAGTGCTACTTGATTTTGTCTATCTTTATAGCTCTCCCAGCAGAGAAAACATGAATGCTTTCAGTCAACACCTTCTCCAAGCCATTTCTCTTTATCAAACCGTCTTCTAGTGACAAGCAAACCAGTCACAAAACTGAAAAGGTACCTTGTTTACCAGAAAAAAGCCTTATAATATTCAATATTCTTTTTCATTTACATGTTCTGTAATAAACTTGTTACTGGATAACGCCTAGGGTCTTAACCCAGTCATCTCCCTATACAAGCATGGGAAAAAGCACATTGATTTTTCTTTTGTCATACTCTCTTAACTACACATTTCCTGTCTCACCCACTTCCCACACACCCACTTTTTTTTTTCACATCGCAGTGCCTACATTTCTTAAAACTGAACAAAGAAAATGAAAGAAGGGAGAAAGAAAAAAAAATCAAAAGCACATGTTTATATTAGTATCCCCAACTGCAAGCTCTTCCAGTTGGGAAAGCAAGAACATTATGTCCTTGACAATTCTCTCGGCTCCTTTTTTCCCCCCTTTTCCCTCGGCCAACCCCTTTGTACCAGACTGTCTCCAATTTCTCTTTAGCAGATAGTCTCCATGGAGACACGAGAACCAGAGAGACAGTTTCTCTTTGTTGGACTGTCTCCATGGAAACATGACGACCAGCTGCAGAACTGCTACTAAGTGCACATGCATTTGCTAGAAAAAAAATTAGTGTTCAATATTTTTTCATTTACTTGCTATCTTTTAAAATGAATCAATTTAAGGTTCCCAATACAGCCATTTCCCCATACATGAATGAAAAACGATCAATTTTAACTGTCATGTCTTTTTACCCAGTTTTTTTTTTTTTTTGTATATTGCATTACCTATATTTCTCAAAACTGCTCAAGAAGAGAGAGAGAGAAGAGGGAAGAAAGAAAAACAGCATCTGTTTAGAATCTCCATTACACTTAAAAATAGCATGCAAATAAAACCATACACCACAAATACAGTACTATTAAGAAAATGTTTTCTTTACTTAGCATTCTCTTCTCTCTTCCCTTCCCCAAAGCATTTTTCTAACATTAATGACATGAAATAGGGCATATATTTTACACTTCCCCCACAAATCCGAGAAATTATGAAAGTCCAATATTTCCAGATTTTCTTGTTCTATCATATTTCTCAAATATAATTATTGCATTGTAATCCCACATTGACTGTTGGTTGATTAACTGATTGTTTAATGAAATCTTGGAAAGTGAGAGGATACTTGGAGTGGAGAAGTGTTTTGGTACCACTTTTTAAGAATAATGCAGAGGTCTTTTCAGGCTTGTTGGCTGTTGGTGAAACACCCACCAAGAGGAGAAAACGCTGAGAGAAGAAAGGAGCCACTTTTGAGATTTTAAGTATTTTTTCTCTGTTTATTTGATAAGTTTTTCTGCATAGCTGCCTAGTTTGAGCATTTTCTGGCTTGTTAAACTTGATTTCTGCATTAGTAGCTGTATTTAGAGCACAACCAAAAGCTGTTTACTGAATTTCCTGTTTGCACTTAATTTTAAAATCGCTTTTTTCTCAAAACTTGCATATTTTCTGTCTTTGGCCCAGCACTCTTGTGTGGGGTCATTTACTGCACTGTTATAACTTGATATTACTTGTGAACCTCTGCTATCTTTGAAAAAACAAAAACAAAAAAAAATCTTGCTTTTTTCCCACTTTTCTGAGATTTAAAAAAGTTCAAGTTACAGGCTTGCTGTTCTTGAACTGTTTTGTAAGTTTCTGTGAGGCCATTTTTGCTTGGGCTAAAGGAAAGTCTCTCTGTTGATCAGTGGCAGTGATAAACATTGAGCTGCTTCCCTGCCCCCCGTGGGAGTGGTTACTGACTTGAAACTGTAGTTTTATTGGCCAAAAGGGGTCATTTCCAAAACTCCTTCATCTTCCTCTCTTAAAACCTAGTTGCCTCGTGGTTTTGGTGTCTTTTCAGGTTGGTGAAGCACCCACCAAGAGGAGAAAACGCTGAGAGAAGAAAGAAGCCACTTTTGAGATTTTAAGTATTTTTCCTCTGTTTATTTGATAAGTTTTTCTGCATAGCTGCCTAGTTTGAGCATTTTCTGGCTTGTTAAACTTGATTTCTGCATTAGTAGCTGTATTTAGAGCACAACCAAAAGCTGTATACTGAATTTCCTGTTTGCACTTAATTTTAAAATCGTTTTTTTCTCAAAACTTGCATATTTTCTCTTTGGCCCAGCACTCTTGTGTGGGGTCATTTACTGCACTGTTATAACTTGATATTACTTGTGAACCTCTGCTATCTCTGAAAAAACAAACAAAAACTCTTGCTTTTTTCCCCACTTTTCTGAGATTTAAAAAAGTTCAAGTTACAGGCTTGCTGTTCTTGAACTGTTTTGTAAGTTTCTGTGAGGCCATTTTTGCTTGGGCTAAAGGAAAGTCTCTCTGTTGATCAGTGGCAGTGAATAACATTGAGCTGCTTCCCAGCCCCCCGTGGGAGTGGTTACTGACTTGAAACTGTAGTTTTATTGGCCGCTTTGGGTCAATTCCTGGCTCTTTCCAGCCCCTATCAAGCACGCTTTAGAGTGCTTTAGCGTGATTTAGCGTGGAGTTGCCAGTAGAGCAGCATCAGGCAGCGCTGGTTTAACAAGGTTAAACTTTTTCTGGCTCCATAAAGTCTGTTTTTCATTTTTTCCCTTAGAACTGCTCTACTAGTAATCTAAACAGTATATCCTTTATCTAAAAAGTGCAGCACTTGTTCCTAAAAGCTTTTTTTTTTTTTTTTTTTTTTTTTTTTTAATTCTCACAAAAAAAAAAAAAAAAAAGCTCAGCACTTGTCTTAAAAGCATCTTCTTTTCAGGTTTAGCACTTCTGTATCATACAAAGTCCCTCACTAGCAACCCCCCCCAGGAGTACCCACTTCCTTACTAAGTCCTCTCTTATTCAGTTACACCCCTAACTTCTAAATTTCTCTAGCATGTCAAAGGGCCAGATGCTGGCGTCCTCTCCTGTCTAGTTGGTAAATTTGGGAATATTGAGGCAATGTTACAATTGCCTCATGTACACTGACAACCCTCTCCTCCTCCCACATAACACAAATACTTGCGAGAGATGCAGCTATTTAGCCAAACTGGAGGCTGAGCTCTCTCAACTCAGGACTGGCAAGACCAGACAGGAGGAGGCAACTACACACACCACAAAACCAGTCTCACATAATGCTATCACAACAATGAATCAAACACAAACACACAAAGTCATACTCGGAGGCTCTGAGCAAAAATTTACCTAAACAGCAGAGGCCTCCAAAGCAGACACCCAAGCAACTGCCACCTCATGACACACCACAGGCAACACATAAACCACAAAATCAGTGTGCAAAGCAGTCACAGCCCTTAAGGCCAAATACAACACCAAACATACTTGTCATAGGTGACTCCATAGTCAGACACACTGATGTCCCACTCACCAGGCTGAACAAGGAGAGGGTCACAGTAAGCTGCCTATCGGGCGCTAGAATCCGCCACATAACACAAGCACTCTGGTCACTCCACAGCAAGTACAAATATGACACAGTCATTATCCATGCTGGTGTGAACGACCTGAGACGTACCTCCCTGGACTACATGAAAAGAGACATAGAGGAGCTCTCTGATTATGTAGCCCAGGCAGGTATGACCCTGACCCTGAGCAGTATCCTTCCTTCACCAAGAATGATGCCACAACATAGAGACAAGATGATCAGCTTTAACAATTGGCTTAATTTCTGGTGTCATTCAAAGGGGATCCAGTGTCTGTCTGCCTGGGATGACATGCTTGACAAGCCACGCTGCTTCGCAAGGGACGGCTTGCACCTGTCACCCCTGGGATTCAGGATATTGGCTAAGGCTCTTGCCACCCCCATAGTGCCTTTTTAGGCAATGCTCAAATTCTAAACCTACCACCCTAGAAAACAAAAATGGGAAGAAACTAAGGGTAATGCTGCTCAATGCCAGAAGTCAATCTCAAAATGCACGCACTCGAGGCCCTTCTCAGTATGGAGAACATCGATGTCTGTGCTGTGACTGAAACCTGGTTCAAGGCTCCTGAGAGCACCCCGGCACTATCAGGTTTTACCTCATATCATGCGTTCCAGCCCCAAAACCCAGACCACACCACAAAAGGAGGGGGTGTATCCATATTCATCAAGGATACCCACACCTCCAGGTTGGTGGCAACGCACGAAGCATCGGAAACCATCCAGGTGAAATTAACCATAGGCAAAACTGCTCTACAATTTGTAGCATGCTACAGGCCACCCTCTCAAACTCAGGAACCCCACACAGCCTTCCTGAAGACACTGGAGGGTATAAATGTATCTCCAAACACCATTATATTGGGTTCAACTACCCGAATATAGACTGGGAACATTACTCAAGCCCCAACTTTCTAGCCCAAAGGTTCCTGGAGTTCATAAATTCAAATGCCATGGAACAACTTGTCACCATTCCCACAAGAGGGGAAAATATACTAGATCTCATCATCACAAACATGGGGACAAAATGCTCCACACCGGAAGTATATCCCTCATTGGTGAGATCAGATCACAAACTAATCTCACTGGAAATCCACATCCCACCCCCACCCCAAACAAAAAAGACCACAGTGAAGAACTTCTCTAAAGCAAACTTTACACTACTCAAGAATGGTGTGGTATCCTTCAAGGCCCCCGAGCCAGTGGAAACCACAACCCAAGCTGCGGAAGCCCTTACAAATGCCTTCTACGAACACCTCCAGGACTGCATGGATCAGGCAATCCCTAATAAAACCAAGACTCTTTCCACCAAGGGCAAACGTCCAGTCTGGTGGACCCCAGCCATAAACAAACTTTACAATAAGAGGAGAAAGCTGTTACATGATAGAGCAAAATCCATAAAAGAGAAGACACCCTTGATCATTATTAGCAAAAAAATACGAGCACTCATAAAATCATCCAAGGTCAACTTTGAGAGAAAAATTGCCATAGATTCAAAAGACAATCATAAGGCCTTCTTCAGCTGTGTTAGAAACCTGGGTGGAAACTCCCAGATATACTCAGAATTAGTCCAAAATGATACAAAAATCACTGAACCCACAGACATTGCCAACATACTGGCAGACAGGTTAAGTGCAAACTTCACCCCCCCCCCCCCAAAAGGAGAGATAACTATCCCAGCGGAGTCTAGCCTCCCAGACATCTCAAATGCGCAGGTGAAAGCTGCTCTCTCTAAAGCTAAAAACACAGCATCAATGGGACCGGATGGTGTCCCCGACTGTGTGCTACACGAACTCAATGAGGAACTAAACCCGCATATAAGGCAGCTGTTTAATCTTAGCCTTGCCACAGGATACGTGCCCAAGGAGTGGCGTACGGCAACTGTGGTCCCACTCCACAAAGGCGGTGCCTCTACGGACCCTGGTAATTACCGCCCCATAAGCTTAACAAGCCTGGTCTGCAAAGCTATGGAGAGGATCATAATGGAACTCATAAACAAAGACATAGGGGACTTGCAGACATTGGACCCGACCCAGTTTGGCTTTGTCAAGGGCAGATCATGCCTTCTGAACTTGGTTGACTTCTTCGAAACAGTCACCAAGGCCATTCATGAGGGAAAGGCAGTCCATAAAGCCTACCTTGACCTTGCAAAAGCTTTCGACACAATACCCCACTCGGGTATTATAGAGAAACTTACCAGCTTAAATGTAAACCCATATGTCACAAGATAGGTTGCAAACTGGCTTAAGGACAGAACCCACAGGGTTAGAGTTGCTGGCGCCATGTCAGACTCCAAGCCGGTCACAAGTGGTATCCCACAGGGCTCAGTCCTGGGCCCCCTGTTGTTCGGCATCTACTTCTCAGAAGTACAGGCAAACATAGGAGGACTATGGCTGACAAAGTTTGCAGATGACTGCAAACTGGGCACCATAGTGGAAAGCACATCAAACACAGATATCCTTCAGAGGGGTCTCACGGAAACTGATAGCTGGTGCCAGAGCCATGGCCTGAAGTTAAATGCCAAAAAATGTATAGTCATACCCTTCGGGAAAAACAAGGTAACCCCAAGCTACCATACAGGTGGCAATCCATTAAGCACAGAAGAGGTTATCAGGGACCTGGGGACCCAGGTTGACAGTGGCCTTTCTTTTGACACTCACATTGCTAAAGTGGTTAGAAAGACCTTCTACATTGCCCACCTGATCATGAAGGGATTCACATCCAGATCAAGTGAGGTCATTGTTCCCCTGTACTCTTCACTTATCAGACCAATGATCGAGTACAATGCCCCATTCGGGATGTATCTCACCCGACACCTGCAGCAATTGGAGAGACCCCAAAAGTTCCTCACCAAAAGGATAAAGGGACTCCAAAATCTGTCATATGTTGCCAGACTGAAGAAACTCCAGCTCTATTCAGTCGCATACCGCCTGCTCAGAAGTGACCTGTGCCTGACATACAAGGCCATGTCCAACCCGGAATTAATGGACATGCTCCACCTCAAAAAATCCAAATCTACCAGATCCACTAGAGCAAGCGACTTAAACCTTAGCACGGATATAAATAGGACATGCTAGAGGGATAGATTTGTCACCCAGAGACTCCCTATGCTGTGGAATAAAATCCCAGTCCATGTGAGGCAGAGCACCTCGCTGGCTCTGTTCAAGAGAAATCTTGACCGGTGGATGGGAGATCGTAGGTTTACCCCGGGAATCATCTCTGTGTCACTGCTGGACAGAGGCACAACAAACTAATGGGCACAGTATTTTTTAACATAAGGGGTGGTGTAAGCCACAAAACTTTGGGCTAGGCTTATAAATGCCTTAGGGCAGATAGCCTAGTACAAACCTATGAACCTATGTAGTAACTACAGAGGGATAAAACTGATCAGTCACAGCATGAAGATATGGGAAATAGTAGTGGAAGCTAGGGTAAGAAGGGAGGTGATTAGTGAGCAGCAGTATGGTTTCATGTCTGGAAAGAGCACCACAGATGCGATGTTTGCTCTGAGGTTGTTGATGGAGACGTATAGAGAAGGTCAGGAGGAGTTGCACTGTGTCTTTGTGGTCTTAGAGAAAGCATATGACAGGGTGCCTAAAGAAGAGTTGTGGTACTGTATGAGGAAGTCAGGAGTGGCAGACAAGTATGTAAGAGTGGTACAAGATATGTATGACGTTAGTGTGATAGTAGTGAGATCTGCAGTATGAGTGACAGATGCATTTAAGGTGGAGGTGGGATTACATCAAGGATCAGCTCTGTGCCCTTTCTTATTTGAAATGGTGATGGACAGGGTTGACAGATGAGATCAGACAGTAGTCCCAATGGACTATGATGTTTGCCGATGACATTGTGATCTGTAGTGAGAGTAGGGAACAGATTGAGGAGACCCTGGAGAGGTGGAGAAATGCTCTAGAGAGGAGAGGAAGGAAGGTAAGCAGGACTAAGAATATGTGCGTGTGAATGAGAGGGAGGAATGGTGAGGATGCAGGGAGTAGTGTAAGCAAAGGTGGATGAATTTAAATACTTGGATCAACAGTTCAGAGTAATGGTGAGAGCAGATGGGGGTGAAGAAGAGTACAGGCAGGTAGAGTGGGTGGAGGAGAGTGTCAGCAGTGATTTGTGACAGACAGGTATCAGTAAGAGTGAAAGGTAAGGCCTACAAAGAGGGTAGTGAGACCTGCTACATTATATGGGTTGGAAACAGTGCCAGTGACAAAAAGGCAGGAGTCAGAGCTGGAGGTAGCAGAGGTAAAGATGTTAAGATTTGCATTGGGTGTGACAAGGATGGACAGGATTAGGAATCAATATATTACAGGGTCAGCTCAGGTTGGACCGCTTGGAGACAAAGTCAGAGAGGCAATTCTATGCACGTCTTTCTGTTCATCTTGCTGTTAAAGCTGCATTTACATGCATACATACCACAATTCATTTAACTATTTATTATAAGCAACTAGTCTTATTACTGTATTGTACTGAGTACAATAAATACAAGAAGATATCTGTTTCAGTTGTTATGCTTTACTTTCACATTTTCTTTTCAGATCTATAAGCATGCAACACAAATACTGTCAACTCTCTATGGCAAATATCCAAAGCTTGTTTATGCACAGTTACATTTATACCAGGTCTGGTATGTTTAGTCTGATGTAATACAGTTTTTTCTTTGTATAACAGTTTTCCTTTGTTCCCTTGTCCTTGGTTCTTTGTAGTTTGATGATCCATGGAAACTCAGTCTTGCATTATCTGAAACGTGGTGTTCCAGCACTATCTGAAACTTGATGTTACGTCCCCTTACTTTGCTGATGTCTTTCCAACTGCCATCTGCGCAGTTAATTTTTACAGACCGTTTCTCAATAACATACTCCTTTACATGGATGCCAAATTTTAACTATGCTATGCCAGCACACTTACTACTTTATTTTTCAGCATTTTACACTATTTCTAAATTAACCCTTTATATTTCATATTATTCTTGCAACTTTTATTCAAGCTAATAATCATGCTAGAAGTAGTTTGAAAAGACAGTGTATAGAACAGAGTATTCTTTCAGCATTGTTTTGGACATGTGCTGAGGAGGGATGCTGGGTATATTGGGAAAAGGATGCCAAGTATGGATCTGCCAGGTAAGAGGAGAAGAAGGCCTAAGATAAGGTTTATGGATGTAGAGAAAGAGGACATGCAGGTGGTTGGTGTGACAGAGCAAGATGCAGGGGTCAGCATGAAATGGAAACAGATGATCTGCTGTGGCAACCCCTAAAGGGAACAGCCGAAAGAAGAATTGTAATCCCACACTGAATTACTGGTTTTATTACTGTTTACCCTTGCCCAAATCCTGGCTCTGCTTTATTTCCAATGTACTCTCGATTCTTCTAGTCAACTCTCATTCTCCCTTCCCCTCTCTCCAACATTTTCTGTTGAAATATTGGAAAAGGTTTTACAGGTACAGTCTCTGTGGTCTTTCTTGTCAGAACAACAACCAGCAGAATATCCTTCTGTTTCACATCTCATATGTTGGACAAACTTTTGTATTTTCTCCTTAGCATACACTTCAAAAAAATGATTTTGTCCCTCCAGGGAAAAATACTTTAAAGACAGCTGGATACAGCAATTTAAATCTCACACCTGCGTCTTGACATTCCCTGAATAATGGAATTAATTTACTCCTCTTCTGCCTGGTTTATAGTGAGTAATCATTCTCCACACTCTGCTGTCTCCTACTTTTAGTATTCTTTTTTTTTTTTGTCAGAATCAACTCCTTCTGTCAGCAGGATTGCATCTTTACTGTTAAAGGTCTAGGTTGCTTTCTTATAGCTAGGTATGCAGCACACATACAATATGCCCTTTTAACTAAACTCCTGCTGTGGAATACCAAACTCATTGCTTATTTGTGCTTTCATAAAATTAATACAGTCTGTTCCTTCCAGCTTCTCTGGTGGAGCTGAAAATCTCAGGTTTTCCCTATGTGCTCTGTCCTCTACTAATTCTATTACTTTTTGAAACATCTCTTCCTGAGCAGTCTCATTCAGCCAGCCTTATTTTTTCATTTCAACCTCAGACTTTTTGCAGCTTTAACATCTTATCTGAATACCTGTTTAAAACTTCAATTTTCCAACCTTTTGTTGTGTGTTGATATACTCCATCAGTGTTTTGTTTAGTTTAACCAGGTCTGTATACAGTTTCTTGTATCTTCCTGTATGTTACTGGAAGTCATGCCTGACGGTTGTGTTGCTTTTTGCCGAACAGCTGCAGAACTTAACCCAGTCAATGTTTCTTCCTCACTTTGTGTAGCTGATTTTTTCCAGGTCTTCTGTATTTCTTTATGCCTGGCACCAGGGCAGTGCACTTACTAGCCAGTTACTGAAATTTACCAATAAACACAAGTCTACTGGCCTTCTCTGCAGAGTTTCTGTTTTCACACTGGGAGAGCTAAAAACAAGCCGAAACTCAGTGTGCAGCCATCTTGGAAGACCACAGTTCAACATCTTATTGGAGGAAATTCACACTCACAGTTTGCTACATCATACTGATATTCATTGGTTAAGTCGAGGAGTCATGCTGAAGTGTTTTTATGAATTAAGAAGTGAAATGCAGAGGTTTATGCATGAGAAAGGAAGGGCTGTGCAAAAGACAATGAATGGGTTCAAGATCTAGGTTTCATGGTAGATATGACAGAACACTTGCATTACCTTAACCCAAGGCTGCAAAGGTGCAATAAACGGGTGACAGATTTACATGCCTACATTCGGGACTGAGTTGAAGCTTCGTTTTGAACACCAACAGCCAGCAAGTAATACCACACACTTTGCAACTCTGAAATCCCTACAAGATGCACCCATGTTTCATGATGATATCAACACTGAAAAGTATTGCCACAATATTTCCAAGTTAGTGAGTGAGTTTGGAGAACAATTTGCAGACTTTAAAAACCTAGAGTATGATTTTTTTTCTATTTTCTGCAACCCTTTCTCTGTTAGTGCTGGTGAGGAACCAAAACAGTTTCAGTTAGAGCTAACTGATCTCCAGTGTAATTCTGTGTTGAAGGGTAAGTTTTCAAGTGCTGACATTGGCACATTTTATCAGTATGTTGGGCCAACATATCCTTGAATTAAACGTTTGGCCTCAAAGATTACGTCAGTGTTCTGCGGTACCTATGTCTGTGAAACACTCTGATGAACCTGTAAAATCCTCAACTCTGGTCTCAACTTATTGACGAACATCTCCACTCGACACTGAAGGTAGCCACGGCTCAGTCCTTAGTGCCAAACAGTGATGCACTTGGAAAGCCCAAGATGTGCCAAATTTCTGGGAATAGTAGTACCAGGAATTAAGGTAAATAGCTTGACTTCTTTGCTCACTTGTTTTTAGGTTACACGCGAACATGAGTGTAGACTAAATCCACCTTTATCATTATTATTATTACATTCCTCCCCTAATGAGTGGTCTTGATCTGCAGAAACTGTGCCTGCAAAGATTCAGTGTGAAGTCTGCCAAGGCAGCCCCCTCAAATACCTTGCCTAAAAGGGCTCTCCTACCTGAAGGATGTTATCCTGCAGAAACTGTGCCTACAAACATTTAATCTGAAGTCAGACCACTACAAACTGCCAAGGTAGCCCCCCTCAAATACCTTACCTAAAAGGGCTCTCCTACCTGAAGGACGCTATCCTGCAGAAACTGTTCCTGCAAACATTTAATCTGAAGTCAAACCACTACAAACTGCCTAGGTTAATAACTTAAAACTGTAATCCTTTTAATTGTACACTGCTGACCTGGGTCTAAAGCACCTATAGTCTGTTCCCCCATAACAACTTGGCTTCCTCTTTCTTCTAATTAAAAGTAGTTTACCCCCCGAAAAATATACCACCACTGTTTCTCACCTTAAAACCCTGAAAATTATATTCTAAAGCTAGCAAATACCCTAAAAGTAGTTTAAAAGACAGCTATTAAACTAAGACTTTAAATACTTACCATACGGCTCCAGGAAGCCTCAGAAAACACTTGAAGTCAGTATTTTTAACTGACCTGTGTTACTTAATGATGACCTACTCTCGGGATTTTCTTTAATCCTGGAACTTCTATAACTTGCTTAGGTATGTAACCTCTGTAAATATTGTATCTTAAACAAGTGCTTGTTTAGGTATGTTAACTACTGTAAATACTGTATTTTTAATCTAATATCTGAGCTTTTCTCCCCGGGCCTCTGCTGAAAATGGGCATGTACCCAGTCGGACTATCCCAGTCAACAAATGTAAAATAAAATAAAAATAAAAAAATGATTTTGCCTGCGTACTGTATACTCTGATGAAATATGGCCTGCTGGAGTAAGTTTACAGGTGACAACGTGTCAAAGAGGGAAAAAACAAGACCATCAGGAATGGACATGAAGAAATTTTACTGGATGGAGGCTGAGCAGAGATGAGAGGTTCTAACTGTCAGGACCCTACAGCAGAAGTGTTTTCAAAGTAAAATATATCAGTTTCTGTTGGTGCATACTAGTTGTTTCAGTGACATGGGCAAAATCACATGGTATACAGCTGGTAGGTCTAAAAAACATCAAAATCAGTGATAAGTAATACTTGATTGCAGAGCACTACAATAAATATTGGGCTGCAGTGCATAAGCAAATAGATGCAAATTCAGTCACAACTGCTCTCACACAATACATACAATATTACTTGGCCTTTAGGGAAATGCTCATTGTAACCAACTGTCTTGCTCAATACTTTCCCTTGGCTGTTAAGGCTGGTAAAACGATGTGAATGCTTTGCTAAGTACACCCCTGCTAGGAAGGAAAAATAACTGCACAGATGGAAAATGAGACTTCATCAGGAGTACAAGTGACCATGCACAGCTTGACTTTAAAAAAAAAAAAAAGGCCAACAGTGATAACCACTTAAATTCCAGTACAGTCAAACATTGCAATTCCACTATCTTTGTCTGCTTGATAACCCCCTGCTAACCAGTAATGCTGAGAGGCCAAGCCATATAGAAAATTAGTAATAAGCAAGATTCCAGAATAAAAAGGTTTACTCTAAACTAGAGAGTCATGAAAGGCTACACACTGATTCTGAGCAAACTGAAAGATAAAGAATTTATGCTCTGTTACTTTCATAATGAATAGTCACCATACTCTAATAAAGTAACCTCAAGCAGCTGTTCAGTTGTTTTACCTGCCCATCTTGCTGGAGGTGGTGATGCAGCATCTGGGATTGAGGTTGCTGATGCGCTGGTAGGATATGAAGGAAAGGTGCTGGAGCATAGCCAGGAGCACCACCAGGATTTAAGGGTCCAGTAGATCCAAGTGCTGAAGGGAGACTGAAAGGAGGTGGTGTGCCAGCATGGAATCCCTGCTTATCAAAAGTCTTTGTGTGATGAAAGTTTGACAACAGTACACACACATACAAAAACAAAACAAAAAGCAAAAAATTACATTGTGAAGACCTACACAAAAATGCAGCAACAGGAAGTTTACAACTTCTAAAAAACATTAATCAAGATACCACTGGACAAACTTTTCTGATCTGCTGGCAATCTGTTGACAAACATCTGGCAGTGCACTGGCTTCAGCGGAAAAAAAAATCTACTTTCAAACGATTTCTGGGATATTGTCTTGCACAAAGAGCATGTTCTACAAAGGGGGTGGCAGACTAACTAGGCTTGAAAGAAAAAAGCAATTTGTTTCCTTATGCAAATTAACCATCATGATGAAGTTATTAACATGTTCAAAGTTATATAAAACAAAAGCTGACTTCACAGCCAGGGCTTCTACGTGCAGGTCAGTTTACTTAACCACTTTGATATACTGCCTACTTGCATCACTGTAAGAACTACATGTAATCTAAACAGCTTCTTGAATTTTGACTCTGTTCACAAATATTTTAGGTTATGAAACTCTGGACTTTATAAAATGGATGACTCCTCTGAATAAACGTTTCAACATCACAAGCATATCTGTAATAAATCCAGTAGGTGGCATTTAAATATTAATTAAAAGTTGAGCACTGTACCTGAGCTTTATTATACACTGAGCCACTGATATCTGGTACTCCTGCACTGCTTGAAGCCACTGAAACTCCTGTCAAAAAAAGAAGACAAATTAACTGTACTAATGCTTCTACAGCATATGCCTTACACAGCACATCCACCTATAAGTGCCACAGTCATTGGCTAAAAGTGCAGGAACTCTGAAATAAGAAATCAATTAGTAAATAGAATACAGAAAGTCAGATTTTTATCCTGTAGGACAACTTTAAGAAAATTATTTGCTTAAATAAATAAGAAATGAAAAAAATAAATCAATAAAATGCATACTGACAAACTTTATCCCGTAGAACAGCTTTGTGAATGCAGTTATTTGTAATCAGTTTCTAAGTGCAGAAATGGAGTTGTGCTGGGTGCTTCCATAACATCAAAAGTTGTCATGCTACAAAGTATAACTGGTCATTAGGTGGGGACACTGGCACATTATTTTCAAGGTGTTACTACAATAATGTCACTAGTCAGCATGCAGATTCATGAGGATAAAACCCTTGTCACTCAAAGACAGGGTGGCTATTCTCTTTCTCCCCACCCTCAAAAAGCTTTGGCAACAATGATTACATGAAGAAAAAAAATACGTAGACTACTATGAAAAAGAAATTATGTACCCACCATAATGTTCCATCTGAGTAGTTGTACTTCCATTTGTCTTCAACCTGTGGGTTCCAGATCCGTATCGGATCCGACACAGCCGCATATCCACCATCTGGTCTGAGCTCCAAGCTCCTCCCCTTTCTCATAATGCCTCCCCCTGTCTCCTTCCTCCCTTCAGATCGAGTTTGCTGCCCAACACACAACACATACCCGACCAAGACTAACACTACTGGCAACCAGACTTTCCTGAGCCAAAGCATGACAAAAGACTTCCCCTGAGATTTCCAGCTTCCATAAATATAGCCAGGACAATAGTGACAAGATACGGGGAAGGAAGGGGATGGTTGAAGACAAATGAAGTACAACTACTCAGATGGAATGTTATGGTGAGTAGATAACTTCTTTATGTGAAGTAGTTGACGTCATTTGATCTTCAACCTGTGGGACAGAGTCCCCAGCAACTATACTCCTGGGAGGCCATCATGGAAGGATATTCCAGAGCACAGTGGAGCCAAAAGATGCCCTGTTCCTAGATCATCATCTTCTTTCAGCTTTTCCCGGTTAGGGGTCGCCACAGTGGATCATCTGTCCGCTCATGATTGGCAGTGGAGTTTTATGGTGTCAAGTTGCCAGCCCGGCGCCCAACCTTCCACAGAAGGCACACACACACGCACTCGCACCTAGGGCCAATTTAGAGTACCCAATCCACCTACTGCATGTCTATGGGATGTGAGAGGAAACCAGAGCACCCGGAGGAAACCCACGCGACCACAGGGAGGACATGCAGACTCTGCACAGAAGGCACCCCAGATGAAAATCGAACCAGAGAACCTCTTGCTGTGAGGCAGCAACGTTAACCGCTGCACCACCGTGGCCGCCTGCCCTGTTCCTAGATATGATGTCCAATTTATGAGAAATGAAGGTATGAGATGAGGACCAAGTAGCTCCAGAACAGATATCATCCAGGGACAACCTGGATCATAAAGCTGTTAAAGTAGCCATAGACCTGGTAGAATGTGCTTTTACCTGATGGGGAAATTCTCCTGACAGAGTACGCCTGAATAACACACTGGGAAATCTAACGGGCAATCATAACCTTGGAGATTGGTTTCCGTAAAAAGGGTTTTGAGTAAGAAATGAACAGCTGGTCAGATTTACAAAAAGCTTTTGTCCTGTGCAAGTAAAACTGTAATTGTCTATGCACATCCAGTAAATGAAAAGGACCATTGATGGTCTGATTAATATTGGCTTCTGACGCTACATTGGGAAGAAAAGACAGGTTAGTACACAAAGACACTCTATTCTTAATGAAAAATCATATAAGGAACCTTGACCGATAGTGCTTGAAGTTCTGACACTCTCCTAGCAGACGTAATGGCAACTAAAAGGCAGTCTTCCAAGATAGATACTGCAAATCAACAGAAACTGCAGGTTCAAATTGGGGAGAGACTAAAGCCTGAAGCACTAATGTAAGGTCTCATGAAGGAGTAGGATCCTTCACTGGGGTCTCGGAAGAAAGGTACCCTTAAAGAAAGTCTTGCAAAGTTTAGAACAGGCCAACTAAGTCATGTTTTCCCCCACATGAAAATTGGAGATTGCGGCCAGTTGGACTTTAACAGCGGGGGGAAACTGGCACCTTGCTGAAAAATCCCTGCCAAAAACTCCAATATCGCAGACACTGGAGCAGTAAAGAGATCTAATGCACACGGTGAGGCCCATATGGAAAAACTTTTCCACTTGCTACTGTATACCCTTCTGGTGGAAGACTTGAGCCACCACCAAAATGGTTTTAATGGGAGAAGATAAACCAGGAGTCCTAATGATCACGGGAACTGGGCCAGCCAAGCTGTGAGCTTCAAATTGTCCCGGTCTGGGTGAGGAATTCCCGACAGATGAGAAATGAGATCCGGAAATGGATCCAACGTCCATGGTGGAACTACTAGATGAGACCATAGAGAGGGAACCAGACTTGGCGAGGCCAGAATGGGGCAATGAGGATCACAAAGCTCCCCAGCCTGCAAGCTTTCTGAAGAAACTTTGATATCAAGGATAGAGAAGGATAAGCATAAAGAAGACCGGGAGGCAAAGCATGAATCACATCATCTCTGGGGGATTCCCCCTGAGAGGGGTTCAGAGCAAAGTACGTGCTGCATTTCATGTTAGAAGGAGATAATAGATTGCAGCAAGGCCGACCCCACTTTAGAAAGATCTGCTGAAGGCTTCAGAGTCCACTATTAAGGCATCAGGATAGATCTGCCGAGCATGTCCGTTAGAATGTCAGACCGTCCCAGAATGTGTTGCCACCAGAAAACGGCCGGTGGAGATTGCCCATTCCCCCAATCTCACGGCTTTGCAACAAAGGGGGTAAGATCTGGTTCCCCCCCGTTTGTTGATGTACCAGACCACTGACATGTCTGTCTGGATAGCAACCTTCCCTAGCGGAAGTTGGGCATGAAGGGCCTGCAATGCAAGAAGCACTGCCCTCAAATCCAGGATATTCAAATGCAAACTGGTCTCAGATGGGGACCACATGCCTTGAAGTGTCCTTCCCGAGCAATGCCTCCCCAACCTAGCTGGGAGGCATCCATGGTCACCGTGACCTTGGGAAAAGATGGGAGAAAGGGATGTCCTTTGACTAGGTCTGGGGAATGAAGTTACCACCGAAGACCATCCCTGCACACTCAGGAGAGTCGTACGGGATGAGACAATAGCAGAGCTAAGAGAGACCACTGAACATCAAGAATCCACTGAAGAATCCATATGTGAAAGTGCGCTAAGGGTAGCAGGTTGATAGTGGCCGCCACAGACCCCAACACCCTCAGTACTGTTTCTGCTGTCGGAGATTGGGTTTGAAGGATGCACAGAACGTGTACCTTCTGGATGTGCATCCTCTGTCTAGGGTAAGGAAAATTTTCATCTGGACAGTGTCCAACTGAGCCCCAATGAAGTCTAAGATCTGAACAGTGGCCAGCGACGGCTTGTTGAGACTGATGGTGATGCCCAGTCTCCGTACTAAGTAAGAGGAAGTAATCCCTGGCTTGGCAAAGTTGATGCTCAGAAGAGGCAGCAAAGAGCCAATCGTACAGGTAAGGGAAGACCTGAGTGAAGCCTCAGGTGAGCCACTATTATTGTCATCACCTTGGTGAACACCCTGGGGCCCTGTGATGAGACCAAAGGGAAGTGCTCTGAACTGACAATGATTGGCTCCTAGCTGGAAGTGGAGAAACCTCAGAGTGCACCTGTCCATCTTGATATGATAGTATGCATCCTAGAGGTCGACTGAGCACATCCAGTCGTACACTTGCAGGTAGGGCAGGATGGACTTGAGCGTGACTACTCAGAATTTTGCATTGGCCACTGACAGATTAAAGGTGGATAGATCCAAAATGGGTCTTAGGTCCCCCATTTTTACTGGCATTAAAAAGAACCTGGAATAAGTGCCCGATATCCAGAATGGTCAAGGGGGGCAGGTTGGATGACTTGTTTTACTAGCAGCTTTTTTATTTCTAGTGCTGCTTCCTCCCTTTGTGTGGGTGAGACATCCGGGGGGTGTTTGGGTGGCTCGAGGAAGGGGAATGAATAGCCTCTGGATATGATCTGCAACACCCAACGATCTGTTATGGACTCCCATTCACCTGGGTGTAGCGATAACTAGCCCCCGACTGCCTCCAGTGAAGAGCAGTCGGGCAAACCTTCAGGGCTGCTGTGCGGGTCTGTCTGAGAATGATTCTGGAGATCTGTAATTTCTTGGACCCCCTCTGCCTGTAGGGCAACGTCTATCAAAACCCCCAATGCCTCTGGGGGATGGTGAGTACCGCGTGTCCTGGGAAAATGCCCGAGACGTCTGGAACCACATCTTCTTAGCCCCTTGCTGATTCCTAGAAAAGGATCCTTGGGGGGGAGGAGAAGCGGATCCCGACGAGTGTCTTCCCAGCCTTCCCACTCTGGCCAAAGTCTCGCATACCGACTTCCCAAACAGGGAGGAACCATCGTACAGGGCACTGGTGAACGACGCCTTGAAGGGTTCTGAGAACTGACAGCCAGAACCAGGCGTGTCACCTGATGGCAACGCCTGTATCAGCTGCCCTAGTGGCTCCATCAGCATGGGAGAGTAGATGCATGGAGGTGTTAGCGACTGACTTCAGAGTGGCCATACGACCAGAAAACATCTTCTTGTCTCCAGTCGACATGGACTCATGAGTCAAATCAGCACTCTCCTTAACTAGGTCTCGCTGCAGCCGAATCACGTGTGCCATGTAATTCCATGCTCTTACTGAGAAGGTGGCTGAAGCATAAACCCGCTTACAAAATCAATCCAACGGCCTTGACTCCTGGTCAGGAAGATGAACTGAAGAGCTCTCCTGAGCAAGCTCTTTCTTACTGGCAGCTGCCACCACCATAACATCAATCGGGGACCCTTTACTCCAACATGTCCTGTCCGAAGTGGAGCTAAGAACTTTATCAGGGTGCTTAGGGATAGGCTCCACCATGTCCGACTCCTTCCACGCCCGAGATGTTATAAGGTCCACTAAGGGATCAGCGGGAGGGGACACCCAGGAAATAGATGGATCTGTGCCGAATGCCTCGAGGAACACTGATTTGTCCGAGGTTGCTTTCTGGGCAGACCACCCCCCCTCTTGTGTAGGAGTTCCATGATGTCTCCAAAGGAGACATTCTTGGGGGGTAATATGGGAAACCTTCTCCTTCCTCCAAATCAGCATCTTCGGTGAGGGACTCTGGTGGGGAGTCCAAGTGCCTCCTTTTACACGTCCATTTGCGAGGGATCTCCTCTGTGGGAATTTCTGGGGAGGACTCGCCAACTTCCTGCTGCTTCCTCACGGGAGCAGAGGCAAAATGGGAACAGGCTGTCCCTGAGATAAGATGGTCTGGACCGTACCCAAAACAAAGGGAGTTGGGACGGAGTCTGAGATGGTCAAGAGTCTTGATGACACTGAGAGAACCCTCTCCACCACATCAAAGACTGAAGGAGAACAGACATCCTGAGAAGTGCCAGACAGAGCTATTCCCCTCTGACCCTAATGGGGAGTCAGAGCAGAGACTCCAGGAGCCGAGCTATCGAGAGTACTGCCCTCTGACACACACTGAGTTGACGGCACCCCCTTGGATCCAAACTCAAGGCTACAGCTCAGACAGCTCGGATCAGACACACAAGGCAATGACCGGAGTCTACGTACAAGGTACCACAGGCGCCAACCCCTCAATCTCGAGGGTCCTGGGATCCAGGGGCTCCTAAACCAAAAACCGGATCGGAGAAGAAGTGATCGGCGTAAAGAAAGACTGCAATCCCTCCACTCCAGAGGGAGAGGGGGCAGGCAAGACCCCCATCTGAATTTGGGTGCAGATAAACCAATGCATCATCTTATCCATCTTCGTTTCATTGAGGCTCCGGGTGGAGCAGGAGGATGAAGCCACTGACACTAGTCTGGAGTGCCGGTGAGGGGAAGCCCGAACAGGTGACAGGATCCGGAATTCCTCTGGCTCTGGGGAGAACCTAGGAGAATGAAGCTGGGGAGATCCAGGTCTGGTTTCTGGCCTAACCTTCAAGGGGGAGCGTGCCAGAGCTGAGCAGTCGGGAGACCACTTCCTCGGTCTATCCTTCCTAGACTTCGCCCCTTCCCCGGACCTCATGGCAGGAGTTTTTGAGTCCCAGAGACTGGGGAAGAGTAGAAGTTGAAGCTGCAACTGATGTGGGGGTTACGGTCCCCAAAGAGGGAATTAGGCCCTTGAGGATGAGTTTGGCCCTCCTGTCCTTCAGTACCCTCGGATTAAACCTGACATAGATACGACAGGAGGTTTGTAGGTAGGCTGCCCCCAGACACCACATACAGTGTGGCGATCGGCTGGGGGGAGTTTATGGTCACACTCTGTGCACTTTCTGAAACCTAGTTTAGAGGTTTCAGTCATGTCCTTAAAAAGGCCCAGAACACACACACACACACACACATGCCCTAAAGAAAGAAAAGAACAGACTGAAAAAGGGAGCCAAGTTTTTTTTTGTTTTGTTTTCCGACGACTGCGCGAGGAGGATAGATAGTAAAGCTAGGAAAAAGTTAAGGAGGGAAGCAAAAAGTGCAAAAATACACTCACTCACTAATCCAAAATGACTAGCTGAGAACTTGGACCACAATGCTTGCTTTTCCAATGGCAAACGAAACTGGGGAGGAAGGAGACAGATGGTATTATGGGTAAGGGGAGGAGCTTGGAGCTCGGATCAGATGATGGATATGGGGCCTTGTCGGATCCAATACGGATCTGTAACCCACAGGTTAGATCAAATGAAGTCAACTACTTCAGATCAAACAAAATGTGGAGATGTATGCATATCACTCCCAAAGAGATGGGATGGGTGAGAATAACTACTGGCCCTTTGAATGTGGTAGCACAGTACAGCAATGCAAGTGCACTCACCACAACAGATGTTAGAATAACAGATTGCAGCTGCACAAATCATACTAAAATGGTTAGCTGCTAGCTCTCTTTAGCAGTGGAATACCCATGATGTACGAAATTATGCAGTCTTGGGTCATTCATGGCTATTATGGGATAAGCCCAGTTATAAAGAAAGTTTATTATACGTTTTTTTTTTTCCTTGCAACCCCCACAAGAGATGGTCATATCAGTGTACTGCACTAACAAAAGTTCTCGGAATTCACAGGACAAAATAACCCAAATTAAACAAAGAACACAATAAAAGTCCTAAAAGACTGTGATAACGCTAAAAACAGTGAAACCTAAAAATGTGAAATAGAACAATCTCTGTGAAATAATACATACAATGGATAAACACAACTGAAAAATGTATGTAAAGTAAATATAGCACTACCTTCAAACTTCAGCACCTTTACAGTTATCACAGTACACAGAGATGTATTAAGTCATGTGGTCTGTTTATTCACTGTAAGATTAAATCTGAAAAATAGTCAAAAATCTGGCAACTTCACATCAGAAGTGAGATGCCCAATCCTACGTGTTTTTATTTTCTGAAAAATTTATGCTCCAATGCAAAAAGTACAGTTTTGTACCTACCATAAATGTAGATGCTCGAGTGTTCACCCTGCTGCAGTCATCACACTTGGGTTGAATCCCAAAGCTAAAGATGGGAGGTGGCGTCACACAGGGTTAGAAGAAGCTAGTAAGCCCTGCAAAACTGCAGTGGAAAAACAGCTCTAGTCTGAAGAGTACAGAGGTAAGTGATAGTGTTTGGTGAAGGTGTGCACTGAACTCCAAGTAGCAGCTTCCAGAATATCCTTGGTTGGCACTCCCCTGAGAAAGGCTGCTGATGTAGCTGTAGCCCTGGTGGAGTGGGACCTAATGTTAGCAGGTACTGGTTTCCCATGATGTGTGTAACAGAAACGTATGCAATGCCCTATCCATTTTGAAATGGTCTGTTTTGAGATAGCTTTTCCTTGTGATCCTGTAGCATAGGCTACAAAAAGCTGGTCAGTTTTTCTGAAAGCCTTAGTTTATCCAAGCAGTAACGTAATTGCCTGTGAATGTCCAAAGAGTGCAGGAGTCTTTCTCCTTTGTTCTGGGGATTTGGGAAGAAGGTGGGCAAGTGAATGGTTTGGTTTAGGGCCACAATGGATACAGCCTTTGGCATAAAGGAAGGATTTGTTCGTAGAGAGACTCCGTCTTGATGAAAAATGATGAAAGGTTCCACTGCCATTAGTGCCTGTAGCGCTGAAACTCTTCTAGCGGAGGTTATTGCTAGTAGTAGGGCAGTTTTCTATGAAAGAAATTTTAAATCAGTAGAAAAAGCTGGTTCAAAGGGCGGTAGTGTAAGCTTTTCCAGAACAAAGTTGAGATCCCAAGTAGGTGTTGGAGCTCTCCTTGACGGTCTTAAGTTCTTAGCCCCTCTGAGGAACTCTCTCAGGAGTGGATGTGAGAATAGAGGAGGATCCGTGCTGTAATGCGCTGAAATTGCTAAGGCGTGGATCTTAATAGATGAAAAGGAAAGTCCTTTGTGTAATATCTCAATTAAATATTGTAGAATCTGAGGGATGTTTGGATCAAGGGGGTTTAGGTTCAAGGCGCAGAATCTTTTCCATTTGTCTGAATAGGTTTTCCTGGTGCTGGGTCTCATGGCCTCCAGAATGACATCCATAACAGCTTTGGATAAAGGTGTTGGCTGGTTGTTTAGGTAATTTGCCATGCAGCCAGGTTTAAAGTCTTGAGCTGGCTGTGTAGAATCTGATGATCTCGCTGGGTGAGCAGGTGAGGAATTTGTGGCAAAATCCATGGTGGGCCTTAGGCCATGTTCATTAAAATTGGGTACCAATGCTGGCGTGGCCAGTCTGGTGCAACGAGTATCATTTGTGGTCTCTCTAATCTGACTTTCAGCAGTACCTTTGCTAGAAGAGGTAGTGGAGGGAAGGCATACACTGTTAATGTTTTCCAACTGAATGAGAGGGTGTCCACTTTCCAAGCTAGTGGATGGAAGATCCTTGTGCAAAATATTTGAAGTTGGTGGTTGTGGGGGCTTGCAAACAGATCTATGTCTGGGCATCCCCATTTTTGAGCTATCATTGCAAATACTTGTGGATCTAGTTTCCATTTGTGTGGATCCATGATGCTTCTGCTTAGGTCGTCTGCCAATGTATTTTTTCTGTCCTGGCAGGAATTGTGTTTGTAATTGAACCTGGTAAGACAGTGCAGTGTTCCACAAGGTCATTGCTTGCCTGCATAGAGGGTAGTGTGCCCCCTCGCTTATGTACCACATGACTGTGGTATTGTCCATCTTTATTAGTAGTTGTCCTGGGTGTAGAAGGTCCTTGAAAGCTGTTAGGGCATTCTGTACTGCTAGCATTTCTTTTTGATTGATATGCAGATGCCTCTGATCTGTAGTCCATTTGTCTTGAATGCACTGCCCTGCCATGTGTGCTCCCCGGCATAGTCCGATGCATCTGTTGTCATAGTTTGCCTGGCTGTGGGTAAGGTGAAAGGCTGACCCTTGTTGAGGTGACATGCCTGTGCCCACCATAGAAACTCCTGTTGAAGGCAGGGAATGAGTGGTATCATTGTTTCCAAGCTGTGGTTGTGATGAGTCCATACACTTTTCAGGTACCATTGTAATTTCCTCATATGCAGTTTTGCAAATGGTATTAGTAGTATGCAAGATGCCATGAATTCCAAAGCCTGCAGAATTTTTCTTGCAGGGAGTTGGGTCTTTGTTGCCATTATTTTGAAACATTGAAACAGCTGTCGTTGCTTGTCTGGCGTGAGATAAGCCATCTGGGCCGTTGTATTCAAGCTGGCACCTAGGAATATTATGTTTTGTGAGGGCACTAGTTTTGATTTCTTTTCGTTTACTGTGTACCCTAGGCAACTTGGAAGGTGTTTGACAAATGACAGATGTTTTAAAAGAATGTCTTTGTTTTCTGCCTGAATAAGGCAGTCCAGGTATGGGTATATTTAAATTCCTGTTTGTCTGCAGTATGCAATTACTGGTGCCAGGCATTTTGTGAAGACCCTGGGTGCAATAGATAAGCCAAAGGGCAGTGCAGAGAATTGATAATGCTTTGAACCTGCAATGAAGCGGAGGTATCTTCTGCAATTTTGTCTGATAGGGACATGCAGGTATGCCTCCTTGAGGTCCAAAGTGACTAGCCAAGCATTCTTGCCCAGCATGGGAAGAAGCTGCTGTAGTGTTAAGCATCTTGAATTTTGGTACTTGCAGATAGGTGTTCAGAATTGAAAGATCCAGAATGGGTCTCCATGCTTTGTCCTTTCTTGGGACTAGGAAGAGTCTTGAGTAAAATCCTTGTCCTTGCTCCTGTGTAGGTACCTGTTGAATGGCTCTCATGTTCATTGTTTTTGTGCCTCTGCCCATTGATTTGGTGGCAGGTTTGGCATTCCTTTGTTCCTTGGTAAGGTATGAAAGTGGAATCTGTATCCTTGAGACACAATGTTTAGAACCCATTTGTCTTTTGTGATGATGTGCCAGTTGTCTGCAAAAAAATGCTAGTTTTCCCCACAATGGAGTTGCCAGGAGAGATTTGCTTGGTAGTTTGAGGATAGAGTCATTGTGTTTGTCTTCTGCTAGCTTGGGGCCTGTCTTCTCCTCCTTTCTGGGTAGCAGAACCCCATTGGCGAGGTTTGTAAGGGCCCTGTGACTGACCTCTGCCCCTTGGGCGTCTGTAGTTACCCCTCTGTGATCTGTCTGAAGCTGGAAAGGACCAGTTTTTGTTGGCCAATTTCTGCTGAATCTAGGGGGTTGTACCTGCAAAAAATCCTTGACAGTTTGCATAGACTTTGCCTTATCCTCCATTTTCTTTAAAACCTCTTCTGCTGTGACACCAAATACATCCTGTTGTAAAGGTGCATCCAATAATTTTGCTTTAACATGGTCAGGGAGGGTTTGTTCTTTTAACCAAGCATGCCTACGTATGACAGAGCCAGTAACAGCTGCTCTACAAGAAGCTTCCAATGAGTCAAATCCGCATTGTAAAGTATGTTTGCCCATCTGTTCAGCTGCATGCAACAGATCCTGCATTTATTTGAATTCAGCCAGTTCTGAATGTGTGCTCATTTTTTGTTTTAACTGAGACATTAGAAATTGTTGATATTTCAACATGTGAAACTGGCAATTTAATGCTCTCATAGCCAGAGTAGCTGGGGTGTATATTTTCTTGCCCCATCTATCTAGGGCTCTGGAATCCCTTTCAGAGGGCACAGGATTTTTAGCCATAGAAGTTTTAGCTCCCTTAGGACCCTGGGAAATGATTTCTGGGTCAGCTACAGGGCTTTTATAAAGGAATTTGTGTGAGTCAGGTACTCTGTAATATCTGTCTGGATTTAAACTAGACTCCAAGTAAACATCATCCACAATATCCAGAACAGGAGGGATAGCAAGAGGTCTGTGCTGGGGTAGCAAAAGGAACTCTCGGAGCCTTTTCTTAGAATCTGAGTAATCCTGGCCTTCCTAGTGGAAATGTTCCCTCATGGTATGTAAAGTTTCCCCAAAGGAGTAATCTTCAGGGGGAGATGCTGAGGGAATAGAGTCTTCAGCATCAGAATCTTCATAAGGTAGAAAAGTGTAATCCTGTTCCTCAGAAGAATCTGAGGAGAGAGAAACCTGGTCAGAGGATGCATAATCCTCCTCTTGTCTTGGTCTTTTATCAGGAGGGGGATGGGCACCCCTGATAAGGGTAATCAAATCTTCAGCCATTTTAAGCATGTGTTTCTTAGGCTTGGGGCCTTGAACTGTAGACTGATGTACAGTTTTCTTTGGTTTTAAAGGAGTTTTAAGTTTAGCATAAGATTTAATGGTGAGTGTAGTCGGTCTGAAGACACCTTCATAAACTGAAGGTGTTTCCGTTGCACCGGTGTCTAGTTCTGCTCCGGTGTCGGTAGAAGGCTGCATTGGCCTAGTAGACTCCGCATGGGAATCCACAGCTGTCTGGGGTTCCAGCTCTGCGGTCGTCAGGGGCTGCGTAGGCACCTCACTGAAAACCGAAGAACCGGTGACAGGCCCAGCTGAGGCCTCGGTGTCTGGCTTATTCCTAGGCTGCCTGTCCTTATCCTTGCGTTTTTTATGAGTAGCGGTTGTCGGCTGCTCCGACGGCATGATATAATTAAATTTCCTACCAAAGTAATGCCGTGCGAAGTCAAAACGGCGTTTGATAGTTCGTTTATTAAACCTAGCACAAAACCGACAACCTGTGACGTCGTGGTCTGAATGGAAGTCCTTATGAGGTATTTGCTTCTCACAAGAAATGCAATTGTTAACTTTTTCTGACATCGGACTGAGGCAAGAAAATGTTCCCCAACGGGGTACTTAGCTTTATTGAAGACTTCGGACTGAAATTCAAATCGAAAATCTCAGGTGTCGGCCAATCGGCACTTGCGAACTGTTTCTGCTTCGGGCACCGCACGGCAAGAAAGACTGAAGAAAATGGCGTTGGATGCCTCACTGACATCAGGGAAGAAGCGACAGCAACAGACGCCGGACCAAGACTTTGGAATTCGGGCAGACTGCGGGACCACCTGACGGCAGGATAACCCAAGTGTGATGACTGCAGCAGGATAACACGATGAACATCCAATGAATTTTACTTAATTCTGAAACTCAATGTTAAACCTTTAAAATGTTTTGTACAAGGAGGTTGTGCCAGTCTGCATCTCCAGATGCAAGAGAATATGCCATACACATACCTTCTATTTAGATGCTAACACCAAAACTACTGTACCTCAGGGAATAGTCCAATAAGATTAACTCACTAAGCATACATTCACATTTTCAGTTCAGAACCAAAATGTTACAAGGCGTCTGAAGGTCTAAAATAAAGCAGGATTAGTCTTCACTTCAGTCTGAGACATGATGCAGCTACACGCTCTAAAAATCTCTGTCTAAAAGGCAATTTGTCGGGGGGGCTGTTGCCCCAAATGCTCAATTTGTTCCTTACTGTGAGCACAACAATGGAAAACCTATGAGGTCAGGTTGTCACTTCACTAGTGACTCATCTAAAGCCAAGGTTTATACCATCAGGCATAGGTCATATTTCTGCATGCTAAAGAGAAGAAATTATTGAAGCACATAATATCTATATTTTGAAATGGAAAGAAAGACTTCATAACCATGAAATAAGAAATTCAAAATTACTGTAAGGTGAAAAAATCTGGTACATATGAATTGTACTTCACACGGTTCTATGGAAAATACAGACTGCATAATTTATGGAATTAAAAAGACTTCAGTTTGGGGAGTTACATGATACATTGGTATGAAAAAATTGTATGTGGTACACAAAAATCAGTCATCTGAGTAGACACTGTATGAAGCAGATCAAATGTTTAAATAAAGCAACATGTGCACACACAATACATTAAATTATTTCCAATACAGAACGTAAGGGTTCGAATTTGTAAAACTGCACATACAAGTAAGGAAAAATGACTTGGCAAGAAGTGTGTGAATGAGAACCATGAAAAATGTGCTGTGACTATGTTTTGCACAGGATCTATTTATAAAAATGTAAAATCGACCTTCTAGGATCAAAGGTAAAGATCTTAAAGTAAACAAACATGATAAAAAGAAATGTCCTGCACTGGGTTAGTTAAACAAGAGTTGTAGACATTTTTTTTAAGTGTATAAGAGTGAGAAATGACTCTGAAAAATAAAACCATGAACATGTCTTATTTGTGGTCAACAGTAGGAAAGAGAGAATTCATCTGAGCAAGAGGAATCAAGAACTCTGTAGAAAAGCCCAAAATAATCTGCAGTATAATAATGGGATATAGACTAACACAATGTCTATACTCAAACAAAAATCACTTGTATATCACTAAAGCCAATAACTCTGCTAGTGAAGCACTATTCTCTTGCACCACAGCCAAATTATGGAACTCCCTCCCACCCACAATTACCTCCGTACCATCATGCACCCACTTCAAGACTTTACTAAAAGCACACCTAAAAACATGCTGGCTATGCCCTTGCAACTCCCACTCTAATATCACCCACCCCATCCAACCACTACCTTTCTTTCCACCCCACTAACTACCTTGATTATAGCAAGCTCAGATGCTCATAAGCCTAGAACTTATTATACAGCAGGAACTTCTTATTGTAACATTTCTTAATGTCTGTTATGTACTTCGCAGAAAAAGATTTTAGTTGTCTACTGAAGTACTATGTTCTTCATCTGTAAATATGTTTGTAATTAATTGCTATGTTAATCAAATTGTTAATCGCTATGTAATCCATTGTATATACTGTCTACTTTAACTGTGGAGCTTTACTCCCCGGGCCTCCGGTGAAAATGGACCTACGTCCAGTCGGACACTCCCAGTCAACAAATATAAATAAATAAAAATAATAAATAAATAGTGCTTGTATTAAATGGGTTATATGGCTTGCCAGAAGTTTTGCATGGTGAAAAATTATAATGCATATGTAAAGAGTTAATGACTTGCTTCTTAACTGTGAAGAATTACTTAATGGTGCAGGAGGTTTGGCAGTTATGTGACAAATTCAAGCAGATCCTTCAAAATTAACCCAGTCATGTATGCTCCAAAAAGTTGCAGTATCACTAAAAGGAAGCTGGAGAACAGAAAAGAAGAATATGTAATTATGGAACAAACTAAGCCAACTGACTAGGTGAACAGAATGTTACTGTACTAAGCCTTGACATGTTCGGTGTATGCAAAGATCCACAAGACCTGAGTAAAGCGAAGAAAAGTAGCAGAATGCTTCTACAGACAATGTTAATAGCATGCCAAATGCAAATTCATTCCTCTATTTGCCAGTGAGATTCTGGTAAACCAAGTCAGATGAAGACCGTTTCATATGTGCACACTTAGTATGTCTAAAGGAAGACACAAATTTCTTACGCTTCCATTTAGTTTTTCAGTAACACCTTAAGTGCTTTAGAGTTATTTCTACACATGAGTAGACAGCATGATGTTAGACAGTCTTTCTGAGAAGACTCCAGACCAGCAAAAATTACAAACACTTTTGCTGACTGCCTGCTAGATGAGGAAAATCTACATTTTTTTGTCTGGGAGTTGATTAAACTGATAAGAGATGCTTTATCTTTTACCTGCTCCATTTTGTTTTCTGTTTTAAGAAATCTTCTAGACCTGGTGTTTTTGTTCTATGTGGCAGATAGACACAAATTACCTAGGTAGCACATTTCATGTTTTTTTTTCCCCACTGGTTAATTTCTTGAGTGATATTTAAATAGAGAATTTCGTTTTTTTTTGTCCTTTCAGATAAGACAAGACCGGCAAACTACAAGCATTACTGGTGACTCCCCACTAAGTGAGAAAAAATAATTCTATATTTTTTGCCCGTGAGTTTCTTAAGCGAATAGAGCTGCTTCCTGTTTTACGTGTTCCATTTTTTCTGTTAAGAAATCTGCTTGGCCTGGTGTTTTTGTTCTATGTGGCAAATAGGCACTCAAATTACCTAGGCTGCACATTTCATGTTTACACTGGTCAATTTGTTTCTTGAGTGATAATTAAATACACAGGGAATTTCTGGTTCTTTGTCTCAAGACCTGCAAAAACTACAAGCACTGTTGATGACTCCCTTGCTAGTTTTTTACCACTCAGCCTGCTTTTTAAACTTGGTGATTTTAAGCTCCCCACCCTTACTGTAAATTCAGCTTTATAAGCTCCTCTCTTTCCTCTCTTTCTACACTGCTGTTTTTATCTTTATTTGCCTTACTTTTGCTTATTTTCAAAAAAGTGCATATTAACTCTCTGTTCTACTGATTCACTTGCTCTGAATTCATTATCTAGCTAGCCATTGAATAAAGTACTGTATTTTTACACTCTAGTAAGCACTTTTCTGTGTTTTTACATCAAGAAGACAGTGGATTTCCGATCTAGTGGCAGTAGGTGGCAGACTGGTCCATATAGGCTGGGGATTGGGAAGCACACTAGAGATTCCTGCAAGTAGTGGTTTCAGTGGCTAGAGGTCTTACCATCTAACCTTGTTTTAGTGCCTTTATAAATCGGTCCCAAGCCTGGATAAATGGGGAGGGTTGCGTCAGGAAGGGCATCTGGCGTAAAACTTCGCCAATTTTTTTCATGCAGACACCAGTAAATATTTCCATACCGGATCGGTGAAGGCCCGGGTTAACAACGACCGCCACCAGTACTGTTAGCCAACAGGGTGCTGGCAGACATTGGGCTACTGTTGGCTGAAGGAGGAGAAGAGGCGAAAGGCATGGCCGAAGGCAGGAAGAGAGGAGAAAGGCTAGGACTGTGGTAGTGAGGGTCGGAACTTTGAATATTGGCAGTATGACTGGTATAGGGAAAGAGCTAGCTGATACGATGGACAGAAGGAAGGTTAGTATATTGTGTGTGCAAGAGACCAGATGGAAGGGGAGTAAGAATAGGTGCATCGGAGGTGGGTTCAAATTGTTTTATCATGGTGTGGATGGGAGGAGAAATGGCGTAGGAGTTATTCGGAAGGAACAATATGCTAAGTGTGTTTTGGAGGTGAAATGAGTGTCGGATAGAGTGATGTTTATGAAGCTGGAAATTGATGGTGTAATGATGAATGCTGTTAGTGCATATGCTCCACAAGCTGGGTTTGCAATGGATGAGAAAGAAAAATTTTGGAGTGAATTGGATGAAGTGGTGATGACTGTACCCAAGGATGAGAGAGTGGTGATTAGAGCAGATTTCAATGGGCATGTTGGTGAAGGGAACAGAAGGGATGAGGAAGTGATGGGTAGGTATGGCGTTAAACAAAGGAATGCAGAAGGTTAGATGGTAGTGTATTTTGCGAAAGGATTGACATAGCTGTGGTGAATACATATTTTAACAAGAGGGAGGAGCATAGGGTGACATACAAGAGTGGAGGAAGACGCACACAGATGGATTATATCTTATGTAGGAGGGCCAGTTTGAAGGAGACTGCAGACTGTAAAGTGGTGACCGGAGAAAGTGTAGTTAGGCAGCATAGGATGGTTTGCAGGATGACGTTGGTGATCAAGAAGAGGAGGAGGAGTGTGAGGGCAGCACCAAGGATCAAATGGTGGAAACTGAAAAAGGGTAATTGTGAGGTGGAGTTCAGGGATGAGTTAAGACAGGCACTGGGTGGCAGTGAAGAGTTACCAAATAGCTGGGTAACTACAGCAGAGCTAGCAAGGGAGACGGCTAGAAAGGTGCTTGGTATCACATCTGGACAGAGGAAGGACGACAAGGAGACATGGTGGTGGAATGACGAAGTACAGGAGAGTATACAAACAGAGTTTGGCAAAGAAGAAGTGGGATTGTCAGAGAGATGAAGAAAGTAGACAGGAGTATAAGGAGATGAGGTGCATGGCAAAGAGAGAGGTGGCGAAGGCTAAGGATAAGGCACATGAAGAGTTGTGTGAAAGGTTGGATACCAAGGAGGGAGATAAGGACCTGTACCGATTGGCTAGACAGAGGGACTAAGCTAGGAAAAATGTGCAGCAGGTAAAGATGATAAAGGATAATGAGGGAAACATACTCACAAGTGAGGAGTGTGTGTTGAGGAGATGGAAAGAGTACTTTGAGCGGTTGATGAATGAAGAGAATGAGGGAGAAAATGTTGCATGATGTAGGGATAGTGAATCATGAAGTACAATGGATTAGCAAGGAGGAAGTAAGGATAGCTATGAAAAGAATGAAGAATGGAAAGGCTATTGGCCCAGATGACATACCTGTGGAAGCATGGAGGTGTTTAGGTGAAATGGCAGTGGAGTTTTTAACCAGATTGTTTAATGAAATCTTGGAAAGTGACAGGATGCCTGAGGAATGGAGAAAAAGTGTTTTGGTACCAATTTTTAAGAATAAGGGTGATGTGCAGAGCTGTAATAACTAACTACAAAGGGATTAAATTGATCAGTCACAGCATGAAGATATGGAAAAGAGTAGTGGAAGCTAGGTTAAGAAGGGACGTGATGATTAGTGATCAGCAGTATGGTATCGTGCCGGGAAAGAGCACTACAGATGCGATGTTTGCTCTGAGAGTGTTGATGGAGAAGTACAGAGAATGTCAGAAGGAGTTGCATTGTGTTTTTGTAGACTTAGAGAAAGCATATGACAGGGTGCCTAGAGAGTTGTGGTATTGTATGAGGAAGTAAGGAGTCTCAGAAGTATGTAAGAGTGGTACAGGATATGTACGAGGGTAGTGTGTCGGCGGTGAGGTCTGCAGTGGGAGTGACGGATGCGTTTAAGGTGGAGGTGGGGTTACATCAAGGATCAGCTCTGAGCCCTTTCTTATTTGCAATGGTGATGGACAGGTTGACAGACGAGATCAGACAGGAGTCCCCGTGGACTATGATGTTTGCAGATGACATTGTGATCTGTAGTGAGAGTATGGAACAGGTGGAGGAGACCCTGGAGAGATGGAGATATGCTCTAGAGAGAAGAGGAATGAAGGTTAGCAGGACTAAGACAGAATATATGTGTGTGAATGAGAGGGAGGATAGAGGAATGGTGAGGATGCAAGGAGTTGAGGTTGCAAAGGTGGATGAGTTTAAATACTTGGGGTCAATATTTCAGAGTAACGGTGAGTGTGGAAGAGAGGTGAAGAAGAGAGTACAGGCAAGATGGAGTGGGTGGAGAAGAGTATCAGGAGTGATTTATGACAGACGAATACCTGTAAGAGTGAAAGGGAAGGTCTACAAGAGGGTAGTGAGACCAGCTATGTTATATGGGTTGGAGACGATGGCAATGACAAAAAGGCAGGAGTTTGAGCTGGATGTGGCAGAGTTAAAGATGTTAAGATTTTCACTGGGTGCGACGAGGGTGGACAGGATTAGGAATAAGTATATTAGAGGGTCAGCCCAAGTTGGAAGGTTTGAAGACAAAGCCAGAGAGGCAAGATTACGTTGGTTTGGACATGTGCTGAGGAGGGATGCTGAGTATATTGGGAAAAAGATGCTAACGTAACAGGAAAAGAGGAAGGCCTAAGATAAGGTTTATGGATGTGGTGAGAGAGGACATGCAGGTGGTTGGTGTGACAGAGCAAGATGCAGAGGACAGGAAGAAATGGAAACAGGTGATCCCGTTAGTGGTCGCCACAGCGGAAAAGCCGAAAGATGATAAATCCTACACAACTGAGCGGCTCTTGGCTCATTTCTATAAAGTGAAGTACTTTTACTGAATAATCCCACTTTTATAAGCAGTTTAAAGTACACTACTGTATCTGTATCTTTAAGTTTGTTTGTGGTAGCATTTCACACCAGACACACTCTACTGTGCTTTTACATTAGGAGGTCTGGGATTATTCATCTAGTGGTAGTAGGTGTTTACCTGGTCTAAGTTGGGAAGCAATCAAAAGGGCTCCAAGTGTAGCTGTTTTACTGGTCAGAAGTCTGAGTAGTCAGTTGTTTATATTTCCAGTGCAAGTATAAATTCTGCATACTTGCATGGAGGTGTCCCAGTGCCCTTGTACAGATGGAAACATCTGGAAACAATGTTCATTTTCAATATACTTCAAAGGTTTGCTGTGCTAGCTACCTTATTATGGCACCCAGGACTATGGCTGCTCAAAGAGCATCTGATTTAGCCCTGGGCAACATCGCTGGTTAGGTTAGCTGAAGATTACACAAAGCAAGAACCCTTCCCTCATCCAGTTACAAATGCACTCCACTGCTACCCTTTCAAGAACACATTATGACCTACACCAATGGATGGGCACTTTCCTGCTATCTCTGCATCCAACTTGGTGGACATGGATATCCTGAGGCAATGCAACAATCGCCTTATGCACAGACAACCACTTAATTCTCAAAAAGAAATACAGTATGTGAGAGATGTAGGTACACACCGACACTGGAGGCTAGACTCTCACATACAGACACAAAGCAACAAAAAGTACAGTTTTGTACCTACCATAAATGTAGATGTTCGAAGATCCACATTGCTGCAGTCCTTACATATGGGTAGTCCGCTGTCCTCGGTCGGCCCGAATACCAAAGTATAAGGCTGACGTCGGTCAAGGCGCTTAACACTGACATCAGGACGTCAGGGTACAAAAGCGCATGACCGACGTCATTTCCTCAGTCTTTTCTTGCCCCAGATGTCAGAAGGAACTAACAAGAAAGGCCAAAGCCAAAAACCAGCAAAAACTAAACAACCACCACTGCACTAACCATATTTACATTATGTACAACACAAACTACACCACCACCTTCAACAACAGAGGGAAGGAGGGAGGTTGGACTGCAGCAATGTGGATCTTGAACATCTACATTTATGGTAGGTACAAAACTGTACTATGTTCTTCATCTCACATTGCTGCAGTCCTTACATATGGGTAGAATCCCAAAGCAGAGGTAAGGGAGGATGGCAAAACTATAAAGCATTAGTGGCTGCCAAAATGCCCTGTAAAATAGCAGTGGCAAATCCAGCCCTAGATTTAGAGTAAAGTGGAAGGTGGTAATGCTTAGAGAAAGTATGCACTGAACTCCAAGTAGCTGCTTCCAAAATATCTCTAGTAGCCACCCCCCTTAGAAAAGCTGTAGAAGTGGCAGTAGCCCTAGTGGAATGAGGCCTAATCCCAGCTGGAACCTCCTTACCATGATGGGAATAACAGAAAGAAATACAAAACCCAATCCACTTAGAAATAGTTTGTTTTGAAACAGGTTTGCCCTGAGAACCCAAAGCAAAAGAAACAAACAACTGCTGAGACTGCCTGAACCCTTTAGTTCTGCTCAAATAATATCGCAACTGTCTATGTATATCCAAAGTGTGCAAAATCCTTTCCCCTTTATTTTGGGGTTTGCATAAAAGTAGGCAAATGAATAGTTTGGTTTAAAGCCACACTAGAAACCACTTTAGGCATAAAAGAAGGGTTAGTACGAAAGACACCCTGTCCTTGTGGAAAATTAAGAAAGGCTCAACTGCCATAAGGGCCTGTAATTCAGAAACCCTTCGCAGAGGTAATGGCCAACAAAAAAGCAGTCTTCCATGATAAATATTTCAACTCTGCTGATGCTGCAGGCTCAAAAGGCTGTAGAGTGAGTTTCTCCAACACAAAATTGAGATCCCAAGCAGGAGTAGGAGCTCTACGTGGGGGTCTTATATTCTTTGCCCCTCTAAGGAATTGCTTAAACAAAGGCTGAGAAAATAATGGTGGGTCACAGTCATAGTGAGCAGAAATTGCTGCAGCATGAACCTTTACAGAGGAGAAGGACAAACCTTTGTCCAAGAACTCAGTAAGGTATTGAAGTGCAACACTTAAATTAGGTTTAGAAACATCAAAGTCCTTTGCTGTACTCCAAAATAAAAATCTCCTCCATTTATCTCGTAAACTTTCCTTGTACTAGGCCTTCTGGCCTCCAAAATAACATTCAAAACTTGTTGTGGAAGCTTAGACCCTCCAGGGTTCAAAACAGAATATGCCAGGCTGTCAGATGTAGAGAATGAAGTTTGACATTGAGTAAGTGACTGTTCTCCTGAGACAGCAGGTGAGGAATCAAGGCAAAGGCCATGGAGGCTCCTGCACCAGACTTCTCAGTAATGGGTACCAGTGCTGTCGAGGCCAATCTGGAGCTATTAAAATCATGTTTGGCTTGTCCTGTCTGACCTTCAGGAGTACCTTTGGGAGGAGAGGCAGAGGTGGAAAGGCATACACGTGAAGATTGCTCCAATTGAATGAGAGAGCATCCACTTTCCAAGCTGTGGGATGAAACCTTTTTGTGCAAAACTTTGGCAGCTGGTAATTTAGTGGAGAAGCGAACAGATCTATGTCTGGAGTTCCCATAACACTGTCAATCTCTGAAATACATGAGGATCCAATTTCCACTCGTGGGGATCCATAATTTGTCTGCTCAACACATCTGCTAAGGAGTTCTGTGCTCCTGGTAGAAACCTTGCCTGAAGATTTAGCTGTAAACTGAGAGCAGTCTCCCACAAAATCATTGCTTGTCTGCACAGAGGAAAAGAATGTTCCCCTTGCTTGTTGATGTACCACATGACAGTTGTGTTGTCTGCTTGAATCAACACCTGCCCTGGAAGAAGTAAATTCTTGAAAGCTATCAATGCAAATTGGACTGCTAACATCTCCTTCAAGTTGATATGTAGATGTTGAAGTCTGGCAGGCCACGTGTCTTGTACCCATTTTCCGTTTAGATGAGCTCCCCAAGCTTTGTCTGAGGCATCTGTCGTTAAAATCTGACTCGCCTCTGGCCGGGTCACAGAGAGTCCCTTGTTTAGGTGACATTCCTGAGCCCACCACAAAACTCCTTTTGAATGCAAGGTATTATCTGAATGACAGTGTCCAAATCTTGGCAGTGCTGTGTCCATACATTCTTGAGATACCATTGTAGCTTCCTCATATGCAGTTTGGCATTGGGAAGTACCAGAATACAAGATGCCATGAACCCCAAGGCTTGAAGGACTGTCCTTGCAGTCAGCCTGGACTGACGAGACAATTAGTGGAAGTAAAGAGAAAGATCCTTTTGTTTGTCCGGGGTCAAAAGGCCATCTGGGATGCTGTATTCAGTCTCACACCCAGAAAGCACATGTCCTGAGAGGGTACTAGACTGGACTTTATTTCGTTCACAGAATACCCCAGGCATCTTAACACTGCCATCACATACTGTAGATGATGAAGAAGTTCGTCCTTTTCTTGGGCCAGAATCAGGCAGTCGTCCAAATAAGGATAGATTTGTATTCCTCTTAGCCTGAAGAAAGCTACCACTGGAGCCAGAACCTTCGTGAATACTCTGGGCGCAGTAGATAAGCCAAAGGGCAATGCAGAGAACTGATAATGTGAAGTCCCAGCCAAAACGCAGATACTTCCTGCAACTGGGCCTGATAGGAACATGAAGGTAAGCCTCCTTGAGATCCAGAGTCACCATCCAGTGATCTTTGCCCAGCAGAGGTAAAAGCTGTTGTAACTCCAACGTTTTGACCTTGGGAATGTCCAGATATGTGTTGAGGATAGATAAATCCAAAATTGGTCTCCACGTGTTTCCTTTCTTTGGTACTAGAAACAGGCGAGAATAAAATCCTAGGCCCACTTCTGGCAGAGGGACCGGTTGTATGGCCCCTATTTGAAGTAGCAGAGAAATTTGTTTGTGAGCCTCTAGTCTTTGCTGAGGAGGAACGTCCGGCATGTCTTTGAAAGGAGGCAAGGTATGGAAATAAAACTTGTAACCCTGGCGTATGATATCCAATACCCATTTGTCCTGGGTAATCAACCTCCAATTTTCCTTGAAGACTGCTAACCTTCCTCCCAAAGGTGCTGCCAGGCAAGAAGGATCTGGCAGCTGAAAAGGTAGGTCATTGGGCCTGTTTACGAAAGGACTGGCCCCTGCCCTCATCCGAAGATTGTGCAGGTGAACTCCCTGTTCTAGGCCTGAAAGAACTCTGAGCTCTCCCCCTACCACGTCTAGATCTACCCCTAGACTGAGAATCATAAGAAGGATACGTCCACTCCTTAGCAGGCCAATTCCTACTAAACTTCGGAGGCTGAACTTGCAAAAAATCTTTAACAGCCTGCATAGACTTAGCCTTGTCTTCCATTTTCTTCAAGACTGACTCCACAGGTGAACCAAACAACACATCAGACTGCAAAGGAGCATCCAAAATCCTTGTCTTAACATGATCAGATAAATTCTGATCCTTCAGCCAGGCGTGCCTGCGAAGAACTGAGCCAGTGGCAGCCACCCTAGACGAGGCCTACACAGCATCAAAACCACACTGTAATGTATGCTTACCCACCTGTTCAGAGACATGCACCAAATCTTGTAATTCTTTACATTCAATGCCTTCCAGAGCATCCACCTTAGACTTCAATTGAGAAAGAAGAAAGTTTTGATATTTCAACATATGAAACTGGCAATTCAAGGCCGTCATAGCTAAGGTAGAAGATGTATAGACCTTTTTTCCCCATCTATCCAAAGCTCTGGCTTCTTTATCCAGAGGAACCGGATTTTTACAACAGAGGCCTTGACACCCTTAGGTCCCTGACTAATAGTTTCTGGGTCCGCCCTAGGACTCTTATAAAGATATTTATGAGCCTCAGGCACCCTGTAATACCTATCCGGTTTAACAGGAGCAGGAGGCAGAGAATCAGGATTAAGTGAAGCCTCTGCAAACACATCTTCCACAACATCCAGAACAGGAGGTGAAATGGCAGTGGAGTTTTTAACCAGATTGTTTAATGAAATCTTGGAAAGTGACAGGATGCCTGAGGAATGGAGAAAAAGTGTTTTGGTACCAATTTTTAAGAATAAGGGTGATGTGCAGAGCTGTAGTAACTAACTACAAAGGGATTAAATTGATCAGTCACAGCATGAAGATATGGAAAAGAGTAGTGGAAGCTAGGTTAAGAAGGGACGTGATGATTAGTGATCAGAAGTATGGTTTCGTGCCGGGAAAGAGCACTACAGATGCGATGTTTGCTCTGAGAGTGTTGATGGAGAAGTACAGAGAATGTCAGAAGGAGTTGCATTGTGTTTTTGTAGACTTAGAGAAAGCATATGACAGGGTGCCTAGAGAGTTGTGGTATTGTATGACGAAGTCAGGAGTCTCAGAAGTATGTAAGAGTGGTACAGGATATGTACGAGGGTAGTGTGTCGGCGGTGAGGTCTGCGGTGGGAGTGACGGATGCGTTTAAGGTGGAGGTGGGGTTACATCAAGGATCAGCTCTGAGCCCTTTCTTATTTGCAATGGTGATGGACAGGTTGACAGACGAGATCAGACAGGAGTCCCCGTGGACTATGATGTTTGCAGATGACATTGTGATCTGTAGTGAGAGTATGGAACAGGTGGAGGAGACCCTGGAGAGATGGAGATATGCTCTAGAGGGAAGAGGAATGAAGGTTAGCAGGACTAAGACAGAATATATGTGTGTGAATGAGAGGGAGGATAGAGGAATGGTGAGGATGCAAGGAGTTGAGGTTGCAAAGGTGGATGAGTTTAAATACTTGGGGTCAATAGTTCAGAGTAACGGTGAGTGTGGAAGAGAGGTGAAGAGAGTACAGGCAGGATGGAGTGGGTGGAGAAGAGTATCAGGAGTGATTTATGACAGACGAGTACCTGTAAGAGTGAAAGGGAAGGTCTACAAGAGGGTAGTGAGACCAGCTATGTTATATGGGTTGGAGACGGTGGCAATGACAAAAAGGCACGAGTTTGAGCTGGATGTGGCAGAGTTAAAGATGTTAAGATTTTCACTGGGTGCGACGAGGGTGGACAGGATTAGGAATAAGTATATTAGAGGGTCAGCCCAAGTTGGAAGGTTTGAAGACAAAGCCAGAGAGGCAAGATTACGTTGGTTTGGACATGTGCTGAGGAGGGATGCTGAGTATATTGGGAAAAAGATGCTAACCTAACAGGAAAAGAGGAAGGCCTAAGATAAGGTTTATGGATGTGGTGAGAGAGGACATGCAGGTGGTTGGTGGGACAGAGCAAGATGCAGAGGACAGGAAGAAATGGAAACAGGTGATCCCGTTAGTGGTCGCCACAGCGGAAAAGCCGAAAGATGATAAATCCTACACAACTGAGCGGCTCTTGGCTCATTTCTATAAAGTGAAGTACTTTTACTGAATAATCCCAATTTTATAAGCAGTTTAAAGTACACTACTGTATCTGTATCTTTAAGTTTGTTTGTGGTAGCATTTCACACCAGACACACTCTACTGTGCTTTTACATTAGGAGGTCTGGGATTATTCATCTAGTGGTAGTAGGTGTTTACCTGGTCTAAGTTGGGAAGCAATCAAAAGGGATCCAAGTGTAGCTGTTTTACTGGTCAGAAGTCTGAGTAGTCAGTTGTTTATATTTCCAGTGCAAGTATAAATTCTGCATACTTGCATGGAGGTGTCCCAGTGCCCTTGTACAGATGGAAACATCTGGAAACAATGTTCATTTTCAATATACTTCGAAGGTTTGCTGTGCTACCTCATTATGGCACCCAGGACTATGGCTGCTCAAAGAGCATGTGATTTAGCCCTGGGCAACATCGCTGGTTAGGTTAGCTGAAGATTACACAAAGCAAGAACCCTTCCCTCATCCAGTTACAAATGCACTCCACTGCTACCCTTTCAAGAACACATTATGACCTACACCAATGGATGGGCACTTTCCTGCTATCTCTGCATCCAACTTGGTGGACATGGATATCCTGAGGCAATGCAACAATCGCCTTATGCACAGACAACCACTTAATTCTCAAAAAAAATACAGTATGTGAGAGATGTAGGTACACACTGACACTGGAGGCTAGACTCTCACATACAGACACAAAGCAACAAAACGGGTTGTTAGTGACTTTCAAACGTCGCTCACAGCAGCCACAAAGGACCAGTTGCACAGACCCACACATCCTGAGGTACTCACATATAACTTACCCAAACCTCAAAGGCCTCAACTGTGCAGTCCTCAGAAACTCTGCATATACACAAACAAGACAATTGCCATCACAACACACACAGCCACATCTCACTGTGCCTCAACTACCAAGCCCAGAAGGCAAAACAGTCAACAACCCAATATTCTGGTCATAACAGACGTCATTGTTTGTGAGACACACTGATGTCCCTCTTACCAAGTTGGATACAGGGACGGTTACGGGTACTTACCTCTAAGTTATGACTCATAGTCCATGTGGGCATGAATGGCCAGAGACATACCGCCTTGGATTATATGAAGAGACACATGATTGAGCTCTCAGAATGTGTGTCACAGGCAGGTATTAGCCTAGCATTGAGCAGCATTCTACCATCTCCTAGGATGATGCCACAATACCAGCAGAAAAAGACTAGCAATTGGCTTAGCTACTGGTACCACTATAAAGGGGTCCAATACTTGCCAGGGAGAACATGGTTAACAGATGGTTTTCTGTCTCTGCTAGGCTTTTAGATATTGGCCAAAACATTACCCACCCATACAGTACCTTTTTTAGGCACTGCCAGACAGACAAACCTTCCAACATAACAAAAGCTACTCAGGACAAGTAAAGGTGTTACTGCTCAATGCTGGGAGCCACAAGAAACTGCACTCTCTGGAAGATCTCCTCATCCTGGAGAATGTTGACGTGTCTCCAGTTACCGAAACATGGCTTCAGTATCAATCATCAAATTAGGCAGAAGTAGAAAAGTAAAAAAAGAAGCTAAAATCCATGTACCAGAGAACTAAGCAACATTATATTGCTTTACAATGCAGATTACTCTGGAAAGTTAAAACTATTTTCTTACTTCAATAAAAAAATCCACCAATAAATGTACACAAAGCATGTAGCTTTTCACTCATCAGGACCGCAAAACAATTTCTTTCACATCTCCTACAACACTTTTCTCCCACAGTACACCATCTACTCCCGTTCTCAATCTCCAAACGCGTCCCAAACAATTCACAGGTGGTTTCTAGGCTAGCAGCCCTAGAGCCTTTACAAACCTAGTCATGTTAATCTCGATTTGTTCTTTTTGGGTAGTTTGCAGAACACACTTATGAAGAGAGCAGGTCTGTGATCAACACCAGCTACCCCTGTTCATGAGGGACATGGGGTGCCACCCAAAGGGGCAAATGTGTGGTCTCCCATCCAATTATCTAGGTTGGATCTGAATAGGGTCTGTGAGAAATGTTTCATGTGAATAGGAAGTCTATTCCAGAGATGTGGCAGTCTCTAGGAGACACATCAGTCTCTCCAGCATGTTCTGTTAATGTCACAAGCTAGGCTGAGATCCCTACAGCAAGTGACTCTCTATGCCATTAGACTTGCGGATGTGCTGCATTTCCATTAGGGCGTGGTTGCAGATTACCCTACAGGCCGGGCACAAGTCACCTCTCAGAAGCCTATTAAGACAGAGTAAAGTGACAGGGCTTTCAGCCTGCTGATGTAGGTCATTGTTTGCAATCCCTGTATTTTCTTAGTGAGAAACCTCTGAAGTCTCTCCACGTGCTGCAGGTGTCTGGTGAGGTACATGCAAAAGGATGCATTAAATTCTATTAGTGGTCTGTTGAGTACAGTGGAGTTATACCATCCCTTGACCTGGATACTATGCCCTTGCTTATGAAGTGTGCTACATAGGCAGCTTTCCTTACCACTGTGAAAACTTGATGGTCAAAGTACAGATTGCTATCAACCTGTGTTCCCAAGTCTTGCACCACTGGGTTTGAACTCAGAGGGGGTGCTGTCAATATTGTAATTTGTAGGGAATTCTGTTTTGCCAAAGGGAATAATAATGCATTTTTTTGTTTAGTTTTAGACCAAGGCTTTGGCACCAATTATTTGTTTGTTTTAGTCCTTCTTGAACTATGTTGTTGCTCCCAGTTTGCAATCATTACCAAACATGGTGAGCCAAAGGCTATCTACTTTGGCCTGGACTTCTGAGAAACAGATGCCAGACAGTAAGAGGCCCAGCACAGACCCCTGTGGAACTCCACTGCTGATGGGTGTACAGGTGGAGGTGGAGACACCTATTACCACTTTTGACAGGGTGTTCTTTCGGTGAGCCAACTGGCTACCCAACTAGTAACGTAAAGGTCAATCCCTATCTGGGAGAGTTTCTCAACAATGCCAGAGTGGGAGATTGTGTCAAAAGCCTTGGCAAGGTTGAGACAGGCTGCGTGCACTCTTACCTTTGTCCATGGCTTTGGTGCCATTCTCAAAGTAGTCCACCAGGTTTAAGCATGAGCTACCCTTAAAGCCAAACTGGATTGGGTCCAGCATTTGGAGGTCACCTATGTCCTTGTTGATAAGGTCCATGATAATTCTTTCCATGGCCCTGCAGATGAGGCTGGTTACAATTCTGGGTCTGTAGTTCCCAGGGTCAGTTGATGGCTCCCCCTTTGCGCAGGACGATTACTATTCCGTTTTTTCATTCTGCAGGAACATACTCCAGTTCTCAAGCTATGTCTAAAGAGAACATCAAGTGGGTCTGCTAGATCTTGTTTTAGACTATTTAATAAACAACCTGGGATACCATCCGGTCCCACTGAGGCCATGTTGGTGAGTGCAGAGATGACCTGCTCTCTAGAGATACTAGGCAGAAGGCTGGTGTCAGGAATACTTTACATGGTAGGTGGGGATAGGGGGTGAAGTTTCTGCTGAATCTGTTGGCAATACTTTCCAGTGTAAAATCAGTGATCCCATCTACAAATAGTTTGTCACATAGCTGGGCATTCCCTTTTAGACTTCGGACACAGTTATTATCCTTGGCTAGAGATGTGATTTTAGTTTTGTGATTTGCTTTAGAAGACTTTATAAGATTTCTGATATTCTTGTTTCGGCTTAGGAGGCAAATCTTCCACTGCACAGTGATATCCCTCTTGCTTTTGAACAAGTTTCTTCCTCTTGTTATATAATCTGTTTACACTCGAAACCCATCACTGTGGCTTTTTACAGGAAGACCTGGTTTTGGTCAGATACAGCAGAGTTTGTGCAGTTGTTTAAGTGTTTGTACAGGGAATTTGCTTACATTTCCACATAGTGATCAATGATGTCTGTGACTCTGGGTGATATGAAGCTTTTTGGACCATCGCTTAGTACTCTACAGATAGCTTTGGTAAAGATTTTTGTTCTTGCGAGGTGTCACGGGTGATGCAGACTATCTGCTCCAGAGCATTTGTATTAAAGTCTAGGAACCTCTTTGCGAGCATGTTTTTGCTCATGTATGTTCCCGAGTCTACGGAAGGATAGCTGAAATCTCACATGACTAAGGTGTTGGGCTGTATGGCAAGGGATTCCAGTAAATCGAAACAGGCGGTGTGTTTATTCTGGTTCATGGTGGAGAATCTAGCTAGCAATGATGTGGTATGGTACTTTCCCAAGAAACCAAGTCAAAGGTGCAGGAAAAAACTAATAACCAAACCAAGAACGATGAACCAGGAACCAATTTTGAATTTGAACCAGGACTTTATTAAATCGAAGCACTCGAAGGACAAGAAAAACGTAGCACTAAGCATAGAACTCCACCACACATTAACGCTATTCAACAACGCGTTGCTCAATCAGCTGGACTTCATCAGATAATTCTGTTACAACAAATTATTCCCCTTTTATATGTGTCTCAATAAATTAATTAATCAATTTATACATTTAAAACATTTTTTTAAAAAGATATATTCCATTTTAATTTCATATGTATAAATTCATCATCTATTTCTCAATTTAATAAATTACATAAAGCAATGAAATAAAAAGATTATTTAAAACTGTATGTAATCTGATTACATCTCCAAATGATGTATGTGTATAGGTATGTTTAAAAAGTGTATGAGGTGTCAGAAAGGATTATTTTATTTAAACAACTAAATCACTTGTCCTATAATGCCATCTAGTGGCCATTTCTTTTATTACAACTAAATAAAAAAACATTCCAGGAAAAAAACTCTCTCTTTCTGAAGGTAAAATAAAAATGGTTTTTGGAAAATACCAAAACCTAATTATTACCATAGACCTCCTAACTTAAACATCAATTATATAAACTTATAACAAAGTTTAAAAACTTGTTCTAAATATTATTTAAAAAAGCCTTGATGTGACTGTATAGATGGAAATTAAAATGGAATATATCTTTTTAAAAAAATTTTTTTAATGTATAAATTGATTAATTAATTTATTGAGACACATATAAAAGGGGAATAATTTGTTGTAACAGAATTATCTGATGAAGTCCAGCTGATTGAGACGAAAACGCAGTGTTGTTGAATAGCGTTAATGTGTGGTGGAGTTCTATGCTTGGTGCTACGTTTTTCTTGTCCTTCGAGTGCTTCGATTTAATAAAGTCCTGGTTCAAATTCAAAATTGGTTCCTGGTTCATCGTCCTTGGTTTGGTACTTTCCCAAGAGTTATTTGGACATGGAGTAGTTTGACAGAGTCATGCTGTTTGACCAGTCCTAAAATATATTTGGTTTTAATGAAGATGGATACACCTCCACCTTTGGTTCCTTCACAATCATTTTGAGGTCTGAACATGTGGAAGGCATTGTAGCCTTGCATGGCTGGGGTGCTCTCAGCAGCCTTGAACCATGTCTTGGTAATTGCACAGACGTCAGCATCCTTTAAGGTGAGGAATGCTTCCAGGGACTACAGTTTCATGTTTAAACTCCTAGCATTAAGCAGCATGATCCTGAGTTTGTCTGTATTAGACTTTGTTGCATTGGAAATTTTGTTTTGACATTGCCTAAAAAAGGCACTATGAGGGGAAGCAAGGGCCTTTCCCAGTACCCGAAAGACTTGGGGGGGGGGGGGGCAGTGCAGACCATCACTAGCAAAGCATCAAGGTCGGTCTACCAAATCCTTCCAAGCTGACAGATAGTGGATCACCCTGGATTGGCACCAGGAGCGGAGTCAATTGCTGAAGTCAATCATTTTTTGTTTATATTGTAGCACCATCTTACATGAGGGTAGGATACTGTTATGTCTAGGACACAAGAGAGTTCCTTTAGGTCTCTCTTCATATAGTCCAGAGAGGTACGTCTGAAGTCATTCACTCCAACATGGACTATGACAGAATTATAATGGTACTTGAGTGACTTGAGAGCATGCATGACTTGTCCTATCCTGGCATCTGATAGGCTGCTGACCGTGACATTCTTGTCCAGTCTGGTGAGGGGGACATTTGTGTGTCTCACTATGGAGCTGCCTATGACCAAGATATTTGATGTGTTCTGCCTTAGGAGCTTATCTGTTGAGACACAGGTGTTTGTGTGTATGTGAAGTGCTTTTTTTTTTTTTTTTGCTTAGTGGCGAGTGTGGGTGGTGTGCGTTCGTACATCTTTAATCAAAATCCCCTTCATTTTGCTTCCACACACTATCTTACAATTCTTAAAAACTTGCGAAAACTAACAGATGACCTCTCTATCCAAATCTATGAGACGCACTCCACCTTTCAATGAGCTCAGGAACAGCCTCTCCTTAATTTAAGTCTCCTTTAATTATCCCCATTCCAAGCATACCCCCCCCCCCCGCCATAGCAGTTTTACAGCCATACTATGATCAATGACAAAAATATCTGAAATTACAATTTACTATCATCACATCAGCAAATGTGGCATTTTAGCCAATGCACAGCATGGTCCGAGCAGAACACAACCAGCAATTTTTACATTTCAGTGAAAAAGGGTTAACTTACTGGAAGTATATTTACTGATGTCAGCAAACTATTCAAAATTGCTGACTAATGCATAGTTTTACAAAATCAAAACCTTTTAGGATGTAGCTCAAATACATTAAAACAGGTCTGGAACCACCTTAATCAAGGAACTTTCAAAGAGTATACAAGGTTAATTTCAGATGAAGGCATCCTCTCAAAATGCATATCTGAGTTGTCTATGTACATCCAAGAAGTGAAGGATCCTTTCAGCAGGGTTTTCAGGTGAAGGGTAGAAGGTAGGAAGGTTGATAGCCTGATTCAGGGAAAGTTCATTGACCACTGTGGGCATGAAGGATGGGTTAATACGTAAACAAACCCTGCCCATGTGGAAAACTGTAAAAGGACAAAAGGCCATGAGGGCTTGCAGTTCAGAAACCCTTCTGGCTGAAGTAATGGCCACCAAGAGGATAGTTTTCCATGCGCAGTGCTGGACAGAACAGTCCTTGGCTTCTCTAAAGGTGGTAGGGTTAACTTTTCCAGAACACCATTAGGTCCCCCAAGGGGGGGGGGGTAGGCTTCCCTGGAGGTATAAGGTGTAGCACCCCCTTCAGAAATACCTTTGCTTCCAGTCTAGAAGCTAGAGAGGGGATGAGAAAAAGGCATGCAGAGTTGGAAGACAAGTGTGTCTTTTTTGCCTAGGCATTCTATTACTCTGCTCTCCTTATCAGAAAGGAGACCGGTGGAGAGAAGTTTGGAGGCTTTGTCTGCAGACACAAATGGTGGCAGGGTCTGCAGAAGGGGCCTTGAAGAGAAATCTTTCATCTTCAGGGACTTTGTAAAACCTGTCTGGGCGCTTAAGTGCAGGTGGTTGTGAATCTGGATTTTTCTGGAGGCAGCCAGGAAGGCATCCAAAAAGGCAGGATGCACAGGAGGGACAGCAGACTGGTTAGGAGACTCCATTTGCATGAGGTCATACCACCTCTTGATTCTCAGTAACCTGGCTGCAGTCCCGCTTAAAGTCTTTCACCTACACAATAATTTCTCAAAGGTAATGTCTTCCCCTGGGGAATCTGTACCATTTGACTCATCCTCTGGGGAATCTGTACCATTTGACTCATCCTCTAGAAAAGAATACCCCAAGGGGAAGCAATTTGGGAAGTGTAAGTAAGGGATTCATCTCCTAAAGAATCCTCTTCTTCAGAAGATAAGTCAGTAACTAATTTACCCTTAAGGGTAGAAGCTGAGGGCGCCTGGGCAGGAGTAGAGGCCTGGAGTAATGCAAGGAAGGCATTAAGCAGACCTTGAGTGAAGGCCTGCCAGTCAGGTGCCTGTTCAGATGGTACGGACGGTCAGGGACGGAACAACATGCTTTGTCTTTTGCTTCTTCTTTTTATGGGACTCAGACACAGATGTGTCTGTGATGCAATGCAGGGATGGAGGGCCAGATGGCACTCCACAATGCCCGAGATAACATCTTTGTGGACAATAACTTGGGAAACCCCACGTAAGCACTCGGAAATAAGCCTAGCCCCCCCCCCCCCCCCGGCGCCCATGTCAGATGGCTGTGACTCCCTCTGGGACATGCCTGCGGCTTCTTTGACAGCTTCCACTCGAGTACCTGTCAGTGGAAGATCTGCGGATTCCAACTTGGACTCTGGGCCTTCACGAGCCTTGAGAGGTATGGACGGAATAGAGGGTACAGCGTTTGGACCAGGCTGTGATTTTTTGGCCTTTTTTGCGGGCAGCTCTTCCGAGGTTCCTGACGCTGGGTCCATGTCTTTAGTAAGATGTTTCAAGCGCTGGTTCTCTAGATACAACTTTAATGTGGCAAGACGACTCCTGAGTGTTTTGGGGACAAAGGCCCGACAGATTTCACAAGTGGTGTGGTCATGGTCTTGGCCTAGACAGAATAGGCAGAGCTCATATGAGTCTTTATGTGGAATCTGCCTTCCACACAGACACTTGCCCTTTCTACCCAACATGAACCCAAAACAAAACCCCTTATGGGGTAATCTGAAAACGAACAGCATAAAGTCACTTCAGCAAGCGAGCAACAACGGGAGCTGGCAGTCACACAGGCAGCAGAAAGGTTCTGAGGTAGGTGCGTGCTGATGTCAGTTTTATTCCTGATGTCTGTTTATGGCCTAAATTCACTGACAGACGTGAGACGTCACACATACCTTTGCAGTAGCAACTATCTTTTGTAAAATGGCTGGACGTACGAGTCAACCACAGGCAGACCCTCTCATGTTATGAATACAGCAGCATATGAACAGAAGGACATCTGAGTATTACAGAACAAGGGGATTCATAGAAGAGGAGAAAATGCAAATTACTAAAGAGAAAATAAGGGAATATTTGGATAATATGCATTAGCTTTGAAAGATTGCTGTTAAGCAACTAGTTCTTGATAACTCCAGAGCACAAAAACATTTAGCACAGTTTTTGTTAAACAGCCTATGACAATAAAAACACCAGAGATTCTACAGAAGTATTACAGATATTTTGGAAATCTTATGTAAACTTGTATAAAGCAGTGGAATGCGGAAACCAAGAAAGAGCACAAACAGAAATATTTATGCAAGACTTAATTATTCTAAAATAAGAGGAAGATGAGGCTCAAAACCTGACAATTAGGATGAGAGCAGATAAAAATGGTGACCTGTATAATCAATCTGTAGTGAAGTCCCCAGAAACAGATAGTGCTCCTTTGGAAGTTTGGAAGCTAGGAAGGAAAAAAGTGAAATTATCTGGAGGATTTTGTTTAATAGTATTTTAAAAGGAGGAGAAGCACCAGCAACTTGGAAGAAAGCTGTGGTGGCTGTATTACCCACACATGGTAAAGACCCATCATACCCAGCTTCAGACAGACACATTTCAATTTTAAACCATGATTATAAAATGTTTATGGGTATTAGTTAAAAAATTTCCAAGTTGCTGCTAAAAACTGATAGAGATGTATTAATGTGGTGATAGTGGATAATAATTTTAAATTCGACCTGCATGTACAAATTTGCATAAGAAAAACTCAAACTAGGGGTTCGTTATAGAGCCCAAAACTCTCAAAAACACAACTAAAGCCACACATGCCAATACACATTTCCTCCTTACATTTCTTTATGGCACTCCTATCCTTATCCACCTTCAGGCATCACAAAAATCAAACAGTAAACAATGCTATAGAAGTTTACAGCCAATACACCTTTTTAGAACCTAACACTTTATAGCACTAAAAAGCCTAAATTGGTTAGCCCTAACCCATCAACTAACATATACACAGCTTCTTACCACCTAATAAAATTATCCAAAATCCAACTGCTTGTCCAGCATTAAACATTCTACACAAATTATCCAAAATCCAACTGCTTGTCCAGCATTAAACATTCTTTTACAAGTAGAAGACAAAGCTGTGAGAACTCAGCGGAAGCTATTGAGAACTCAGCTTGGAGCTGGCTTGAGAACTCAGCACAGCTTCCTCGTGGTGGCCAGCAGTGTTCACTCTAGCAGCAGAGACCAGAAAAAGACTACCTTTCCAGATTTAAGTATTTTCTTGGCTTTTAGGCTACTTTTTGTGCCTTCTCGACTACTGTTTCCTGCTTAATTTATCAAAATTTGTACTTTTTTCTGTGTTTATAAAAGCTAAAACTGTTTACTGCACTTGCTAGTTTAAGTTTTGCCTAAATGTTAATCTTCAGGCTAATACACTCAAGTGTTCTAGCTTTTGATAGCATTTATTCGAAAATCATAGCATTTATTGTGTTTTCTGCTTTTCACCAAAAAAAAAAAAAACTTGAAAAAAGCAAAACAAAAAAAAACAAAACAATATCCTTGCTTTCCATAGCTTTTTCCATAACTAGTGTTCCAGAGACCAGATTTTGCTGATCCCTGAGCTTTGTCTTGGTTCCTGTTTTCTCCCATTTTCCCTGTTTGGTCAAGGGGTAGTTTCTTTACTCACTAGTGGGGTAAGGATACTGAACTGCCTGTTTGTCCTCAGAGGTGGTTTAAAGGCAGTAACTTGTAGTTTATTGCCATTTTGGGTCATTTCCTGTCTCTTTTCAGCCCCTGCTATAAAGCACGTTTTGGCCGGGCTTTTCAGCTAATGAGAACTCAGCACAGCTCCTCGTGGTGGCCAGCAGTATTTCCTCTAGCAGCAGAGACCAGAAAGAACTACCTTTCCAGAGCCTTAAGTATTTTCTTGGCTTCGACTTTTTGTGCCTTTTAAAACTCTACGGTTTCTGTAATTTATCCGAAAGTTTGCACTGTTTTTTCTATCTTTATAAGCTAAAACTGTTTTCTGCACTTGCTAGTTTAAGTTTTGCCTAAGTTAAACTACAGGCTAATGTCACTCAAGTGTACTAGCTTTTGATAGCGTTTGTCCAAAATCATAGCATTTATTGTGTTTTCTGCTTTTCTGTAAAAAAACTTGAAACAAACAAACAAAAAAAAAAAAATATCCTTGTTTTCCATACTTTCCTAACTAGTGTTCCAGAGACCAGACTTTGCTGATCCCTCGGCTTTCCCTCCGTTCCTGTTTTCTCGATTTTCCTTGTTTGGCCGAAGGGTAGTTTCTTTTACTCTCACTGAAGTGAGTAGGGGGTACTGAACTGCTCTGTGCTGTTTGTCCTCAGAGGAGTGGTTTAAAGGCAGTAACTTGTAGTTTATTGGGCTATTTGGGTCATTTCACTGTCTTTTTCCAGCCCCTGCTATAAAAGCACGCTTTAGTGGACTTTTCCAGCTATTGAGAACTCCAGCACAGCTCCTCGTGGTGGGCTGTGCAGTGCTCCTCTGGCAGCAGAGACCAGAAAAGACTACCTTTCCAGATTTACTAAGTATTTTCTGGCTTTTTTCGGGACTTTTTGTGCTCTTTCGACTACTGTTTGCTTAATTTATCAAAGTTTGCACTGTTTTTTCTGGTGTTTATAAGCTAAAACAGTTTACTGCACTTGCTTTAGCTTCAAGTTTTGCCTAAAAGTTAAACCACAGGCCTAATACAGTCAAGTGTACTAGCTTTTATTAGCATTTAATTGTAAATCATAGCATTTATTGTGTTTTCTGCTTTTCTGTAAAAAAAAAACTTGAAAAAACAAAAAAAATAAAAAAACTCCTTGCTTTCCATACTTTCCTAACTAGTGTTCCAGGAGACCAGATTTTGCTGATCCCTGGGCTTTAATATTTGGTTCCTGTTTTCTCCATTTTCCTTGTTTGGTCAAGGGGTAGTGACATCTTTACTCATCAGTGGAGTAGGGAGTACTGAGCTTCCTGCCTGTTTGTCCCTCAGAGGAGTGGCTTAAGCTGCAGCCAATGCTTGTAGTTTATTGGGCCATTTTGGGTCATTTCCTGTCTTTTTCCAGCTCCCTCGCTAAAAGCGCGCATTAGCCGATTTAGCCGGAGTTGCCACTGTTGGGCACACTAGAATAGCAGCTACCGTTAAGCAGGTTTAAACTATTCGGCTACTCTAAAGTCCACTCTTCAAATTCTTCCCTTGAAACTACCTTTCCTGCGACCTATACTACTGATCTAATCAGCGTATCCACCATAACTTCAAAAGGATCATCTCTACTTGACTCTAAGTAGACTTATTCTCTCATCTGTTAAACCTAGCACTTGCTCCTGCAGTACTTATTACCTGATAATGTAACTCTTATAGATAGCACCCCAAAAAGGCAACCCCCCATTTCTCGGTCACCCACATCCTCGGAATCTTTTTAAAAGTTTTTGTCTATCCTTCTAGCATACTTCGAGAGGATCAGTTGCTTCAGTGTCCTCTCCTGCTCAGCTGGTGAATCCTTGAGAATATTATAGGCAATGTTACAATTGCCTCATGCTAACCACCTGAGACAACCCTCTCCTCCTCCCACAAACACAAATACATGCGAAGATGCAACTATATCGTACAAACTGGAGGCTGAGCTCTCTCCAACATAGGTTACTGGAAAAGACCAGTCAGGAGAGAAGGTTACCACACACACTATAGAGCCCAGTGTAGTCATAGTACCACATAACCCTTAAATCATACACACATAAACACACAAAAGACATACTCGGGAGGCTCACGATCAAAATTCACTAAAACAGCAGGAGGCCACCAAAGCAGACACACCCAAACAACCACCACCTCAGAACACAACACCTGCAACACATAGACCTCACAGTCAGAGTGTCAAACAGTCACTTTTAAGGCCCTTGATGCCAAACACAAATGCCAGACACACTGGTCATTGCACCCACAGACTCCATGATCAGACACTGGCCTCCAGCTTCACCAGACTAAGGTAAAGGAAAAGGTCACAGTAAGCTGTCTCAGTCGGGCGCTGAGAACCGCCACATAACACAAGCAGTCAGGTCTCTCATAACAGCAGGTACAAAATATGACTCAAATCATTGTCCACAGCTTGGTGTAAACGGACCTGAGACGCACCTCCTCCTTGGACTACATGAAAAGAGACATTACTGAGGAGCTCTCTGATTATGTAGCCCAGGCAGGTATGATTCCCGACCTTGAGCAGTATCCTACCTTCACCAAGAAATGATGCCAGCAATACAGAGATAAGATGATGATCAGCTTCACCAAGCGCATTGGCTTCAAACACTGGTGCCATTCAAAGGGGATCCAGTATCTGGGTCTGCCTGGGATGACATGGACGGAAGCCACCGCTGTTTCGACTTGAGGACGCCAGAACTCGTCCCCCTGGGATTGATCTCGGATATTGGCAAAGGCTCTTGTCACCCCCATAGTGCCTTTTAGGCAAGGCTCAAATTCCCAAACCTACCACCCTAGAACGATTCTGCAAAAAGGAAAACTAAAAGGGTAATGCTGCTCCAATGCCAGAAGTCTAAATCTCAAAATGCACGCACTCAGGAGGCCCTTCTCTCATGGCAGAAACCATCGATGTCTGTGCTGTGACAGAAACCTGGTTCAAGGCTCCTGAGAGCACCCCAGCGCTATCAGGTTTTACCTCATATCATGCGCCCGGCCCCAAAATCAGGAAAATACCAAGAAAGGAGGGGGTATCCATATTCATCAAGGACACCCACACCTCACAGGAGATCTGAGTGAAGGCAACGCATGATGCATCGAGACCATCCAGGTGCAATTGCTAACTGTACGAGTGCATAGACTGCTCTGCAAATTGTAGCATGTTACAATTTTCCTCACAAACTCAGGAACCTCACTGGCCTTCCTGAAAACACTAGAAGGGGATAAATGTATCACCAAACACCATCATACTAGGTGACTTCAACTACCCAAATATAGACTGGGAACACTCTCTCAAGCCCAAACACCCCTAGCCCAAAAGTTCCACTTAGGGAATTCATAAACTCAAATGCCATGTGAACAACTAGTCACCATTCCCACAAGAGGAGATAACATGCCAGATCTCATCATCACGAACATGGGAGACACAATATTTCAACTTTTACCGAAGTATACCCCTCACTGGTGAGGATCAGATCACAAACTAATCCTCGCTTGGGAGATTCCCTCATCCCCCCCCCACCCCGAATAAAAAACACCACAATAAAGAACTTCTCCAAAAACCGACTACACACTTCTAAAGACTGAGTGGTCTCCTTTAAAGGAGCCCAAGAGCCCGAGCGAGAGAGAAAACAGTACTCAAGCACGGCTGAATCACCCTTGCAAATGCCTTCTACCAGCACACCTGCAGGACTGCATGGATAAGGCAATCCCAAGCAAAACAAAAGACTCTTTGTACCAAAGGCAAGCATCCAGTCTGGTGGAGCCAGCCATAAACAAACTCTACAACAAAAGGAGGAAGCTACTACAAGATAGAGCAAAATCCTTAAAAGGTAAAGACATATGATCACTATAAATTAAAAAACCTAAGAGCTCTCATAAAATCATCCAAAGCAAATTTAGCGAGAAAAATAGCTAAAGACTCAAAAAAAGACAATCATAAGGTAACTATTTAGCTATGTTCAGAAACCCTAGAGGAAACTTTCCCAGATATGCTCAGAACTAGTTCAAAATGATGTGAAGATTACTGATCCTACAGACATTGCCAACATACTGGCTGACAGGTTCAGGTGCAAACTTCCCCCCCCCAAAAGGAGAGAAAGGAGATATCTATACCAAACCCAGGTGCAGCCCCCCCAAACATCTCTCAAGCGCCCAAGTGAGAAACTGCTCTCTCCAAAGCAAAAAGCCACACAGCATCCATGGGACCTGATGGTGTCCTGCCGTGTGCTCCGCGAACTCAATGAGGAATTAAACCACAGCTAGGACAGCTGTTTAATCAAAGTCTCTTACCTCCTGGACACGCACCCATGGAGTGGCGCTTTTCACAACTGTGGTCCCACTTCCAAAGGCCGGTGCCTCCACCGACCCCTGGAAATTACCAGCCATTAGCTTGACAAGCCCTTAAAACTTGGCCCAAAAAAAACCAATTTTGGAAAAGGGGAAAAAGGGTCATTTTTAATTGGGACCTCCCCAAAAAAAAATAAAGACCCCCCTTTTGGGACAGCAGACTGGTTAGGAGACTCCATTTGCATGAGGTCATACCACCTCTTGATTCTGCTCAGTAACCTGGCTGCAGTCCGCTTAAAAGTCTTTCACCTACACAATAATTTCTCAAGGTAATGTCTTCCCCTGGGAATCTGTACCATTTGACTCATCCTCTAGAGGGAATCTGTACCATTTGACTCATCCTCTAGAAAAGAATACCCCCAAGGGGAAGCAATTTTGGGAAGTGTAGTAAAGGGATTCATCTCCCTAAAGAATCCTCTTCTTCAGAAAGATAAGTCAGTAACTAATTTACCCGCTTAAGGGGTAGAAGCTGAAAGGCGCCTGGGCAGGAGTTGAGGCCTGGAGTAATGCAAGGAAGGCATTAAGCAGACCTTGAGTGTTAGGCCTGCCAGTCAGGAGTGCCTGTTCGGAGATGTGCACCGGGGACGGTCAGGGACGGAACAACATGCTTTGTCTTTTGCTTCTTCTTTTTATGGGACTCAGACACAGATGTGTCTGTGATGCAATGCAGGGATGGAGGGCCAGATGGCACTCCACAATGCCCGAGATAACATCTTTAGTGGACAATAGCCCCGCAGGAAACCCCACGTAAGCACTCGGAAATAAGCCTAGCCCCCCCCCCCCCCCGGCGCCCATGTCAGATGGCTGTGACTCCCTCTGGGACATGCCTGCGGCTTCTTTGACAGCTTCCACTCGAGTACCTGTCAGTGGGAAGATCTCACTGGATTCCAACGGACTCTGGGCCTTCCACGAGCCTTGAGAGGTATGGAGCGGAATAGGAGGGTACAGCGTTTGGAACAGGCTGTGATTTTTGGCGTTTTTGAACTTGGCAGCTCTTCCGAGGTTCCTGGCTGGCTGGGTCCATGTCTTTAGTAAGAATGTTTCAAGCTGGTTCTCTAGATACAAAAAAGCTTTAATGTGGCAAGGCGACTCCTGAGTGTTTTTTGGGGACAAAGGCCCGACAGATTTCACAAGTGGTGTGGTCATGGTCTTGGCACTAGACAGAATAGGCAGAGCTCATATGAGTCTTTATGTGGAATCTGCCTTCCACACAGAACACTTGCCCTTTCTGCCAACATGAACCCCAAGAAACAAAACCCCTTGCATGGGGTAGATCTGAAAACAGGAGTTAGCATAAAGTCACTTCAGCTTAAGCGAGCAACAAGCGGGAGACTGGCAGTCACCCAGGCAGCAGAAAGGTTCTGAGGTAGGTGCGTGCTGATGTCAGTTTTATTCCTGATGTCTGTTTATGGCTAAATTCACTGACGGAGGCATTGAGGCACGTCACACACACATACCTTTGCAGTAGCAACTATCTCTTTGTAAAATGGCTGGACGTGCGGAGTCAGCCACAGGCAGACCCTCTCATGTGTATGAATACAGCAGCATATGAACAGAAGGACATCTGAGTGTTACAGGAACAAGGGGATTCATAGAAGAGGAGAAAAATACAAATTACTAAAGAAGAAAATAAGAGAATATTTGGATAATATGCATTAGCTTTGAAAGATTGCTGTTAAACAACTAGTTCTTGATAACTCCAAGAGCACAAAAACATTTAACTTTTGGTTTTGTTAAACAGCCTATAACAATAAAAACACCAAGAAGTTCTACAGAAGTATTACAGATATTTTGGAAATCTTATACGCCAAAACTTTATGTATAAAGAAACAGTGGAATCACGGAAACCAAGAAGAGCACAAAACAGAAATATTTATGCAAGACTTAATTATTCAAAATGAAGAGGAAGATGAGGCTCAAAACACAATTAGGATGAGAATGCAGATAAAAATGGTGACTACCTGTATAATCAATCTGTGGTGAGAGTCCCAGAAACAGATAGTGCTCCTTTGGAAGTTTGGAAGCTAGGAAGGAAAAAGTGAAATTATCTGGAGGATTTTGTTTAATAAAGTATTTAAAAGGAGGGGAAGCACCAGCAACTTGGAAGAAAGCTGTGGTGGCTGTATTACCCACACATGGTAAAGACCCATCATACCCAGCTTCAGACAGACACATTTCAATTTTAAACCATGATTATAAAATGTTTATGGGTATTAGTTAAAAAATTTCCAAGTTGCTGCTAAAAATTGATAGAGATGTATTAATGTGGTGATAGTGGATAATAATTTTAAATTCGACCTGCACGTACAAATTTGCATAAGAAAAACTCAAACTAGGGGTTCGTTATAGAGCCCAAAACTCTCAAAAACACAACTAAAGCCACACATGCCAATACACATTTCCTCCTTACATTTCTTTATGGCACTCCTATCCTTATCCACCTTCAGGCATCACAAAAATCAAACAGTAAACAATGCTATAGAAGTTTACAGCCAATACACCTTTTTAGAACCTAACACTTTATAGCACTAAAAAGCCTAAATTGGTTAGCCCTAACCCATCAACTAACATATACACAGCTTCTTACCACCTAATAAAATTATCCAAAATCCAACTGCTTGTCCAGCATTAAACATTCTACACAAGTAGAACAAGTCAGTCATTACGATCCAATGACCAAAAACTCATGTTGGTCCACAAACCTACCAAATCTGCTGGACATTGTCTGCACTTATGTTGCTAAGACTTGGAACTCCATCTCTACCCATCAGGTCAATACCCTCCATCCTTCAAAACCATTCGGAAATACTTCTTAGTCAAAAGCTAGCTCTGTTCTTACTCAACCCCAGGATAAGCTATATCCCTAAGTGTGAATAAATACCTATTCGTACCTTACATTTCCTAATTCTCCCTTCTTCACTATCATTTTCTCTCCTCGGCAGTCTCTCTAAACAAATAGCCCTGCCCCCTCCCCCTCGTATTACAATTCCTATTTGTATTATACTACTTTACCTTTAATTTCTCTATAAAGTGACTAAAACTTCTCTATTAAATCACTGTCATATAACTTGTATATATTCTTAACCAAAGTTTTCATACGTCTCATTTGGTATACTTATTTAAACTGCATTTTTTGCATTATTTTTAAAGACTAAAAATTATTGTTCTTGAAATGTCTTGTAATACTTTGGAGCTTTTTGCCCTGGGCCTTTGCTGAAAATGGGCTCCTACCAAGTCCAACTTTCCCAGTAATCAAATGTCCATAAATAAAATGTGGTTTTGTAGAAGGGAGGCAACATTTGAGAACATTAACAGAACAATGATGATCGAGACGGAGAAAAAAAAAATACCAGTGCTGTTAGAGGGTCTTGATGAAGAGAAAGCAGTCAAGTGTAAGTTGCGATTTAGGAGTAGGGAATTGGAAGCATTTGCATTCCCTGACACAATAAGGTTAATAGGAGGATATATAAAGGACTGGAAGCAATAATTAATGTGTGGTGGTGGGGGGACACTAAGCAGGGTTGTCCTCTTTCCCCTTTGTTATTGGCTTAACATTTAGTGCCAATATCAAATAAAATAACTCAGAAATTCAAGGATATAAATTTGTACCGTAACTAAGAAAAGATGGCTTTATTTGCAGATGATATTTTGTATTCAATAAATCCAAAAAAGGACATCTTGGTGGTGTGGAACATTTTAAGACAGTTTCAAGTCTTTTCAGGATATAACATTAATGAAGATAAAAGCAAAGGCTACAGCCATAAATTATGTATCCACTCATGACTTGGTTCAGCAATACTCATATTTATGGGAACATATGATGAAGCACGTAAGAGTATTTCTTAAAAGGCATCTGTTATGGCAGCTAAGAATATGTGGGAAAAGACTAATGGGAAGATGATATAAAAACAGAGAAACTGAAAGCCTGGATATGGACTGCATGAAACAAGCAGTGAAAATGTTTTTAGTCACTTAAATTTTAAATACACAGTGACGTAGTGGTTGCGTTACTGCCTCACAGCAAGAGGTTCTCTGGTTTGATTCTTGGCTGTGGAGTCTGCATGTCCTCGTTCATGTGGGTTTCCTCCGGGTGCTCCGGTTTCCTCCCACGCTACAAAGACATGAGATTGGAGCTTTCCTCCCCCGGCCTTCGCTGAAAACTGTCTCATTCCAAGTCAGACTTTCCGGGTAAACAAATGTTAAATGAAATAAATAAAAATAAATACAAGTCAGGCATACTTTTATCAGAAAAAAACTGTGGGCAATAATACAGAGTTAAAGGAATTTATCTGAGGGGGAAAGAGTGCAAGTACTATGTGGAATAAGTTGATCCTTCAAAAGGACAAGATGGTTTAGGATTAAATGATCTGAAAGGATAGTTAACAGCTACAAAGTTGCAGCTCACACACACACACACACACATATATATATATATATGTATGGGATTCAAGAGACAAGGACTGTGTGGGATTTTGTATGCAGACCCTTAAGGAAAACAACTGCCATAGAGATCATTACATTCATAAACTTTCAGAAAGTATTTCAGGAACTAAGTCAACAGAGAAAGGTGATTCTGCCAGTAGAGAAGACTACAAGTATGGGTACAAAAAAATAGGCAAAGAGAGCTGGAATTTATTGGAGAAAATTACTAAAGGAACAAAAGCATTGGGAGCAAATGACAAGAGAGGAAAAATTAATGAAGTGGAATAAGACCACATTGTTGTCTGGACTGCAGGATACAGGCTGCCATCCCTGTCAAGGATTGACAGAGTATGAAAAAGAGTAGAGAAAGGGGGAAAGGCCTGCTCTGGAAGAGATTTCAACTGAATCCAGAACAGAAACTGTTAAAAGGTACAATTAGTAGGGCATATACAATATTGACAATAACTACAAGAATAAACCAGAAGAGATTAGAAAATACTGGGGATAGAGAGAATGAATAAGCAATTCACAAGGAAACAATGGAATGACATATGCATGGCTTTCAAATATGCCACAAAGTCTAGAATATTTAGGATTTTTGCTAGGAAATGTTTGCATTAGCATTTTTATACCCCAAGCAGACTCCACAAAGAAATTTTCCTCAGGTAGATACCAAATACTGGAGGTGTGAAGGGGAAAGAGGCAACTGGGAATATATGCTCTGAGATCTAACGAATTAGCAGACTTTAAAAATTCCCTGCAGAGTACTCTGTCAAATACTGGATGAGCAAATTGATGTAACCAAGGAAATGACTCTTTTTGAGTTGAGATATAGAATCTAAATTGCCTAGACATAGTAAGGCCTTGTTAAGTTTAATTCTGGTGGTTGCCAAAAAAGAAATTACTACACAATGGAAACCAGAATCTCAACTGACTATTTGAAGTACTGAATACTGTTTAGATATACAAACTTTAAAAAAAGGGTAGCAACAAATTACACAAGAAAACATTGAAAATTGTGGGAACATTTGGAGAATAATGTTTTGAAGGAGGAATGAAGTTTAATCCCTGGTACTGAGCAATTTACATAATGCTGGATTGATAGTTATACAAAAGAATACATGTGATGCATAATGTATGTAACAAGGAACACATTATGTTTTTCTTTTACATAAGTGTATAGCCATGTCTTAAACTTTGTACCAAAGCTGAAGCTTGAACTGATTTTTGATGGACAGCTGCAGAATTCTTCCCAGTTAGTGTTTTCTGTTAACCTTTTCTAGTTTTCTTTCAGACTCTCTGTTTCCTCCTTGCTGGCAACCTTAGTTGTTGCGGTTTGTCTTTTCGGCTTTTCCTGGTTAGGGGTCGCCACAGCGGAACTCCGGTCTGCTAATGTCTGGCAGCAGATTTTTATGGTGCCGAGTTGCCAGCCCGAAGCCCAACCTTCAGCGAAGGCACGCCCATTCACCCATGTCTTTCGGAGGCCACTTGACCGCGGGGAGGGGACATGCAGATTCCACACAGGTGGCCTCCAACCGCGAATCGAACAGGAGAACCTCTTGCTGTGAGGCAACAACGCTACCGCTGTACCACCGCGGCTAAATTCAGACTGAATTTTACTAAAACTGGCAGAAAGTACAGTTTTGTACCTACCATAAATGTAGATGTCCGATAGATATGCAACTGCAGTCCTTACATATGGGTTGTCCTGCCTCAGGCAGCCCTTCAGTCGGCCGGATTCCAAAGTCTGGGTCCGGCGTCGGCTGATGTCGGCTCCTACCTGACGTCAGAGCGGCCAGGGTATAAAAGCATCAGCCGATGCCATCTTCTTCAGTGTTTCTTGCCCCAGATGCCAGGTGCCCTCCAAGGAAGGCTAAATTTAGAGAATGGATAAAAAATCCAGACATGCACAACAGTAATAAACAGATACACCATAACAGATATCCCCAGCTAATTTGAGAAAGGGGAGTGGACGAAAGAGAGAACAACAGAGGGGTAGGAGGGAGGGAAAACCTGACTGCAGTTGCATATCTATCGGACATCTACATTTATGGTAGGTACAAAACTGTACTATGTTCTTCAAGAATGCAACTGCAGTCCTTACATATGGGTTGAATACCATAGCCAAGCTGGGGGTGGTAAGATCTAAGATAAGGATGGTGTAGCTAAAATGCCCTGCAGGACTGCCGAAGCAAAGCCTGCTCGGGATCTGGAATATAAAGGCAGGTTGTAATGCTTGGAAAATGTATGCACGGAGCTCCATGTAGCAGCTTCTAGAATGTCCTTTGTAGCCACCCGTCTTAGAAAGGCTGTGGAGGTGGCTGTAGCTCTGGTGGAGTGTGGCCTGATATTGGCTGGGACAGCTTTTCCATGGAAAGAGTAGCAGAATCTGATGCAGTTTCCAATCCATTTTGAAATTGTTTGCTTGGAAATTGCCTTTCCTTGTACTCCAGCTGCTTAGGCTACAAATAGTTGGTCTGACTTTCTGTTGGCCTTTGTTCTGTCCAAGTAGTAGCGCAATTGTCTGTGTATGTCCAAAGTGTGCAGAAGCTTTTCTCCTTTATTTTGAGGATTGGGAAAGAAAGTAGGCAGGTGAATTGCTTGATTTAGAGAAACCCTAGATATCACCTTTGGCATGAATGAAGGATTGGTTCTTAAAGAGACTCTGTCCTGATGGAAAATGAGAAATGGAGGTACTGCCATGAGGGCCTGTATCTCCGAGACTCTTCTTGCTGAAGTAATTGCCAACAGGAAAACTGTTTTCCAGGAGAGAAATTGCAATTCTGAAGATGCTGCTGGCTCAAAAGGTGGAAGGGTTAATTTTTCCAAGACGAAGTTGAGGTCCCATGCAGGCACTGGTGGTTTCCTTGGAGGTTTGATATTCTTTATCCCTCTTAGAAACTGTCTTAGCAAATGATGTGAAAACACAGGTGGATCACAGTTGTATTTTGCTGAAATTGCTGAAGCGTGTATTTTTATGGAAGAATATGAAAGGCCATTGTGAAGCATTTCTGCCAAGTATTCTAGTATCTGTGGGATGCTCATTACTGATGCATCCTGACCCCTGTTGGCATTCCAGATGTTGAATCTCTTCCATTTGGCTGAATAAGTTTTTCTGGTGGAAGGCCTGCGTGCTTCCAGTAAGATCTCTTGAACTTTTTTGGAGAGAGGGATATGGGGAGAAATCATGGAACCCTCCAAGCTGTCAGTTGCAATGTTTGCAAGTTGGGATGAACAGTCATGTAATTGTGCTGAGTTATAAGCAGAGGCCATTGAGGCAGGGGCCACGGGTTGGTGCGAGTTATGCTCCTTAGTAATGGATACCAGTGCTGCCTCGGCCAGTCTGGAGCTATCAAAATGCCCTTCGGTTGTTCTGCTTTGATCTTCAGTAACACCTTGGTCATTAATGGTAGAGGTGGGAATGCATAGATTGTTAGAGAATTACAGCTGAAGGAGAGAGCATCCATTCTCCAGGCTTGAGGATGGTGTGTCCTTGAGCAAATCTTCTTCAGATGATGATTGAGGTGTGTGGCAAAGAGATCTATGTCTGGCCTTCCTCATGCATGAGTTATTTGTGAAAAAATGTCTGGATGCAACATCCATTCGTGCGGATCCATAATGTTTCTGCTTAGACTGTCCACCAGAACATTGTCCTTGCCTGGAACAAACTGGGATTGCAACTGTATGTTCAGTTTCAGGGACTTTTCCCAAAGAGTCATTGTTAGTCTGCAGAGGGGGTAAGAAAGGGTGCCTCCCTGTTTATGTACCACATAACAGCGGTGCTGTCTGTCCTTATTAACAGATGACCTAGCTGAAGAAATTTTCCGAAGGCCTCGATTGCATGAATCACTACCAACATCTCTTTTTGATTGATGTGCAGATGCAATTCCCGGGGAGCCCATTGCCCTTGAATGCATCTGCCCTCCATGTGCACCCCCCATCCATGATCTGAGGCGTCTGTTGTAATGGTTTGGCTTGCTTGAGGTTTGCTGAAGGACATGCCTTTGTTTTGCAGGCTTGCTTGTGCCCACCACAAAAATTCCTTTTGTAGACATGGAATGAGTAGAATAGTTGCTTCTAAGTTGTGGCTGTGTTGAGACCATAAACCTTTTAGGTACCATTGTAGTTTTCTCATGTGTAGTCTTGCCAGTGGAATCAGAAGAATGCAAGATGCCATGTAACCCAGGGCCTGCAGGATCTTCCTTGCAGTCATCTGGGTGTGCTTTGCTAGGCTTTTGAAGTAAGCTGGTAATTGTTCTTGTTTTTCTTCTGTGAGGAAAGCCATTTGTGAATCTGTCTCCAGTTTGGCTCCTAGAAAAATTATTTGTTGGGATGGCAGTAGTCTTGATTTTTGAATGTTGACTGTGTATCCCAAAGCCTGCAGTAGATGAATGACAAAGTCCAAGTTTCTTATCAAGGCTTGCTTGCTGCCCGCTTGAATAAGGCAGTCATCCAGGTAAGGGTATATTTGTATCCCCTGGAGTCTGCAGTGCGCAATTACTGATGCCAGGCATTTCGTGAATACTCTGGGCGCAGTAGATAAGCCAAAAGGCAATGCTGAGAATTGATAATGCTCTGGCCCTGCAAGAAATCTGAGGTATCTTCTGCAGCTGTGTCTGATTGGGACATGCAGGTATGCCTCCTTGAGGTCCAGAGTAACCAGCCAAGACCCCTTGCCCAGCCTGGGAAGGAGTTACTGTAACGTCAGCATTTTGAATTTTGGCACAATGAGAAAAGTGTTTAGAGCGGACAAGTCTAGTATAGGTCTCCATTGCTTTTCTTTTCTTGGAACAAGGAACAGTCTAGAGTAGAATCCCTGGCCTTGTTCCTGAAGAGGAACCTTTTCTATTGCTTTGATTTGTAGTAGCTTTGAAACTTGTAAGAGTGCCTCTGCCCTTTGATTGTGTGGCAGGTTTGGCATGCCTTGTCTTGCTGGTAAGGTATGGAAGTGGAACCTGTAACCTTTGTCTATTACGTCCAAAATCCATTTGTCCTTTGTAAAAACGTGCCAATTTTTTGAAAATAAAGATAATTTTCCGCCTAAAGGTGCTTCTCTTTGAGCCTTGGTCGGCGGTGTCAAAGTCAAGTCATTGTGGTTGTACCTGTGAAGCAGCGCCACTTCGATTTGTTGGTTGCCATTGGCGGCCCCTGTAGGAGCCTCGGTATTGCCCTCTACCTCGAGCAAGCCTGTTTTTTCCCCTTTGGAACTTGTCAGTGTCTGGAAAGGACCAATTCTTTGAAGGCCAATTCCTGCTGAACCTTGGTGGCTGAACCTGGAGGAAATCTTTGACTGTTTGTACTGATTTAGCCTTTTCCTCTATTGATTTCAACACAGCCTGTGCATTAGCACCAAATAGCTTATCTTTTTCCAGAGGTGCATCTAGAAGCTTTATTTTAACATGATCTGGCAATGTCTGTTCTTTCAACCAAGCATGTCTACGTATGACGGACTCTGTCATAGCTGACCTACATGAAGCTTCCAATGCATCATAACCACACTGAAGAAAATGACTGCTAACCTGCTGAGTATTAT